>NC_053157.1:16352021-17000771 GCF_016835505.1 Polypterus senegalus
TATGAGTAGTGTGGAGGGTGCTTGGTGCACATTTGTGATAGAGGAAAATAAAGAGTCTTGGACTTTTACCCGGTTTCTGGAGTTATACCTGAGGGTTCAAGGGAGCACTAGCCTACTGCCACAACACATATATATATATATATATATATATATATATATATATATATATATATATATATACACATACTTATATATAATATATATATATTGATCGAATATCTACAACTGTTAACACTGTCTGATCTTCCTCCGCATGAATTACTGTAGAAAGAAGGATGTACTGTATCTAAGAAAGGTAATGTAGTACATCTTCAGGAGATAACATTAGACACCAAAGGAGATTTTGATTTTGGAAGAATTTTTCATGTCCCAAGTCAAGACTTTGTCCATGAGATGTTTTCAAGTCACTCCCTCGTCTCAACCATAGAAAACCACGCACATGGTACTGTTACCTCTCATTCGTGTGAATGCTTTTGACAGACAATGTTCTTGCTCTGACGAGACAAGACATTTCATCACAAAGGGTTATCAGTAGTAAAAATGAGTACACAGGCAATCCTAGCACCGAGAAACGATGAAGTCAAACAAATTAACACCAAAAATGTCAATCGGTTACACGGCAAATTGGCTAAATGCGAATCAATAGACTCTGCTGAAACAGTTGGTGGTGATCGTGCGGAAGATGAAAACATCAACTTACAATATCACGAAGAATATCTACAACTGTTAACACCGTCTGGTCTTCCTCCGCACGAATTACTGTAGAAAGAAGGATGTACTGTATCTAAGAAAGGTAACGTAGTACATCTTCAGGGGATAACATTAGACACCAAAGGAGATCTTGATATGACATTCATATTAAAATGTTAACAGTTTCCCGTTGGGATAGCTTTGGCAAAGACAATTTACAAATCTTAGAGCCAAACATTCAAAAAAGTAATTTTATTTAATAGAGAGAAAGAAACAAAATTCAATCATGGGCAGTTATACGTTGCGTTGTCACAATGAAAGTCCAAACACAGAATCACAAGTCAATGCGATATTGACGAAAATTTAATTAAAAAAAATTGTTTTACAATAAAAGTGCAAGTTTAAAAAGTTTTTGCATATTAATTTCAAAGCCAAACAGAGCAAAATCGTATTACGCAATGAATAACTTGAACGCAACATGAAACATAATTTACATTCAAATTATTACGTTTTAATATTTTTTAATATGATTATTTACTCGTAATGTAAAATAGTTAGTAAATTGTACATCTGCATCCCCAAACACGAGCGGCAAAACCGCAAAGAGGCTAGCTCGTAGAGCAAGCATGGGGTTATGGCGAGCAAAGCGAGCAAAGGGCAAAGTCCCCTAGTATACAAAAATATGCACATACATACCCAGAGAAGCGTGTGCTATTGTGGCAACTCAGGCTGACTCTTCAGGCAAGACATTACATTTTGCCTGAAGAAGGGGCCCGAGTTGCCTCGAAAGCTTGCATATTGTAATCTTTTTAGTTTGCCAATACAAGGTGTCACTTTGCTTAACTTCTCACCACATCCATAATGGCTAACACGCTACAACACCAGAGCACTAATATGTACAGTACAAAAAAGAACAAAATGAAAACAGACAATGTAGACAGCCTTTATCCTGTAGAACAATTAAACAGTGCTGGGATAGCATTCATAAAACAGTCAAAGCGGCCGAGTACCAGGAGGCGAGAGTGAGGCGAGGGCATTATGCGCATGTTGAAGGTCAATTAACAGCTGCTGCCCTCCAGGGAAGGAAATCCATAACCTCGCCAGAAAAAACAGTGAATGCTCAGTGAATTATATTAAAGTTTAATGAACTTACTAGATATAAATCTCTCATAGGAAATACCACTCTAAACATGTCAAGGCAATGTTTTGTGCTCTGATATGAACAATTTAATTTTAAAATGAAATAACTCAAGATAGTGCTTATTTCGAAATATTATATTCAATAAAAGTTTCATTCATATGCCAAAAAAAATTAGAAATGCAACAGTAACCATTTAAGTAGTAAAAAATACCCCTATAACTTTTAGATCTGTACTGCGTTTAACGCTGAGTTCCCATCACAAATGGCAATTATTTACAGTGCCCTCCGCTGCATTCCAGGGAAATCTTGGTGGTTGCTGGCAGGATTTGCACTACCGAAAAAAAAGACCACACACTGTTCCAGTGTAGTGCTGAGGTGTCACCCGCTGCACTTGGGTCCCAATCCAGGTGGTTCGTCGTCTGGTGGGTGCAGCAATGCGCCATCAGCGCACGATCCCAACTTCTCCTCTCCATAATGTTTGGGAAAAAGACATTTTTTTTAATTTACCCCTCTGCTCCACAGTTTAAAATTATAAATTAAACAATTCAAACATGATCAAACTAAACATTTTGCAGTTTTGTTTTGCGGTCTCACCATGTAGAAATGACATTTTCTCTACATGGTCTCTCCACTTCCTTGTCACAGACAAACTTTTTCTAAGGATCTTCTCCCTAACACATAATTTCCCCCACAACATAAACCACTCCTTGAAAACATTTCCCAGCCCTTTTGGCTATAGCACTGTCCATATCCCCACTTCACATTTTAATTTCAAACCCACATTACAATTTTCTCCCATTAACTTCTCCCCCATTGTAAGCCCTGATCTGACAACCCTGCATAGAATCAAGCAACCGAAACTGATATGATTAATTTACATAACACCGCCCCTTTCTTGTAATTTGAATAGACACCACCCGCCCCGGCAAAAATTCCCTTTTTTTTAAATCACTTGCTCGAATAGCAAAGCCCGCTTTCATTTTTGATTGTGTTACTTCCAGATATGTTCAACTGATGTTAGTTACCTTACCGGCGGCCGGTGTAGTTTGTTCCACGTACCTGAAATGCTTTTAACCTGCGTGAAAATTGATTCGTTCCCGGCTCGTAACTACGATTGTAAAGTTCCTGAAACGTGTTGTAAGCATCATCCGACTCCGTAGCGAGAGAAGAAAGGGGATGAACAGGCTGCTGATCGACTTTGATCGTCTCCGGTATCGGGGCAACCAGTGAAACACAAAGCAGTGCCAGTGCCAGTGCCCCGCTAGTCGTGAGTGTCGAACGAGCAGTCCATCTTAATAGAGCGCTCATAGTGTCATATTTATACGATTATATCTCAAGGCAGAAAATCAAAAGACGGCTCACTGCCATTCACGTACTCGATCACGTGAAGACTTTCAGTTCCTTTTTGTGCTTAATTTACATCCGGGAGCTTCACTTTCAACATTGTGCCTTGTCGCGTCCGCCGCTGTGCGACAGCTGAAAGCAAATGCGAGAGAGCATGTCCGCGTCAGTACATATAACGATGCAAATGCGTTCAAAGATAGATGTCTGGTATTAAGAAAATAAAAAAAAAAAAACAATAATGCTGTGACGGTAGAAATCATTAAGTAATATTTGAAAGCTTTAAGAACTTAGGAGCTTTGCGGCTTTTAATTAACTCAAGAGACTTTACATATACCAGACAGTCAGTAATAAGGAAAGGGTTAAATACATTGACCAGTAAAGTATCCCCCAAATAATATTTAAAAACTGATCAGAAATAAAATAGTATAATCAATAAATGTGTTCTCATAAAAGAAAATCGTACCCTTAAATGACGAAAAAAATAATAAGCCCAATTTCTGTGCAACCCAAGTAGACATTTCTTTTTATAGGTTTCTGGAGTCAGGATATTGAACAAAACAGGCGTTGGACCGGTTATTAATTAAAAAATGTGCAATTAATATTTACGTCTGGAAACATTTTACTTATAAGTTCATTGTTATAGATTTCTTTTAAATACATTTTCCAAAACTCTGCAAAGGGTTTGGTGTGTATAAGTATATACTCTAATATATGATTTTTGGCTATATAAAAATAAATTGTATTGTATATTGTGGCGGATGGGGGAGAGAGCTTTTTCAGGACATTATCTCCCCTTGAACTATAGAGGGGACAGCCCCCCTGGCTTGCAGCAGGGCCATGGGTTTGGAGCATGGAATCTGAACCCTGCTGGGGCACTTGGCCACCGCTAGGGGGCGTCTGGACATTTACTGAGCCCTGTTTGGCAGCACCTCTGGCACACCCAGAAGTGCTGGATGTTGAAGATGGTCATTCAGGGGACTGTGCTTTCTCCGGTCCTGTTCAGCCTATATACATCAGACTTCTAATACAACTTGGAGTCCTGCCACATGCAAAAGTTTGCTGACGACACTGCTATCGTGGGCTGCATCAGGAGTGGGCAGGAGGAGGAGTATAGGAACCTAATCAAGGACTTTGTTAAATGGTGCGACTCAAACCACTTACACCTGAACACCAGCAAAACCAAGGAGCTGGTGGTGGATTTTAGGAGACCCAGGCCCCTCCTAGACCCCGTGATCATCAGAGGTGACTGTGTGTAGAGGGTACAGACCTATAAATACCTGGTAGTGCAGCTGGATGATAAATTGGACTGGACTGCCAATACTGATGCTCTGTGCAAGAGAGGACAGAGCCGACTATACTTCCTTAGAAGGCTGGCGTCCTCCAACAAGATGTTGCAGATGTTCTAGCAGACGGTTGTGGCGAGTGCCCTCTTCTACGCGGTGGTGTGCTGGGGAGGCAGCATAAAGAAGAAGGATGCCTCACGCCTGGACAAAATGGTGAGGAAGGCAGGCTCTATTGTAGGCATGGAGCTGGACAGTTTGACATCCGTGGCAGAGCGACGGGCGCTGAGCAGACTCCAGTCAGTCATGGAGAATCCACTGAACAGGATCAGCTTCAGCGACAGACTGCTGTCACCGTCCTGCTCCACTGACAGACTGAGGAGTTCATTCCTCCCCCACACTATGCGACTGTTCAGTTCCACCCGTTTGGGGTAAACATTAACATTATACAAAGTTATTCTCTGTTATACCTGCATTTATTTTTATCACTCTTTAATTTAGTATTGTTTTTTCTTTATCAGTATGCTGCTGCTGGAGTATGTGAATTTCCCCTTGGGATTAATAAAGTATCTATCTATCCATCCATCCATCCATCCTCTTCCGCTTATCCGAGGTCGGGTCGCGGGGGCAGCAGCTTAAGCAGAGAGGCCCAGACTTCCCTCTCCCCGGCCACTTCTTCCAGCTCTTCCGGGAGAATCCCAAGGCGTTCCCAGGCCAGCTGGGAGACATAGTCCCTCCAGCGTATCCTGGGTCTTCCCCGGGGCCTCCTCCCAGTTGGACGTGCCCGGAACACCTCACCAGGGAGGCGTCCAGGAGGCATCCTGATCAGATGCCCGAGCCACCTCATCTGACTCCTCTCGATGTGGAGGAGCATCTATCTATCTATCTATCTATTTTTTTCTGAGCTCTTCACTTGTGATGATGAATTTTGTCTCCTTGTCCTGCAACACTTGTCCACAGTCTCCAGAAGTGATGGTTACTTGATTATGTTGACCTCTTTTGTAAGCCACTTTGGATAGAAACATCTGCTATGCAAATAAGTATCCATATAGCTCAAAAATCATACAAGGAGTGACGCGATGGGCTTGAACAGGCCCTGTGTGTACTGTGCTGTACCATTAAGTATGTCGCTCACAGTTCAGGCTGAAGACCCTCAGTGTGCCCTTTCTGGAGCCATTCTCTGTTTAGCAGCATTCACCTTCTGAACTACATATCATTTTCTGGGTGTTAATATAGACTCACTGCTCACTCTCAACCCCCCTAGACAGTTTTTGACAACTCTTTTCATTCTTCTTTACCTGCCAGTTGCTGCATCCTCTCAGCTCATTTCAGCTTGAAACTAACATTGACAATTATGTCTTCAGCAGTTAGCAGTAAGTGGACCTAAAGGAGTTATTTAATATTCTTGAGCAATGCCTCCTGGCATCTGTTTTGCCCAATAGCACACATTCTTTTTAGACAAATTAGCAAGGATGTATAAAGTGTTAAAAGTTGTAGCACAGGGAGATCTGGTGAGGCTCATTATTACACGCTTGTTCTGCATAACACGTCTGTTGAACGTCCTCGGATTTGAGCCACCAGGTCTGACAGATTCCCCACCTGGGATTCTTGTGGAGATGCCAAGTCAGCAAATGAGAATAAAATGGTTACACAGTGGAAAGTCAGGAAAAGCATCATCACTCATTATTAGAGCATACACAAAAATAGACACTGGCTGACACATTTAGAGCAGTTCCTGCTGGTATGAAGTGAGCGCAGATAATTTAATGGGAATGCTTTGCCAGTTTGGGGCACTATACTGCTCCAGTTGGCAAAGGTGGTATTCTATTCCAATACAAAAATACACTGAATTCAGAAAGTATTCAGAATTTTTCAATTTCTGTACACTTTATTGCATTGTAGATTTCATTTTAAATGGATACATTGGCTTTTTTTGCCCATCAGCCAGCCACCAATAACCCATAATGACCAAATGTTGACATGTTTTCAGTAAGGTTTGAAAATGTATTAAAAATCAACACCTGAGTTCTCTCCTTCATACAAGTATTCAGACCCTTTGTTGTGCTCAGTCTCGTCCTGTTGGCATTAATTTGTCTTGAGACGTGTCAAGATCTTGATTGGAGTCCACCTGTGGAAAAGTGAAATGACTGGACATCATTTGAGAGGCACACATGTACCGGTTGTGGCCTGCGGAGGGCGCTCCTGCCACCCAAACACAACACAGACAATTGCAGGACACAAGTTCAGCACACACACGCTATTATTTATTTATTTTCCACGTGAGGAACACCTTTCCTCGTTTTCCACCTGCACAGCACAGTTTAATATATATATATATACATATATATATATATATTGTCACACACGTGCGCATGGGAGGCAGCTAAAGGACTTGAGTGTTGGCGGTTCTGAGGCATGCTGGGATGTGGCAGAGTGCACTGACTCTTTTTCTCCCTTTCCTGTAGGTCATTCCCGGGAGATTACACCTGGCTTTCTTGACGTCACTTCCAGGACTGAGCCAATGGAAGTAGACCTTACCAGCTCCGGCCCCTGTGATGTCACGTCCGGGCTCTATCCAATGATTGAAGAACATGGGCTCGATCCTTATGACCTCACTTCCTCTCTTCCCCTTTAAAAGCCTACCCTTTTCCCCTTTTTCCTCAGTCTTGTTCTGGACTCAGTTGTATGCACTTCAGTGCTGATTATTCGATAAAAACGACTTTTGCAGCCGGGATACCATATTATACGGGTGGCTGCCCCAAACCTTTATCTGTCAAAGCCCTCACTGGCTCATCACTAATTCTCCCTCTTTCTATATAGGTGGGAAGCTGAAATTTTGTGTGCTCATTCCTTGAAGTGTACTTACAACAGTTAGGTATGTTTCATGTCCTGTTGCAACACTTTAGTTACAAACGTTAAGTATGTTTCATTTCTCGCCCGTGCCCCATAACAAACTTTTAAAAATAACATCTTCTTTTTGGCGGTTCTCACCATTATGGCATAAGGAACTTTTGCAACTGACCTCTCCTTTTGGCGGTTTTATTCCTTATTTCCATTAACAGAGGATTTATTTCCTGGCAGAGACGGACAAGGGCCACCCCCGGTCCCCTTTCCTTTTTCCGCATGGCTGCTGTGTGCGCACCTATAACGTGGTTGGCTCCCTGCCTATATACATTAATGACATCCCATGTCATCCTCATGTGCCTCCTCACTCACTTCCTTACTTTCCTCAGCTGTTCGTAATGCTCACTGCTCCCTTCTCATTTACTCCACCGCTTCAAGGCTGTCATTGTTGGGCTTCCTTACTTGCTGGTGGTGCTGACTTCTGCTTTTCATTCCCTGCTCCACCGCTTGTTGCCTTCCGTCGTACTTTCTTTCTCAACGTGTGTAAGTTTACCCCGAACAACATGTCTGTTCCGGTGATCACAGTCGATCACAATTTCACAGACCCGTTCCCATGCAGTGGTTTCCATGCCCTGAGATTGCACCTGCCTCTTCCATTCTCTCTCTTACTTATTGCATGGCCATATCAGTCTCAGCCTTGTGTCTCATGTAGTAAATAACTGGGACAGGTTCAAGGTGTGGACTGATGACGGTACAGGAGACAACTATACTACACAGGACCATTACAGCAATGAAATGTTTAAGCTCTCAACCTATGGTTCTGCATGTGAACTGATAGCTGCCGTGGAATTGTTTTGTTGTCGCTTTCAAGTGTATAGAAATGGGGAAATATTTTTACAAATTTGGACAACCGGGAATGCCTGTTAAACATCTTAGATTCACAGGTGGCAATTTGGGTAGTGGACACTTAGATTTTATGAATGTTTCAACTCTGACAATGTGAACACAAAGTTATCAATGAAACCTGTTATATCTTTACAATGGTTGACAAATGCAGAATGTAACTTGAACACAACACGTCCTCCAAATACGAACCTGATTGAAAGAAATAATGATAGTCAAATCCTTGATGACAGCAACACTCATAACAGTGACAAAACAATTACATTGACAATCATATTACGTTATTTTTAAAACGTTTCCTTTTCTTTTTCATAACTTCTTTAACAAACTACTTCTCCACTGCGAAGTGCGGGTATTTTGCTAGTACTGTCTGTTGAACAAACAGGTATCGCTAGCTCAGTGGAGGCACGGTGCACTCCAACACGTGGCGAGACGTAGACTAACTTGAATAGAGGCTGGTGAGTGAATGAGGAAGGCCCCGCCCCCCCCTGCTTTTGGCCCACAGACACTCTGTTGGATTTGCATAAATACATCGGTACCGCAAGTGAACTATGGTAATTAGCATGATGAGAGAAGTCACAAAATCAACCGGAAAGTTCAAGCAAATTATAGAAAACAAACATCTAAATCTGTTAAGTTATTCTCTCACGAAAAGTGGACAGACATACAGACAGAACATGCTTGGACCACGAAATTTTTAAAACCGTTTCTTAGCGAGCACCTATAGGCCAAGGGTAACCCACATTCCAAATTTCAAGTCCTAAGTCCTAAGGTTCTGGAGATATTGTGATTAGTGCGTCAGTGGTACAGTGGAACCTTGAGATACGAGTTTAATTCGTTCCAGCACTGACCTTGTTTAGCGAATTTCTCGTATCTAGAACAAACTTCCTCATTGAAAATAATGGAAATCCAGTTAATCCGTTCCCCACCCTTAAAAATATCAACATAAAAATCAATTTTCCTAACAAATGACACTGATAAATAATTTATACAAGTGGCACCTCGGTTTGCGAGTAACTTGGTTTACGAGTGTTTTGCAAGACGAGCTAAATTTTTTAATTAATTTTGACTTGATAAAACGAGCGATGTCTTGCAATACGAGTAGTATGGATACACTTTGTCTGCTGAGCGTCATGTGATCATAACTGAGCTGATGGTTCTTCTCCCTCGTGCGCGTCTCTCTCTCCTTATCTCTCTTGCTCGCTTGCTTCTCTCTCTCTCTCTCTCTCCCTCCCTCCGTATCTCACTCTCTCTCTCTCTCTCTCTCTTTCTCTCTCTCCTCTTGAGGGTAGAGAAAAGCCACGCAAAATGACACCTTTTATTGGCTAACTAAAAAGATTACAATATGCAAGCTTTCGAGGCAACTCAGGCCCCTTCTTCAGGCAAGATGTAATCAAAGCTTGCATATTGTAATCTTTTTAGTTAGCCAATAAAAGGTGTCATTTTGCTTGGCTTTTCTCTACATTCATAATGGCTAACACGGTACAACACCCTAGTACTCCTCTTGAGGGCAATCGTCACCTATTCTCCGTCTGCATGTCCGCAATATTTTTGGATACGCTTACAGCGAAACAATGAAATCACAAACGCACAAACGCGTAGATCCTCACGCTACGGGAGAACAAGGAACACTAAGTGAGCTGATGGGCTGGCAGTGTCATCTTGGATGAATCCCCGAGTCGAGGTGGATCGGGAAACGCGTCACGCATAACCACAGACTGGCTCGTGGCTCGTTACGCGAGCCAATGCTCGTATTTAGATCCGAATTTTTCACTCATACTTTCCTCGTATCTTGAATTTCTTGTATACAGAGCTGTTCGTATCTCGAGGTTCCACTGTATTTGGCTTTTATATACAGGGTACGCACAAAGTCCGTATACCCCTACTTTTTGGAGGATTTTGAAAACACGTTTCGATTGCGGGAGCTGCGATAAATCGCGCACTCGTCAGAGAACATAACCTTTTCCTTCTCAGCATTTGTTGGAAATTGGTGCAGCATCAGATCACAAGCTTCCTGACGTCTGTCCAAGTCGGCATCTGATAACTCGTTAATGTGCAATGGACCCCAACATTTCATTTGCAAGTCCTGTTTGATGTGTTTTCGCATTGTCGATTCCGCTATTCCCATCTCAGCAGTACGTTTACGAGTGGATTTCATTGGGGATCGTTGGACAGACTCTGCCACATCTGCACACATTTAATGCCTTGTGGATGGTCTTCCACTTTGTGGCGCATCTCGGAAGCTGCCCGTTGCAAAAGCCTTCTTCTCCCACTGCAACAATGTCCTCTTTGTCAGCATTGCCTTCCCAAAACGCACAACAAAGTCATCCATGACATTTTTGATCTATTTCCCAGTAACAGGCCGCTCATGAACCCACACAGTGGCCACCAAACGCTCCTCGATCGTGAAAATACTTGTGTTACCCATCGCTTTGTCTTGGAACATCCGCCACGTTGTTGCAATTTCTTGAACGGCAGCAGGTGGCAGCACCAGACAGGATGTCGGAAACACACCTCGAAATACCGGGAAGACTTGGGCTGATGTCCTCTGGAACCAAATTGTCATGGTTATTTCTGTAAATGCTCCTAAAGATATGGGTATACGGACTTTGTGCGCACCCTGTATATAGATTGTTGCTACTGTTGTTGTATAAGCCCTTATCAGTTATTTTTACTTTATTTTCCTTAGCTGGACTATTAGGGATAACTGGGTTGGCGCCCTAACATTTATTCCAGGGTCTTGCAGTCCTTTCACTCATCCACAGTGTGTACTGTGTGTCCTTCCTGTGTTCATTACTCTCTCATAAAGGTGCCCTTTTCAGTTTTTTTTTTTGTTTATGCCTTCCTTTGTGTGTGAAGGGCTGCCAGGGATCCCCCCTCCCCATCACACCCAACTTTAGGGGTAAGTTTAAGACATGACCAAAATTATCCGTTTTCTATAACACGGAAACTCAACTTCTTGGAGGTTACATAAACAGAAAGGTCACCTGAAAAGGGTTTCAAACATTTTAATAAGTAGTGATTCAGAGCTGGCATTTCTAATTAGGGCAAGGTGAACTTTGTGAAATATCATTTGTAGAGAGTTCATTCCCACAGGGCGCTGAGTCAACATGGGCACATGCTCTGAATTTAAAGAAGGCATTCCTGTGTTAGAAAGTCTTAAGGAGTCGTGATGGATTTTAATTCAAGAAGAAGCAACCTTCCCTGTGACCCTGAAGGGGGTTTGAAAACAGATGAGTGGGGAAAGAAATCTTAATGTTATCTAGCAAGGGGTGCAATGGGCACAAGAATACAGATATATCTGTGTCTTTTATTTAAGTGCTAAACTACCTTTTATATCATTAAAATGACTTGCTAATCCTACATTTTATTTCAATTATAGAAAATCTGTTGACTATGCTTCATTTTTAAAGACAAAGGAGATAAAGGAAAGGAAGGTGATGTTGGAAAATGTGCAGCTTCCAAATTGGCTGCTTTGACCTTCTTTAGAAACCAGAGGAATGACAGGGAAATTTATATCAAGTTCATATGAAGAAGGTTGCCAGTTCAAATGCCATAAAATGCCAAAAGTGACTCTGCTCCATTGGACCCTTGAGCAAGGTCCTCAACCTGCAATTGTTCTGTCCTGGGTATGACGTTAATCTGCATCCAGCCCTGCATGTAGGCCCGCCAACCAGGGAAAAACTTGGGGTGGTTGGTGGCAAGATTGGCACTCCAGCCGCCATAAAAAACTTCACACTGTTCTATTCCATCCGAAATAGTGTGGTGCTGAGGTGTCACCTGTCACATGGCTGCACTCGGGTCCCTATCTGGGATCCTGAGGTGGTTCGTAATGTGGTGGATGTGCCAAAGCCCTTTATCAGAGTGTGCTCCTAACCTCATATGAAGTACACAGTAAATAAAACAAATATAAATTCCTTGTAATGTTATTCTAAGTTAAACAAACTATGGTGCCTATAAAAAGTATTCATCTGAAAGTTTTTACATTTCATTGTTATACAACATTGAATCACAATGGATTTAATTTGGCTTTTTTTACACTGACTGTTTAGTCTCAACATGAAAACAGATCTCTGAAAAGTGGTCTCAATTAATTACAAATCTTCTTCTTCTTTCGGCTGCTCCCTTTAGGGGTCACCACAGCAGATCATCTTCCTCCATACTGTCCTGTCTTCTGCATCTTGCTCTGTCACACCCATCACCTGCATGTCCTCTGTCACCACATCCATAAACCTTTGCTTAGGCCTTCTTCTTTTCCTCTTCCCTGGCAGCTCTATCCTTAGCATTCTTCTCCCAATATACTCAGCATCTCTCCTCTGCACATGTCCAGACCAACATAATCTCGCCTCTCTGACTTTGTCTTCCAACTGTCCAACTTCAGCTGTCCCTCTAATGTCCTCATTTCTAATCCTGTCCATCCTTGTCACACCCAACGCAAATCTTAGCATCTTTAACTCTGTCACCTCTGTCATCTGCTTTCTGGTCAGTGCCACCGTCAATAACCCATAATGACAAAGTGAAAACATTATCACACATATGCGCTGTTCGGACAGCTTACCAAGTCTGGTGGTGGTGATGGGTAATTCTTTGCTGATCCATAGGATGGTGCTCTATTACTAATGCCTCTTCTCTTACTCACTCTGCAGATCAGATGATAGACACCTTAACACCTCTGACATCACGTCCGGTGTCCACCCACCTGGACCCGCCTCTTCCTGCCTGGCCCTTATTTAACTAGAAGCGTTGCCATCTTGGTGCAGTCACTCTTGAGACTCCCGTCAGTAAGGACATTTTTTTTCTTTTCCAAAGCATTTATAAGTTGTGTTTTGTTTCAGTTATACTGGATTTGTCTGCAGTTTGTAAATTTATAAAAAAGCAAAAACTGAAGTCTGCGCTCATTGCATCCTGTTTGCTTTAATTCTCCTTGAGATGTTTTGTCACACAAGGGTGCTTGGGAGAGAACTTAAGGACTCTGGTGATGGTAGTTGCCCAGTTGCCCTGGTTGGCACAGTTTGTTAATGCCATCCTTCTGCAAAATGGAAGACTGACAGCCATTCCGCCTCTGACGTCATTTCTGTTGTGATCCCTCCTGGACCCGCCCCTTCCTGCCTGGAAGTCATAGTCTATCAGTTCATCCGCTTTGGAGATAGTTCTGTTCTGAAGTCCTGTCTTAAAGCAAATATCTGCATTTATTGTGTGTTTACTTTGTTTATTTTTGCTTCTAATTATACGGTGTCACTTGGGTGGGACCCCAACTCGGACAGACATGTTGCTGTATCTCATTTTACAGTGTCCAGAACTTGATTGGAGTCCAAATGTGACAAATTGAATTGATTGGATATCATTTAGAAAGGCACACATCTGTGTATTAAAGGTCCCACAATTCACCCTATGTGTCAGGACAAAAGTCAAGCCAAGAGGTCCAAGGAAATCTCGGTAGACCTCTGAGATCAAATTGTGGTGAGGCAAACATCAGGGCAAAAGGGATAAAACAATTTCTAAAGCTTTGAGTGTTCCCAGGAGTAGAGTGGCTTCAATAATCGTGAAATGGAAAAAGTTTGGAACCACCAGAACTCTTCCTGGAGATTGATGTCTGGCCAAACTGAGTTACCAGGCATGAAGGGCCTTGGTGTCATGGAGGCGACCAAGAACCCAATGACCACTCTAACAGAGCTTCAGAGGTCTTCTGCTCAGATGGGAGTACCTGTCAGAAGGACGGCCAACTCAGCAGCTCTCCATCAATTTGGTATTTACGGTAGAGTGGTTAGATGGGGGTTATTCTTGAGTAAGAAGCATATGACAGATATTGTGATAAGACAAATATGGAACTCTTCGGGCAGAACACCAAGCACTATGTCTAGTGAAGATCAGGCACTGCTCATCACCCACCTAATTTCCAAAGTTTGGAGATTATAGAGAAACTGGGGATGTCATTCCTTTTATCGACATGGGTGAGGCTTTTATGTCCATCAGACCACTTGCTAGAACAGAGTTAATTTCAACTCTTTCTCCTGGTTTGTCAGGACCAGCACAGAGATTGTGGAGTGCTGTACATCTTGATTCAGACTTGAAGTGTATTTAAAGCTGCCTTTCTGGAATCATTCTGGCCAACTGTTTATGTTACAGAAATGGAAGAAAAAATAAATTCTGTACAAGTCTTGTGTCTTTGATGGAAACCTTCTATGAAAGAAAAGGAATTGGTGCTGTAAAAAAAAGCACACGATAATAAAGTTAAAGCATATACTGTAGGTCAAGATGTGGACTGGCAAGTTTGTTACAGGCAACTGTAGAAATACAAGACAGCCTTTAGGTGGAAAAGATGCCGTATTTATGGAGAAAGGGACGGTGAAAAGGATGTCGGGAACATCAGAGAATCCTGGGAAGGTCAAGACATGACTAAGAAATGCAGAAGTGCCTCGTCCTTCCTGTGAGAGAACAGAGAGATAGGTTAGTACACTGGCTTTCACGAGGCGCATTGGGTCCTTTGGTTGCCCCCTAATCGCACGTGTGTGACAGTGCGTAGATTGCTAAACAACTGTAACCCTGCTTCGTCCAGAAGAATATTAATCTAAAAGAAACCTCAGATGAAGGCAGAGTAATTTTCGTTGGATGTGAAGGTACATGTGGTTGCTTAGTGAATGGGAATGAATAAGAGCCACGCCAGCATCATATGTATCAATATTTTCTTCTAACTTCTTTATGAAATTACACTGCAATCAATAACTTACAATCAGCAATTTTATATTGAGGGATAATTTTAAGTCAAGTTATTTCTGCACAAACATGGTATATATGCATTTGCCATGTGAAATTGTGTTAACTTTCCAGCAACACATTTCTTTCACTTGCTTCAAATTAGAAACTTTGTTAAACAGAATCTGCCCATATATATAAAAAATATTGATCAGTCTTGAGGAACATATAAAATCATTTTACAGTCCCTTCCTGTCAAAGATCCAAGAGTACAGTGGGAAAAGGTTCTCTCACTTAACATCTCAAAAAAGGACTGGAAGGTAGCAATGCACAGAATTCACTCGAGCTCCATAAGCGCAAAGCATACAATTATTCAACTCTAAATTCTATGTCAAGCACATCTGTCTCGCTTAAAATTGTCAAAAATGTTTCCAGGGTAAAAGCCAACCTGCAAACATTGCCATCAAGTTCCAGCCTCACTGGGCCTGCACCAAATTAACATCATTTTGGATCCAAATCTTTAAATGCCTTTCAGACAGCCTAAGGTGTCACAATCCCTCCTAATCCACTATCAATCTGTGCGGTGGACCCCCCTAAGGGGGTGTGAAGATGTGAAAAAAGAGAACAAGAATCAAAAATATGAAAAAAAAAAAAAACATCTATTGAAACCAAAACAAATTAACTTAAACTACATTCTGATACTAGAAAAATAAATATAGGGTTAGATAAATGTCGATAAAAGTTAAGTAGGTATAATAAATTATGCATCTATGATATATGATTAATTAAAAATGAACAAATTGGTATTAGTGGGCTCCTTTCAAAAAACGTTAGAGGGGCGCGATTAAAACTGTTATGAAAACTCGGGTCACAAATACTTAAAGGTTGAGAAACGCTGCACTAGCAGCTGTGTTTGGTGGGCTCACAGGGGGGCTTAAAGTGGAGAAGGACAAACAAACAGTGATTGCCTTTACTTCACTATTGGCACGTAGACTTGTCTTACTCAACTGGAAGAATCCTAGCTCTCCTATTCTAAGTCAGTGCGACCATTAGAAGATCTGTGCAGAACTTTTTCAAAACCTGGCAGGATCTAAATCAATAATATTTTAGACTATGCATTTAAAATGAGGAAGCAGGTTCTCTCCCCTCTTTTACTCCATTTATCTTTATTCATTTATTAATTTAACTATTTACTTATCTTTACTAGCTTTAAGTTTTACTCTGCTGGCCTAGCTCTCTTTCTCAGGGGTGGGGGTTGATTTGTTTCGATCCTTTTTTTGTAAAACTTGAGTTATTTGTATGGAATGTTATTTGATTTTAATAAAAGGAATAAAATCAAAAAAAAAAAGAAAAGAAATTGTGTTCTAAAATTAAAAATGTTCTGTAAATTTAAAAGAATATCTTGCAGCTTTACAATGGAGGAAGTGGGGCATGAAGCACCGCCAGAAAATAAAAGCCTCAAAACTTATTGAATATGTCCTTCTTGAGTTTCAATAAAATAAAACCTTACTTCTGTGTTTCTGACTCGTGTTTGTAACTACAAAAGGGATCTGTAAATAATCATTTTATTGCACATATTAATATCACTAGTGTTTTCTTGAGGTAAGGATATGTTGTCAATTTGCTTGTGCAAGTTCTCACAGAAATGTGGAAGTAAATCAAAACAAAACAACAATAACATTTATTTATTTTGCACAAGTGCTTTACAATTTGACAAAAAGAAAGTTACAAGAAGAGACAACAATTAAAAATAAGCAATGATACTGAAGAATAAATAACAACACAACAAGGTAAGGTCAAGATTATTCTATGATTGTTTCCTGATTCACATGATTGGATTTGATGGAGTTTGGTCTTGTGTGACAACTGAGACACCCGCCTTCATATTATCATCTCAGGGGGGGCAGTATGGTGCCTTGATCAGGGGGTGGTGACACAGATTGCCACCATAGAAGAACCAGAGAAAACAACAGAGAATAGTGGGGATTAGATGATAGATAGATAGATAGATAGATAGATAGATAGATAGATAGATAGATAGATAGATAGATAGATAGATAGATAGATAGATAGATAGATAGATAGATAGATAGATAGATAGATAGATAGATACTTTAGGGAAAATTCACAAATACTTTAGCAGCAGCATACTGATAAAAAACAATATTAAATTAAAAAGTCATAAAAATGCAGATATAATAGACAATAACTTTGTATAATATTAACGTTTACCCCCCCGGGTGGAATTGAAGAGTCGCAGAGTGTGGGGGAGGAATGATCTCCTCAGTCCATCAGTGGAGCAGGATGGAGACAGCAGTACAGATAAGTACAGATTGCAGATTCCCTGAAGAATGTGATAATTCTATGCACATAATAAATAATAATAATAATAAATTACTTTTTTATAGCGCTTTTCTCCGTACTCAAAGCGCTATCCACACATGGAGGGACCGAACCCACAATCTTCCACAGTCTCCTTACTGCAAAGCAGCAGCACTACCAAAGCGTCACCTGTGAGGACATATATTCTATTGGGAATATAACTAAAATGTAGCTATTAAAAGCCATATAAAATTTTTTAGCAGTTTGTTAAAATGCTCCACAGAGTTAGCTTGCTGAATTTCTGGTGAAGTATTCCAGATTTTAGGTGTATAACCGCAAAAGGCCGCCTCACCACCTCTTTTAAGCTTGGCTGTAAGAATAATAAGCAGACCTCCATTCGAGGATCTGAGGTTACGACTTGGAGTGTAGGGGACAGGTATTCCACAATATACGACTGAGCGAGATTACTTAAGGCTTTATAAACCATTAGTAATAATTTAAGCAACCAATGTCATGACGCTAAAACTGGAGTGAAGATTCTGGCTGCTGCTTTCTGCACCCAATTGAAGTCTTTCCTAGGTAATCCTGTTAAGAGTGCATTACAATAATCTAGTCGACTAAAAACAAAAGCATGAACTAATTTTTCAGCGTCTTGGAAACTTATTAGAAGTCTATTTTTTTTTTTTGGTCCTTAAATGAAGGAAAGCAGTCCTAGTAATGTAGTTAAAGTGTGATTTAGAGTTTAGGTCAGAGTCCATAATTACCCCTAAATTCTTTACTTCCAACTTAATTTTTGAACCTAAGAGATCAAGTTTATTTCCAATATCCTTGCTATGTCCATGTTTACCAATCACTAATATTTCTGTTTCACACTTATTTACTTTGAGAAAATTACTACTCCTACTGCTAAAAGTTTGACTGATAGAGCCAAGTGCATCAGGGCCATCAGGTGCTGTAGATAAATAAAGCTGCGTGTCATCTGCATAGCTCTGGTAGCTCACCTTGTTCTTTGCGATGATCTGACCTAATGAAAGCATATAGATAAAAAACAGCATACCCAGTATTGATTTGAGAGAACATTTGAGACTGTAACAAGAAGAGACTCGAGGCAGGGCAAGGTTTGGGGCAGCCACCCGTTTAATGAGGTTTCCTGGCTGCAAAAGCAAATGATTCATGTGAGTCAAGTTTACACGACAGAGTCCAAAACAGAACTGCCTCCCAGAGCAAAGGCGGGAGGCTTTATAGGACGTTGGGCGGAAGTGACGTCGTCCTCGGGGCCGGGACTGGAAGCGATGTGTCCCGCTTCGAGGTGGTGGCTCCTGGTGGGATTTCCTGGGAAAGACCTGTAGGGAACTTAGAAAGAGCGTCAGTGTACCCCGCCCCCCCGGGCAGATGTAAAATCAGTCCTTTCTAAGCCCTTCAGCTGCGTCCTATGCACACGTGTGTGACAAGACGAAACCGCACCCTTGGGGACGGGGGGGGTGAAAGGTCATTGTGGAAGACGACAGAGGTGAGGCAGCATGCACAGCTAGTCTTCTTTTAAAATGGCTGAATCACAAAATATAGTAAAACCCTAATTATCTGTCAGCGGTTGGGACCAAGGCCATGACAGATAAGAGAAAAGAGGGATAACAGAACAGCCACTGTAAAAATGACATGCAGTAGATAAGTTTAGTGAATAGTCATATTTATTTAAAAAACAAATCCATATTAACAAAATATAATATAGTATTAACAAAATTAATCAATTTATATAATATTGTAATGACCAGGGTAATAAGCAAACACAACACTGAGGTTTCTATGTTTTACTCGCAGTCTTTGTTCCGTAACAAATGGTGGGTGCTCTGTCTTATGCTCTATTAACTGGGTTGCAGAGCAGACCTCCAAAACAGTAAAAGAAAGCTTTCCCTACCAATCAGTTTATCTCTTGCCACTCACTTTCTGTCTTTCTCTGTACTACAAACACTCCTGCTTATTGTCTGCTGACTCCTTACACAGAACTTTCTTCCGCCGGACCTTCCTTTTTCTCCTAACTTCTTCTATCACTCATGTCTGCCCCTCACAGAACAGAAGCCCCTCAGTCAGTCCCATCACTTACACAGCTTTCCACCCTTTCTGCTCCTGCACAGCGCATCACAAGCTGTCTGTCTGTCACAATATATTAACAAAACATGACAATGTAAAAAGAAAATTACAATACAGAAGAACATTAACATTAATGGTCCGTGTATTTTTTGGTATTTGAAATTTCGTTTCAGAAGCAAGAACGAAAATGAAAGGAATTTTCAGATTTTGATTAAAGAATAAAATGAGGGAAAATCAGGTATTTTTTAATTCTATGGTAACAAATCACAGTCATACATTTAAAATTATACATACTTTTCTGGATTTATTTGTGATTCAAATGATGAAAGTGTGATAGCTCAAAAACAACAAAACAGACGCATTTTCGTTGTCTGAAACCAGAAGTACTTCTTCTTCTGTGCGATTTTTGACAACATGTGCGAAAAATCCTCCTCACAACACATCGATCAACAACCTTGAAGCTACACTGCATGGCATCAGCAGAGGATGGACCATTACGTTGTTTTTCGGAACAGTAAAAGAGTGACACTCTGGGATGAGGACATGACTGCAGAAAAATGGAGTTGCATCTTTCTGGTAAAAATACAAGCTTTGCAAACTTTGCTTCATTGATGTAGCAGTTCTTTTATGAACGTTATTGTTGTTACTTACTGTGAAACACATTTGGTGATTTCATTTACTAACAGAAAGTCTGGCAATTTTTAGAGAGAGTTAATAGTTAGTAAACGTTTAGCGTATTAACAATGCGCATAAGTGTAACACGTTAGGAGAGCAACGTGATTTACAGAATGTTTTCTTAACATGTGTTACATTTGTCAATGAGCAACCATTCAAAATGTTAGCATACTAAAAATTGCCAGGCTTAGTATTAGTAAATTAAATCACCAAATATTAGCTGTTTCACAGTAAGTAACAGCAGTAACGTTCATAAAAGAACTGCTACATCAACGAAGCAAAGTTGGCAAAGCTTGTATTTTTACCGGAAAGCTGCGACTCACTCTTTTACTGTTCCGAAAAGCAACGTAATTGTCCATCCTCTGCTGATGCCATGCAGTGTAACTTCAAGGCCGTAAATCGATGTGTTGTGAGGAGGACTGTTCGCACGTGTCGTCAAAAATCGTGCAGAAGTACCTCCAGTTTCAGACAACGAAAATGCGTCTGTTTTGTTGTTTTTCAACTGTAACACTTTTATTATTTGAATCACAAATAAATCCGGAAAAGTATGTGTAATTTTAAATTTATGACTGCTATTTGTTACCACAGAATTAAAAAATACCTAATTTTTCCTCATTTTATTCTTTAATCATAAATCAAAATATGAAAATTCCTTTCATTTTTGTATGTTCGGCTTTGCTTCTATAATGAAATTTCAAATACCAAAAAGTGTATAGAATAAGAATAACATTCATGTCAGTAATTTCCATTTTCGATACGTTTTTCAATTTAGTCGTCATCACGCTTTGTATCGTTCACTGTTATTCTTCCTACTCTGTAAACTGAGGCAATACTTGAAGCACTTTTGCCATTTTGTAAACATTTAACAATTTCAATTTTTTGTGACAATTCCAACACTACACACATATGTTTATCAACCATAACAATGTATAGAAGATTAATTATAACAAAAGAGAAAAGGTATGAAATGCTATTAAAACTGAAGGTACGTAACTGACACTGTGATTTCAAAATGCAGCCTAACACGTAGTGCTGAGGAAGAACACTGTGCATGTTCTAATGTGCATCGCTCGCAGCGTAATAGTACAGTAATAGGTAAGCGCTGGCATGTGCATTTATGTTTTTTTCTTTTTTGGCCCTGATGGTTGAGACTGTCGGTTAATCGAGTGAAGGATAATCAAGTTGTTTACTGTATTGGTGTTTTTCTGTTTAACAAATGACATGTATAAGCTACAGTATTTTACAATGTGTGTATAATCACAAGATATGGATGAATACTTGACAACTGTCTCAGCTTTTCGTGCTTTACTTTTCCGGTGGTGCATTATACCCCATTGCCTGGATTGTAAACTACAAGTGAGGTCAAGATATTTTTTTAAAACTGATAGAAAACACTTAACTTTAGAACACAACACCAAGGTATCTAGGAAATGTATTTTATCTCTATCCTTCTTTATTTTAACTTTAATATTACTATGGAAAGACTTCAATTTCTGGGTGTACCCTCAAAAACGTCCCTTCTACAAGCTCCCAGGTGACTCAGATGATATTGTTCAGAAATCTGTAATATTTCATCAGTTAGATACGACAATCTGCGTTTACTCGAGTCTGACGGTAGGCCATATGTATGTTTGCAAATGAGAGTGCAGATTTCTTACACATCACTGTCCCTTTCACTTATAGAAAATATTCCCCATTGTACTCAAAATAATTCTGCATCATCTCAGTCTAATAAAATAAATAAT
Source organism: Polypterus senegalus (assembly GCF_016835505.1). NCBI lineage: Eukaryota > Metazoa > Chordata > Cladistia > Polypteriformes > Polypteridae > Polypterus > Polypterus senegalus. The sequence goes on from NC_053157.1 coordinate 16,373,747, forward strand.
ACCGTGTACGTTTATCACACCTTAGAGTTATCTCTTGTCATGTATATGTGTCAGAGGATCTCTTTACGGGTTAAGTTGGGATATGTAATGACTCTCCGGGACTAGAGGAGGCACTAGCACTAACATTGTCATGTTCCTCTCTCTCCACATTGCTGAGAAACCACCCAGTCATCATCATATCTTATCACACCACTGCCATATTCAGGTAAGAGTGGCATCATTAGCATCCTTAAGATCTTCATCAGTACATGTAGGGCCTCAGGAACATTCACAGAGAATGTGGTACATTGTTTGGATGGGCTCACCACAGGGACATTCAGCGTTTGTTATGAGGCCCCATCTAAATAGGTTGTCCCTTGTTTTGCCCACCTTTGACCTAGCTCGGTTAAGCACGACCTGGTCGTTCCTAGAAAGGGATGTTCCATTGGGTAGATGCTCTTGAGGTGTAGGAAAAGCTTCAATGGGAGGGCTACGACCACCTCTCGAGCCTATGTGTTGTGGACTGCTTTGGATTGAGGGGTTCCAATGTGGTGAAGCACCGACGAGAATGTAGTTGACGATGGTGGTGGTGGAGTGGGTGTCTGAAGTCAAATCAGTTCCCTGAACGTTTCTACTCTTGAACTGGATTCTCGTCGTATATGGGGAGGTGTGATCCCAGCCAGCCTGTATAAAAAGCAGGAAGACACGTTATTCACACTGCAAAAAATGCATATGCAAAAACTAGACAAAAAAAAACTTTAACTGAGAGTTGTTTTGCTTTTATTTAGCAAAAAAATCTGCCAATGGGGTAAGCAAAATTTACTTGACAAGATTTCTCAAAACATGCTAAATAATTGTAAATACAAGTTTTTTGACAAGTCAATAATTCTTACAAAAAGAGAAAAAAGATTTAACATCATGATATAAGTACTTTTCACTTGCTTAGATTTCATTTTTTGCAGTACACAACCCAGTGAGGGCAACTTATTCCACCCCTTCCAGGTCACTCTCCATAAAAGCTCGGGCTTCCTGGAAGGAGGCATCATTTTTGGCAAGAACTACCCAGTGGACAGAGCTCCAGCGAAACTGACTCAATACCAGTGGATAACCAGATGAATTCTTTAGTTTATTTCAGCCCAAGTACAACCAAGACACTTATCTTTGTTGGACTTTCAAACTTTAAATGGAACGACCTTGTTGGCCCCCTAAATTTTCCTTTTGTGGAGCTGTCATTCCTGCACCTGGCCACACTCTTAAACACTGTAGGACAGTTTGCACACCCAACTCAATATCAATGTTAATGTACAGACATCCAAAGAGCACAAGAATGCTGCCTCGGGAATTCTGACAGGTCTTATTTTATTCAAGGCTCAGGTATCTGTTATGTAACTGGCATGTTAGCAAGATAACGGGTTTAAAAGTAAATCAGTGAACTTTGAAATAAAACAAGATTCGCTGGAACAATCTGACACAATCGGGACTCCCTGATGGAATTTTTCCAGGTTAGCTCCAATCATTCTTTGCCTTATGAATCTTTGATAACATATAGAAATATCTAGGCCTAGGTTCCAGCAGCCTCATAAGGTAAGTTCCCTGCTTTCTTTTGTATTCTCTTCCAGTCCCTTCACCATCAATTTTGTTTTTGATAAATAGGGAAATTATGTTTTTTATAGTACTCAATAATTTAAATTTTTCTATGTCTCTCACATAAACACTGTTGATTGGCCACTACCACCACTGAGCCCTTGCCAGTTTTATTTTGATGTATTATTTTTTAGAGATATTAACCCTGTTCTTTCTTCCCTTGTTAGATTATCCTCCACTTTTGATGTCCATCTGTCTTAAAATCTGAATGATTAATTACCGTATATACTCGCGTATAAGTCGGGTCTTGAAACCCGAAAAATCAATCATAAAATCAGACCCCGACTTATACACCTGTTCAAAAATACCCGTAATCTCGTACCAGTTTTGCAGACACATCAAATTTTGTTGTAGCAGCACAGTTACCAATTTCTTTCACAACATCAACGACTTTTAATTTAAAGCCAGCTTCATATTTTCTTCTAATTGAACATTCCATCATAGATAAGGGATGCTCTTATGATAACTTATGATTAACTCAGTTGGAATCCCAATTAATTTTACTGAATCAGCCCGCAATCTAGGAGTTATCTTTGACTCTAGCAGGTCATTTAAAGCGCATATTACAAAGTCGTCCAAAACATGTTTTTTCCATCTTAAAAATGTTAGGAAATTAAGGCGCTTTTTAAATAAACAGGATTGTGAGAAATGAATTCATGCATTTATCTCTAGTATAAGTATTTGTGAATTTCCCCTTGGGATTAATAAAGTATCTATCTATCTATTTATCTATCTAGTAGGATTGACTACTGCAATGCGGTGTTCACTGGCTGTTCAAACTGTTCTTTATACAGCCTCCAGTTAATCCAAAATGCGGCTGCAAGAATTATTACAAGAACAAGAAAATATGAACACATAACTCCAGTTCTTAAATCTTTACACTGGCTCCCAGTTAAGTTTAGGGCAGATTTCAAAATCCTCCTTTTAACATATAAAGCATTAAATGGCCACGGTCCAGCTTACTTGTCTGAACTTATCATGACTTACAAACCTGAGCGCACATTAAGATCTCAAGATGCTGGTCTGCTTAGGATTCCAAGGATTAATAAAATAACAGTGGGAGGTCGAGCTTTTAGTTACAGGGCCCCTAAACTGTGGAATGGTCTTCCTGCTTCTATAAGAGATGCCCCTTCGGTCTCAGCCTTTAAATCCCGGCTGAACACTCACCACTTCAGTTTAGCATATCCTGACTAGAGCTGCTGATTAACTGTACAGACTGCATCTCTGTTGTTAGTCATTAGCACTATAACATAAGTAACATGATAATTATATTTGAATACTAACCCTCACCTATTCTGTTTCTGTTCTCGGTACCCGAATGTGGCAATTGGTGCCACGGCCCACCTGCCAAGTTGTTTGCCTGCCTATGGTAAAGTCATCCCTGATGGAGGATCACAGGAATCATGGGAAAGAGGGGTCCTTTCATCGGAGCAACGTTTCAGCCGTGGCATGGCCAAATGGGGAGGCAGCTAGATGGATGAGCTCTCGAGGACTCTAAAAATATCCAAACCTAATTATGTCATATCATCTACTGTTAAACCGTACTTCTAAAATTTTTATTATTATGCTGTATTAAGGAAATGTTCTGTTCTGTGTATTGTATTGTATTGACCCCCCTACTTTTGACACCCACTGCACGCCCAACCTACCTGGAAAGGGGTCTCTCTTTGAACTGCCTTTCCCGAGGTTTCTTCCATTTTCCTACAAGGTTTTTGGGAGTTTTTCCTTGTCTTCTCAGAGAGTCAAGGCTGGGGGGTTGTCAAGAGGCAGGGTCTGTTAAAGCCCATTGCGGCACTTCCTGTGTGATTTTGGGCTATACAAAAATAAACTGTATTGTATTGTATTGTATAAAGGTGTTTAAGGATTTGAGATACAAAAAACGCAAAACAGTGCAATCGTCGCTTCGGAATAGTTTGGGTATTACCTTGTGGTTACGTAGGCACAAAAAATAAATAAAAAAAAGGCTATGTGCTCCGTGGTTACTGTCTCAGGTGGCCGTTAACATGGCATACTCTCTCGAACCAATAGCATGAGTTTTCTGCATTCAGCTTGACCGACATTATAAAATACCGGAAATTATACGATAAAATCAAGCCCCGACTAATCCATAGGAGAACTTATCTGTGAGTATATACAGTACTTCTGCTTTGATGTCACTGTTCTGGGGTTCCCAATGTGATTTTGGCGTGAAGGCTATTTTTGACTCTTTTCAAAATAAATCAAAATTGCACAATTTCTATAATATTTTTCAATTTCAGCCTCCATTATTTCAAATAAACTTCACAAGTGATCTGAAAGTGCTAGTGGGGTCAAAACATACAGAGGCTGCAGGTTTGTCAGACTGCCTACTCGATTGTCTGCTTCAGCCCTGAAAGCAATTCAAATACAATGTATGTATAAAATCTTGGATTTTATGTTCGCCAGTGCGATTGAGGCCTCCTGCCGCATGTATCAACTTATGTAATTGGTAACATTTGCGGATCAATCAAGTGGCCATTACAGCCGTCTGATTGCTTGACCCCCTCATTTCATGCATTGTAAAGCACAAACTATGCGAGCCCTGCCATGCCTTAATGCTTCATTGTACCTGCCGAGTCGTTTTTCACCTCCAAGAAGGGAATTACACATCGCGTTCTACCAGAGGGGAGAGGCATAATAGAGAAAACAGTTTTAAAATTTGAGATACAATGATGTAGTGAAAAGCATTTCAAGATAGTATAGCTGGAGTACTAGGGTGTTGTACCGTATTAGCCATTATGAATGTAGAGAAGAGCCAAGCAAAATGACACCTTTTATTGGCTAACTAAAAAGATTACAATATGCAAGCTTTCGAGGCAACTCAAGCCCCTTCTTCAGGCAAGATGTGATACAGAAACTGAAGTTTCCTGTGTTTATATCCACACACTAGGACAAGAAACAACAATGGTAAATCTTTAAAGGAAAAATCTTCAATGTAAAAAATGAATAGGTTCACTCAGGCTAAGATTAATTTAACAAGAGAGAGAAGAACAATGTATGGTCAAGAGATTTTTGGATAAGATGACTGTCCAACAAAGTCCTTGGAAGTCTGTGATGAGTTTTTCAAAACAATATGGGTCTGTAGACAGGTTGTCTGTGTCAGTCTGAGAGATGCAAACAGTCCTCATACCTGGCTATAAAACTCTTGTCTCAATTCAAGCCATGCTGTAATGTATTAAATTTTAACATGAGCTTAACTTCCCATTCTTTTCTCTCTTGCTGTGTTTTGAAGTTGCCCATAAGCCCTGTGACTTTAAAGTCCCTCTCGCAGTGTCCATTGCTGTTGAAGTGGGCCGCTACAGGAGCATCTGTGTTGCCACGTTTAATGTGGAATCTGTGCAAATTCATTCTCTGGCCGAGTGTTTGTCCAGTATCTGCCACATAGAGTGCAGTGTCAGGACATTCAGAGAATTAGGTAGACAACATTGGATGATCTACAGGAAAATGAGCCCTTCATGTGATGTTCAAGTTGGCAGTGTGGTATAACTAGACGGTCTGTATTGTAGATGTGGGCACACGTTTTACATCTTTTCTGTAGGCAGGGAGATGTGCCATTTGCTGTCAGTTCATTTAGGGAGCTTCGGACAATAAGTTGCTGAAGGTTTGGTGGTTGTCTGTATGCCAGGAGGGGAGGTTCAGGAAATACATTTTTCAGTGTTTGGTTGTTGTTTAGCAGTGGCTGAAGTTCTTTTATAATTTTTCGAAGTGTTTCAAGATGTGGGTTGTAGGTGACAACAAGGGGGATGCGGTTCTCGTTGTCTTTGTTTTTATATTCCAGAAGGTTCTCTCTGGGTATGGCAGTCGCTCTTTTTATTTAAGTGTCTGTTGTTTTGGGGGTATAACCTTGTTTGATGAAATCTCGTCTGAGCTCCTGCAGTTGCTGATCCCGGTCTGTCGGGTCTGAGCAAATACGATTGTACCGAATTGCTTGGCTAAAAATAATGGAGCGCCTTATATGCTTGGGGTGGAAGCTGTCACTTCTTAGGTAGGTCCGTCTGTCTGTTGGTTTGTGAAAAACAGAAGTTACAAGGGTGTTGTTTTTCAGTTGAACGGTGGTGTCAAGGAAGCTGACTTCTGTTTTTGAGTAATTCAGCTTCAGCTTCATGTTGGGGTGAAAAGAATTATATTCATTATGAAAATGGAGGAGGTCCTTCTCATTGGCAGTTTCTGTATCACATCTTGCCTGAAGAAGGGGCCTGAGTTGCCTCGAAAGCTTGCATATTGTAATCTTTTTAGTTAGCCAATAAAAGGTGTCATTTTGCTTGGCTCTTCTCTAAGATAGTATAGCTGGAATATACAGCTCGAAATGTTTAGAAAACGAATTTGTAAAAACAAGTGAAGCATCTGAAAAGTACATTTTAAACCCGTAACTCATACCCAGTTGTACCTTTTTTAAACAAGAATGACTTTTAAGAAATGATTGTAATAGAATGTTATTATTCTGACATAAAAGAAAGGAAACAGTTATCTTAATTTTTAATCAGCATACAAATTTAATTAAATGATCTGATATAGGAGGAGGACATCAAGGCATGTCTCCAATCACACTACCCTTCAAAAAAAGGGCAACGTCTAAATAATGGAGATGTCCAAGAACACAGACGTCAAAAATACCAGAACAATGGTCGGTACTGAGAATCCATCCTATCTTCTGTCAAACCTAATTGGTGCAGTGGAGATTCAAATAAGGTAATAGTATGCATATATATTGTAATAAATAGTTTGTGAAATTGTATTTATCTAATTAATTTGAGTCATGCATTTATTTAAAAAATAATGAAGGTACCTGGTGCTACACGAGTGGGAGACACAAACTAAACTTAAGCAAGAAATATAACCTTTGTCATTGCATGTGTCATTCCAACAAATGGCACATCATCATGTCGCGTGTTGCATTTTACACCAAGTTTGTTAAGGATGACACATCCTTGCAGTATTGATAGCAGATTGATAATAGATAATAGAATTTCCCCTTGGGATTAATAAAGTATCTATCTATCTATCTATCTATCTATCTATCTGAGTGAATCATTTCTGTTGTCGAGTTTAAAAACAGACATATTCAGGATGATGCAACCCCCTCCTAGGCAGTAACGCAGACCAATTCAGTCAGCACTTCAAAGTTGGGATCACACGTATCAGCTTTAATTGTAATGTGCTCACTTCTTATATTTCTCTTCCATATAAATCTGCATTCATTTATCCATTCCATCTGACTGTATCAGATGAAATCCATCTAGCATTAAATAATATCTGAAAGGTTTACAAAATGCCACAGTTGTTTGGACTCACCATAACTCGTCATTAGATGTGACACTTCTTTTAACTTAGAAGCGTTTGAACATTCCTCGTTATATAGAGGTTGGCCAGTTCTGAATCCTTTCCCTCCTTAGGAGATACTCGAGGCTCCATTGGCAGTAGCAATCACAGTGCTGCTCCTAGCTGAATATGGGAATATTTAATATATATTCCACTGTATGTTCCTTAGTTTCTTATATTCTCACATATGGTAGATGTATGGTAGCCTTCAGATCCTCTACACCCACCCTGTGACATCTCTCAAGTTTGCAGCTCACATAAGACAGCTGTGATGGGCCAGAGCTTGGGTCTGTGATGAATGACAGCAGTATATCTTCAATTTAAAAACCCATTTTAAAAAATGAAAATAACAAGTTATACTGTAAGCCCGGGTCAAATCTTAGCATTATTAATTAATAACACTCATTTAAAAAAAAAGTTTGTCAAAAAAACTAAAAAAGATGAGAGACAGAGCATCTGCAAAAAAGCTGCTTTCATAAAGTGGCACCTAGAAGTAGCAATAATAATAATAACAGCACTTAGTCTTGACTGGGGCAGGTGCAGCAGAGCAGAAAAGTGGCGTCCAATGACAGTGCCATGATTAAAGTCACTGAGCTCTGCAGTACGACCCATCTTACTGCCAGTAGAGATGGGGTGAGTTTATGAACCTGCTAACATTGACACGGCTGAGCTCAATCACCTGGAGGGGCATTCATGTATTACTAAATCTTGACTGCCTCCCCACTGTGCCAGAAATTATATTTTCTTTTACTGTAAAAAGAATAAATAACTGCATTTTCTGGGCTGCTTCATTTGTTTATAAGTTCATTGGGTCAATTTTGTTATATAGCTAGCTAGCTATGAAAGGCACTATATAATTGATAGATAGAAATAAAAGGCACTCTTTAATAGATAGATGTGAAAGGCACTATATAATAGATAGATAGATAGATAGATAGATAGATAGATAGATAGATAGATAGATAGATATGAAAGGCACTATATAATTGACAGATAGATAGATAGATAGATAGATAGAAAGAAAGAAAGGCACTCTTTAATAGATAGATGTGAAAGGCACTGTATAATAGATAGATAAATAGATATAAAAGGCACTATATAATGCATAGATAGATAGATGTAAAAGATACTATTTAATAGATTGATATGAATTGCTCTCTAAGATAGATAGATAGTTGTGAAAGGCACTATATAATAGATAGATATTTTTAAATAAACTTTATTGTGCTCAATATTAGAAAAGACCAACACATCAGTTTACACACTTAATAAAAATTCACTACAAAGAAACAGATAATAATTACTTTACTCCACCACTGCTCCGGCAGCACACTTCTCCTACTTTGCACTTAAATTCATATAATATTGTATATTAAATAGATAAGTAGATTTTCTTTTGACAAGTAAGAAAAAGTTAACAGTAGATAGATAGATAGATAGATAGATAGATAGATAGATAGATAGGACTTTACTCTGTACATTCTTATAAACAATTCAATCACTATAAATACAAGTATTCTTTTATAACTGTAAAAGAATTTCATTTCTGGTCCAGCAGGAGGCAGTCAAGATTTAGTAATAAACAAACAAGGACATGCATGTAGAAGCACAGAAAATAAAACTGCAGTGCCACCACTAGGTGGCAGTAAATAGCCAAACATAGGAAAAGCTGAGTAAATTTTGTTGACACAGGATAGCCGTGCATGGGATGAAATCATTATGCATAAAAATGTTAAATAAGTAATATATTTAGAATATATTTAGAAACACTCATACTCAGCACCTACAAGAATAAGTGATGCTTCAGAGAGCAACATTCTTTTAGTTGTCTTCTGTTTTTGAGAGTTAAAATAAGGAAACAAATGGTGTTTTGAATTTAAAGTAAATGTGCTGTTGATCAACAATTTTCATAAAGACCCCTAACAATCTTGTTGAGATAAATAGGGATTGACAGGGCTTATTGTGATGAATTGCCTGTTTTCATTAGAAAGGTTTCGATGTTGATGTTCTTACAGGGTAGGATTGTGTGATCCCCCTTTTGATATCATATCGACTTAATCACTTGTAATAGCTTTTCTTATTTGAAAGTATTTCTTAAGCTTGCCTCGATTTGCTCATTTCATTGCAAAAATAAACCCCTATCATTTTCAGTTTATACATTATGAGTGTGGATAGTTTTTGGGTGGTATTGGTAAGAAAGTAAATCCACTAAAAGTAGCATAATGCTCTACTGCCTCGTCAGTCTTGCCCTTCTCTCCACCGGACAGCAGTAAAGGCAATCATTTCTTTCTAGATGGCTTGACTGATAAGCAGCCAGGGAAGAAGTGGCACAAGGTCGGTCGCAATAACATCTATGGCACCTGCAATGTTACACCGAGTGCTGAGGGTGAGGAGAGCGTTTGTAAAACAGAACTTAAATAGCACATCTGGAATTCCATATTTCATTTTTTTCTATGCTTAACTTACTAACTTATTTTTCTAAATCTTAAAAGTATGGAAATGAGATGAACCCCAGCTACAAGAATTTACTGAAAGCCTAACATTGCATTTTCCACTATTTTTCTTCATCTATAGAAATCCCCTCTGCTCTGAGCTATAAAAAAAAAATTAAATGAAAAAATAAAACAAGTTTTTTAACTATTCCAGTGAAACATATGACATTCCAGCTGATATTTCCTGATATACCCGGCACTGAAAGCAGACATTAGCAGCCATGTTAATAAGCGCCGTTGTAATTATGGCCATGGGTTCCCAGAAAAGAGCTACAGAGAGTGCTACTGGCTAAATGAACACGAGAATAACAGAGTCGAGAGGCAGACTGACTGAATAATAATAATTTAGTGCAAATTCAATTATTTATGCTTTGTTTCAACATTTTGTTTGAAATTTATACATCCAATTACACTTTGTGAGCAGTTTTACATTGATTTGTGTTTAAATTGGATCTTCACTTTCTGGTCTTTTGTGAGGTTTTCAGTTTTAACATGAGATGAAACAATTCTCCCATAGATATTTTTGACATTGGGAATGGATTTATAATTTAGGCAACCTTAATCACATAGTGTCTTCTTCTTGCTGTATGTAGGATGAGCATTGGCCTTTTTATTCTTCAGCTATAGTGCCCATGAAGTTTTCTGGCTTCATGTACAGTAGACATATGTACACTGTGGCCTATAGGGGGCGTAGTAGAGCCCCAAACCCCAGACATGACCAGACCAAAGACAGTCCCAGGTTCAGTAACACCAACATTTATTCCTATTGGGTCTGTGCTCAAAGTGCTATACAAGAAAAAAAGCAAATACGAGTAGAAGAAAGAAAGAAAGAAATCCATTCAATCATATAAAACATATATATGTAATTAGTAGAACAGTGGCATCCTAATATAGGATATAGGATATACAATATCATATTGTAGGGTGGCACAGTGGCGCAGTGGGTAGCGCTGCTGCCTCGCAGTTCGCTTCCCGGGTCCTCCCTGTGTGGAGTTTGCATGACTCCCCCTGTGTCCCACAGTCCAATGACATGCAGGTTAGGTGTATTGGCGATTCCAAATTGTCCCTAGTGTGTGTGCGTGCCCTGTGGTGGGCTGGCACCGTGCCCGGGGTTTGTTTCCTGCCTTGCACCCTGTGTTGGCTGGGATTGGCTCCAGCAGACCCCCGTGACTCTGTAGTTAAGATATAGTGGGTTGGGTAATGGATGGATGGAATATCATATTGTAAGTCTCTATAAATGAGTCCAGTGATACAGTCAAATGGCCAGGAGGACAGAAAAAACAAACAAAACAAGAAAAACTCCAGTTAAGCTGGAGAAAAAAAAAAAAAACAAAATCCGCAGGGGATCCAAGGCCAAAAGACCATTCAACCCCCACTGGGCAGTCATTCCTCATTTTGTCTGGGGTTCATCAGGGAGAGTTTGATGCAGTGGGGTACCCGCCTTCATTCCAGCATCACAATTTGTCTGCACAGAACTTTGATTAGGTGGTGGTGGTGCAAAATGCCAACAAAAAATAAACCAGAAAGGAAGTGGAGAAGAGTAGATTAGAAAAGATCAGGGCCGGATTAAGACCATTAGAGGCCCTAAGCACTTAAAAGATTTTGGTTCCTCCATATGTGTCTAATTCAACACACATGAACAATAATAAACCGCAAAATAAAATGTTATTTTTCAAAATGAAACAAAACTTTCAGTAAAATGGAGGGATGTGGGAGCCCCTTTTTGTTGAAGCTGGTTCAGCTGGCCCATTTGCAGTTTTTGCACCATATGGTCCATGGTAAATACGGTAATGTAAAATTTCTGTCATGCCCCTCTTCCTTTGATGCCCTAAGCAGGTGCTCATTTTGCTTAGAGACTAATCCAGTCCTGGTAAAGACTGTAAATCCCTGAAGAATATCATAATTTTATGCCTATATAATCTGTAAAGAGAACAAGTAAAATGTAGCTACAAAAAAATCCAAATTAAAAATAAAACGAGTTTTAGAAGTGGCTGGCGCGTAGCGCAGGTCCGGTGGGTTGGCGAGCGGAGCCCCCTAGTGTTACAAAAGATTAAATTGGCAAGTAGTCCACTAACTGGGGTCACCATCTCTGTGTGCCTTCCTACACACTGAGGACTCCTCTGCTATGCTACCGAGGTCACTAAAGAGCCAAGAAGAACTGGCACCAGATTTAAGTAAGGCAGTGGTTCTCAAACTGTTGGGCGGGCACCCCTAGGGGGGCACGAAGTAACAAAAAGGGGGGGCGCGAAGATGTGAAAGAAAGAAAAATACATCTATTGAAACCAAAACAAATTAACTTAAACTACGTTCTGATACTAGAAAAATAAATATACAGTCAGATAAATGTCGATAAAAGTTAAGTAGGTATAATAAAATATGCATCTATGATATATCATTAATTTAAAAAGAACAAATTGGTATTAGTGGGCTCCGTTCAAAAAACGTTAGGGGGTGCGATTAAAACTGTAAACTCGGGTCGCAAATACTTAAAGGCTGAGAAATGCTGAAGTAAGGTGAGAATAGCGGACTGTCATCACCAGCTCTTACAGCATTGCGTGCAGAATTTACAGCATTTACGTGTGGTTTATATTTGTAATTGATTTCAACCACTTTGCAGAGATCTGCTGTTACTTTGACATTAAAGAGTCATTCATTTCTGTTGATCAATGTCAAAAAGCCAAATTAAATCCATAATGATTAAAATATTGTATAACAATAAAATGAGAAAACTTTTAAAGCGGGGTGAATACTTTCTATAGGCACTGTACACAGAGAAATACAGAAGCTAATCATTGTAATGAATAATACGTTTTTGATTCATTTCGATTGGAAATCTGTGTTTTTGTATTTCTGATTGGTACACAATATGAACAGCGAATTGATAACATTTGAACATCTATGGAGCAAAGCGCTCCTCTGAAAATGAGGAGTTCATAGCAAAGTTCCCGTTTCCATGGAAACTGCCTCCGAGACTTCTTCAAAGAAAAGTATGCAAGGAAATCTATTTATTCTTCAGGGATCTTTTGAAGGACAAATAAAAAAAAGGCAAAAATACTGAAGGATTTGAATGCATATAATTCAGCAACAAGATGTTATATAAAAAGACAAAAAAAGTGAATGTGTGCTAAAAGAAATTTGGAATGTAAATACATTGGCTCAGGGTGTTATGGGAAAAAAAAGCAGCAGAGTGAATGTACAGTGTGTGCCCGGGGGAGTCCCTTGGCAATGGCGCTTATTAGCAATGGCATTCTGCTTCTGTGAGGCTTATTAAGATAGAGGATTTCTCCAGGGCTTATTTACAGTAGATTTTCAGAAATAGCTTCTGTTGCTCAGATTATTGACACAACAAGTACTTATTACCTTAAAAAAAATAATAAAAATAAAATTTGAAAATAAATGTATTGGGGCAAATGTAAAGAGCAGCATACCCTGCTTACATTGAATCTGCTTTCTTCAGTACTAGTGTAACTGTAGGGGGCAATCTTGTGGCCATGTTTGTGATCTTGTGGTCATGTGTGTGAAAGGGTGGTACCACTGAGCTCCAAACATCAAACACAGTAGTTCCCCGCACAGTCCTGGGTTCAAATCTTCTTCTTCTTTTGGCTGCTCCCGTTAGGGGTTGCCACAGTGGATCATCTTCTTCCACATCTTTCTGTCCTCTGAATCTTACACCCATCATCTGCATGTCCTCTCTCACCACATCCATAAACCTTCTCTTAGGCCTTCTTCTTTTCCTCTTACCTGGCAGCTCTATCCTTAGCATCCTTCTCCCAATATACTCAGCATCTCTCCTCTGCACATGTCCAAACCAACACAATCTCGCCTCTCTGACTTTGTCTCCCAACCGTCCAACTTGAGCTGACCCTGTAATGTCCTCATTTCTAATTCTGTCCATCCTCGTCACACTCAGTGGAAATCTTAACATCTTTAACTCTGCCATCTCCAGCTCTGTCTCCTGCTTTCTGGTCAGTGCCACTGTTCCAGCCCATATAACATAGCTGGTCTCACTACCGTCCTGTGGGCCTTCCCTTTCACTCATGCTGAGACCAATCTGTCACAAATCACTCCTGACACTCTTCTCCACCCATTCCACCCTGCCTGCACTCTCTTCTTCATCTCTCTTCCACAATCCCCCATTACTCTGTACTGTTGATCCCAACTATTTAAACTCATCCACCTTCTTCATCTCTACTCCCTGCACCCTCACCATTCCACTGACCTCCCTCTCATTTACACACATGCATTCTGTTTTGTTCCTACTGCCCTTCATTCCTCTGCTCTCCAGAGCATATCTCCACCTCTCCAGGGTCTCCTCAACTTGCTCCCTACTATCGCTACAGATCACAATGTCATCAGCAAACATCATAGTCCACGGGGTCTCCTGCCTGTTGAATGAACGTTGAATGAATCCGTCTCTCCCACCTCAGACCTCACAACGGTCACACTTCCCTAGTAAATATCCTGTACAACTCTTACATACTTCTCTGCCACTCCCGACTTCCTCATACAATACCACAGCTCCTCTCAGTCACCCTGTCATTTGCTTTCTCCAGGTCCACAAAGACACAATGCAACTCCTTCTGGCCTTCTCTAAACTTCTCCATCAACACCCTCAGAGCAAACATTGCATCTGTGGTGCTCTTTCTTGGCATGAAACCATACTGCTGCTCACTAATCATCACCTCACTTCTTAACCTAGCTTCCACTACTCTTTCCCATAACTTCATGCTGTGGCTCATCAATTTTATCCCCCTGTAGTTACTATAGCTCTGCACATCCCCCTTATTCTTAAATATTGGTACCAGTACATTTCTTCTCCACTCCTCAGTCATCCTTTCACTTTCCAAGATTCCATTAAACAATCTGGTTAAAAACTCCACTGCCATCTCTCCTAAACTCCTCCATGCTTCCATAGGTATATCATCTGGACCAACGGCCTTTCCATTTTTTATCCTCTTCATAGCTGTCCTTACTTCCTCCTTGCTAATCCGTTGTACTTTCTGATTAACTATTTCTACATCATCCAACCTCTTCTCTTTCTCATCCTCTTCATTCATCAGCCTCTCAAAGTACTCTTTCCATGTGCTCAACACACTCTCCTTGCTTGTGAGTACGTTTCCATCTTTATTCTTTATCACCTTAACCTGCTGCACATCTTTCCCAGCTCGGTCCCTTTCTGTAGCCCACCGGTCTTTTTCTCCCTCCTTAGTGTCCAACCTCTCATACAGCTCATCATATGCCTTTTCTTTAGCCTTTGCCACCTCTCTCTTCACCTTGCGCCTTGTCTCCTTGTACTCTTGTCTACTTTCTGCATCTCTCTGACTATCCCACTTCTTCTTTGTCATCCTCTTCCTCTGTATACTCTCCTGTATTTCCTCATTCCACCACCAGGTTTCCTTTTCCTTCATCCTTTCTCCAGATGTCACGCCAAGCACCCTTCTTGCTGTCACCCTTACTACATCTGCTGTAGTTTCCCAGCTGTCTGGTAACTCTTCACTGCCACCCAGTGTCTGTCTCACCTCCTCCCTAAACTCAACCTTCCAGTTTTCGTTTGCCAACTTCCACCATTTGATCCTTGGCTCTGCCCTCACTCTCTTCCTCTTCTTGATCTCCAACGTCATCCTACAGACCACCATCCTATGCTGCTTAACTATACTTTCCCCTGCCACCACTTTACAGTCTTCAATCTCCTTCAGATCAACTCTTCTGCATAGGATGTAATCTACCTGTGTGCATCTTCCTCCACTCTTGTACATAACCCTATGTCCCTCCCTCTTCTTATAATACATATTAACCAGAGTCCTGGGTTCAAATAAAAGATTTTATTTGCACAAATAAATCACCACACACTTCTTTTTTTTCTCGGACTTTCAAGAAAGTTGACAGTGTTGATGGCAAAATTCTGAATTCACTTGCAATGTCTTTCTTCTTTTTTCTGGAATCGAGAGCCGCAAAATTTTTTTTCTAACGTGAACTGTTATCGTTTTTTCGTGTCTGCCATTTCTATAGGAGGGTAATGATGAGTTAAATTACAATGGATGTTTTTCAGACATTTACAAGTAATAAACAAAAGCTATCAATGAAAACCACAGAAAACAAACTGCAAAAAACTGTTTGGGGATCGTTGTTCACAAATGAGCTGCGACCACAGAACTAACTGCTCTGTGAATGCTTCATTCAGGCATTTCTTTTGGGCTCTCCATTTATAATGTAAGTAACTGCTGAATGTATTTTATAGTAACAAGATTTGTATAGACTTACATTAGTGATGGTTGAGGTGGCCCTACACCTACACCTAACACCTAAAAGTGCTACATAAATGTAAGGAATTCTTATTATTATTACCAAATTATATTTCTATGTATATGTCTGTCTGTTCACTTTTACAAGAGAACTACTTAACGGATTTAGATTGTTTTTTTCTATAATTTGCTTGAACATTCCAGTTGATTTTGCAACTTCTCTCATCATGTTAAGAATGGTAGTTCACTTACAGGAGCGATTTATTTGCACGAATCCGAGAGAGATGCAGTGGGCAGAGGCGAGTCCTCAGGAGTAGGGAGCCACACGGGGCCTCCTCACTCACACGCCAGCCTCCGTTTGAGTTACTCTACCTCTCACCCACGTGTTGGAGAGTACCTTGCCTCCGCTTAGCAAAGATACTTGTTTGTTAAGCAGACATTATCATCTTGAGATTGTTAAAGAGTAACGTTTGATGTTTTTTGAGAGAGAGATCACAGCTACGTGTGTTTTAGACTTACCTATGGTAAAGCGAATTAGGAGTCCATGGTGGTGCAGGATTTTAAAATAAAAACAGTCCAGCTCCGGCTTGTTGGTGTGCATTGCTGTAAATCCTTGTGGCCACAGGGTGTTCTCTGTGGGAGCGAGCTGATTGTTCATGTGTAGGCTGCTGGGAGCCTTCATAGACACTTAATGGCTCATGAAGCAAAGCACCTATACCGACAGGTTATAAAGAAGCATAAAGAGTATAGATGAGGGAGAGAAAAAAAAGGAGAAAAATCACAAATGTTTTGGTTGGCAAGAGTGAGTACAATTGAGGAGCAAAGGACAAGAGACTTAGCAGTCATTAGTTGGTCCTGTGGTGAGAGAGAGGAACTGCACTCTTGGGGTTTGGTCGATCCTGCTGAGCTCCCAGGGAAAACAGGACCAACTGAAATGTTTCAAAGGATTGTCCTATGGATGCTAGGGAGAAGGTGGTGAGAACGATGGGATGCCTCAAGAGGAGCCTTGCCACCTGTTGTATAGGGGATGGAAATGCTGCTAGCTTCTGGACTAGTAGAAGTTTTGTATGTCATCACTGGCATGCATCACATGAAAAGCCCTATTGGGAAAAGTTTGAAATGGGAGTGGCCGATAGATAGATAGAGGGAGTGGCCGATAGATAGATAGATAGATAGATAGATAGATAGATAGAACTTTAACTGTTCTCATTGGGGAAATCTGGCACACCTAAAATTGAATGTAAATATAGGGCTTTGGATGTATTGCTAAAACTCTGACTTTGACCCTGCTTTAATGATCTCGCTTGGAAGGTAGAATTCATTTCCTGGTTTTGTCCCTTGCCTTATTCTTTGATTATATCTTTGCATACAAATCCAATTTGCTCCTTCCAATGTTTACTTGTTTCAAGTTACCGGCATTCTATGGTCAGAATGA
Source organism: Polypterus senegalus (assembly GCF_016835505.1). NCBI lineage: Eukaryota > Metazoa > Chordata > Cladistia > Polypteriformes > Polypteridae > Polypterus > Polypterus senegalus. The sequence goes on from NC_053157.1 coordinate 16,390,876, forward strand.
TTCATCATTAGAGTGATGGTAACAGAGTGTGTTATTTCTGTTCCTGCAATAATAAACATTTACAACAGGACAATGTTACTTATCTCCCTAGATGCTAATGCCGACAGACTCTGACAGGCAGGTTTTTAAATGTGTAGATTACGCATTTGTAATGTGCTTACTTTTACATTACTGCTCATTCATGTAGATGTCTAGTTCCCCCCTCCTGCCTTTTTATTCTGTGTGACTGATCATATCAGATAAAATCTGTCCAACACAAATACAGTATATCATCTAGAATGAGAGGTTTAAGCTAGTTCTCTGCAATACACACAATATCAGAATACTGGAATGTGCCATGATTCACCATGAGATGCGAGAGCTCACCCAACTTATTCAAAAGAGACTGAACATTCCTCATTATATGGAGGCAGGTCAATTGTAAAGCCTTTCCTCCTTACTTTTATCCTCTCCTTGGCTCTTTCCCCTTTTCATCCCGGGACGAGTTGCTCTTCCAATAAATACATAAATAAATAAAATAAATAAGTCACACTGAATAGAAACAAGCTAGTAGCTTCTGACACAAAGCAATTTGACACCCTACAAAAAACAGTATTTTTGCTTAATAGGGGTTATACTGAGCATTTGATCAAAAAATTAGGAAAAAATACTAAAGAAGTCAAAGTTGAGGTTTGTTATAAACATTTTAATAATAAGTTAAATTGCTGTGGGAAGTGTATTAGTTATTTTGCAGAACATCTGCTTGGGCAGGGCCCCACGGGCCCTTGATGCTGAAAACGCCACTCTTATTGAAAACTTTGCTTTAGATGATTTTATTGTCACGGAAGAGCTAAACAACTACAATCGGGTAATCAAGAAAAGGCAGGATTTTGAACTTTACAAATGGACACCATTTTCTGATGTTAAAAGGCCTGATAAGCTCAAAGGGATATTTTAACATACTTAGACAAGAAAACATGAATTATTCAGTTGGGCTGTCAAGGCAAGTCACTATAACTGACATTTAAAGCTAATATGGACTAAGGGACAAATAGTCACCACCTGGAGGAGGTATGAGTCAGTAGTTTTTATGTTAAATTAAAGCAAGGATATCTTTCAACTGTTTTATGACTACAATGACTATAAGTCAGTGAATAGACATGCCTAAATGAAACTAAATAAGTAAAAGAAACTTTGAAAAATTGGAAGATGTTTGGTTTAAAATGTTATGTTACAGTTTTTTTCTAGTTATTATTTAGCTTTCCTTAACAAGGTGTACTGTAAACGAAGAACAAGTCAGTCAACACGAGAGCATTTGCTTAATAACTAAACTATCAGAATTGGGATTCTTGTATCTCCAGGCTGTACGTTTTGAGTTAGAAAAGCACAGATGGCAGTGCTGTGGTGGTGTGAATTAATTTCATGGAGAGTGTTTATTGTGAGATGACTCACAGTTCACTGATAGATGCTTGAGATGGATAGTGATATTGCCATTTGTCATTAAGTTGTGACCTCTTTGGCTAATTTCTCTCCTGCCCTAGAATAAATATACATGAAAAGTAAAGTTCAGGAAAGGAGAAAATAGGGGTTTAGAAGAGAAAGACAGCAAGTCACTTCTTATCCATCTTTTTTACCTCTAAAACAAGTTTGTTAGCCATAATACCTGGCAAAAATATGAAATCAAGGTTAAAGCTAATTAATGTAACAACCCACTACTATTACTTAAGATTATGAAATGTTCTCAAAAGATCCAACGCATTGTCTCTGTGACCACACAGTGAACTTTGTAAGCTGGATTGTCAAAGGACTCAATCATGATCCGAACAGAATAAAGTGTTCTCTAACCTACCAGGCCTAGTATTTTTACAGGAGATTCATTTAACAAGTAGGGACCAGATTTGATGGCAAAGAGATTGAATCTGCCAAATATTTCACTCCAGCAATACAAAGAAAACTAGAGATGTGGGAATCTTAATACCTAAAACAATCTAATTTCTAGCATCAGACATAGTATCTGATCCTGAAAGTAGCTATGTCATGGTGATGTTCAAATCTAAAGTAATTTTGACAAATATCTATGCACCTAACATGTACGATTGAGCTTTTTTCGAAAATGTATTTGCATCAATTCCAAAATATAAGCACTCATAAAATTGTGAGTTTGAATACTACGCTCAGTCATTGTCAGTGCAATGTGCTTGTGAATTCTTTTAATTAGCCAGGTTTTCTTCATGAATCGCAGAGCCATGTTTGCTAGGGTATTTTGTGATTCCAGGTTGCATGGGTGGCAGGGACCCTGATGTTCAAATGTTCATATTGTGTGGTTAAACCCTGCAGCTAACACTGTGCGACCCATGAGTAAGTCACTTAATCTGCCTGTGTGCCAGTTGAAAAAAACAAACAAAATTTAGCCAATTGTGTCTCAAATGTTGTAAGTCATCCTGGATAAAGGTGTCAGTTAAACAAACACATGTAATGTAAATGAATGGGCCCCTGTGATAGACTGGCACCCTGCCCATGGCTAATTTTTAACCTTACATACATTGCTTCCAGTTTGGGTTCCAACTTCCAGAGCTCTTGAGTACAATGAAATGGTATGAGAGTGTCATGTCATCCGCCTGATTTCACTTGATTCACACCACCTATGCAATAAAATACAACACAACTTATTTTTGAATAGCACTCCTCATTGAGTGGAAGAGCAGGGCGCTGGGACCAAATTCCATCCATCCATTATCCAAAATCCGAACACAGGGTCACGGGGGTCTGCTGGAGCCAATCCCAGCCAACACAGGGCACAAGGCAGGAACTAATCCCGGGCAAGGTGCCAACACACCGCAGGAGCTGGGACCAAATTATCAGGTAAAATTCAATTATAGATCAAGTTAAGTATTAAATATAGTATTATATATAAATATGAATTTGTCAAAACACAGGGAAAACAAAGTAGAAATTGATTAATGTAAATGAAAGTTAACAATATCTATTCATTAATTAATTGATGAACTATGGCTAGTTGACATTGAAGGAGATGAAAATTCTAAAAGAGAAAATCAGATATGGTGACAGTCCTGGAGACCTTAGCTTGCTAGATGCCAACCCCTTCCTGGACATTCTGCAGTTAAGTTTGTGCTGGGCATTCAATCTGATAAGATAATCTTTCCATCAGCATGGGAAAGGTGATATATAAATAAAATGTATTATTATTATTGTTATTATTATTAATAATAACAACAATAATAATAATTAATTATTCAAAGGCTCCTTCATCCTGGATGACTTTTCCATACGGAGGAGTGCAGACTGGTAGTACAGTAGAAACACCAAGTGACAGATTCAGATATTGAGAAGAAAAGAGAATAGGGGAGGGTTGGGAACTGTAATTATTTTATTATTTATATTTTTGTACAAATGACTAACAAACAGTGATAAATTATGCACATCTAATCAGCAGCTCTAGTCAGGGTATGCAAGACTAAAGTCATGAGTCTTCAGCCTAATTTTTAAAAGCTGAGACTAAAGGAGCATCTTCCAGTGTTAATCAGAACAAAGAGCTGATTTGATAAATGACCGTAGTTCTTCATAATGTTGATGCTGTGGACTTCTGTTTTTATTCATCTTATTTGATAGTAGTGTTTTATGAATGAGCCCCTTCACCTGAGTTGTGTACTTACAGATTTTAAGAAGGCTTTGTGCAATTGTCCCTAATGCTCTGGGACTACCAAGAAGAACCTGTTGCATTGGTGCTGTTAGCTGGATTTGCGAAACAACAAGCAGAGTGACAATCATGTTGCCATTAAGGGTGATATTACTGAAAGGACAACATAGAATGTGGAATACAGATGTTCGCAGTAGAGACCCCATTAGTTATGGAGTTTTCCTTTGGCTCTACTAGTTTTCCACACTGTGAACCAAGTCATATCCCAAGTTTTCGATTCCAGTGGGTATGACATGTGTGGGGAGTACCACCCAAGTAAAAGGAACCAATTTACATAACATTAAGATCATAATCTGTTATTTCCAATATAATTTGAGTAACCAGATAGCTCACCAACTGAGAAGGTCTTTTTTTTATAATGGAGACCAGGTGACCATGCCCACATGAAATTGAACAGTGACAACATGACCATGCCTGTGATATGATTTGACCACAAGCTTTTGACATCAGAGTAGTGCCGATATGTCATCTTTGTTACAATTCCTGATCACTAACCAAAGAATGCCAACTAATACATAAAGAGATCTGTATATATATATATATATATAAAATTGCTAGTCAGTCCATCTGTCATGTGATTATGCTCAAAATACTGAACCTTGACCTTGGTGTTATTTAAAAGCTCATGACCTGATACATTTGGTAATGGGTTTATTATTGCAAAGTGATTGCAAAAGCAAGTCGCATGGTGGAAAGGAAAAATAAAGCAGCAACATCTGCTCAGCGTCAAAAATTTGCAGAGGCCGCTTACATGATAAAGAACCCTATAATAGGAAGAAGATGGTGTGCTGCAATATCTGCTAAGTGTAAGGCTAATTGAAGAAGATGCTTAAGAGTTGAAAACAATAGGATGTCAAGGCCCTGCAACATATAAACAAGCAAGATACAATCCTGAATATACAGCACTTGAGCAGCAGTCAAAAACAATGGCATTGCGGCAACCCAAATCCAAGATACAACTGTAAAGACACAAGTCTTGGCTATAATATAAAGGATTATTTGTGTAAATACCATACAAAAAGGTCTTGACATGACAAATAACACAATTCTTATCTCTCTCTTTCTCTTTATCATCACCTACACACTCTGCCAGGTGAGCTTTTTCCATCTTCCACACCCAACTCCAACTCACTTGGCTGAGATCAACCGGCCTCTTGTATGTTTGACCTTGTAGTACTTCCAGTTGTAGGGAATAGCATGTTGGAAGCACTTCTGAGTCAATAAGAAGTCACAGAAAGTGAGATAATTAATGCCATCTGCTCCCCCTGGTAGCCCCCACAGAACCCAAGAGGGCTGCCCCATGGGACTACAAGTACCAGCATGCCCTGTAGGTGTCTGTGTGGGAATCCTGTCCCAGGGATGCTCTTATCTAGCATATTGGAAGACCCTGCCAGGACTATAGTGTAGCTTCCCTTCTCCTTCCGTCATACCAGCCTCCTGGTTGGATAAGTGTTTAGATTTCATGATTAAGTGTAAGTATTGTGTTTATTGATCATTGAACAGAAAACATTATTAAACGTAAATAAAGGATGACAAAGTGACCTGTAGTTTGTTTGTTTGTGGTAAATCGATCGCAAACCATAATGGCAGAAAGAAAACGAAGAGCAGTTACATCTGCTGACCATCAAACAAACAGCAGAAGGTGATTAAGTGATGAAGAACGAAAATGAATAAGAAGACAAGATGCTGAACCACAATGACAAGCAAGAAGTAAGCAGCCGACGATCAGGATGGCTCATAGGCACACAAGACATAACAGATAAGATAGATAGATACTTTATTAATCTCGAGGGGAAATTCACATAATCCAGCAGCAGTATACTGATACAAAAAAAATATTAAATTAAATAGTAATAAAAATGACATGTAAAAGCAGGCAATAACTTTGAGTAATGTTAGCATTTACTCCCCCGGGTGGAATTGAAGAGTCGCAGAGTGTGGGGGAGGAACGATCTCCTCAGTCTGTCAGTGGAGCAGGACGGTGACAAAAGTCTGTCACTGAAGCTACTCCTCTGCCTGGAGATGATCCTGTTCAGTGGATGCAGTGGATTCTTCATGATTGACAGGAGTTTGCTTAGTGCCCGTCGCTCTGCTACAGATGTTAAACTGTCCAACTTTACTCCTACAATACAGCCTGCCTTCTTAACAAGTTTGTCCAGGCGTGAGGCGTCTTTCATCTTTATGCTGCCACCCCAGCACACCACCGCGTAGAAGAGGGCACTCGCCACAACCGTCTGGTAGAACATCTGCAGCATCTTATATATAACAAAAGAAAGCCCAAAATGTGTGATGACAATCGAGAAAATTGGCAAAGAGTAATAATTTCCGAATATGAAAACTTTGCTTTTCTAACATTATAACGATAACTATTTAGAAAACATAACAATTACCAACAGCTCCTTATCTAACTTGGTATTTGCATTTTATTTTAGAACCTTAGGTCAGTGCATTTCACTGGTAAATGATGCAACTACAGAAAAACAGCATAAAACAGTAATGCAGTTGTAGACTGGAATTAATCACATTTTTTTTACAGCTAATTTAGTTAAATTGGAGACTATGATGGACAAACTGAATTGATTATATTAAAGAAAAAAAAACATTGCATAATAACCATATTTAATTTACTTATTTTTCTAGAAACATATTTCGTTTTACTGTGACTAACGTTTAGTGGGAAATGACGGAAAAAAAATACTCCTAAAAATTATTTCCAAGAGATGGAATAGGAAAGAATGACAAATATTGTAAAATAAACAGAAGGACACGGATAAAGGTATACTTGAAAGTTTTCGATGAAAGGCAAAAATAACAAAAATAAATCTTTACGGACTTGAGTCCAAAACAGAACTGAGGTACATTGGAAAAGATGGCCACTATATAGCCAATTGACAGGAAGAGGCGGGTTTGGAAGAGGAAATGATGTCATGGGAGGCAGGTTCTGAGGGACAGGAAGAGGAAATGATGTCATTGGTAGGCAGGTTCTGAGGGACAGGTGGCGGAAGTCATGTTTTTTTGAGGAGGGTCCTTTTGATAGTCTCCAGAGGGAAAAAGGAGAGTTAGAGTACTAACTAGTGTACTAGTAGAGCACCAGGTCATAAACTGCTTCCCATGTATACGTGTGTGACAGCATGTAATTCCATTTTTTCATATTTTCTAAACTGCTACTAAAATGCTAGTATTAGAATGAGCACAAATGTCTTTTATTCGGTTGGTCCCTGCTGTCATATTAGATAATTCCACAGAATTCTGGGGTATTGCATTATGAAGTCTCAGTCATGACAAAAAGTGTATGAGACCTCCTAAAAGTCACATATAAGCCCACAGGTCAGGTCAGATTGTGGAGCATGCTCCAGTACATCGGGTCGCCGGACCAACCACACGACGAAACATCTCAAGATCCCAGTTGGCAACCCCACAGGCAGGCATTCGCTGCAGTCTCACCCTCCGAAAAGGACTCTCTGTCTGCCGCAGCCACATGTTACGTGGGCATCCCCTTGGCCTGGTCCAGCCACTTGGGTCCTCAACAATAATCACCCTCTGGGAGTCGCACCACATGGCCATAGTGCCATAACTGACGCTTCCTCCCAATGCAGGTAATGTGCCTCATTTAGGACTCCATGAGCCACACAAAGTCAAACCAGTGGTACCCAAGGACTCTCCGAAGAGACAGAGTACTGAAGGAGTCCAGTCTTTTTCTCAGGTTACTGGATAGAATCCATGTCTTGCAATCATATTGCAAGACAGAAAGCACCAGAACTCTAAAGACTTGCACCTTCGTTCTTTTGCAGAGATGTAAGGAGCACCACACCGCCCTTTCCAGCGACCTCACCACCCTCCCAAAAATGAAGAACTGCTTTTAAAGTCTCAAATGTGTTTTACAAGGTAGAGGACACTATAACACACTAGCTTGTAGAGACAATCCAAACTGGAATCTTTATAGAGCAGATCGATGAAGTATTCAAACCCCTTCATTTTCTTCACTTAATTGGGTTTCTGCCCAACAATCAACACTAAATGTCAAACCGTTTCAGAAAGGTTTACCAAATTATTAAAATTGAAACACTGAAATATTTCATTGAAAGTGAAAGAGTCTGAATACTTTCTGAAACCAATGTTATTCTTTTACTGTTTAAAATCAGTCTTTTCAAGCAAAATAAAATGTCTCTCTAATACAAAAGGACTCAACATATTGTTTAAAGACATTTTGAGGCTTCATATATTATGTATGATATGAAAATTGTAAAATTCTGGGCTTTAATGCTATCTAAACATGCTGTTCTTTCAGAGCAAATGAAAGACTTCATTAACCTGCTCAGTACTGCAAAATGGCCCCAAGAGGAATGTTTCCTGCAGTCACGAGACATGGACACTAGATGGCAGCAACGCAGACATTATGATTTGACGGTCTGCCGCATATCTTAATTTCTAAGCTATTTTACTTAAATGGCTTTTGAAGTCAAGCCACGTTTGGCTCAAATTATGGATTGAATTTCCAGTACTTCTGCCAGCCTACTGTGCTTTAAAAGTCAATTCATACAAGTATAGTCATAATTTAATGGCAGATAGGATTTCAGATCACATTCTATTCCAAAATGGAATCCTGGAAAAATATAAATAAATACATTCATATTACATACTTAATGCTAGTTTTATTTTACTTGTAAAAAATGGGAAGGTTAGTTGCACTTGTGCCATTCTAAATTTTCCATTTTTAACATCCACTCAGTGTTCGCAATTTATTATACAGCAACCATGGATGGGATTGGATTATACAATTGAACCCTTATTATCTTTTTTTTTCAGTGTCACACAAGTGTTTTCAAAATCAATCCAAAAAGCAGGGCAAGATTAATCAAGAAAATCAATACGGCAGTGTTTCAAAAACTGCAAGAATATAAGAACAGAAGAAATAAATTTTTTAATGTTAAATATATTAACATGAACCCCAAGGGCGCCTAATGGTCAGATAGAGAGAATGCAATGGTGATGCTGAGTTCACAAAAGTATTAAAAAATAAAGCAAGTGTTTTTGTTAATTGGGGTGGAGCTGCGGTTAGTGCTACTGCTTCACAAATCTTGGTTCAAATCCCGGTACATTTTAATTCAATTCAGTTTATTTTTGTATAATAATCTTCACTTAGTGCAGGTGCAGCACGCTGTGACGAATGCTCAGGCAAAATGCAAGTATACATTTTACAAATTTGTTTAAACACACAAATATTGGGATGTGAATTAATTGTGGAAATATGGCCAGCTGACAATAAAGTGGTAGAAAACAAAAATTTAGTCAGCAATGGAGAATAATAAATCTCTGGAGGGGGGCCCGTGGTCAGTTAAAACATACATAGTCAGAAACAGTCACAATCCTGGGGGCCACAGCCAACTAGACGCCCACTCTCCTGGTGCCTCATGTATAACGCCGTGCGTAAAACTCACACTATAACATGACGTATGCACAAAAGTGGGAATGTGTGTACGCACAGAAAAATCCAGATGCAGGAATCTTTGCGTACACAAACTTCCACATTCTTCTGCTACATAAATCCCGATCAGCGTGAAAAGTAACGTACGTGCATGCGCCTGCTGTCCCGCCCCAACTCCTCCTAGAATTACGCCTCTCTGAATATGCAAATCAATATAAATAGTCCTTAAGCTCAGCGTTCTGTGAAAAGACAATGGCAAAAGCAAGAGGGAAAATGGAAGAATTTCAGCGAATACCAAGTGGAGGCAAAGAAAAACGTACTATTTGTTGGTTTAAACAGTGGTATAAACAAGAAAAGGAAGTTGATTGAGTGACATAGCTTGTCGGAGAAACTTGAAAGCTCAATTCACAAAGTCGCACAGTGCCCGAAATAAGAAAAAGAAGTTATCACATATCAAAGTCGCCGTGAAAAGCCGAGTCGTAGCCCACCGTCTGAGTGTCATATGAAAGCTTATTAGGGTACAGAGAAAAAAAAAGGCACACAGTGGAAAAAAAACACAAAATGTCAACTTTAATCTCAAAATTTCCACTTTAATCACGTAGTTTATTTTGTCATTAAAGTAAGACATCATAAACTTCATCTTAAAATCGTTTAATTTACTAGTTTTTCAAATCCCATCGTAACTAAAGTAGCACATTAAATGCTTTGTTTTGTATTTGATCTTCTATGTGCTCTATGTGTGTAAATCACTACGTGCTTCTGTGCTTTGTCTTCCTCCGACAGGACACAGAATCCATTACATTTGTGATATTACAGCTCTCTGAATAATTAAAATGCTGAGATGTATACTTGATATCATTTTCATGATGTTAGGAGTTAAAGCATTTTATTAAACATGGGAACACGGTGGCGCAGTGATTGTGCACGACCTTCAATGAAATAATTTATTGCTGCAGTACTGTCTCTTTCAAACGTACTAACCCCCAATTCCTGCCCTTCCTTTTCTTTCTCCAAGTAACCAATCGCTACACAATCAGCTCTGTAATAGACATTAAGCCATCTGTAACCTTATAACGCCTATTCTTCAAAACTTTTAAGGAACATTGAAATATCTTCATAGTACATGTTTAATTATTCTATCCTTCACGCCAGTCCCAGTGAAGCATACAGTGCGAGGCAGGAACAATCCATAAACGGAGCGCCAGATCCTTGCTAGCTTAGTGACACCGTGTCCTTTAATTGTAAACAATAAAGATTATTTAAATGAAGTTAAAGTTTTATCTTTATAATATAACAAACATATTTTGCTGCATTTCATCTTAAATATGATATTGTCATCATATGTAAATACGCGCTTTATAAAGTGGCTCAGGTTGTGCAATATTATAACTGTAGTGCAAGTTTACAGTGAGGTGATTGTACTTATAAGTACAGACAGTTCTACAAGGAGCACTTGATGGACTAATTGATTGCGTTTAGAGCTCTTGGGATGAAACTCTTTCTGAACCACGAGGTCCGTACAGGAAAGGTTTTGAACCATTTGCCGTGTGAGAAGCAGTTCAAATAGGAAACATGGCTGAAGCAGCGTGTGCTTGATGTTGTATACCGATAATTCTCTTTTCGATCAGCTGCTCTGAGTGGTGCAGTGAGAGTAATATGGAAAAAGATGATCCGCTGTGGCAACCCCTAATGGGAGCAGCTGTAAGAAGAAAAAGAAGGTGCAGTGAGAGTAATAACACTAAAGCAGCTATGGTATTTGGAATAGTTTGACCATTCTGTGGACCATTATATTGTTACAGGTAATTGCAATCAGATGCATTATATTTATAAACAATATGCAGTTAATTTCAGTGTAATTATAAAGCCGCGTCACTAATTTGGATCTGAAAAAGAAAGGGTATCCACACAGGAACAGTAGCACTGCTTTGACGCTGGGTGCCGCCAGTCTGCAAAACTGAGCAGAGAACTTGCGTACGCCAGGGTATGAGGTACCGTGGAAATGTGCGTAGCCTTACGCCAAGTTTAGGTTTTATATATTGTGATTTGAACGCGGAAACGTTCATACGTAACTTTTCTGTGCGTATGCACCGTTTATACATGAGGCCCCTGGTCACTCTATAGTACAGTCTGTGCTGGGCTGTCTGGGTGTCAGAATCTTTCTCCCAGTATCTCAGATGCCTTTTCCTTGGGTAGGAAAAAAGTTTGGCAGTAGAGTAGTGGCACAAACTGGCAGATTAAGATACAGAGAATAGAAACAGAATAGAGGAGGGCCCATAATCTTTATATGTAATACGCTACCGTGGCTGTCCGTTTGTCTGTCCAGGATTTTAACTCACCTGTAGCTCACAAACCGTTTGAACTATTAACCTGAAATTTGGTACACATATACTACGTGGCGTCTACTATCCGCTTTCGAGTGATGATTGATCTCCGACGTTATTTCTTTTTTTATTTTTATTTTATTTTATTGTAGAATCAACTCTCAGCAGCGGCCAGCATTGTGGCTGTGCGGCGCATGCATACTGGCAACGTTCTCATCCCTACCACCTTCGCCGTCACTTGCCCTACCTCTTCATATCTTAAATCATTCTTGAGGCAGATTGAAGACTTAAGTGCCAGCTTAAGTGAAAAATTAAGAAAAACGTACCAAGTAATTGCAACACAAACACTGACTTAATCAGTTTTAACACGAAAAGATCCCAACGAAGAAAGAGAAGAAGCGGGTCACTACAGTGGAGAAAAAAAAGAGCTGCTCAGGAAGCAGCAAGCACATCAACCTCTGAGCAAACAAATGCTAAACGTACTGAGAGAGAGCATGAAAACTAGGAATACTCAAGTCAAGTGTATTCACTGCACGTTATCATGCATTGCGTTGTTACTGGTTGTATTAAAATTATTGTAGTGCTTATATTTCTGTGCGAATGAGTAACAAATACAGAAGCAGTATGCACAGCTCAACAGCAGCTCCAGTCAGAGTATCCTAGAATAAGTAGTGAATTTTTAGCTGGTATTTAAAAGCTGAGACTGAAGAGGAACCTAAGGTAAATTATTTCACTGCTTCAGAGCTCTGTAACTAAAAGCATAATCTCCTACTGTTATTTTATTAATCCTTGGAATCTTTAGCAGGCTGACATCTTAAGATATTATTTAGGGTTCTATTTTTTGTAGGTAATGATAAAATCGGTAAGCAAGGCCTTGGATATTTTTGTACGTAAGAAGGAGAATTTGTAACCAGTCCATAGCTTAAGTGGGAGGAAGCGTAAGGATTTGAGAAGTGGAATTATGTGTTCCTACTTTCTAGTTCTTGTAATGATTCTTGCAGCAGTATTTTGATTTAAGTGAAAGCTATATAAAGTGTCATTTGAACAGCCAGTGAATAACGCATTGCAATTGTCAATCCTACTAGAAATACAATGCCCTCCATCAGTCCTTATTTTGTAAACAAAAAGGTGGCAGTATGCAAACGATGCAAATTCGAGGTACCATGAAGGTATATAGAGGTCGAGAGTCCCAGCACTACATGATTTGTTTATTTGGTGAAAAATAACGTTTAAAAGTTGAAATTGACAAATCACCACTTGCGCCATACTGCACAATATTGTGCTTGACAGTTTAAAATTGTAATCACATAATTTGCAAAAATGGAATAAAATCAACTGCAAGTTAATAACGAGCTCAACATTCTACAAAAAGTTATTATGTAGTCCTGCTATGCACTCAGTGCTTAATTTGATTGTGTTTTAAAGAAAATTCCAAACCTTTTGAATGTTTTCATCAAATGCAGTCTTTCCAATTTCTTCCTTGCTTTGTGTGTCAATGGCTGATCATCGTCCTCATCACAGCCGTGAATTAACGTGAATCGAAGTGTGTGAGTGGAGGGCCAACCAATCATATGAAGAGAAGTGTGGCGACAGTGCTTCTCAATAGAGTTCCTCAATGGAGTAATAATTAGATTTATTTGCAAAAACCCACATTCGCACTCACTTGATGAACCTGGAATACAACAAAGATTGTGCAATAGAGGCTGCAGTTTTTAGGACTGCTTTTGAATGAGGTACTGACAGAATCCGGGAATCTCTTTCGAATAACTGTAAATGTCTTTAATATGGATGACTGTAGTACATACTGGAACCATTTAAAGGAGATGGATAAAAGTATACACATCTGGACAGCATACAACTGATTATACCATCATTGAATATGTAGTCGATGACATGACCAGTTGTCGAGGGCAAGGTGCCGGTATGCCATACTAAAATATACCATCACAAAAACAGCCCTGCCTGCCATAATGTTTGAGACAAAGACACATTTTTCCTTGATTTACCCCTCTGCTCCACAGTTTTCAATCAACAATTAAATACTTCAGACACTGTGATTAAAGAGCACATTGCAGACTTTCATTTAAGGGGATTTCCGTACATTTCGTTCTCATCATTCAGAAATGACAGCTCTTTTTCTACATGGTCCTCCCCATTACAGGGCACCATAATGTTTAGGACAATTCTCGTCACAGGTGTTTGTGACACTCAAGTGTATTTCAATTCTTCATAAGATATCTCAACTTGCTTCTACCCTCTGGAGTCTGTAGTTGCCATTGTCCAAGATCAGGACAGGAGCTGTGCCAGTGAAAGTCAAAGAAGTCATCATGAGGAAGATAAACAAGAATAAACCATTAAAGACATCAGTAAAGCCTTAGGATTAGGCCTTCTACAATGAACTAGCATGATAAATGTTTAGATCACAAAGGAGCCCTGTCCTCTATTGGAGTTGGGTTCATAATGAGACACCTCTCTCCAGGTATGTCTCCTTTTATGGCATACCCCACCGGAAGGGGCAGGGTCTTCTCTAAGTACTATGGGCAGGGTCATGTATCCTACCTGGGAGTCTTCTTGGAGCTGCAGGTGGAAGAGAAAGGGCATCTAGTAACAATACTACCAATCAAGTCAGGGTGATAGCATTGTGGCAGCTTTCATAAGTACATATACCACTGTATGCTGATTAGAAATGACTGTCCCTTAAACCTGTTAATTTTCAAAGGAAGTTGACAGTTCTCTATCACAATATTGTATGTTAATGAGATACTAATCAAAGAAGTCTGATCTTCAAAGCAGGTTACTCTTTTACAAGACAAGTAAATCTCGATGTCCTGTAGATAGCCATCAACAATAACCGGTAACAGAATTAATCAATAAATTGGCTTTTTCACTTATCATCCCAATCTCAAACAAAGGATGCCTGTTGCCCTTCATTTCACTTATCATCCCAATCTCAAACAAAGGATGCCTGTTGCCCCTTCATCTATTCTTTTATACTACTTTAGCCTGTTTATTACCAAAATTAAAGCCAAAAATGTTCTAATGCTCTAATGTCTTGTGGAAGAAAAATGAGACATAAGTGTTTAGTCACATAGTCATTTAGGGTAATATAGTCATTGCACATAAAGTTCATTTGTGTATATTTACTTGTATTTTGTAATCAGTAATGCATTTCAATAAATTGTCATGCTTTCAACATTAAAACATAGCATCTATCTTCTATTATATATAAGCGTCTGCACGTGAAGTGTGTGTTGTCTGTCCGTGTCTGTCTGTCCGGCCTGGAAGTGCGAGGCTACAGCATGAAGCTCAAAGATCCGGCAAGGCAGCCTCAAGTTCATGAGATGTAAGAAGAAAGAAATATAAGGTTACAGCATGAAGCTGAAAGAAAGTGACTCCGTCACCAAAGTGAAACTGTCGAGGAAAGCAAATGAGAGAGAAACTTGCTTAGCCACTGATAGACAAGGATAGAAACAAAAAACGAAACCACCGACTCTGCATTTCAATTTGTTTTCTGACCATTTCAATAGTTTCTAGGAGCCCGGGCTTTTTAGAGCACAGGCTGATACAACTAGTGGAGTATTAAAGAGTAGTATCCATCCATCCATCCATTTTCCAACCCGCTGAATCCAAACACTGGGTCACGGAGGTCTACTGGAGCCAATCCCAGCCAACACAGGGCACAAGGCAGGAACCAAAGGGTAGTATTTTACCTGTTAACAATTAGAAGTGGGAGTGGGAAGAGAATGGCCAGGCTTCTAAATACACAGAAAAAGTGGAGGTGTGCCACTGATTAGGCAAACATGCTTTAACGTTAGACCGTCAAATCCTCAGTTTAAGTGGAGGTGCTGAGGTGATCTTTTTATTGTCTTTCTACTTCGTGGAAGAAATTTAAGTTGGCTTAAATTAAAAAAAAATATATTTTAGAGTCGTCATGAACTTGGGGTCCCTAAGCACAATAATGGCTCGTTTATACTTCACACTCAGAACGCGTATGCACCCGCATCATGGCTGCCACGCGTTCTCAGCGTTCATTTGACGCATCCTCTGAGCACGTCCTCAAAAATTAACGTGACGCGTGCATGAGTTGCAGTACCAACAAAAAGTCGGGGAGCGCAGTGTGCTAAAAGTCGGAATGTGACGTCAGAGTCTCTGTTTACTATCTACATGTGACCGAAAGCTGCTATGCGGATCCTACGAGAGCGGTGTGCGCGCTTCGGTGTTTGATGAATGGTTTGATGTGGTGAAGCAAAATGCCGACATACAGATGCATTCGTGGTGCTTTTATATTCAAGCGTCGCATATTCCCAATCGTAATGACACGATACATTTTAAAAGTCTCACATACCATGTTTTGTGCCATCTTTTTTTTGCAACTTAGAAAACAGCAACATAATGTACAGCGCTGTATTTGAGCCATTGAGAAAAATAATTAAGGACATGGTGAAAACGTGTATTTTGTGATAAAAGTGGAAATTTTGGCTTTAATCTCGAAATGTCCACTTTAACCTCATAGTTTACTTTATCATTAAAGCAGACCATCGTAAATGTCATCCCAGTTTTTAATCGCTAAGGCAAGCAGCAATAGATCACCACACTGAGCACATTACATGTATGATATTCCAACTCTCTGCACACTTAGAATCTTTAGATTTATACTTTGTGGAAGTTGGCCCGGACACAGACAGGCAGACACGTTCATGTCACCCACAAACACGTTTATTTACAATATATTTACAACAATTCACTGGTCACTAAGACCTCAGTTCAAAGGTCACTCAGACCCCAGTCACGTGCACAAACACCCCAAACACAGTCCTGGCCACAATGCCTTTCTCTTCGGCCCCTTTTATATGGTTCCCGGATGAGCACCAGGTGTTCCCGGCATTCCTCTTCTGGCCACGCCCCAGCGTGGCGGAAGTGCCGGCTGTCCTCCCGGCAGCTCTCTGGGCGCCGTCATAAATCTTCCCCCCAGCACTTCCTAGTGTGGCGCAAGTGCTGGGGTAACAGGTCCCCAAGGCATTGGGGCGCCTCCTGGCGGTGACCAAGGGCCCCTACAGGGTGGAGCTTCCATGCCCTGTACCCGTGGCCCCCAAAGCAACCCAGAAGGCAACCCCCACGTGATCCAGGGTGGGTGCAGACCCACATCAGGTCCTTCATGGCCCCTGGCATCCCTGACAACTTGATATCACTTTCATGATGAAATGCATTAAAGTGTGTATGTTACATTTTACAGATAAATCGTTAATTTCGTTTAAATAATGAATACTGTTAATAATTACATACATGGGGGTGACACGGTGGCGGAGCGGTAGCACTGCTGTCTCACAGGGAGTCATGTTGCTGGCATCCCCTGCTTGGATTCCACACTGTGCTCCAGTTTTCTTCCAAAGATATGCAGATTTGGGGATTTGGTGCCGCTAAAATTACGCTAGTGTATCTGTGTGCTTGTATTCACCTTGCGATGAGCTGAGGCATCATCCAGGGATTATTTCTCACTCGTGCCCAATGCTTGCTGGAATGGACACATCCCTGGATTGATGGATTTAATCATTAAACATCCTTTTCAGAGATATTGCGGTAAGGTGTCATCGGAATTTAATGAGTGTTCTAGGCAATTCACAACACAGAGAAGCCCAACCTGTTCTCACCGTGATAATATCTCGCACTGCCACCTGGTGGATTCCTTCAGACTCACCTAAAATACGCAGGCAAGTATAAACACTACAATGCTTGCGTAGCAGGAGCGTCCGCTGCAGCATGCGCCGCGATGCGTGGAGTATAAACCTGGCCTTAGTCTCAAAAAAGACTCCACTAAAGGGGAAAAACCAACTGGAAATGAAAGGTCAAACAGTATCTTTATAAACAAAAGATGTATTTACACAAAAAGTTCCACAGAGCAAAAATGGCATAGCAAAAGCTACCTGAAATAGGAAATCGCATAGTAAACGATGTTCCAATACACAAATCCAAAAGAAAGTCAGTACAACAGAGCCAATGGTCAAAATCCAGATCAATAAATCATAGAGTAAAGCAACAGATTCAAAAACACTACCACCACAAGCGCATTCAGTGATATGCAAGTGACGGTGGGTTTCCTTAACTTTTAGAAGGCTGATGATAATCCTTTGATGGTGATGGACAGGTGGCAGTGTCTCTTGGGGGACTCTTGGGGGATTCATAGACAAATATAAAATATGAACACAACAGGCATAATAAAGAAACGTAAACCCTAGCTAGAAACATAACAGGAGTAGTAAAATACTTTTGTTTTTCCCATTTTTTGTGTTTGAGTTATTTCCATAAAAGATAGCTATTGTTTTTGACACTACTCTTTGTATCTAATTTTCTCACAGGTTTGGTTTGGTCATAAACTACAAGATGTCCCCCAGGGTCCAAGAGCCATGTTGCATCTTTCCATCTCTCTATCCCTTATATAGTACCTTTCATATTTATCTATCTATCTATCTATCTATCTATCTATCTATCTATCTATCTATCTATCTATCTATCTATCTATCTATCTATCATATAGTGCCTTTCTATCCTGCTATCTTTATTTAAGGAATAAGTTTAATATATCATTTTTTTTATTAAGAGCCTGATTTATTAAATAATATTTGGTCACAGAGGATCATATCAAAACATGAACTGTACTTTCTGTAATTTCTGGTCTACAGAACAAGCAGCCATTTCTCAGTGTAAGTGAAGAGCAGGTGCATTTGCTGGGTTCCAAATTAAACTGCAGATCCGCATCGGTTCCATTTGAAGCAGAAAATTAATACAGTTAAACAAGACTGTCATAATATAAATACCACATGAAAAATGATAGCTTTATTAAAAAGAAAAAAAAAGCCTGTAATTGCCCAGCTGCTGATTGTAATTCACACAGTGTTTTCAATGTCCAGCTTGTAGGTGGCTACAAAAATATCAGATGCCATCTGCAAGAGAACAGAATGACTTAATGGTAGGAAAAGTATTCTGCCTTTCAAAAATGAGTCATGCACATAAAGCAAATTGTCTCTGCTGCCTTTATTCTAGAGACAGTAATTTTTAATTTGGAATATCCACAGTAATAATAATAATAATAATGATATTCATAATCATAATAATAATACTAATTAATTATATTCATTTAACACTTTTTCTCACTACTCAAAGAGGTTTACCTGGGGTGGGGGACACTTTAACCACCACCAATGTGTATGACCCACCTTGATGAAGCAACGACAGCCATTTCTGCGCCAGTATGCTCACCACACATGAGCTGTTAGATGGTAAAGGGGTGACAAAGAGATTGCCAATTAGAGAGAGAAGGTTGATTATGAATGGATGAGGCCATAATAGGCAATTTAGCCAGAACATCAGGATAAATCCTACACTTTTCAAAGAATGCCCAGGGATCTTTAATGACTGCAGAGAGTTATTGCCTCAGTTTTATGTCTCATGTGAAGGACAGTGATGTTTGTACAGCACAGTGTCCCCATCACTGCACTGAGGCATTGGGATCCATATTCAGACCACAGGGTAAGTGCCCCCTGCTGGCATCTCCAATACTTCCAGCAGCAACCCAAGCTTCTGGCCTCTCCATCACCTTTTTCATTAACACCCTAATCTTTTCCAGATAGTCTCCTATCCAAGTACTGGCCGGGCCTGAATATGCTAAGCATCAGGCTGTATGGCTGCACAATGGCACAGTACATCTGATTTCTTGTGCTAGTCTGCTTTGTCCAGATTCTGTACACAGCATTTTGTTATCTGAAATGTTAAATAATTTCTGATATACAGTATTTGTGAAACTGTCAATAATATTATAGTGCAGATCTTAAAGAGGGGTGGTGCAGTGGTAAGATCCAATATCCTGGCTTCAGATTCCACATCTTATTCTTATTTATTGTATGACTGTTGTGTCTAAATATTAAAGCAAGAAGCAGAGACATTGTTGATACTTTTAGGTAAAAATAAAAGAACAGTCACGTGTAAGCAAAGATCAAAACACTGAACACTTCTTGAAACATTGTGCAGGTCTTCAAAATTAAACTCAACAAGTGGTTTTAACTGTGAAAAGTTGTTTCAATTTGCATTCATTAACACTGTAAAAAATATAATTAGAATACATCCAACACTTCACATTTAAGTGCAAAACTGAAAAGAAATGTAATTACAATTAAACAAATTACAAAATTTTATTCATGTTTACAATATTGTTCTAAACCAGTTTTAAGGTGAAATGTTCATTCCTCTGCGAGTGCCCCGGGGTTTTTTCTGCCCATTGCTATTAGATAATTCAATGCTTCCTTCCAACTCCCCACACTTAATGCTTAAATTCTTTAAATAATTTTTGCTGTTTCTGCACAATATACATATACTAGCAAAATACCCGCGCTTCGCAGCGGAAAAGTAGTGTGTTAAAGAAGTTATGAAAAAGAAAAGGAAACATTTTAAAAATAACGTAACATGATTGTGAATGTAATTGTTTTGTGACTGTTACGAGTATTGCTGTCATCAAGGATTTGATTATCATTATTTCTTTCAATCAGGTTCATATTTGGAGGTAACCCAATTTGGTCGTGAACCAAAGAAATTTCCCCCTAGGATTGTATGTAAATACAATTAATTCGTTCCAGACCATATGAACTGTATGTAAATATATATTTTTTTAGTTTTTAAGCACAAATATAATTATACCATAGAATGCACAGCATAATAGTAAACTAAATGTAAAAACATTGAATAACACTAAGAAAACCCTGAACAACAGAGAAAACTAACACTGCAATAGTTTGCGCTATAGCGCTACCAACCGCTGGCTAAAAGCGTTTTTTTTAATGAGTTTTAAGCACAGGGGAAAAATTAACACTTGAAAAAATCTGTAATTTAATAAACCACCAAGAAAAATAACATTTGCAACAATGCACGCTACAAACAGATCGCTGGAAACAGAAGTGAAAACAAAATCAAGACCAGTGCATTCTTTAACCGCCTTCCTACCTTAATGCGTCCAGCTCTCTCTCACGATGCCTGTGTGTCTGCGTCCATCTCTTGCGCTGCCTCTGTATGTGTGTGTGTGTCGCGCTATCTCTGTTGCGCTGCCTGTGTGTGTGAGTCTGTCTCTCTCTCGCGCTGTCTTGCACTCTCTCTCATGCTCGCTGCACAGGAAATGCACAGGGAGAGACTGAACATGTATAAACCGAAAAGGAAACTGGCTTTTTTGTATACCGAGTGTGTGGTCGCGAATATTTAGCTCAATTACGTGGGAGGCATGCTGATTTCCGCAGTAGCTGCACTTATGAATATGCTAAGCACAGTCCTTCACCCGCGAATATTTACCTTATATGGGCAGGCACTCAATTACGTGGGAGGCGTGATGACGTGGACGCAACTCCGTCTCACACGGCGACCGAGCTGCAGGCTATAGCTGTATATATGGACGAAAGTATGTTTCAGTTTTGACCGTTACGCCTAGAATTTTGAAATGAAACCTGCCCAACTTTTGTAAGTAAGCTGTAAGGAATGAGCCTGCCAAATTTCAGCCTTCCACCTACACGGGAAGTTGGAGAATAAGTGATGAGTCAGTCAGTCAGTCAGTGAGTGAGTCAGTCAGTCAGTGAGGGCTTTGCCTTTTATTAGTATAGATTTATCAATTTATTTATCTATCTCTTTATTGTTTGCCCTGTGAGTCTTTACTTTTTAATGTTTCTGCTGCTGCTTTGAATTAATAATGTTCATCTAATCTAATCTAATCTAATGACGGCTGTGGGCGGTCCCTTGGGAGTGACATAGTGATGGCTCCGCCTCTTCATGTTGTAAGGGATTTTCTGTTTATTAAATAGTCAGTTGAAGCTCTGGATGATTCAAAGGTGCCTTTATTTATACCAGGGTACCAAGAGAGCCCAGCATAGCTACCTCAAGTAGGTTTCAGACTGAAGCGAGACAGTATGGAAATTGCACGAGTGTTTAGAATACTTGCACATCCTATGACACTCGGGTTAATCAGCAAATAATTGTTACTTAAGAGCACTTCTTTTGTTACATCAGTTTGTCCTGGACAAATAATTCTGCTAATTCTGTTAAATTCCAGAGTCTGACCGTTATACTGAAGAGTCTACACTTTATCTTAAAGTAAAACCTTTTTTTTTTTAATGTAAAGCTTTTCTCCTTCAAGGTGTTGTGAAGCCTTGAAAATGCTCCTCAAGCAAATAAGGATCTCATTTTTTTTGTCTTAATGTAGCCTCACCCCTGGGCAGTTACTCTCCAACTAATGTCTGCAGGTTTTGACCTAAGCAGGCCCTAAACAGGGAGCAGGTTTTAAAGTTCAAAATGCAATGAAAGTCCCAAGGTGTCTTCCTTGTTAGAGAACCACCGGTCTGTAAAGACTATGAAAACAGGAATCTTTATAAACTGGAGATTTATTAACACGATTAGAAAAAGGAGAGCAAACGCAGTGTAGGAGCTATTCTTAGAAAGTTAAAGTTTGGAGTTAAACTCATATTAATGTTTGCTTAATCTGAATAGAATATAAATTTGTTCCATAGTCATAGACAATGGTATAGTCTTTTCCCCCTATAAGTCAGTAAGAGAGAGGGAACTTTCTTGCTAATAACTGAGACACAGTGAGATAATTTAGTCAGTTGTGTTTAGAACAGGCCCCAGTAAATAGGGACTTGAAATACCCATTTTCAACTCAGAAATGGCACAGGCAATAAAGTTTTCTGACCGTCTGGAAATGGTTCAGAAACGTAGTCTAGAAATGGCTCAGAAACATTTTGAACTGATTTATAACAATTTGAAATGTAACAAGATTTAAGCTTTGAACAGAACTTTTCTTAACGAGAACTTTTCCTTTATTTGCTATTTTAATTTTCTTTTTTGTATGAACTGTTTTACTTTGAATTTTAACTAAAACTTTTAAAAACAAAGATATTTTGCCTGTGGAATCATTTTGGTGCGTCAGGCTTTAGTTGAATCCCATTTTTTGAGTTAGAGCTGCTGAACTTTGGTCATTTTGGGAAAACGCAACTACAGGCAGAAATTAACAAAAGCAATCTCTGGCACACAAATCTCTGATAAGCTATATTCACTCCAAATTGCGCTGCGTGCAGTACTTTAGGACTGTTAGGGCTCATTTATACTTCATGCTTAGAATGCATACGCACACATCATGGCTGCCACGCATTCCCAGTGTTCATTTGACGCGTCCTCTGAGCAGGTCCTCAGAATTGTATGTGATGCGTGCACGAGTTGCAGTACCAGCAAAAAGTCAGGGGGCGCAGTGTGATAAAAGTTGGAATGTGACATCAGAGTCTCTGTTTACTATCTACATGTGACAGAAAGCTGCTATGCTGATCCTACAAGATTGATGTGCGCACTTCGATGTTTGATGAATGGTTCAATGTGGTGAAGCAAAGTGGCGACATACAAATGCATTCGTGGTGCTTTTATATTCAAGCGTCGCATATTCCTGATCGTAATGACACGATACATTTTAAAAGTCTCACATACCGTCTTTTGTGCCGTCTTTTTTTCTTGGACTTTCTTCTGACCTGACAGCAGCGGCTAACAGCAATAGATCACCACACAGAGCACATTAAATGTATGATATTCTAACTCTCTGCATATTTAGAATCCTTAGATTTATATTTGATATCACTTTCATGATGAAATACGTTAAATTATGTATGTTACATTTTACAGATAAGTCGTTAATTTCATTTAAATAATGAACACTATTAATAATTAAACACATAGGGGTGACACGGTGGAGGAGCGGTAGCACTGCTTTCTCGCAAGGAGTCATGTCGCTGGTATTCTCTGCCTGGAGTTGACATGTTTTCCTTCTGGGTTTCCACAGTGTGCTCTGGTTTCCTTCCAAAGACATGCAGATTTGGTGACACTAAAATGACTCCGGTGTGTGTGAGTGCTTGTATTCATCTTGCGATGAGCTGATGCCCCATCCAGGGATTGATTCTGCCTCGTGCCCAATGTTTGCTGGAATGGACACATCCCTGGATTGATGGATTTAATCATTAAACATTCTTTCAGAGATATTGCGGTAAGGTATCATCGGAATTTAATGGGTGTTCCAGGCAATTCATAACACAGCGAAGCCGAACCTGTTCTCACCATGATAATATCTTGCACTGCCACATGTTGGAATCTTCCAGATTTACGTAAAGTATGCACGCAAGTACAACGCTTACGTAGCAGAAGTGCCCGCTGGACCATGCATCCCGTGAAGTATAAACCTGGCCTTAGTGTGCCTCTCCCACACTGCCACGCAGCTGCACCTTCATCTGTGGCTCCCACTCCACTGGGGACCCCCCAAACTCGCCCATTCTGTATTGGTGCATTGCTTCTATTGATACTTCACAGGGACCTGCCCCACGCCATCCACTAATACAGTGGAGCCTCTTGATGCCTGAAATTTAAAGGGGAATTGGAGAAATCCATCATACAGTAAATACCAGCTCATGTGTTATTCACACCCACTAATCAGTAAAAAAAAAAATTGTGGAACAGATTACCAGAAGCACAACAAACAAAGCCCCGATTTATCGAGCATCTCAGAATTACACAAGGAATTGCACTAAAAGTCGCTCTAGAATAAGAGTTTGTCCAGCCCCAGAGTAGAACATAAGAAGTAGTTATGAAGTGTCTTACTCTTTCTCCTAGAGTTAGCATTTGAGTATGAATGATGTCACAATTTTATGGCAGTCTGAGATGCAAAATGGTGCTCATAGTGATATTTTGTAGTCTCCTTGAAAATCATGATGACACTTTGTAGGTTTCTAATACACTATGGCTTCACCACAAAGATGATGATGATGATAATAATAATAATAATAATAATAATAATAATGACCCAAGCGTCACTTGGACTGTATCTAACTCATTATCTGGGAGCGAGCACCCCATGCTGGACACAACTGACATCATGAACAGGAATGTGGCTGATTTACTGTTATATCTATATATATTTGGGTTAAGTAACACAATGCAATTAAACTAACTCAGTCCCACAGAACGAGCGCCCCCTGCTGAACATAACTGGTATTATGAACAGAATTGTGGCTGATTTACTGTTATATTTATATAGATTTGGGTTAAGTACTCCCTGCTTAACACAACCATAAAATGCCATTAAAGAACTATTATGTTTAACTCTGTGAAAATTTATAATCATGAAAAAAAATCGTTAAAAGCTTAAAATGTACTGTCACTCACGTATGATTGAGAGATAGCTTAAGGGCTCTGCTGATGGTAGTTACCCATTCAACCAGGGGTTGGCGCTGTTTGCTAATATCTTCCTCCCTCTACAGAACAGAAGACTAACAGCCATTCAATCTCTGATGTCACTTCCATTGCCTGCCCTCCTGGACCCGCCCCTTCTTGCTTGGAAGCCATTTGACCAGCAGCTTGGCCATCTTGGAGTTAGCTCAGTTTTGAACTCCAATCTACAAACACATATCTCTAACTTATTGTTTGTTTTTGTTGTGTGCAAACCTTTAGTTATACGGGTTCACAAGGGTGCTATTGTGTCTCCTTTTTATTGTGTCTCATTTTACTGCACAAAATTTGATTTGATTTGAGGCAGCTCGTAAATCAGCCTACACATAAAGCAGGTCATACGTTAGACTTAGTGATTACTAAAGGACTTAAAGTTGATATAAAGCAGGTCACTGATATCGGTCTATCAGACCATTTCCTTCTACTATTTAATATAGAAATAAAGATAGAAAACGCTCATGAGAAACATTTTGTTAAAAAACGCTTCTTTGACTCATCAGCAGCTTTAAAGCTTACAACTATTCTAAGCAATCAGTCCGTTTATAATGCCAGCTATAATAGCGAGGATAATGTAAATAGTAAAGTGGAAAACTTTAACTCTAAAGTAAGAACTGCTGTTGACATAGTTGCACCTGAAAAGACAGTTAAAAAATCCTCTAGTACTGTTATTCCATGGAAGACCCAAAGAGTGTCTGATTTAAAAAGAACATGTCGTAGAGCTGAGCGTAAATGGAGGAAAACTAAACTAACTATCCACTATGAAATATTAAAAGTTAAAATAACAGAATACAATAACACTGTCCGTCTTGAGAGGCGCTGCTATTTCTCTAATATTATAAATAACAATGCTAGTAATCCCAGAGTCTTATTTTCAACAATTGACCGTCTGTTAAACCCAGGAACACAAAGGAATGCCCCCAGAATACTTCCAGTGAAACCTGTGAGAACATTGCTGTATTTTTCACTCAAAAAATTAATGATATTAGAGATAACATAGTATATCTCCCGAACACTGCAGAACCTCCAAAGCCCCGGTACTCCGTTATAAACAAATTAAATGCTTTCACCAGGATAGATTTACCTGAATTACATAGTATAATCTCTCAACTGAAATCCTCCACCTGCGTCCTTGACTCAATACCAACCAGGTTTTTCAAAGAAATATCAGGCGTTCTAATTGACAATATTCTGGACATAGTAAATTCGTCATTAGATACGGGGTCTTTCAGACTGTCTTAAGACTGCTGTAGTTAAACCCCTTCTTAAGAAACATAATCTTGACCCCTCTGCCTTTGAAAATTTTAGACCCATTTCTAACCTGCCCTTCTTAAGTAAAATTTTAGAGAAGGCAGTCATTATGCAGTTAAATGACCACCTAAATAAACCTGCTATTCTTGATACTTTTCAGTCAGGCTTCAGAACAAATCACAGTACAGAAACTGCACTTGTTAAAGTCAGTGGCGGTTTTAGGCATGGGCGAACAGGGCAGCCGCCCGGGCGCATTTTTCATGACACGTGGGGGCGGCACGAACTTGGAGGAAAAAAATCATCTGTGCCGCTAAGCGGTTTTCTATTATCTATGATACCTGCGCCGCCCCTGCTGCTGAAGGAGCCGCACAGAAGCTGAGCGAGCCGAGAGGAGAGGGATGAGGGCGGTGGGGAGGAGGCGCAGAGTACAGTTCACCTCTCCCAAATGAAGCGGACAAGGAGGGGCTAAACTATGTCAGTGACACCTGACTTTCTTTCAAATAACGCACATTTCATTCAAAATATTTTAAACACAGACCAATTATTGGCACATTTTTATTTACTTATTTATTTGTGTGAAATGGCTAATAAAATAGGTAATAAAAACGATTATGATGTGGAGGTGAATTGGTTTAGTCTTGACTTCTGGTCGTGAGTGACAGCGTTGGGGGATGATGGGAAATCTGTTGATTGCCGATTACTTAGTAAACACAGCGATGGAGAGAAAAAGGCCAAAGCTGTCAGGTGCCCAATTTAGGAAAAAAGAAAAGATGATGAGGAGAAACGGGCAAAAGATAAAGGTATGCAACAATATTCTCTCTGTATGATTAAGGTATTCATGTCATTGTGTTAATTAGTGGTATAACGTTAACTCTTACTTTGTTAGCCTTCTTGCTTATGATGCATGCTATGCTTACCTTGCTAAAAAAAAAACACAGTAAAACCCTAATATACAAACCATCACAGAAATTCTAATGGTTTCTATTAAATACCATTGTGAACCATTAACTTTTTTCCAGTGAAACTATTACAAAATTCCTTATTGTAGTGTGTTTTGGGCACTTTTGCAATAGGATTTACCATCCACCACCAATAGAATCCATCATATACCAGCAGACACTGTTATACTTACCATTAAAACCAATACAATTCCCATTATAACCATTAAATCCATTACATTTTCTGTTATTTTTGGGCAGGGTTCTATTGTTTTTTCAGCAGTGTATACAACACGAGATCTAATTAAATTTAGCAACAAAACTGTTGCAAGTACAGTTATTATTTATTTCCATTCCATTATTTCCATAGTGGTGAAAAGATGGCAAGAAGTTGGCTGATATATTCCATGAAGAACAACAGCCTCTTTTGCTTCTGCTGCAAATTGTTTTCCAAGAGGAACATTCATTTAACAATTTCAGGAATGGCAAATTGGAAACATCGAGCACTCACCTCACATCACATGAAAACAGTCCAGAATATCTCAATTGCATGAAAGCATGGAAGGAACTGGCAGTGAGGTTAAGAAGTGGACAAACTATTGATAAGCGGGAGGAGGCACTACTTGAGGCTGAGAGGGTGAGATGGAGAGCAGTGCTGACACGTCTCACTGCTATTGTACAGTCACTGGCGGTACGAAATTTGGCTCTAAGGGAACACACAAACACTGTTCACACCATCAAATGGGAATTTTCTCAAAGAGATCGAACTTATGGCCAAGTTTGATCCCATTATGAAAGATCACCTTAACCGTGTCGAAAGAGGAACAGCAAGTCACAACAGCTACCTAGGGCATCGTGCAGAATGAGCTGATTGATTTGTTAAGCAGCAAAATCATATCTGATATAGTGGATGACATCAAGCAGGCAAAGTTTTTTTCAATAATTCTGGACTGCAATCCAGATATAAGCCACATAGAACAGTTGTCAGTGGTCATTAGAGTGGTGTCACTGATGGAGAAGCCCCATATCAGGGAACATTTTATGGGATTTTGGAGGCAGAGGAGTCCACAGGGCAGCACTTGGCATCCATGATCCTGACAAGACTTGAGGAGTTGGGAATTCCTTTTGGCGACTGCAGAGGACAATCATATGACAAAGGGCAAACATGAAGGGCAAAAATAAGGGAGTTCAAGCCAGGCTCTTAGAAAAGAATCCCAGAGCTCCGTTTGTGCCATGTAGGCATACATTAAATTAGTTGTGTGTGATGCTGCTAAGGGATCTGTGGATGCTATGAGCTATTTTGGTGTACTGCAAAAGCTTTACACATTATTTTCAGCCTCCTCCCAAAGATGGTCCATTCTGAAGAACCATGTGAGCATCAACTTAAAGATGTGGGCAGAAACAAGGTGGGAGAGCAAGGTCAAGAGCGTTGAGCCCACGAGTTACCACGGAGCTGCCGTGAGAGAGGCTTTAATTGTGGTGAGAGACAACACCAAAGACCCTGCTATAAAGGCTGAGGCCCAGTCTTTGTCTGAGGAGGTGTGGTCGTACCGCTTCAGCATCTGCACGGTTGTTTGGTATGACATGCTATCTGCAATACAGCATGTCAGCAAACTCATGCAGTCTCCAAATATGCATGTCGACCTAGCTGTGAATCTTTTGAAGAAGACTGAGCAAGGTCTCCAGAGCTACAGGGCAAGTGGCTTTGTGACTGCACAGATGGCGGCCAAAGACATTTGTGAAGAAATGAATGTGGAAGCTGTTTTGAAACAAAAAGGCTGAGGTCCACAAAGCGCCACTTCTCATATGAATCACATGATGAGCCTTTCAGTGATGCCCTTAGGAAGTTGGAGATTGGATTCTTTAATGTTGTTCTTGATGCAGCCCTGTCAGCCATCGCGGAGAGATTTACCACATTGGAAAATGTGGAAAACAAATTTGGGGTTTTGACAAATTTCCCTAGTCTTGCAGAAGAGGAGCTGGCAGAGCAGTGCAATGCACTAGGTACCACACTGCACTTCGAAGGGCATTCTGATTTGGACAGTAGAGAGCTTTTGCAGGAAATCAAGAACTTCCCTCACTTTCCATCAAAAACCATGAGCCTCCTTGAGCTTATCACTTTCATGCACGATAAGGATCTATCTGAGATCTACCCCAACTTTTGGACTGCTCTCAGGATTGCACTTGCCCTGCCAGTGGCTGTGGCTCAAGCAGAGGAGAGCTTTTCCAAACTGATGTTAATCAAGACATACCTGAGGTCAACCATGTCTCAGGAACGGCTCACTGGCCTTGCTGTCATAAGCATTAATCATTCAGTAGGGCAGCATATCTCATATGATGCCATTATTGATGACATTGCATCTAGAAAGGCCAGAAATGTCAGATTTTAGTTTCAGTTTGTGTTTTCTGTTCTGCAGTGAAATAATTTAATTTTCTTTAGTGTGATTTATTCTATATTTTATTTGTATATTATTCTTAATAATTTAAAATATTTTTCTTAAATAATATTGGTTTGTACAGAGTATAATTAAGTTATGAGCAGTTTATTTATTTATTTTTGCAAAATTGGTCTGTTACGGAATGAGAATTACTACAATAAAAGCGTGTGGTGTGTACAAAATGTGTAGTTTTGTCATGTTATTTTTTGGGCGGGAGGAGTCTGCCGGGGAGCAATTTAATGTAGAACCGCCACTGGTTAAAGTAGTAAATGACTTGCGGGTAAATGCAGACAGAGGCCATTTATCTGTTCTCATCCTCTTAGATCTAAGTGCTGCATTTGACACCATTGATCATAATATTCTTAGAAATCGCCTTAGTCAATGGGTGGGCCTCTCTGGCAGTGTCTTAAATTGGTTTGAATCCTACCTGACAGGGAGAAAATATTTTGTTAGTTGTGGGAATTACAACTCAAAGACACATGATATCCGATATGGTGTTCCACAAGGCTCTATCCTGGGTCCGCTGTTATTCTCAATCTACATGCTCCCGTTAGGTCAGATTATCTCAGGGCACAACGTGAGCTACCACAGCTATGCTGATGACACACAGCTGTACTTATCTATAGCACCTGATGACTCCGACTCTTTCGATACACTAACACAATGTCTTACTGGTATTTCTGAATGGATGAATAGTAATTTTCTCAAACTAAATAAAGAAAACTGAAATTTTGGTAATTGGCAATAATGGATTCAGCGGGTTATCAGAAATAAACTTAATGCACTAGGGTTAAAAGTTAAGGCGGAGTAAAAATTTAGGGGTAACCGTTGACTGTAATCTGAATTTTAAATCGCATATTCATCAGACCACTAGGACAGCATTTTTCATTTAAGAAACATAGCTAAAGTTAGACCTCTTATATCATTGAAAGATGCTGAGAAATTAATTCACGCTTTTGTTTTCAGTAGACTAGATTACTGTAACGCACTCCTCTCAGGACTACCCAAAAAAGACATAAATCATTTGCAACGAGTGCAGAATGCAGCTGCTAGAATCCTAACTGGGAAAAGAAAATCCGAACACATTTCTCCAGTTTTGATGTCACTACACTGGTTGCCTGTGTCATTCAGGATTGACTTTAAAATACTGCTTATGGTTTATAAAGCCTTAAATAATCTCGCTCCATCTTATATATCGGAATGCCTGACACGTTATATTCCAAATCGTAACCTTAGATCTTCAAATGAGTGTCTCCTTATAATTCCAAAAGCTAAACTTAAAAGAAGTGGTGAGGCGCCTTCTGCTGCTATGCACCTAAAATCTGGAATAGCCTGCCATAGGAATTCGCCAGGCTGATACAGTAGAGCACTTTAAAACACTGCTGAAAACACATTACTTTAACATGGCCTTTTTATAACTTCACTTTAACATAATCCTGATACTCTGTATGTTCAATTCTTCATAATAACTATTCATGGTGGCTCTAAAATCCATACTGACCCTACTCTCTCTTCTGTTTCTTTTCCGGTTTCTTTGTGGTGGCGGCCTGCTCCGCCACCACCTACTCAAAGCATCATGATGCACCAACATTGATGGACTGAAAGCCAGAAGTCTACGTGACCATCATCATCAGGTCCTTCCATGAAAATATGATGATTTATGTTAGGTAGAATGCCCAGAGGGACTGGGCGGTCTCTTGGTCTGGAACCCCTACAGATTTTATTTTTTCTCCAGCTTTTGGAGTTTTTTGTTTTTCTGTCCACCCTGGCCATTGGACCTTACTCTTATTCTATGTTAATTAATGTTGACTTATGTTTATAAAATGAGCAGACTAACCATGTTTGCTGAAAAAGAACACATTAGGCAAGGAGTCTTTAAATAAAATGACACACCTATGTTAATTTCAGCTAATTTCACAATATGATTACTTCAAACTGTTTGCCATCTCAGTACACATTTGGATTTCATGCTTCACTCGGCTAATAAATTGCATTATTTAAAATAAGAAACAATTTTATGCCATGGTATAATGACTTACAGAAATTAACGTTTCACAGACGGTAATGTAATATTTAATTAGAATAGGCTGCAGACATTTCATGGAGGCCATTCTTTTTCAGAAAATGGAATGAGATTCTCCTGTGGGTCAATACATTTCATATTATGTTTCCCAAGTATTCAAATCCTGTTAGTTTTATTAGAGTGAATAAAATAAACAAAACCCTCAGAAAGTGTCAATAACGTGTGATGTTTAAGATTGTGCTTGTTGCAATTTATATTTGTTTTCACTTTCAGCTACTTAAATTAAGGCTTATTTAGGTAAAAGAAGATACAGGAAATGTCAGAAATCTTTGGGGCACCATAGTGATCCCCATATATTGTACAGCCAAACAGAAAAACATTTCCAATGGTAAAAAATAAAGTTCAGACTGCCACCAAGATGGCGGTAGTGGCGGTTATAATGTCTGCAAGCTGAAAGGGGCGGGATCAATAGGGTGGAAAACAGGAAGTGATGTCAGAGATGGAGGGGTTGTCAATTACCCTTTTTGCAGAGGGGAGAAGAGAAAAGGAATTAGACAACAGCGCCACCCTCTGGCTTGGAGTGTAACAGTTATTAAATGGGCCCTGAGGTTGTCTGTTGGATCTGAGACTCTGGTTTACTGAATCTTTATTTATTTATTTATTTATTTACTACTTACTTATATATATATATATATATATATATATATATATATATATATATATATATATATATATATATATACTGTGAATTCAACAATTATTCAGACCCTTTCATTTTATGCACACTTTATTGTGTTAAATGTGCCCATCCACACGTAATAACACATTATGACAGTGAAAACTTGTTTTTAGAAAGGTTTGCAAATTTATTAAAAATCAAAATTGAAATCTCTCCTTCATGTAAATATTCAGAATCTTTACTTTGATACACCTAATTTCCTCCTGCTTGTTTAATGGAGAAAGGCGCTATACAAATAAAATGTATTATTATTGAATCTTTAATGAGATGTATTGAGAACTTGATTGGTGTCCACCTGTGGCAAACTGAATTGACTGGACATCATTCTGAAAGACACACGTGTACCTGTGCATAGAAGGTACCACAATTCACACTGTATGTCAGAATAAAAACTAAACCATAAAGTACATGGAACTCTCTGTAGACCTCTGTAATCAAATTGTTAGGCGGCATAGATGAGAGCGAGGGAATGAAACCATTCCTAAATCTCTGAGTGTTCCCAAGAGGACAGTGGCCTCAATAATTGTGAAATAGAAGTTTGGAGCCACCAGGACTCTTCCTAGAGTTGACTGAAATATGGACAAGAAGGGTCTTGGTAAGTGAGGTAACCAAGAACCCAATTGGCAATCTATCAGAGCTTCAGAAATCCTCTACTGAGATGGGAGCTCCTGTCAGAAGGATGGCCATCTCAGCAGCACTCAATTAATTAGGCATTTGCCTTCTGTACCTTATTATTGTAATTACTTCATGCGAAAATACAATTTGTTTATTTATTTATTTTACTAAATGAAAAGTTTATTTTTGATATTACTGTCCTTATCTAATCAAAGTATTGGAGATCAGTGAATGTTCTCATACCAACTACCAAAGAGCCAGCCAAAATCTACAGTGTCCATCTATCGTAATAAAATCAAAGACAAAGATGAAGTGTTTGGGGCCTCAAAGGCAAGCCCTGTATAACTGATGGAAAAATAGCACACAATGTTATAGGTCTCTTTAGACAGGAGACAATTATCAACTAACACAAAGATGGTGGTGGTGCCCCTTATAGTACATCTATCTATCTATCTATCTATCTATCTATCTATCTATCTATCTATCTATCTATCTATCTATCTATCTATCTATCTATCTATCATATAGTTCCTTTCATATCCTGCGCCACCACCACCTACTCAAAGCATCATGATGCACCAACATTGATGGACTGAAAGCCAGAAGTCTACGTGACCATCATCATCAGGTCCTTCCATGAAAACCCTAAATCCAAAGAGGACTGTTTGACTTATGTTAGTTAGATTGCCCAGAGGGGACTGGGCGGTCTCTTGGTCTGGAACCCCTACAGATTTTATTTTTTCTCCAGCTTTTGGAGTTTTTTTTTTGTTTTTTCTGTCCACCCTGGCCATCGGACCTTACTTATTCTATGTTAATTAATGTTGACTTATGTTTATCTTTTATTGTGTCTTCTATTTTTCTATTCATTTTGTAAAGCACTTTGAGCTACATTTTTTTTGTATGAATATGTGCTATATAAATAAATGTTGATTGATTGATATCTATCTATCTATCTATCTATCTATCTATCTATCTATCTATCTATCTATTAATCCATTTATAGTACATTTTATATCTATCTAATATTATATCTAATATCTAATATTTCTAATTTAGCCTAAATAACAGGAAAAAGAGACAAATTGTAAGAGGTTACAATTTTCCTGGCATCAAACCCAAAACTCTGTCACTTTGCACAGCTAATGTGTGGTGAGTATACTAAGTCCATTCACAATAAGACTCCACATCAATAAATATGGCAAAAGGTTCAGTTATAAAAGAAATTGAATCTCGAGATTATAGTCCTGTCCTCGCCTATTATTGAGTGCAAGTTTGATTCACCTGAACCAAAGTTTTTTCATTTTTTGGCAAACTCTAAACTTCCTTTAGTAATCCTAGTCTCGTGTGAATCAGACACCAATATTAAGAGCCATAGTTGCCCTCTGGTATTGTATTCTATCCAAAAGTAGACACCATACTGAACATTCAATGCAGTTTTATTGAAATGACAAAATCTCATGCCCCACATTTCAACCTTCAGTAGAAGAAAAAGAAGCAGAAAAAAAGAACATATAGGCCATCTCAAAAGGGTTCAGGTTTCTGTCTTTTATTAGGTAAAGTTACTTTTGTTAGGCTATTGTATAATTTAGATCACCCAAATTGTATGTGAGAGGATGAGTCTCTTTTAAACAAAGGACTGAGTTTGCTTCAATGACCTCACTTATTAACAGTGTGCATGGACCTGATTTCTCCATTTATAACGCTTCACAATGTGCAGTGCTTTTAGTGGACCAGTAGCAACAACAACAACTTCTACTTCTATACCACATTTTCATGCAATGAATGAGCTCAAAGTATGTTGCAGGGAATCAAAGAAGTCATTACATTCAAAGAACAGCAAATTAAAAGTAGATAAGAAAAATAATGTATAAATGAGTATATCTATACCAAACATGACAGGCCAATGATTTTCTAGATGAAAATTGTTTTACGAACCCATATCAATCAGCCTAAGATGTTGGACAAAATGTGATCTTAGGGCATTCTTGGTCTCCCCAATGTATGTATATGAGACCAGAAGATTGACACAGAATGCCATAAATGCAATTAACAAATATTAACTATAAAAACTGATAGATCTATCTATCTATCTATCTATCTATCTATCTATCTATCTATCTATCTATCTATCTATCTATCTATCTATCTATCAGCAACCATTAGACCTTAGTAGGTGAACAGGAGCAGAGTGATGGAGAAGGTCACTGATGTAGTCCAGTATGAGGCCATTTAAAGCTTTGTAGGTCATTGATAGAATTTCATATTCAATCCTTAAAGACACAGGGAGCCAGTGAAGGTGATGCAGGATGGGTGTGATATGCTCGCTGTTGCTGGTTCGCCTCAGGACTCTTGCAGCAGGATTTTGAAACGACTGGAGTTGTGATATAAGATTAGAAGGGACACCTGCCAATAAGGAGTTACAGTAATCGATATAGGATGTGATAAAAGCATGGACAAGTTTCTCAGCATTAGAAAAGGAGGGGAAGGAGTGAACACATGATATGTTACGGAGGTTTCTAATGTGGTGGAATAAGAAAGGGAGGAATCAAAGATGACACCAAGATTCCTTACACCAGAAGAAGGTCTGATGAGATCACCATCAAGGGTGACTGAGAAGGAGCTCATTCTCTGAAGTTGCACTTTAATGCCAATTTGCAGGAGTTCAGTTTTTTGCAGGAGTTCAGTTTTTTGCAATTTCATTTCATACAAGATCCCTGGGCATCCTTCGTAATGAGTAGGGTGTATCCTGATGTCCTGGGGCCTCATGTATAAACGGCGCTTACACACAGAAATGTTGTGTAAGAACGTTTCCTCGTTCAAATCGCGATGTATAAATCCTAAACTTGGCATAAAGCCACGCACATTTCCATGGTACCTCATACCCTGTCGTACACAAGTTCTCCGCTCGGTTTTGCAGAACGGCGGCACCCAGCGTCAAAGCAGTGCTACTGTTCCTGTGTGGTTACCCTTTCTTTCTTAGATGCACATTCCTGACGTGGCTTTATAAATACACTGAAACTAACTGCATATTGTTTATTAGTGTAATGCATCTGATTGTAATTAACTTGTAACAATATAATGGTCCAGGGAATAGCCATAGTATTCCAAATACCATAACTGCTTTAGCGTTGTTACTCTCACTGCACCTTCTTTTTCTTCTTTCAGCTGCTTCCGTTAAGGGTTGCCACAGCGGATCATCTTTTTCCATATTACTCTCACTGCACCACTCGGAGTATTTATATCACTGTATCTGAGTGGGGAATCATAGCAGCAGCTGATTGGAAAGAGAATTATCGGGATGCAGCATCAAGCACACGCTGCCTCAGCTACGGCAAAATGCTCCAGAGTCTTTCCTATACAGACCTCGCGGTTCAGAAACAGTTTCATCCCAAGAAATTTAAACACAGTCAATCAGTCCATCAAGTGCTCCTTGTAGAACACTTTGTACTTATAAGTACAATCACCCTACTGTAAACTTGCACTACAGTTACAATATTGCACAACCTGCGCCACTTTATAAAGAGTGTATTTACATATGATGACGATATCATTTTTAAGATGAAATGCAGCAAAATATGTTGAATATATTATACAGATAAAACTAACTTCATTTAAATAATCTGTATTGTTAATAATTAAACATGTGAGGACACAGTGCCACAGCGCTAGCTAGTTCACAGACTGATCCTGATTGATTGCTGTATGCTGGAAGGATAGATGGATAGAATAATTAAACACATACTACAAAGATATTTCAATGTTTCCTTAAATGTTTTGAAGAATCGTCATTGTAAGCTTACAGATGGCTTAACGTCTATTACAGAGCTGATTGTGTGGCGATTGGGTATTTGGAGAAAGAAAAGTAAGGACAGGAATTAGAAGTTAGTACGTTTGAAAGAAACAGTACCGTCACCGTGTTCCCATGTTTAATAACATGCTTTCATTCCTATCATCATGAAAAAGATATACATCGTAGTATTTTAATTATTCAGACAAATGTATTATCACGAATTTAATGGATTCTGTTTCCTGTCGGAGGAAGAGAAAGCCAGTTTAAGAACTACGTAGTGATTCACACACAGAGCACAAAGAAGATCAAATACAAACAAAGCATTTAACGTGCTACTTTAATTACGATGTGATTTGAGAAACTGGTTAATTAAACGATTTTAAGATGAAGTTTATGATGTTCTACTTTAATGACAAAATAAACTACGTGATTAAAGTTGAAATTTCCTGCTTTTTTCTCCACTGTGTGCCTATTTTTTTTTCTCTGTACCCTAATAAGCTTTCATACGACACTCAGACATTGGGCCACGACTCGCCTTTTCACAGCTACTTTGATATGTGACAATTTCTTTCTTACTTCGGGCACTGTGCGACTTTGTGAACTTGAGCTTTCGAGTTTCTCCGACACTTATTCGATCAGCTTCCTTTTGTTGTTTATACCACTGGTTAAACCAACAAATAGTATGCTTTTCCTTTGCCTCCACTTAGTATTCGCTGAAATTCTTATACACTGCTCACAAAAATTAAAGGAACACTTTAAAGAAACACATTAGATACATCAGATCTCAATATGAAGTTGGATATCTATACAAATAACGACAGGGCAATGTCTTAGGAACAAAAGCATGCCAAGTCTTTTAATGGAAATAAAAGTTTTCTGCCTACAGAGGGCTCAATTGTGTAGACACCCTAAAATCAGAATGAAATGAAGATGTGGCAGGCTAGTCCATTTTTTCAAAAACTTCATTTCTGCTACTCAAAATGCTTTTCAGTATCTTGTATGGCCCCACGAGCTTGTATGCATGCTTGACAACGTCGGGGCATGCTCCTAATGAGACGACGGATGGTGTCTTGTGGCATTTCCTCCCAGATCTGTATGAGGGCATCCCTGAGCTGTTGTACAGTCTGAGGAGCAACCTGGCGGCGCCTAATGGACCAAAACATAATGTCCCACAGATGTTCTATTGGGTTTAAGTCAGGGGATCGTGAAGGCCATTCAATTGTTTCAATTCCTTCATCCTCCAGGTACTGCCTGCATACTCTTGCCACATGAGGCCGGGCATTGTCGTGCATTAGGAGGAAACCAGGACCTACTGCACCAGCGTAGGGTCTGACAATGGGTCCAAGGATTTCATCCTGATACCTAATGGCAGTCAAGGTGTCTTTGTCTAGCTTGTAGAAGTCTGTGCGTCCCTCCATGGATATGCCTCCCCAGACCATCACTGACCCACCACCAAACTGGTCATGCCGAATGATGTTACAGACAGCATAACATTCTCCATGGCTTCTGCAGACCCTTCAACGTCTGTCACATGTGCTCAGGGTGAACCTGCTCTCATCTGTGAAAACACAGGGTGCCATTGGTGGACCTGACAATTCTGGTATTCTATGGTAAATGCCGATCGAGCTCCACTGCGCTGGGTTGTGAGCACAGGGCCCACTAGAGGACGTTGGGCCCTCAGACCACCCTCAAGAAGTCTGTTTCTGATTGTTTGGTCAGAGACATTCACACCAGTGGCCTGCTGGAGGTCATTTTGTAGAGCTCTGGAAATGCTCATCCTGTTTGTCCTTGTCCAAAGGAGCAGATACCAGTCCTGCTGATGGGTTATGGACCTTCTATGGCCCTCTCCAGCTCTCCTAGACTAACTGCTTGTCTCCTGGAATCTCCTCCATGCCCTTGAGACAGTGCTGGGAGACACTGCAAACCTTCTGGCAATGACACACATTGATGTGCCATCCTGGAGAAGTTGGATTTCCTGTGCAACCTCTGTAGGGTCCAGGTTTCGCCTCATGCTACCAGTAGTGACACTGACTGTAGCCAAATGCAAAACTAGTGAAGAAACAGTCAGAAAAGATGAGGAGGGAAAAATGTCAGTGGCTTCCACCTGTTAAACCATTCCTGTTTTGGGGTCATCTCATTGTTGCCCCTCTAGTGCACCTGTTGTTAATTTCATTAACACCACAGCAGCTGAAACTGATTAACAACCCCCTGTGCTACTTAACTGACCAAATCAATATCCCAGAAGTTTCATTGACTTGATGCTATACTCTGATTAAAAAGTGTTCCTTTAATTTTTTTGAGCAGTATATTTTCACCCTTGCTTTTCCCATTGTCTTTTCACAGAAGGCTGAACTTAAGAGCTATTTATATTGATTTGCATATTCATAGAGGTGTAATTCTGAGTTGGGGCGGGACAGGAGGCGCGTGCACGAGCGTTACTTTTCACTCTGACTGGGATTTATGTAGTGGAAGAATGTGGAAGTTGGCGAACGCACAGATTCCTGCATCTAGATTTTTCTGTGCATAAGCACATTTTGACTTTTGTGTTTACGTCATGTTATAGTGCGAATTCTACGCACTGCGTTATTCATGAGGCCCCTGGAAACACTGTCCACCATGGCCTAGTCATTCTAGCCCCCTAATCATCCCCTTTCTCTAATTGGCTAACTATGTGCCACAGATAATGTGTGATGGGTGTACTGGCGTAAAAATGTCTGCCAGGTCAGGGGTGGGCAGTGTAGGTCCTGGAGACCCACATAGCTGCAGGTTTTTGTTCCAGTACACCTTCTTAATGAGAAGTCAATTATTGCTGATGAAACACTTATTACTCAAGTGACATTTAGTGGTCTTGCTTGTTAAGGGTCCCCAACCTTAATTGCTTATTTCAGTCTTAAATGGCTGCTTTCGCTGTTTTAATGGCTCCTTATTAGCAATAAGATGTAAATGACAAAGCAGCCAGCAGTTCTCCAACTAGCTTTTTCCATTTACATCTGTGTGTGTGTTCATCATGCACTGTTTGATTTAATAAAACACTTAATAGAAAAATGAGACTGACTGAAAACTATACGTTTAAAACTTCAAATCATTTAGATGATATCTTTGGAAAGGAAAAAAATCTACGATATAAGAACCTTGAATTGCAGAATAACAAGCCATAAAATTAAATAATGTCTGAAATTGGCAAGGATTAGTTTCTAATTAAGCAATTGAGTTGGAATGAAAACCTACAGCCACTGCGGACCTCCAAGACCAGCATTGCCCACCCCTGATCCAGGTGGATGCTACAAATTGGTGGTGGTTTAAGTGGCTCCCCACTCCCTTTGTAAATCACTTTGAGTAGCGAGAGCAGCACTATATAAATGTAAAGAACTGTTAATATTACTATTAAATGGTTACTTACAATCGTTTTGGAGCTTCTTCATTTTTTAATTTGCACTCCATTGCTGTTCTTATTGTGCAGCCCCTCATTTTGCCTTCTTCCTAAATTAAACTGTCCATTTGATCTGCTCTTGCGTTGTTTGATTGCTGTTACCCTTTAATATTGTTATTTGCTTTTAAGACACCATGCTTACTAAGAAATGTGCTGTGGAGTATTAAATAAAGATTGATTGACCAATGCCAGTCACATACATAATTTTTTCCTTTTGCAAATTAGTAACAGTTGCAGTTGTGTTTGGGTCAAGAGATCAACTGGTGAAGAGTGAAACACAATGGATGAAGATTATAAAAAAAAATATTTCTGTTCCCAGTGACTGAGACATAGACAGCGTAGCCGGATTAGCTATTAATAACAGAAAGAAAACAGCCCCTCGCCATTCAAACTGAAGTGACTTCCCACCATCTCTAAACAAAGAGGCCCCTTTCTGGAAATTGTGCTGTTTATTCAGAGTTAAATAAAACCTGTTTCTATATCCAGATCAGAGTCGCCCTGTTTCTGTATCCTGACCCGACATCTCCTGTACTTGGCACTCAAAGTGCTCTTGTGCCTCTGTCCCCAACTGTTAGAACTCTACACCCAAATGCGGCCGTATTTAAACGCGATGCCCTTTTCCCTTTTCCTATTCAGATGTCTCAGGTTTCTTTATCGAGCACCATTAATGAAGGTGTCCTTGGACGGCTGTTTCTGTGAAGCACTCATTAAGAAAGTGTGCTATAATTATCTAACTGCTTCTCCTTTTTCCCCTTGGAAATGCTTGTTTCTTTTAATTTTTATTTCAGAATATCAGGTGTCAGCACAGGTGTGCCGTTCCTGCTGAGGCATTAAAATCTAATGGGATGAAGTTCCAATATATTTTCGGGGAAAACAAATTCTCTGGAGGAATGGAAGTGCAGGAATCCAAGGGGAGCTGACTTGTCTCAGCTGCTTTCATACTGCAAAACAAATGTGAAAGCCTTGGTGGTACAGAAGACTAGGATCACATTTCACTCGAGATCTCTGCACATTCACCTCGGTTTTTC
This sequence comes from Polypterus senegalus, assembly GCF_016835505.1. Classification (NCBI taxonomy): domain Eukaryota; kingdom Metazoa; phylum Chordata; class Cladistia; order Polypteriformes; family Polypteridae; genus Polypterus; species Polypterus senegalus. Next base: position 16,431,852 of record NC_053157.1, read on the forward strand.
TCCAGTTTTCCTCCCAAACACTTGCAGGTTATTTCAGATGGTAAGTCAAAATTCATCTGGTATGGCTTATGTGAGTGAATATGCCCAATGATGGAGTGGCATCTTATCTAGGGTTGGTTCTTGCCCTGTGTCCAGTCTTACCAGATGGAACTGTGAGGCCTTGAGATTGGGTTACATGGGTTTCAAAAAATGGAATAAATAAAGAGGCATTTCTAAAACATTCAAATGACCTCAAAGGTCAAAGTGAACTGCTAGATGTTGTAAGGAGTTTTCATATTAGCTCATTCTGTAAGCAGACTGCTTCGGAGCCAGACTTTGTGGGTTCACATCCGACCATCAGGAGTTCGCAACAGTGAAAATCTGTGAGCTAAGATGCTTTGTGGTGTGAGTCCACAGCAATACATTTGGTGACGAGGATGGGATTTGTGCTATGGAATGGGTGGATTGTAGTGCTGGTGTTGTGTAGATAAGATACGAGCAGACAGAGAGAAATAGAGCTCAACTGACATCACCAGTTATTTCTAAGCTTGTGGTGTTTAGAAGCAGTTTCTGCACAGCCCATCCTGTAAGGAGTTATCCAGTTTGCTCATGCTGTCAACAGACTGCTTCTGAAACAGAAATTGCACGTCAGACGACCAGCAGTTCACCACAGTGAAAATCCATGAACTGAGAAATAAAAAAAAAATTGAAAAGCCGGACAGCGCCAAACAATATCAAAAACATCCATGAAATAAATCTCTCATTACTTGTGTTGCATAATTGATCAATCAATCAATCAACATTTATTTATATAGCACATATTCATACCAAAAAATGTAACTCAAAGTGTTTTACAAAATAAATAGAAAAATAGAAGACACAGTAAAAAATAAACATAAGTCAACATTAATTAACATAGAATAAGTACGGTTCGATGGCCAGGGTGGACAGAAAAACAAACAAAAAAAAAAAACTCCAAAAGCTGGAGAAAAAAAATAAAATCTGTAGGGGTTCCAGACCAAGAGACCGCCAAGTCCCCTCTGGGCAATCTACCTAACATAAGTCAAACAGTCCTCTTTGTATTTAGGGTTTTCATGGAAGGACCTGATGATGATGGTCACGTAGACTTCTGGCTTTCAGTCCATCAATGTTGGAGCATCATGAAGCTTTGAGTAGGTGGTAATTGATATGTCAAGTCATCCAGTCATATGCTCTTAATGACACAAACACATGCATTTTTTGTAAAATTTTGTTAAATTACCACGTGGATATAATCAGGTTCTCGTCATCACTCAGGCAGTGCTCCCTTTATAGCACATCCCTACTGGGCTCATGGGATGCTGACTCGGATCTACTCGCAGGGTCAGTCAAGCTCCAAGAGATCTCCTTTGACTGAAGTGAGTTGCTGGGATTCTGTCTGTGAGGGTGTCTCTTCTTTACATTGGGCTTGGGTCATCTGAGCTCCACCACATCGTGTCCACATCAGGTGTAACCAGGTTTTCTTCACTCATAGAGAGAACACTAAGAGTTGACATAGCGTGTGCAAGTGATGAACTGCAAGTCCGAGCCAAGTAAATTTTGGGGAGCCAATTCAATCATTCCCCGTTTACTTCTTGAAACTTTTTATTGAAAATACAGGCACCTAAAGGCACAGAAGCAACAAAATAATAACCACAAAATAGCCCCAGTTGAGTAGACTTGGATTAGTTTCAGGTTAGGTCCTGGGATCTCGTGCTCTGCTCACAGCGTGATGCCTCCTTCTGCCGACCTCGCAATATATAGCGCAGAAAATGAAAGGTGCGGAGTCAGGGGCCCTCAGAGGGGTGTCTTCTCAGTGTTGCTGGATGAGAAGGACAGGACATGGTTAGGGACAGTGCCCCCTTTTGTCCCAGGGTGGTACCACATACCTTAGAGGAGCCCTCAGGATGTTCCACAGGCACACACGCGTGCCTAGTGTTAACTTTTATTTTCACTTATCCACAGCACAATGGAAGACATTTGACTTCAATGTCTACTCTAGACAAGCAATAGTCGTACAATATAAGAACAACGATTAGAAAAGATTCACAACATGATATACAACAGCAGATAAGAAATACAAGGTAATACATAATCGCCATTATGAGGGGCTGTTGACCAGCCTTATCACCTGCAGATAAAAAAAATTGCCTTTGAATACTGAAATGATTTATTAATCAATACTATTTTTCACCAGTGATTTTAAATGCCCGCTGAATTAAAATGCTCCACATCAATCACACCGTATCACAGGAGTTAAACTAAAAGACGGCCTGACAATAACAGCAAGCCAGAGGCACGAGAATGGGATTGAATGACAAGAAATATTCCAGGAGGCTGCTTTACTGACAGATTTTTTTCCCCCCCGCAGGGCTTATAATTGGAGGTTGCCGGAGTCAAGTAGCTTATAGCAAGGACTTATTAGTGACCTGCTACTGAGGTGATCTCTGCTGCTAGGAGACCACGTCTGACAGCAAGCAGACAGATGCGTCATTGACACCAGTTCGTACAAAAGCTGTGAATTCCTGATTTCTAGGTTGTGACCGCTCTGTTTCCAAAACATATCCTAAAAACAAACTTCTAATGGACTTAAATAGTGAGAAGTTTTTTATAAATGTTTGGAGCAGCTAAAGACAAATGTAACATATGCTGTTATGAGAACACCATGTCTATTCTAGAAAAGAATCAGCAAAGGAAAAATCCTGCACTACACTTCTTTAACCACATCCCTTTATGGATATTAATTCATTTTACACTGTCTGGTCTATGAACAGATGTCTCAAAATGAGCACATATTTAAATCATCTTTACACTGTATCTTTGTTTTTTTTGGTACTGACATTTTGGTTCTTTGCTTTGCTCAAAACTCCATAGCTTCAATTCCTGTCCCTGTCTCTATCCGTATACGGTTTGTAGATTCTGTTTCACATAAATTTATGTTAACACTTATGTTAGTTTAATTGGTAACTCCAAAAAAAACAGTGTGTTGTCCTAGCATATTTCAGACATTGACATTGGTCTCTGCCTTGCACATGATGTTTCTCTTAGTTGATGTCATTTACCAAATGTTCCAATATTGGAAAAAATTATGATATGAAAAGCACAACAATATGTTGTCAGACATTTGAGCATCCAAAATCCAAAACATTAGACAGTAATCTTACTCAAGGGGCAGACAGGAGTTTAACACCAGAGATTCCTTAAAATGGACAAGCTTGGACAGCAAATGCTCCATGTTGCCAGCTTATAAGTCGTTGGGCTAATGATGGCACTCGGTGGGACTTTAGAACAGTCTAGACGACAACAGACCATTCAGCCCAACAAAGCTCGCCAGTCTTATCCACTTATTTCTTCCAAAAAAACATCAAGTCGAGTTTTGAAGGTTCCTAAAGTCTTACTGTCTACCACACTACTCGGTCGCTTATTCCAAGTGTCTGTTGTTCACTTTATAAAGAAAAACTTCCTAATGTTTGTACAAAATTTACCATTAACAAGTTTCCAACTATGTCCCCGTGTTCTTGATGAACTCTTTTAAAGTCACCGTCTCGATCCACTGCACTAATTCCCTTCATAATTTTAAACACTTCACTCAGGTCTCCTCTTAATCTTCTTTTGTTTAAACTGTAAAGGCTCAGCTCTTTTAATCTTTCCTAATAACTCATCCCCTGTAGACCTGGAATCAGCCTAGTCGCTCTTCTCTGGACCTTTTCTAGTGCTGCTATGTCCTTTTTGTAGCCTGGAGACCAAAACTGTACACAGTACTCAAGATGTGGCCTCACCAGTGTGTTATAAAGCTTGAGCAGAACCTCCTGTGACTTGTACTCCACACATCAAGGCGCTATATAACCTGATATTCTGCTAGCCTTTTTAATGGCTTCTGAACACTGTCGGGAAGTCGGTAGCTTAGAGTCCACTATGACTCCTAAATCCTTCTCATAAGGTGTACTCTTGATTTTCCAACCGCCCATTGTGTACTCAAACATAACATTTTTACTTCCTATGTGTAATATATTTACATTTATAGACATTAAATTTCATCTGCCACAAATCTGCCCAATCCTGTATGCCATCCAAGTCCTTCTGTAATGATATAATGGATTCCAAATTATCTGCTAATCCACCTATCTTGGTATCATCTGCAAATTTAACCAGCTTGTTACTTATATTCCTGTTTAAATCATTTATATATATTACAAATAGCAGCAGCCCCAGCACTGACCCCTGCTGGTCACCACTCTTAACATCAGCCAATTCTGATGAGGTTCTTCACACCATCACCCTCTGCTTCCTGTGTCTGAGCCAATTCTGCACTGACCTACAAACATTACCTTGAACTCCCACTTCTTTTCATTTGATATCCAACCTCTCATGTGGCACCTTATCAAATGATTTCTGAAAGTCCACATAAATAATATCAGCTGCTCCACTTTGATCGTATCCTTTTGTTGCCTCCTCATAGAATTCCAACAATGTAGTAAAACACGACCTCCCTCTTCTGACTCCATGCTGACTGTTCAGAATAACTCCTGTCCTTGCCAGGTGTTGCTCAATCTTATCCTTAATAATTCCTTCCATTAAATGACTTCTGGGAGATGTCGTCTGGCAACCCATGAATGAATCCCTAACTGGAACACTAAAACAATGGAGATGTTTTAGTAGAGAAGATAACATGCACATTTCATGCTTACAACTGCTGGGCATAAGATTCAAACACAGGAGACTTGGACCATGAGGCGATAGTGCTAACCACTGTGTTAGTCTATCCATACAAATATATCTATCTATTATACAAAAAATCTTGTGTTGAGACATGATCATCTCAGAGAGACACTTTGAAGTCCCGCGAGACTTCTTGCACATCACACGCCACTTACAAACAGTTTGATAGACTTACAAATGATCAATGCACAGCGCGACATGCATATCACGCAGCTAGGTAGCAGCTAGCAGACAGCCAGCAGCTGATCCGTCCGTATCTCCTTAGTGTGCGTTCAGCCACGCGTGACCCCTGGAGGGGTGTACCCGCAAAGCGAGCAGGGGGCAAAGCCCCCTAGTGTGTATATATATATATATATATAAAGGGAGAAAGTGAGTCAGGTATCTTAACACCTTCCAACCCCCACCTTATTAATCCACCCCCCCATCCCCTTACAACCTCCCCATCCATTCCCACCCTTCATCTGCTGTATATTGCCTTTGATTCCTGTGTGTCTAATCATTTTCCTCTGATGACACCTGATAGGTTGTCGAAAACCTAGGAATAAAAAAAGTATTTTGAGATACGTTGACTTATTTTCTCCCTTTGTGGATCTCTAGCTATAAATATGCAAACTGTATCACAGACCTTCGCTTACATATATAGTGAAATCTTGATTATCTGTCACTCGATTAACTGTTAGTCTCCATTAACCGACAGGGCAAAAAAAAAAAAAATTCTGCACACCACCGTCTACCTGTTACTGCTGATGCATGATATGCTGCAAACTCTGCACATTGGAACAACTCTCCCTTGTGCTAGCACGTAGCGTTCTTCCCCAGCACTACTTGTCATGTCGCATTTTGAAATCACAGCATCAGTTACATACCTTCAGCTTTAACAGAGTTTCGTAGCTTTTCTCTTTTGTTATAATTAAACTACTATACTTTGTTAAGGACGATAAACATATGCGTGCAGTTTCGGAATTGTCACCAAAAACTGAAATGTTTATGAAGTGGCAAAAAGAGATTTAAGTATTGCTTCAGTTTATGGAGTAGGACGAACAACAGGGAATTATATAAAGTGTGATGCTGACAAAACTGAAATGACTGACGGTAATGTTTTTCTGTATTAATGTTAATGTTCTTCTGCATTGCAATTTTCTTTTTAAATTCTGTTATGTTTTGCTAATATATTGTGATGCACAGGCAGCTTGTAATGCGCTGTGTGGGAGCAGAAAGGGTGGAATGAATGGTGTAATGATGGGACTGGATGAGGGGTTTCTGTTCTGGGCGGGGCGAACAGGAGAAGTTAGGAGAACAAGAAAGGTGAGGATTAGGGAGTCAGGAGACAATGAGCAGGAGCGTTTTTGGGATAGAGAAGAACAGAATGTGAGTGGCAGGAGATAAACTGATTAGTAGGGAAAGCTTACTTTTGTTGTTCAGAAGGTGTGCTCTGTAACTCCGATAACAGAGTATAAGACAGGGCACCGTTTGTTGCGGAACAAAGACTCTAAGAAAGAACGTAGAAAACTCCAGTACCTCTGAGTTGATTTTGCTTATTTTGTTGGGCATTATAATATTATATAAATTAATTAATTTTGTTAATACTATATTATATTTTGTTAATATAGTTTTTTTTTGGAAATAAATGTGACTCTTCGCAAAAACTAATCTACTGTATGCCATTTTTAAAGTAGCTGTTCTTTTATCTGTCTTTTCTCTTATCCATCACGGCCTCAGTTCCAACTCCTGATGGATAATCATGGTTTTACTGTATATATACACATATATACAGTAATATATATATATATATATATATTGTCACACACGTGCGCATCAAAGGCAGTTAAAGGACTTGAATGAGGGTAATTCCGAGCCAGACTGGGATGTGGCAGAGTGCACTGACTCTTTTCTGCAGACCGTTCACGAGAAATTCCGCCTGGCCCTAATGACGTCAATTCTGGTTCCGACCTCTTTGACTTCACTTCCAGGTCCAAGCTTATGGATGAAGACCTTTCCGGTTCTGGTCCCTCTGATGTTATTTTGTTGCCCAAGCCTATGGATGAAGTCCTTTCTGGTTCCGGCCCCTTTGAGGTCACTTCCTATACCGGCCTTTAAAAGCTGTCATCTTTCCCCTATCCCCTCAGTTCTGTTTTGGACTCTGATTTATGCACATCAGTACTATCACTTAATTCAATTTTGCAGCCAGGAAATAATATACGGGTGGCTGCCCCAAATCTTTCTATGGCTCTTTGTTGAGTTTGTGACAGTGGCTTAGTTGGCAAGATTACAGAATCCCACAACTGAGGGGATAGGGGAAAGGTGGCTGCTTTTAAAGGGCAATATAGGAAGTGACCTTGAAGGGGCCGGAACTGGAAGGGTCGTCAACACAGCTAGTATATATATATATACTGTATATATATATATATATATATATATATATATTGTGGACGCTGGCCCGGACACAGACAGACGGGACATTGGGACATGCAAACCCCTCCACCACGATAAGGTGACGGCTCAAGGAGGTCGTGAGATTGACAGGCGGATCGGTGCGGCGTCCGCAGTGATGCGGGCTCTGCTTCGGTCTGTCGTGGTGAATAAAGAGTTGAGCCGTAAGACAAGGCTCTCAATTTACCAATCGATCTATGTTCCTACCCTCACCTATGGTCATGAGCTATGGGTAGTGACCGAAAGAACGAGATCGCGAATACAAGCGGCTGAAATGAGTTTCCTCCGCAGGGTGTCTGGGCTTTCCCTTAAAGATAGGGTGAGAAGCTCAGTCATCCGGGAGGGGCTCAGAGTAGAGCCGCTGCTCCTCCGCATCGAGAGGAGTCAGATGAGGTGGATCGGGCATCTGATCAGGATGCCTCCTAGATGCCTCCCTGGTGAGGTGTTCCGGGCACGTTCCACCGGGAGGAGGCCCCGGGGAAGACCCAGGACACGCTGGAGGGACTATGTCTCCCGGTTGGCCTGGGAACACCTTGGGATTCTCTAGGAAGAGCTGGAAGAAGTGGCCGGGGAGAGGGAAGTCTGGGCTTCTCTGCTTAAGCTGCTACCCCGCGACCCGACCTCGGATAAGCGGAAGAGGAAGAGGATGGATGGATGGATGGATGGATAAGAATCTGAAAATCTAACAACATCAAATTAAAGTTCAATACATTCTTAAAAAATAATGAGACTAAATATATATATGTAGGTTTTAAAATATGCCCAATTTAAAGCTTGACAAAAAATGTGACATAAAAACGTCTCATAAAATCATTGCACACAATTGTTGCACTTTAAGGCTTAGGATTTTATATATAGAGAATAGATATATTTTTTATATAGATTTGTATATATATACAGTATTTATATAGTTAGGTGCACATGTGCACCTGGGAATCACCTTCCTGACTCTATATATATTGAGGTTATCCAAGTGAGAGAAGGTCATGATAACTGGAGAATTTTTGGGGTGCCACTGCCAACACAACTCTACCCCTCCCCATTTAATTGCAGTCATAAAACAAAAATAACACTCAATCAAGTGATCACCACATGAAAGGGGTGGCTTCTTATTAAATCGCCTCTACTGTTGGTTCGTCAGATTTGGAAATCCTATGTCGTCTCAGTGCTAAGTGATGCCTTCTTCCCAGTGGTTATCCTTTTGACGCCCTGGGACCAGAAGGGGCAGGTTGTTTGCCCTCACTGGGTGGTTTCTCAGAACTCTGGAGGAAGAAAACGACCCAACAATTAGTGGCATCACCCCTTCTTGGTCCACGGGGGTATCACATAGATATATATATATTTATACTAGCTGATTACCCAGTGGCTTCACTCACTGAGTGCAAGGGGAAAAAATAAAATGTAGTATTTATAAAATAAGTTATTAAGCAGTAAAACATTTTGATAAAAGATTTGAAGAACATATAAGAAGCGTATAAATTATTAAACAGTAAAACATTTCCATAAGAGAATTTGAATGATATATAAGAAGTGTATAAATTATTAAACAGTAAAACATTAACATTTAAGAAGTAAAGATACATTGAGTACTACTTCAGTGGTTTCGGGTAAACTACCTGCTTGACAACCTTGCTCTACGTGCCTGTGATTTAAGAGAAAAATTATTCTGAGAAAGGTGGACGCTGCCTTTCCGTGCTTAACGGGCAGAAAGTCCAAACAATTCCCAAGTCCAATACTTCACATGAAGAAGTTGGTACATATTCTTAGATGTAAACCCTCCATCTTCTTAAAAGAATTCATCACAAAAGCAACCTTGAATGTTGTGGGGTTTTAGTGACCCGAACTCACCTTAAGGGACAGTAAGTAGTCATGCACCGCAATTTACCAAGAGAGTCACGCTTCGATGGAGTAGATTATACTCATTCACAAAGATTTCCATTGTCTAAGGAGCCGACGGGACACTTGAAGTGTCATAAACAGTGCGAGAAGAGAGGACGCTGCCCGAAACTGCAAAGCTGTGAACCTGGCGGAGCTGCCCGACATTCCGCACCTCCCAGCATCCACTTTGTTGTCACGACCCCTCGCTGCTGAAGGCGGTCTCGTCTTCACATTGTTTACAGCTCGACGCAGTTAAAAAGTATAAAAATGCAAAGCTGTTTTCCTCTTCTATTCTACTATCAAGTACTGCCAATTAAAAAAAAATTACAATGTGCCAGTTTCCGCGACAATCACGTGGAAGAAAAAATAAAATTTCTCTGTCAGAACGCGCCTGGCGGCGGACGGCTCAGCGCTGAAGTCCAGAGAGGAGGGCTGGGAGAGGGCGACGCGGGGCGCACTTCTATGGGATAAATCGGCGTGTTTGTGTTTACTTCTTTTCAATATCAGTAAAATAACTGTCACACAAATAATAACAATTTGTAAAGACGATACAAAAATGTCGTCCAGAAACGATGTGATTAGTTCCTGTATTATAATATGTTCTGTGGTCATACGAAAATTTCAATTTCAAACGCGAAAAGAATTTTATATATATATACTGTAGATAGTTTGTATGTATTGTGTAAAGTTTATAATGTACATGTATATACTACTTGGTCTTCTGTTGGCTCACTCACTTCACATTTCATTTCTGTTTTGGTGCCGTTTAAGGAAAGAAATGAAGCAATTCACAGGAACTATGAAGACATTCAGGGGAACAAATCTTAAAAAAATATGTCAATTAAAATTCTTTCAAAAGAAGTTAATTAGCAGCAAACACAAGTCACTAATTAAGAAAAGGGTTAGAATGAAAATCAGCAGTCACTTTGGTCCTCCAGGACCAGAGTTAGATATATAGATAGATAGATAGATAGATAAGATACTTTATTAATCCCAAGGGGAAATTTACATACTCCAACAGCAGCATACTGATAAAAACAATATTAAATTAAAGATTGATAACAATGAAAGTATAATAGACAGACAATAATTTTGTATAATATTAACGTTTAACCCCCGGGTGGAATTGAAGAGTCGCATAGTGTGGGGGAGGAATGATCTCCTCAGTCTGCCAGTGGAGTAGGACGATAACAGCAGTCTGTCACTGAAGCTGCTCCTCTGTCTGGAGATGATCCTGTTTAGTGGATGCAGTGGATTCTCCATGATTGACAGGAGTCTGCTCAGCCACCCGTCGCTCTGCCATGGATGTTAAACTGTCCAGCTCCATGCCTACAATAAAGCCTGCCTTTCTCACCTGTTTGTCCAGGCGTGAGGCATCCCTCTTCTTTATGCTGCGTCCCCAGCACACCACCGCATAGAAGAGGGCACTCGCCACAACCGTCTGATAGAACATCTGCAGCATCTTATTGCAGATGTTGAAGGATGCCAGCATTCTAAGGAAGTATAGTCGGCTCTGTCCTTTCTTACACAGCACATCAGTATTGGCAGTCCAGTCCAGTTTATCATCCAGCTGCACTCCCAGGTATTTATAGGTCTGCACCCTCTGCACACAGTCACCTCTGATGATCACGGGGTCCATGAGGGGCCTGGGCCTCCTAAAATCCACCACCAGCTCCTTGGTTTTGCTGGTGTTGAGTTGTAGGTGGTTTGAGTCACACCATTTAACAAAGTCCTTGATTAGGTTCCTATACTCCTCCTCCTGCCCACTCCTGATGCAGCCCAAGATAGCAGTGTTGTCGGCGAACTTTTGCATGTGGCAAGAGAGTTGTATTGGAAGTCCGATGTATATTGGCCGAACATGACCGGAGAAAGTACAGTCCCCTGCGGTGCTCCTGTGTTGCTGACCACAATGTCAGACCTGCAGTTCCCGAGACGCACATACTGAGGTATGTATGTATGATGAGGTGGTCTAGTGAGTGGATACTGGAAGTGACATCAGAGGTGTTCTAGCCATCAATCATCCAGTCTAAAGAGGGAGGAAGAGAGAAAGGCATTAGGCACACAGTGCCAACTTCTGAATTGGAGGTAGAACTGCAGATTTGAAAAAGGCCCCAAATCTCAGACTACTGGAGCTTCTGAACACATCTGAATGTTTCGCCACTTTTTTACTTGTTTGCAAACGAAGAAAAAAGGGGAACTTAGGTTTATTATTTTCAATTCTGTTTCCAATTTTAATTTTACTCCCTTGTAACATAACACTTTTTTTTTTGTAATTCTAATATATCAAATTAAGGTGAAACCAGATAATACAATTATCCTTACACAATGCTGCGAAATGGACCTGATGTTTCTACAAATGTTCCCATTATCAGGCTTAACCTCCCACAAAGACAGACAGGCCTTGTTTTAAGCTTTGGAGCAGTCCAAGAAAGCCGCATGAGAGTGAAAATCATTATTCAGATTAAATAAGGCAATGACCTTGGAAACAGAGGAGGCTACTCAGTGTGGGCAAGCTGTTGAAATCAAGACCAATAAACTTTATTAGGTTCAAACTTTAACTTGAAAAATATTCATTTCCATCTTAGACTTGCCTTGCTTTATTGGCGGCTTTATTAAAAGGTGCCGTCTCAAATTAGAATGCACAATTTCCATAGTAAGTAGTCAAGTCATGATGAGGCTTCAAACTTTGAGAAAGTAGGTCATCCCACATGCAGGGCACCATTAAAGGCAACCCGCTGAATAAGAGCATGAGAGCCTCATCAGAAGAGAAACAAAGACGAGCCTGAGGATCTCTCAAGGCTTCCAGGTCATTAAAAGCTCCAGGCACAGCTGCCAATATATTCAAGCTGCAGACTAAGAAAAATAAAATAAAATTAAATGAAACAGTTAAACATCTCATTGCATTTACTGCAGTGAAGAACCCAATTTGCCATTGTGAAAGAAGACGGAGAATTAAAAAAGAGGCCCATCAACGGATCTAATGAGGAGTTACTGTGGTGAAATAACCCTGTGTTGGGAAACAGAACAACACTTACTGTCTAAAAGAGCAGACCATGAGATCTTCAGAACTGATTAATTCAATTCAATCTGGTGGGAGGTAGGAACCTAACCTGGAAGCACATGGTCCAAGGCAGAAGGGAGTCCTGGATGGGATGCCAGCACCAGTATAGGCCACACATGTTCCCTTAAAGTGACAACAACAACATTTATTTATATAGCACATATTCATACAAATGATGTAGCTCAAAGTGCTTTACATGATGAAGGAAGAGAAAAAGACAAAATAAATAAGAAAATAGAATTAGGGAACATTAATTAACATAGAATAAAAGTAAGGTCCAATGGCCAGGGAGGACAGAAAAAACAAACAAAAAAAAAAATACTCAACATGGCTGAAGAAAAATAAAATCTGCAGGGGTTCTAAGACCATGAGACCACCCAGCCCCCTCCAGGCATTCTACCTCACATCAATGATCTCAATCAGTCCTCATGGTATTCAGGGTTCACATGGAAGAACTTGATGATGGCGGTCATGTGGACTTCTGGCCTTTAATCCATCAATGTAGGGACATCACGGTGCTTTGATCAGGTAGTGGGGGCGCAGATCAGCACCACAGAAAACCGGAAAAAGAACAGAAGAGAAAGTAGAGGTTAGTAAGGATTATGGAGCCGCTAGGAATGATATTGATAATTCAATGCATATACAGAATTTCAGGATTAAACTAAAATGAAGATTATGAGAAAGCCATGTTAAAATAATGAGTTTTTAGCAGTTTTTTAAAGTGCACCACCGTATTAGCCTGGCAACTTTTTATCGGTAAGCTATTCCAGATTTTAGATGCTTAACAGCAGAAGGCCGCCTCACCACTTCTTTTAAATTTAGCTCTCAGAATAACAAGCAGACACTCATTTGAAGATCTAAGGTTACAGTTTGGAGTGTAATGTGAAAGACATTCCGAAATATAGGATGGAGCGAGATGATTTAAGGCTTTGTAAACCATAAGCAGGATTTTAGATAGATAGATAGATTTTAGATAGATAGATAAGAAAGGCACTATATAATAGATAGACAGATGAATAGATAGATAAGAAAGGCACTATATAATAGATAGATAGATAGATAGATAGATAGATAGATAGATAGATAGATAGATAGATAGATAGATAAGAAAGGCACTATATAAAATAGATAGATAGATAGATAAGAAAGGCACTATATAAAATAGATAGATAGATAGATAAGAAAGGCACTATATAAAACAGATAGATAGATAATGTGAAAGTCACTATATAATAGGATGTCATTGTTGTAATGTAATTAACATTTTCTTGTTAAACACTCTATTTGTGTGTCCGTCTGTTGTTCCAAAAGACGGCACATCACAAGCATTTGTAGTTATAAAATGCACTGCATTTATCATTCCAGCAGATGAAGCATCATAAATATTAACATTGTTTTTACAAATCCCATACCCAAAAGCCTATAACAGGGACATAAATGTTGCACATTCTCAATCTAATGGATGGCAAATTAAAAGCATTTGTAGTAACACGTTTTTTTTACTACAAATATTTGTGATGCACCAACTGTTGGAATGACAAATGAAATACATTTTATTACTATATGCAATATAAACAACATTCCAATAAATGGTGCACTGTAAACATTAATGTTGAGGTTTTTGTTGATTAGTTTGATTCCAATCTGTCTTAGGCAGGTAGCACAGCTAGTCTGTAATAACTTGATTAAACCCCCCAAATGCTATGGGGGCATGAGAATGACAACATTTCCTTTAGTTGTACCTTATAAGGGTTCAGCACTTAACAATTTAAAACTGTAGAGAAAAGCCAAGCAAAATGACACCTTTTATTGGCTAACTAAAAAGATTACAGTATGCAAGCTTTCGAGGCAACTCAGGCCCCTTCTTCAGGCAAGATGTCAAGAAGGGACCTGAGTTGCCTCGAAAGCTTGCATACTGTAATCTTTTTAGTTAGCCAATACAAGGTGTCATTTTGCTTGGCTTTTCTCTACATTCATAATGGCTAACATGGTACAACAACCTTAAAACTGGAAATATAAAAAATTGTGATGCTTGGAAGCATTTCAATACCTGTGAGTAGTACGTCAAGAAAAATAAGGTTGAGAACCCCTGATCCAGGATATTTACTGTGTAAAACAATTTTGGGTTTTTAAGGAACAAATAAATCGGTCAAAACTCTAAAACCTAACAGAAATGAAGGCAATGATATGAAAAATATGTGTTTACTGTAAGCCAACATGCAACATGAGTGGGACATCTAAACTAGCTAGGAAGGGCTGACTGCAAAATTTGATGGCATTAAGAAATCAGTCCTTATATTTCAAACAGTTGGCTCGAGAATGTGGTTTATTCTATCTTTATAAAGACATATATTGCTTTCCATGCATTTACTTTGCCATTTTTGGCAACCAACTCCTAAGTATAATTTCCACTGTTTGTATTTCAGGAAGCAAAGAGTGACCCCATGTAAACTGGTCTCCATGACTTAGCTCTTTACTAAACACTACACCACTCCTTAATTGCTCTAAGACACAGTGGGGTTATTGTTTTATCCACTTAAGCAATTACTGCACCAGCCTTTTAAAAAGGGCATTGAAATCGTCCCCATGTTATAAAGGAGGATGGGGGAATGTAAAGCTTTCTTGATACAGAACATTTTGTTGGAAATGTTAACCAAATTGAGTTATGTTCTTTAAAAATCAGTAATGCGTCAGTCCAATTTTCCAAATATCTTAATTTGTTCTAATAAACAGCAATCTATCTTGCTTATAATGTATCTATTAAATAATACTAGCGTGTTGTACCGTGTTAGCCATTATGAATGTAGTGAAAAGAAAAACAGGGAACTCCAGTTTCTGTATCACATCTTGCCTGAAGAAGGGGCCTGAGTTGCCTTGAAAGCTTGCATATTGTAATCTTTTTAGTTACCCAATAAAAGATGTCATTTTCCTTGACTTTTCACTCTAATACTAAAATAGATGAAACTGTTGCCTAAGTGAAAATATAAAGTGGCTTCATTTTCTTCCCATAGCAAGATCAGTTACGTGGGATTTGATTTGGGGAATCTCAAACATTTGTAGTAATAAAATGCATTACAGCAAATGTTTATGATGCACCATCTGTTGGAATAAAAAATGGATTCCAACCAAAGTCACAGACATTAACATTACATTTACGAATCCCATACCAAATGGCAAATAACAGAAACATATGCATTGCATTTGTCATTCCAACAGAAGATACATCATAAATATATGTTACAATAAAATGCATTACCGCAAATGTTTATGATGACCCATCTGCTGGAATGATGAATGCATTCCAACAGATATCCCAGATATTAACACTGCATTTACAAATCCCAATTCCAAGTGGCATATAACAGTCATATGCATTAAATTGTCATTTCAAGAGATGACACATCATGAACATTGGTAATAATAAAATGCATTATTGTAAATTTTTGTGATGCACCATCTGTTGGAATGATAAATGCGTTCCAACCAAAGTCACAGACATTAACACTACATTTACGAATCCCATTCCAAATGGCATATAAAAGAAACAAATGCATTGCATCTGTCATTCCAACAGATGACACTTCAGAAACATCATTTGTAGTAATAAAATGCATTCCAACAGATGTCACAGACATTAACACTGCATTTATAAGTCCCATGGTGAGTGGCATGTAACAAAGTCATATTCATGCATTTGGCATTCCAACAAATGGTGCATCATAACCATTTGTATTAATAAAATGCATTATTGCAAATGTTTATGATGCGCCTTCTGTTGGAATGACAATTGCATTCCAGTAGATGTCACGGACATTAACACTGTATTTAAGAATCCCATACCAAATGTAATGCATTTATAAACGAGACATTGCATGTGCCATTCCAACAGATGGCACATTACAAACATTTGTGACAATGCATTTTATTACTATAAATGGTTGTGATGCTCCATCTGTTTTAATTACAATACAATGCATTTTATTACTGCTTGCATTACCAAATGCATTCCATGTTAACGCTGTGGTCTATGTTCATTATTTAGGTTTCAACCTATCCTAGATGGGTAGAACACCTAGTCTATATACAGTTGTGCTTGAAAGTTTGTGACCCCTTTAGAATTTTCTATATTTCTGCAGAAATATGACCTAAAACATCATCAGATATTCACTCAAGTCCTAAAAGTAGATAAAGAGAAACCAGTTAAACAAATGAGACAAAAATATTATACTTGGTCATTTATTTTTTGAGGAAAATGATTGAATATTTCATATTTGTGAGTGGCAAAAGTATGTAAACCTCTAGGATGATCAGTTAGTTTGAAGTTGAAATTCGAGTCCGGTGTTTTCAATCAGTGGGATGCCAATCAGGTGTGAGTGGGCACCCTGTGTTATTTAAAGAACAGGATCTATCAAAGTCTGCTCTTCACAACACATGTTTGTGGAAGTGTATCACGGCACGAACAAAGGAGATTTATGAGGACCTCACAAAAAGAGTTGTTGATGCTCATCAGGCTGGGAAAGGTTACAAAACCATCTCTAAAGAGTTTGGACTCCACCAATCCACAGTCAGATAGATTGTGTACAAATGGAGGACCATTGTTACCCTCCCCAGGAGTGGTCGACCAACAAAGATCACTCCAAGAGCAAGGCGTGTAATAGTCGGTGAGGTCACAAAGGACCCCAGGTAAACTTCTAAGCAACTGAAGGCCTCTCTCACATTGGCTAAAGTTCATGTTCATAAGTCCACCGTCAGGAGAACACTGAACAACAATGGTGTGCATGGCAGGGTTGCAAGGAGAAAGCCACGGCTCACCAAAAATAGCATTGCTGCTCGTCTGCAGTTTGCTAAAGATCATGTGGACAAACCAGAAGGCTACTGGAACAATGTTTTGTGGACGGATGAGACCAAAATAGAACTTTCTGGTTTAAATGAAAAGTGTTATGTTTGGAGAAAGGAAAACACTGCATTCCAGCGTAAGAACCTTATCCCATCTGTGAAACATGGTGGTGGTAGTATCATGGTTTGGGCCTGTTTTGCTGCATCTGGGCCAGGACGGCTTGCCTTCATTGATGGAACATTGAATTCTGAATTATATCAGAGAATTCTAAAGGGAAATGTCAGGACATCTGTCCATGAACTGAATCTCAAGAGAAGGTGGGTCATGCAGCAAGACAACAACCCAAAGCACACAAGTCGTCCTACCAAAGAATGGTTCAAGAAGAATAAAGTTAATGTTTTTGAATGGCCAAGTCAAAGTCCTGACCTTAATCCAATCGAATGTTGTGGAAGGACCTGAAGCAAGCAGTTCATGTGAGGAAACCCACCAACATCCCAGAGTTGAAGCTGTTCTGTACGAAGGAATGGGCTAAAATTCCTCCAAGCCGGTGTGCAGGAATGATCAGAAGTTACTGGAAACATTTAGTTGCAGTTATTGCTGTAATATTCGATCATTTTCCTCAATAAATAAATGACCAAGTATAATATTTTTGTCTCATTTGTTTAACTGGTTTCTTTTTATCTACTTTTAGGACTTCAGTGAAAATCTGATGATGTTTTAGGTCATATTTATACAGAAATAGAGAAAATTCTAAAGGGTTCACAAACTTTCAAGCACAACTGTAAATACAATTGTAATACCCTCTGTCTGTCTTTTGCTTTTTTTCTTCTTTGTTTGATGTTATTTATCTGTTTTACACAGTAAAGACCTCATTTCAACCTTCAGATCGCATCTTGTCATGCATCACTCAAGAAAAGCTACAGTGGATTTAGAAAGCATTCAGACCCCCTTCTCTTTTGACACTCTACAACCCGTAATGACAAAGTGAAAGCATGTTCTTAGAAAGGTCTGCAGATTTAGAAAAATCTAAACCTGAAATCTTTCATTCATATAGGCATTCAGAGCCTTTGCTGTGACAATTTTTGATGCACCCTGTTTGCTTCAGTTCTCCTTGAGATGTTTCTAGAACTTGATTGGAGTCTACCTGTGGCCAACTGAATTGATTGGGCATCATTTAGAAAGGCACATGTGTACCTGTGTATAGAAGGTCCACACAATTCACACTGCATGTCAGGACAAAAAACCAAGCCATGAAGTCCAAGGAACTCTCTGTGGACATCTGTGATCAAACTGTGGTGAGGTTACATTTCAGGGCAAAGAGAAAAGCCAAGCAAAATGACACCTTTTATTGGCTAACTAAAAAGATTACAATATGCAAGCTTTCAAGGCAACTCAGGTCAGGCCCCTTCTTCAGGCAAGATGTTACAATAAAAGGTGTCATTTTGCTTGGCTTTTCTCTACATTCATAATGGCTAACACGGTACAACAACCTAGTACTAAGGGCAAAGAGATAAAGCCATTTCTAAAGCTTTGCATGCTCACAGGATCACCATGGCCCCAGTAACTGTAAAATGGATGAAGTTTGACTCTTCCTAGAGTTGACCATCTGATCAAAGTTAATAAAAGAGCTCTGGTCAGAAAGGTCTCCAAGCAGGACAATCATCTCAGCAGCACTCCATCAATCAGCATTAGTGGTGTAGCTGCTATATGGAAGGCACTCTTGAACAAACAGTTGTCTTACAAAACCTTAAGGATTCTGAGACCATAAAAAAGGTTTCTCTGGTCTGATGAGACCAAAATTGAACTCTCTGAGCAGAACTCTAAGTATTATGTCTGCTGAAGACCAGGAACTGTTGATCACCTGCCTTATACCATCCCTACAGTGAAACATGGTGGTGGCAGCATCATTATGGGGGTGCTAGGATGGGGGCACAGGTCAGAACTGAGTGAAGGATCAATGTAGCCAAATACATAGAGGTCCTTGAAGAAAACCTGCTCCAGAGTGCATGCCATCTCAGATTGGGGTGACAGCTCATCATTCAGCATGACATTGACCCGGAGTATAATACAAGACAATGCTGGAGTGGCTCTGGGACAAGTCTCTTATTGTTCTTGAGTAGCCCAAGCCAAAGTCCAAACTTAAACTGCACAGAACATTAGTAGAGTGGCCTGAAGATGGCAGTTCACAGAGACTCCCCATCCAGTCTAACAGGGCTGGTAGAGGATCTTCTAGGAAGAATGGGATAAACTGCCCAAATCCTGGTGTGCAAAGCTTGTAGAGGCTTACCCAAAAAGACCTGAAGCTGTCATTGCTGCTAAAGGGGATTCTACAAAGCATTGAATTAACGTGATTCACATGAATTAACATGAGATGTCCATTTCTGATTTTTAATGAATCTGCAAAACCTTCAGGAAACAATTAATCTCTTTGTCATTATGGGTTATGGAGTGTTGAATGATGGACAAAAATGACACATTCATCCATTGTAAACAGGAGAGAACAAGATAAAGATTTGGGACACCTTGGAGGAGAATTCCTGCGGTGGGCTGGCGCCCTGCCCAGGGTTTGTTTCCTGCCTTGCACCCTGTGTTGGCTGGGATTGGCTCCAGCAGACCCCCGTGACCCTGTAGTTAGGATATAGCGGGTTGGATAATGGATGGATGGATGGATGGAGGCGAATTTCATATAATTGGTGGAAAAATTGGCTGAGTTGTTTCGCCATTGGTGGCAGCAGTGGCCAATAAGAAGATGTCAGACCTGAAGGGGCGGGGCAAATAGACCATGACCCTTAAGGGATATCGTTGGGACTGTTGGTCGTCTGAGCTGCAGGAGAGAAAAGAGGAGGAGAATTAGGCAAAAGCGCCAGTCCTCGACCTGGGGTAGAATTATAATCAGACAAGCCTTTAAGTTGTCTGCCAAGCGCACATATGTGACACCATTTTAAAATGAAATCCACAACATAATAAAGTGTGCAGAAAGTGAGGGGGTCTGAATATTTTCTGAATCTACTAGATGTCTATTTTTAAAAAAGTTGCTATTTTTGTATTAAATTTGCCTTTCCACATGCATGTGCTTTTATACTACAATCAATTGAAGTCTCTTGACTGCAGACCACCGTTGACCTAATTCTGGGACTTCTAAAACGAAGAGGATTCACCAGTGATGATTTACGAGTGTCATATTAAAGAGGTGAGTACTTATGATCAATGTGATCAGTCAGTGTGATGGCCCCTAATATTTGGAATGCTCCTCTTCTCAGACTTTCCGAGGAAAAATCTATTATTCATTTCAAACTCCTGTTAAAAACACATCTCTTCAATGAGTATTATTCATTTTCTTGTGTGTAATTTCTATTGTGTTTGTAAATGTGTTTATTGAATTGTAAGGTGTGCTTGAGTGTATGAAAGGCGCTACATAAATAAAACGTATTATAATTATTATGAGATCGATTATTTTCTGTATTTATGTTTGTAATGAATTGAGGCCATTTTGCAGAGATCTGTTTTCACATAGTGTGACGCGCACAAATCTGCAGCCCCGCCACTCATCGCGTCCTGCCTCAATGATGATTTCTCAGCTCCGCTGCCCAACCTGTCCGTCGGCCATAGAAGACCCACTGCCTCAATGACGATTCCATAGCTCTGCCACGCAACACGTCCTGCCTCAGTGAGTTTGCAGCCCTCGCACATGCCCATCAGCCATAGACCGATTGCCAATTTGTGGGGTACTATAATTCGGCCAATGACTTGGCCCCCTTTCCTCCAGGACAATCCGATCCCACTTGCGGATCCACTGCTGCGGGACCAACCTGACGAGGACGATTACCAGTACCTGAAGTGAAGGAGGGAGCCGAGGCAGAATGGCTAATGTAGTCGCTCCTTGTTTGCTGTGCCCACTTCAATAGATACGCTTGCTGCTC
This sequence comes from Polypterus senegalus, assembly GCF_016835505.1. Lineage (NCBI taxonomy): Eukaryota > Metazoa > Chordata > Cladistia > Polypteriformes > Polypteridae > Polypterus > Polypterus senegalus. The sequence continues at coordinate 16,452,694 of NC_053157.1, forward strand.
CTGTTTTAAGTTGATTAATAAAGTTGATTGTTCTGAAGCCTAAGACTGGGCCTCATCTTGACTCACGCGTCGCAGAGTCTTTTTTCTGTTGTTCAGTGTCAACAAAACCAAATGAAATCCACTGGGATTCGATATTGTATATAACAATAAAATGTGAAAACTTCCAAGGGCATGAATGCTTTTTATAAACACTGAATGTAAAAGAGAAGACGAGGTAAATATTTTCAAATGCACACGGGGAAACGTTAAGTCATGGTACTGTCAAAATAGCTCCTTTCATGTGGAAAAACTGTGGAGAATTCATCACATACAGCAAAACAGAACCCGGTGAATACGTCTGCCTCAAGAATGATGCCTTTGATTTCATGGCGGAGCTCAGTGTGGTGGTGCACTTCTGTCTAGACATTACCAAGAATCAGAAGGCACATTTTGGTTACTTAACACTTCGGACAGAAAAACCAACAGTGAGTCTTCCAGTTGGAATTTCCCCTGCAAGTGGCTTAATGGATTAGTCACTCTCTAGGTGGCCTGTCTGCCTAATCCTAATATGGTGCCTTTGTTTTTAATCATGACTAACTTTAGCAGTGGAGTGTTATTGAAGTTTCTTATTGTGAAATTCATATTGACATCTTCCATTACACCAAGCTGTTCTGTTTTGCACTGCGGCCTGACATGCAGCTGGCCGTCGAATTCTCCTCTAGGCACTCCTATCTGACACTTTTCTATACCCCTTTGGCTGGTATTTGACAGTTCAGAGGGGGGCAGTACATTGTCCATTGTCCATTGACCTAAACCTAACCTGCATAAAGCCCAGGTGCCCAGCTGGAGCTCAAACAGAAGCAAATACGAAATGCAGACTCCACTTAGACGACGACTTGAACACAAACCGGCGGATCAGTGAGGCAGCAGTGTGTACCGCTGCATTAAATATTTTATGCTTCATAAATGCCAAGTTTATCCTACCATTGTATATTTGGCATGATGAAGTTCCTAGTATTCCTCCCACAGCCCAAAGACATGCAGGTTAGGTGCATTGGCAATCCTAAATTTTCCCTAGTGTGTGCTTGGTGTGTGTGTTTGTGCCCTGCGGTGGGCTGGCACCCTGCTTGGAGTTTGTTTCCTGCCTTGTGCCCTGTGTTGGCTGGGATTGGCTCCAGCAGACCCCCGTGACCCTGTAGTTAGGATATAGCGAGTTGGATAATGGATGGATGGAAGTTCCTAGTAGAGTTATACATGGCACATTTGCCTAATGAAAGTGGACCTGATGAAATAAGCAACTCAAAAGATACAACTCCCATGATAGTTCTTACAACCCCATATCAGAAAAAGTTGGAATCGTATGGAAAATGAAAATTAAAAAAAAAAAAAGTACAATGATTCTTCAAAGTAATGTGACTTTTACTGCATCGCAGGCAGTATGAACCCCATGTTTTGTCCGGTCAGCTTCATTTCATTTATTAATATAAACTGCTCAAAAAATGAAAGGCACACTTTTTAATCAGAGTATAGCATCAAGTCAAAGGATTTTGTGGGCTATTGATCTGGACAGTTAAGTAGCAGAGGGGCTTGTTAATCAGTTTCAGTTGCTTTGGTGCACTAGAGGGGCAACAATGAAATGACCCACAAAACAGGAATAGTTTAGCAGGTGGAGGCCACTGACATATTTCCCTCCTCATTTGTTTTTTTGATTAGTTGTGTATTTGGCTATGGTCAGTGTCACTACTGGTAACATGAGGCAATACCTGGACCCTACAGAGGTGGCACAGGTAGTGCAACTTCTCCATCAATACATACCATTGCCAGAAGGTTTGCTGTGTCTCCCAGCACAGTCTTAGGGGTATGGAGGAGATTCCAGGATAGAGGCAGTTACTCTATGAGACCTGGACAGAGCCATAGAAAGTCCTTAACCCATTAGCAGTACCCACCAGTATCTGCTCCTTTGGGCAAGGAGGAATAGGATGAGCACTGGCAGAGCCTACAAAATGACCTCCAGCAGGCAGGCCACTAGTGTGAATGTCTCTGACCAAACAATCAGAAACAGACTTCATGAGGGTGGCCTGAAGGCCTGACTTCCTCTAGTGGGCACCGTGCTCATTGCCTGGCACCGTGGTGCTCGATTGGCATTTGCCATAGAATACCAGAATTGGCAGGCCCACCACTGGAACCCTGTGCTTTTCACAAATGAGTGCTGGTTCACCCTGAGCACATGTAACAGACGTGTAAGGATCTGGAGAAGCCGTGGAGAACGTTATGCTGCCTGTAACATCGTTCAGCATGACTGGTTTGGTGATGGGTCAGTGATCGTCTGTGGAGGCATATTCATGGAGGGACGCACAGACCTCTACAGGCTAGACAATGGTACCTTGACTGCCATTAGGTGTCGGGAAGAAGTCCTTGGACCCATTGTCAGACCCTATGCTGGTGCAGTGGCTCCTGGTTTCCTCCTGGTGCACGACAATGCCCGGCCTCATGTGGCGAGAGGATGCATGCAGGCAGTTCCTGGAGGATGAAGGAATTGATACCATTGACTGGCCCCCACGCTCACTTGCCTGACCTCAATCCAAGCTAACACCTCTGGGATATTATGTTTCATTCCATCCAACTTCTCAGCCTGTCCCAGAGCTCAGTGATGCCCTGGTCCAGATTTGGGAGGAGATCTCCAAGGAAACCATGTCAGGGATGCATACAAGCACCTTTGGGGGGCATACAAACTACTGAGTATGATTTGGAGTTACTGCAATGAAATTTCAGCAAAATGGACCCGCCTGCCTGCCACATCATTTTTTTACTTTGATTTTTGGGGTATCTTTGAATTCAGCCCTTTGTAGGTTGATAATTTTCATTTCCATCAAATGATGTGGCATCCTTTCATTCCTAACACATCACCCAGTCCATATCAGTAAAGATATCTAGCAGGATTCTTTTCTCATTGAGATCAAATGTGTTTTCAAAGTGCTCCTTTAATTTATTTGAGCAGTTTACATCCATTCCTGCATTTTAGGCCTGAAATACAGTCCAAAGAGTATGTTATATGGGCTCTGTGTCTGCGTGGGTTTCCTCCAGGTACTCCGGTATCCTCCTTCAGTCCAAAGACATGCAGGTTAGGTGCATTGGCGATTCTAATTGTCCCCAATGTGTGTTTGATGTGCGTGTGTGTGTCCCCCAATGTGTGCGGTGGGCTGGCGCCCTGCCCAGGGTTTGTTTCCTGCCTTGCGCCCTGTGTTGGCTGGGATTGGCTACAGCAGACCCCCGTGACCCTGTAGTTAGGATATAACGGGTTGGATAATGGATGGATATTATATGGGTTGGAGACAGTGGCACTGACCGAAAAACAGGAGACAGAACTGGAGGTAGCAGAGTTAAAGATGTTAAGATTTGCATTGAATGTGACGAGGATGGACAGGATTAGAAATGAGGACATTAGAGGGTCAGCTCAAGTTGGACGGTTGGGAGACAAAGTCCGAGAAGTGAGATTGCGTTGGTTTGGATAAACTCAGAGGGGAGATGCTGAGTATATTGTGAGAACAGAGCTGCCAGGCAAGAGGAAGGCCTAAGAGAAGGTTTATGGATTTGGTGAGAGAGGACATGAAGGTGATGGGTGTGACAGAGCAAGATGACGAGGACAGAAAGAGATTACCAAGCTTGGGTCACAAAGTTGCACAGGACAGTACAGCAGGTTTTCCAAGGAGTAGAAACTTTATTGCTGTTTTGACAGATACAAACACAAGTCTCTTACAGAGGCGATCCGGCCACACCAGGAACAGCTGTCAAACTTGACACATCGGCCCCGACTAATTTCTCAAAAGAACACAAAGTCTTCCTCATCAAGGGGATACAGAGGGCTGGCAGCAACAGCCAGAGCATGTGGCATCCTTTCATTCCTAACACATCACCCAGTCCATATAAGTAAAGATATCCAGCAGGATTTTTTTCTCATTGAGATCAAATGTGTTTTCAAAGTGTTTCTTTAATTTTTTTGAGCAGTTTACATCCATTGACCGAAAAACAGGAGACAGAACTGGAGGTAGCAGAGTTAAAGATGCTAAGACGAGGATGGACAGGATTAGAAATGAGAATATTGGAGGGAGTCTGGGGGAACTGGGGGAACTGTCTCCTCCTCCCTGGAGGTAGGCGTCCCTGTCTGTGTGTCTCATGCCTCGCCAGCCACGTACCCTCGTCCGCCAGTGAGTCCCTGTGCTCTGTGCGAGTGGTCTTGGCAGCATTTTCAGTGGACCGTTCCCATCTCTGTGCCATCTCCACACCACCCAATGCCCAGAAGTATATATCTGCTTCTGTCCCTGCCTAGATTAACACGATGATTTATCAAACAATGGTACATACCACATTACTTTTATCAACAGTAGTGTAAACGTATTTTCATTGTGTAAGCAACAGAATCAAATCAGGTAAATACTGTATGTAGGTCCTGTAGACAGCTGACAACAATAGCCTTATTTTCATTATTTCAACAACAGAATCAAAGCAAGTAAATATCTATGTCTCGTAGACCACCAGCAACAATAACCGTAGCACAATTACTCTGGAAATTTGCCTTTCCACTTATCACCTCAGTCCCAACAATGGGTGCCCCTTCATCCACTGGCTTTTACATTTAATCTTTACATGTTTCTTTGACTAAGAGAAAAAAGAAAACAACACAGCGTACAAAAATGTTCCCCTCCAACACCAAAATGTTCCCCTCTGACACCAATGTAAGTAAACCTCACCCTAGGCAGTAATAACTGGATCCACCCACACACAGAGAGTCCTGAAGCATTTCTATTGTTAGTAAAAATAACTCCATTAGATTTATTAACTAAATTTATTAAGTATGGATGCATAGAGGAGCAAAGGCATGAAACAACACACTGTTTAGTCAGACTTCTAAAACATCTCAGGCAGCTTGTTGCACACATCAAAAAATTCGAAGTGGCTAAAAGTGCTCTGAAAGAGCGCCTCCTGGAGGGGATATTTCACGATGGTATCCACAACCTCTGTTCTCCTTTGCACAACAGCACCTTCCAGTGTGTCCAGCGTTCGCCCTGTGATGGAGCAGACATTTCTAACAATTTAGTTCAGGCATTTATGAATCTTTCAAAGTCAAGTTACTTCCCCGGAAGGCTACTGTGTAGAACACCACACTGCATACTGTGGGCTAGTAAAACATCTTCAGCAGCTTGCTGCACGTATCAAAATAACGGAGTCTACTCAGGAATTTCTGTCTGCTCTGGACCTTCTAGTACAGGACCACTGTGTTGTCAGACCAGTCCAGTTTGCTGTTTATGTGAACTCCTCACACAAGTCATTGTAGCTCTGCACCACTTCCATGTCCTCCTTCTGAATGGTGACTCATCTCAGAGGCTCCTTGGCATTCTGGAAGTACATCACCAGCTCCTTTGTCTTGTTGATGTTTTTCCACTATGTCTAAATCACTAGGCTCCTGTTCACCTACTAAGGTCCTCTGATCCTAGTAATCTTGTTGTTCCTCACACTGACCTGCACTCTATGGGTGACAGCAGGGCCTTCAGCTCCATAGCACGCAGACTTTGGAATGACATCCCAAAATTAATTAGATCAGCTGACTCCATTCATTCTTTTAAAAAACAACTTAAAACTCATCTATTTAGGAAAGCTTTTAACTTAACATTCTGCCCTTTCTTTCAGTTTACCTCTCTGTCCAGGTGCTCAGGATAATTTGTGTGTCTGTTACATCACAAATTAGGTTATTTTTTACATTTTTCTTTTAGTATTGAATTTAGTATTTTACTCAGGTTTATTGTCATTTATTCTGTTTAATGCTTGTTATCCGTTTCATTGTTCTATTCAGGAAAACATTTGTATCCAATGTTACATATACCCTGCTGTATTTTTTTCCAAGACTCTGTGACGCACCTTGAGCTTGGGAAAGGTGCTATATGAATAAAATGTATATTATTATTATTATTATTATTATTATTATTATTATTATTATTATTATTATTATTATTACCACAGGTGGTTCCCTGCACCACAAGACAAAGTCCTCCACAAGCCTCCTGTATTCCAGCTTCTCTCTGTTAATAATGCAGCATACACTCTTAAAATGGCACTTTATGGTTCTGTGTAGTTTGGTTCCTCGTAGAACTATTATTTGATGAAGCATCATTTTATTCTGGGGAGAGTTTGTAAGAGCCCTTCTTAGACATTAATACCTTAAGTTAAGTTAAATTCATATTAGTGTTGTCATAGCCATAGACAATAGCCTAATATAGCCTTTAACTCAGTGGTTCCCAACCTTTTTTTGGCCATGCCTCACCTAGGCCTCTCTAAAATCATGATGTCCCCCACTGTAACATATACCTAATTCTCATTATTACCTATTCAAAAAGTGAACTCCTACTCACGTGGAGGAAGCCCATAATGTCATTAATTTGGTCTAAACAAGCTTCCAAAGAACATGGAAACAAAAGAGGGAAAGGATAGTTGAAGTACTGACAAAGAAATCACTAAGAAATTGTTAAAAAAAAAATATATAATATGAAAATACAGCAAATACAGCTTTGAAAACATAATAAGAGACGTGATATTCATAAATATAAAATCACTTTAATGACAGATTTTTCTGTATTTTGATCATTTTATTTTTGTTATATTGTAAAATTTTATAATCATTGTTACAGTTCATATTATTTTAATGGTAAAAATGATTTCTAAGTAGAAAAACCCAAGCCGGTTGTAAAATCATAAATTAAAGGGTTCTTCACCATTACTTCTATGTTTCTACAAGTACAGTGGTGTTAAAAACTATTTGCCCCCTTCCTGATTTCTTATTCTTTTGCATGTTTGTCACATAAAATGATAGATAGATAGATAGATAGATAGATAGATAGATAGATAGATAGATAGATAGATAGATAGATAGATAGATAGATACTTTATTAATCCCACGGGGAAATTCACATAATCCAGCAGCAGTATACTGATACAAGGAAACAATATTAAATTAAATAGTAATAAAAATGAAAAAAAAAAAAAATTAAAATAAAATTAATGATAGCATTTACTCCCCTGGGTGGAATTGAAGAGTCGCATAGTGTGGGGGAGGAACGATCTCCTCAGTCTGTCAGTGGAGCAGGACGGTGACAAAAGTCTGTCACTGAAGCTACTCCTCTGCCTGGAGATGACAATGTTCAGTGGATGCAGTGGATTATTCATGATTGACAGGAGTTTGCTTAATGCCCGTCTCTCTGCCACAGATGTTAAACTGTCCAACTTTAATCCTACAATAGAGCCTGCCTTCTTAACAAGTTTGTCCAAGCGTGAGGCGTCTTTAATCTTTATGCTGCCACCCCAGCACACCACCGCGTAGAAGAGGGCACTCGCCACAACCGTCTGGTAGAACATCTATGTTTCTGATCATCAAACACATTTAACCATTAGTCAAATATAACACAAGTAAACACAAAATACAGTTTTTAAATGATGGTTTTTATTATTTAGGGAGAAAAAAAATCCCAACCTACCTGTGTGAAAAAGTAATTGCTCCCTTGTTAAAAACTAACCTAACTGTGGTGTATCACACCTGAGTTCAATTTCCGTAGCCACCCCCAGGCCTGATTACTGCCACACCTGTTTCAATCAAGAAATCACTTAAATAGGAGCTGCCTGACACAGAGAAGTAGACCAAAAGCACCTCAAAAGCTAGACATCATGCCAAGATCCAAAGAAATTCAGGAACAAATGAGAACAGAAGTAACTGAGATCTATCAGTCTGGTAAAGGTTATAAAGCCATTTCTAAAGCTTTAGGACTCCAGCGAACCACAGTGAGAGCCATTATCCACAAATGGCAAAAACATGGAACAGTGGTGAACCTTCCCAGGAGTGGCCGGCCGACCAAAATTACCCCAAAAGCGCAGAGACGACTCATCCGAGAGGTCACAAAAGACCCCAGGACAACGTCTAAAGAACTGCAGGCCTCACTTGCCTCAATTAAGGTCAGTGTTCACGACACCACCATAAGAAAGAGACTGGGCAAAAACGGCCTGCATGGCAGATTTCCAAGATGCAAACCACTGTTAAGCAAAAAGAACATTAGGGCTCGTCTCAATTTTGCTAAGAAACATCTCAATGATTGCCAAGACTTTTGGGAAAATACCTTGTGGACTGATGAGACAAAAGTTGAACTTTTTGGAAGGCAAATGTCCCGTTACATCTGGCGTGAAAGGAACACAGCATTTCAGAAAAGAACATCATACCAACAGTAAAATATGGTGGTGGTAGTGTGATGGTCTGGGGTTGTTTTGCTGTTTCAGGACCTGGAAGGCTTGCAGTGATAGATGGAACCATGAATTCTACTGTCTACCAAAAAATCCTGAAGGAGAATGTCCGGCCATCTGTTTGTCAACTCAAGCTGAAGCGATCTTGGGTGCTGCAACAGGACAATGACCCAAAACACACCAGCAAATCCACCTCTGAATGGCTGAAGAAAAACAAAATGAAGACTTTGGAGTGGCCTAGTCAAAGTCCTGACCTGAATCCAATTGAGATGCTATGGCATGACCTTAAAAAGGCGGTTCATGCTAGAAAACCCTCAAATAAAGCTGAATTACAACAATTCTGCAAAGATGAGTGGGCTAAAATTCCTCCAGAGCTGTAAAAGACTCATTGCAAGTGATCGCAAACGCTTGATTGCAGTTATTGCTGCTAAGGGTGGCCCAACCAGTTATTAGGTTCAGGGGGAAATTACTTTTTCACACAGGGCCATGTAGGTTTGGATGTTTTTTTCTCCCTAAATAATAAAAAACATCATTTAAAAACTGCATTTTGTGTTTACTTGTGTTATATTTGACTAATGGTTAAATGTGTTTGATGATCAGAAACATTTTGTGTGACAAACATGCAAAAGAATAAGAAATCAGGAAGGGGGCAAATAGTTTTTCACACCACTGTATATAAATGTCTCAGTACAAAATAAATTATTTTTTTCTATCATTTCTGTTTTTTCATTTTATAAATTGTTTAACATACCTAAATTCTCGAATTTCCCCCCTAAAAAATCAAATTGCCCCCCTGTAAGTTAATATGAGATGAATCTTGCTTGCTAAAACTAAGATCCAGTGTGATAATTGAGTCAGTTGTTGTTTAGAACAGGCCCCAGTGCAGGGCTGTGGAGTCGGAGTCGAGGAATCAGACAATTTTGGGTACCTGGAGTCGGGGACAGAGTCGGCAAGAATGTACCGACTCCGACTCCTAATAAATTAAAGCTGTACTGAAAAAAAATGACAGCAAGTTAGTTCAAATGTCCCATTTCACAAACAATAGTCATCATTAATTATTTCTCTGATGCAAGAATAAAGCCCAGTGTATAGTTGTGTTACTACTAGTGTGAAGTTCAGCTGAGCTGTTATACAACCTGACTTTCACATACTGTAATCTGGATTATGGTACATTACAAAAAGTGTTTTCATATTATTTCAGATATAATGTGTTTACCAAGTTAATTTGAGTGTAAACAAGTGTAATGATGTAGGTGGAGGTGTGTGCTGTGGCCTGATGTGTGTTCAGGGGTTCTGTCTGAACTCTCCACATATGCTCCCAGCCAGGGCTGAACTTTAGCATAACTTTGCACACCACCTGTTCTAAAAGATTTTGAAATTAAAAAGGAACAGATTCTATGTACGGTAGAACCTCTGGTCACGAACGTTTCCGAACACGTACAAATCGGGTTACAATCAAAAAGTTTGCCAAAATTTTGCATCTGTTCATGACCTCACACTCTGGTGGTGAACAAAACCGCTGGCGGCTAGTCTCCCTACACGCGTTCGTACGTGCCAATGATTTCCCATTCTCCGTTTCCCATTTTCTTTTGCTTCCGTATACAGGGCCTAACAAAGCAGTTGATGCTGCAAAAGGAGTTACAATGTTAACCAAGCAGAGGCCTCAAGTGCTGGAAGAGGTGGAAAATCTGCTGCTAGCGTGATTGAACGAGGAGCACCTTGCAGGGGATAGCGTAAGCGCGGCAATCGTATGCGAGAACGGCAGGAAGATTCATGGCGATTTGCTGAAAACAAATCCTTCTTTGAGTGGCAAAGAAGAGGAATTTGAAGCCATTAGAGGATGGTGTGAAAAGTTTAGCAAGAGAAGTTGCATTTCATTTTTATTCCCTGTGCTTAGACCTCATAAAAAAGTGTTTACAGCGAGCGGTCCGTAAGGGTCTGGTGCAAACTCTTACAATGTTAGTTTTCTCTGTTGTTCAACATTTTCTCAGTGTTATTCAATGTTTTTACATATAGTTTACTATTACACTGTGCATTCTATGGTATAATTACATATTTTTGTGCTTAAAAAATATATATTTACATACAGTTCGTATGGTCTGGAACAGATTAATTGTATTTACAGTATGTAGAAATTACGTTCAGGTCGTGACCAAATTGGGTCGCATCCAGAGTTTTGGAATGAATTATGGTCATGACCAGAGGTACCACTGTATTGTGACAGATAATGCTTCTTATATGTTAAGCACAACTGAGAAAATGAATAAAGTAGATGGAGAAAGTAACAAACAAATATTAGAAGAAGACAGTTCTGCAAGTTTTGGAGAAAGTGAAACCGAAGAGAATAGTGAAATTTTGGATAACATAGCTGAAGAAGCATCTAAGCTTAGTACTATTCAACATACGCATTGTGCTGTTCATACTCTTCAACTTGCAATAAGAGATGGATTGAAAGATTGTCATGCAGCTACTCTAACTGGCAAATTTTGGCAAGTAACTGTTGCAGCCAGGGCGCCTAAAACAGATACCATTTTGAAAAGACGTGCAGGAAAAGGAGCCATTTTGGATTAAACAACATGCTGGGGAAGCACTTATTTGATGGTGAAGCGATTGCTTGAACTAAAAGACTTCCTTGAAGAACTGGACAATGAAAATGTTTTATTAACTGAAAGCCAGTTGGCACAAGTAAAAGAACTAGAAAGTCTACTTTCTTGGGCGGCACGGTGGTGCAGTGGTAGCGCTGCTGCCTCGCCGTTAGGAGACCAAGGTTCACTTCCCGGGTCCTCCCTGCGTGGAGTTTGCATGTTCTCCCCATGTCTGCGTGGGTTTCCTCTGGGCACTCCGGTTTTCTCCCACAGTCCAAAGACATGCCGGTCAGGTGGATTGGCGATTCTAAATTGGCCCGTGTGTGTGCTTGGTGTGTGGATGTGTTTGTGTGTGTCCTGCGGTGGGTTGGCACCCTGCCCAGGATTGGTTCCTGCCTTGTGCCCTGGGATTGGCTCCAGCAGACCCCCATGACCCTGTGTTCCGATTCAGCGGGTTGGAAAATGGATGGATGGAAGTCTACTTTCTTACCCCTTTACTGTCAACCAAGAGGTTGCAATATGAAGATTTAACACCTGGTAATTTTTTCTTGGAATGGAAGAGCTTGATATATTGCCTGAACAAAAGTGGAGGGTTAAGAGCTGATGGCATCGTATCTTCAATGAAGAAAAGAGAGAGTCCATTACTGGATAATCAGATGTTGCTAGCTGCTATTTATATTCATCCAATGAGTTGAATTTTGTTGAGCAGTGACCAGATTGCTAATGGAAAAAAGACACTCTATGATGTAGCAGTTCACATGAAAGGATTACTAGTACCTGAAACACCACCACTGGATGAAGCTATAAGCACTGGGAACTCAGGATCATCCTCTTCAAATGAAGAATTAGACTTTGATTCCTTGTTGGACAAAATGGAAGTTCCAAAAGCAAAGCAAAGTTGCCTATGCGTGAAAGATAAATGACCAGTAAATGTCCAAATAAAGAGATTCCAGCAGGAGTTTTTTGAAAGAATTAAAAGAAGTTGAAAAGTATGACCGCTCATCGAAACTGACTGTAGTCAGTGTTGAAAGACTGTTTTCAGCTCTAAAAATCATCAAGTCAGATTTAAGAGCTTCTATGAAAGAGGATCTGGCAGAAGCAATTCTGCATTGAGTTAATAATAATAATTATAATAATAATACATCTTATTTATACAAGGCGCCTTTCTGAGAACTCAAGGACACCGAACAAACAATAAATAAATAAATAAATTAATAAAAGGCACAATTATAAACAACTAAAAACATCAGAAAATATAAAAATTAAAACCAAACATAACCAGTGTAATCATAAAGAAAAAGCCATTTTAAACAGATGCGTTTTAAGTTTACATTTGAAGGATGAATATGATTTGATATTTCTAAGCCCAGTAGGTAGTAAGTTCCAGAACAGCTGAATGCTCTGCTCCCCATGGAGGTTAGATGGGTGAGAGGGATGGTCAGGTGGATGGAGGAAGAGGATCTAAGGTTACGGGAGGGAATGGCAACACGAAGAAGGTCAGACAGATATGACGGGATGAGGTTATGAATGGTTTTAAATATTAATAGCAGAAACTTAAAATCAATTCAAACCTTAATCGGGAGCCAATGAAGTTGCTGCAAGACCGGAGTAATATGGTGAATGGATGGGGCTCGAGTAATGATGAGTGCTGCAGAATTCTGGACTAGCTGAAGCTTATGAAGAGATTTATTAGAGAGACCAAAGAGGAGTGAATTGCAATAGTCCAGCCGAGAAGTGACAAGACTATGAACAAGAAGGGCAGTGGTATGGGGAGTGAGGGATGGGCGGACACGATTAATGTTACTCAGGTGGAAGTAAGCAGACTGGGTGATGTTATTAATGTGAGATTGGAAAGACAGAGTACTGTCGAGGATGACACCCAGACTCTTAACCTGACTTTGGATAATGATGATTTTGAACCAATGAGGAGAACCTCAGTTTTGTCACTGTTTAATTTAAGAAAATTCTAAGAAAACCAGGATTTAATTTCAGCAATGCAGTCAATAAGCAAAGGTGGTGGAAAGGAAGAGGTGGGTTTACTAGCAAGGTAGAGCTGGGTGTCATCAGCATAACAGTGAAAATTAATGTTATATTTTTACGAAAAATATTGCCAAAGGGTAGAAGGTAAATAATAAAAATAAGAGGCCCCAGGACTCACACCTGAAGTAACAGCGGTGGGTTGGGATGTGAAGGTTTTAAGCTGAATGAACTTGAATGAACTGAATGAATCCTGGATTGCATTTAACAGCTATTCTACTCTACAACTTTATTTCAAGTTTAATATATAAACTGTTTTAGGTTTTTCCAGCTTTCATTTTTTGTGTTTTTGTTCATGTAGTTAAGCTTTGTTTTTGATTTAAAACTACCAAAGAATGTGGTTTATATTTTTTGAACTGCTAACGGTCCTGTTCCTGATTTTTATGCATACTACTACTTTACAGCCACTTGATAAAAACAATAAATCAAACCTTATTGTTATCATTTTTTGTCTTTTGTTTAACTGGCAAATACGGTAGAGAGTCAGCTTCCAAGCCAGTAGTTCTGTGGTTAAATGACGTGTATGTTTCCTTCCCTCAATCAACATGGAGAATACATTAGCATATTAAATACAGAGGAGTCGGAGTCGAGGAGTCAGAGTCAGAAGTTCCCAGAAACTTAGGAGTCGGAGTCGGAGTCGGAGTTGGAGTCGAAGAATTTATCTACCGACTCCACAGCTCTGCTTAAAAGACCAATTTTTAACAAAGAAATGGGATAGGCATGCAGTTTTCTGACCGTTTTCAAATGGTTCGGAAACATTTAGAAGTGATTTTGTAACAATTAGAAATGAAACAAGATTTATAAGCCTTGAACAGAACTTCTTTTAAACAAGAACTTTTTGCTCTTTCAGTTTTCTCTTTTTTTTGTGAATTGTTTTAGTTTGAATTTTAACTAAAACTTTTCAAAACAAAGATTTTTTCTCTGTGGAATCATTTCAATGCGTCAGGCTTTTGCTTAATCCCATTTATGTCCGAAGGGCGGGAGGAACCCTGGGGCCTGAAGCACCGGGGTGAGCCGGACCGCCCGCGGCCCTCCCTTGTCGGACTCTGATCACCCATCACTCCATCCTTCCAAACCGTCTCCAGATTCGACGCCCTACTGTGGTTTAGATGACCAAAATAGATCCCATGGAGAAAGGAAAGAGAAAGGGAGGAGAACGACGTGCCGAGTCCCCTCGTTGGGACTTTGGCACATTTTCGGCCCTCCATCTCGCTCGCCCGTCTCGATACCCACGAGGTATCCCTGGAAGGGTGGATAGGCTCTTGGCCAGAGCGGGGGTGGATCCAGTTGTCATTGTCCATGTTGGAACAAATGACATACATAAGGGTAGTCTGTCAGTTCTGCGATCCAAATTCAAAGAGTTAGGTACCAAGCTGAGGAGCAGAACTGACAAGGTAGTCTTCTCCGAAGTTCTGCCTGTGCCACGCGCCAGTCCAGGTAAGATTGAGGAGATTAGAAGGCTTAACGCGTGGCTCAAATCTTGGTGCAGGGTAGAAGGGTATAGGTTTATGGGGCATTGGGACTCCTTTTGGAACAGATGGGACCTGTTCCGCCGTGACGGGTTACATCTGAACCGGAGGGGCACCAATGTATTGGGGAGGCGTATGTGTAGGCTAGTCGAGGATTGTTTAAACTAGGGAATGGGGGGGCAGGGAGTTTAGGACAGGCCAGATTTAGATCTATACATGGAAGAACAAACAATGGTGTAGAAATAAAAATGCATAGTAATGTAAATTTTAAGCAAACACGTAAAGATAGAAGGATTAACACATTAAAAATAGCTTGCCTTAATGCTAGAAGTATCAAAAATAAGGTAAGTGAGTTGGAGTTGTATGTAGCAGAGCATAATTATGATATTATAGCAATAACGGAAACCTGGCTAAATAACAAAGATGGGGATGAGTGTAACATAGAGGGATACACATTTTTAGGAAGGATAGACAGAACAGAAAAGGAGGTGGGGTTGCTGTTTATGCCAAACAGGAATTAAATGTAAGTCATCTTCAGTTGGATGATGAGCCCCATCTTAGTGAGGACATGTGGCTTCGCCTGGAAAATATTAGGGAAAAGGTCTCATTTTAGGAGTGTGTTATAGACCACCCAATTCAGACAGTAATTTCAACACACATCTTTTTAGTAATATCAAAAAGGCAAGTTTACAGGGGGATATTATAGTCATGGGGACTTTAATTATCCAAATATTAACTGGGATAACCTTACAGATGGAGGAGCACAAGAGCAGGAGTTTTAGAAGTAATCAGCACTGTTTTTAACACAGCATGTTAAAGCACCAACAAGGGGTGAAGCCTGTCTGGATTTAGTATTCTGTAATAATCAGGATAGAATTGAGGGTGTAGAGGTGATTGAACCACTAGGGTCAAGTGACCATAATGTAATACAATTCTCAGTATTTTGTAAGAGTACAGATGCAAAGACTAAAATTGTTAAGTTGAACTTTAGTAGGGCTAATTTTGAGCAGATGCACAAAGTCTAAGTAGGATAGACTGGGATAAGCTTTTAAATGTGGAGACAGTCGAGGAGCAGTGGAACAGGTTTAAAATGTTTTACATGTAATGCAGGACAGATACATACCTAAATTTGGAAGTAATAGGAAACTAAAAAACTCCACGATGGATTAATAAAGATTTAAAAAGAAGTTGCAAAGGAAAAACTGCTGTATAAGGCATATAAGACTAATGACTGCAAAGAGAACCGTAGCGTGAGAACATGAGGGCAACCATTAAGAAGGATATCAGAGAGGCTAAAAGACAGTTGGAGAGGAATATAGCAGATAAGGTGAAAGAAGACCCCAAGAGATTCTTTCAGTATTTTAGTAGTAAAAGAACAGTTAAGGAGGAGGTCAAGTTCATCAGGAATAGTAAAGGGAATTAAAAGATACAGACAATGAAATAGCAGATGCCCTAAACTTACATTTTTCTGAGGTGTTTACAAGTGAGCAAGTGGATAACCTGCCAGAGGTAAACACAACTACTAAGGAGGTACTGAGGGATTTGGAAATTGTAGAGGGAGAAGTGCTGCTCAGATTAAATAAGATGAAATCAAACAAATCACCAGGCCCAGATAATATTTATCCTGTGTTCTTAAGGAGGCTAGTTAGTACATATATAAACCCTTGAGACATATTTTTAGGAAGTCACTGTGCACTGGAGAGATTCCAAAGGACTGAAAATGGCAAATATCATCCCATTATATAAAAAGGGTGACAGGGCAGATCCAAGCAACTATAGGCCAGTAAGCTTAACAAGCATCACAGGAAAATTAATGGAAGGAATTATTAAGGATAAGATTGAGCAACACATGACAAGGACAGGAGTTATTCTGAACAGTCAGCATGGGTTCAGGAGGGAGGTCGTGTTTTACTAACATGTTGGAATTCTATGAGGAGGCAACAAAAGGATACGATCAAAGTGGAGCTTATGATATTATTTATCTGGACTTTCAGAAAGCATTTGATAAGGTGCCACATGAGAGGTTGGGCATCAAGTTAAAAGAAGTGGGAATTCAGGGTGATGTTTTTAGATGGGTGCAGAATTGGCTCAGACACAGGAAGCAGAGGGTGATGGTGCGAGGAACCTCATCAGAACTGGCGGATGTTAAGAGTGGTGTTCCACAGGGGTCAGTGCTAGGTGCTATTTTTAATATATATAAATGATTTAGATAGGAATATAAGTAACAAGCTGGTTAAGTTTGCAGATGATACCAAGATAGGTGGATTAGCAGATAATTTGGAATCCGTTATATCATTACAGAAGGACTTGGATAGCATACAGGCTTGGGCAGATTTGTGGCAGATGAAATTTAATGTCAGTAAATGTAAAGTATTACACATAGGAAGTAAAAATATTAGGTTTGAATACACAATGGGCCTCGAAAATCGAGAGTACACCTTATGAGAAGGATTTAGGAGTCATAGTGGACTCAAGCTATCAACTTCCAAACAGTGTTCAGAAGCCATTAAGAAGGCTAACAGAATGTTAGGTTATATAGCGAGATCTGTGGAGTACAAGTCCAAGGAGGTTATGCTCAACCTTTATAATGCACTGGTGAGGCCTCATCTTGAGTACTGTGTGCAGTTTTGGTCTCCAGGCTACAAAAGGACATAGCAGCACTAGAAAAGGTCCAGAGAAGAGCACTAGGCTGATTCCAGGTCTACAGGGGTTGAATTATGAGGAAAGATTAAAAGAGCTGAGCCTTTACAGTTTAAGCAAAAGAAGATTAAGAGGTGACATGATTGAAGTGTTTAAAATTATGAAGGCCAGTGGATCGAGACTTGTATTTTAAAATGAGCTCATCAAGAACACGGGACACAGTTGGAAACTTGTTAAGGGTAAATTTCGCACAAACATTAGGAAGTTTTTCTTTACACAAAGAACGATAGACACTTGGAATAAGGACCAAGTAGTGTGGTAGACAGTAAGACGTTAGGGACTTTCAAAACTCGACTTGATGTTTTCTTGGAGGAAACAAGTGGATAGGACTGGCGAGCTTTGTTGGGCTGAATGGCCTGTTCTCGTCTAGATTGTTCTAATGAGAACTCACACTATAACAAGATGCTACAAGTACCTGCCCGAAAAGAGGAGATGGGCCCTGGTTGCCCAAGCCCGAGTCTTCCATCTATGGAATCTCCTGTTCCAGTTCATTCTGCCGAACTTTGGTAATTTTGGGTAAACGCAGCTACAGGGTTCTTTTTATGAAGTTGATTCTTTTGGATGTAAAACATGTTCGCTTGTTCACGCACCGGCTTTTTCCTTCCTGCCTTCTTCTTCTTCTTCTTCTTCTTCTCCTGTAACCTCCGTTTGTTTTTTTTTTTTTTCTCTTCTCCCTCCAGCCACCTTGTGCTTCTATTATTTATCACGAGGATGTGGATCAGGTGTGGCAATTAGCAGCTCCCGGCATCAATTACAGATGCAGACGACTCCTCACCTGTGCACTTAAATGAGGACCACGACCCCTCTCTAAGCCGTGAGTGCAGCGACTATTTGTTTAAAAAGTGGCCTTTTTGACTTGAGCTGTGGACCTGCTACACCATACAGAGGTCTTGTGGAGTGTATGAACTGTACAGGCGACATGAGGGGGACCTAAACAATACTGGGCAAGTGGTTTTATTGTTGTGGCTAATCAGTGTATATTCAATTCAAAATGTGAGCAAACTCACACTCGTGTATTTTTTAAGGCAGGGCTTTTACAAATCTTACACCATATATTTAACACCCTGCAGGCGTCCCATCACAAAACTATGATTTGGATAGGAGGATCATCCAAGTGTGTACATAGAGTGTCAAGTATTATAGTGTTGCAGTGCTACTATTAGTGAGAACTGCATCTCCCAGCAGTCCCTGCAGGAGCTGTTGGGGTCAAAGGTGGTCAAAGTAGTTTAATAGGAGGGCAGCTGGCCAAAGGAAGAAGGGTGTGTTTTGTTGTTGTATTTTGGTTCCGTTTACCTGTGAGACTGCCTTCTGTTTAAGCCGCAATTAGTTTTGTGTCCTGGATTGTTTTCTGTCTACCTGTGTCCCGAGGATTGATTATGGATTCATTGGCAGAAAAGGAGCGCTCCTGAACCATCCATCCATCTTCACCCTTACAGTGTCTACCGGTAGGACTGTTTGATTCATTTTCCTTCAACATACAGATCCCTGGACTTACTAGCGTCATCTATCATTACATCCGGTGTTTTATTCCATGGACTTTGCTGTGTGGAGTTGTTTGTGTTTATATGTTTAACATATTATCGCCATAGGGGTACAGGGATGGTATTATTGTTTTCATTTATATCATTTAATTTCATTATATTCTTAATTATTGTTATTCCCCAGTGTGCTGTATTTTTGTCTCTGTGGTGAGAGTGTGCGGGTCGAGCCAAGGCTGGGAACGTCCCTGGGATCCACTATAAAAAATAAATAAATCACCGTCATCTTGACGGTGTGAATCTTAGTGGCACCTGACCGCTACAATAGTCTACTTACTGTCATGACCTAACAGCATTACACTTTATCTTTTGGGATTTATTTTTATTTGTTTTTCACATCATTTGTTTAGTCGACTTGGAATCATGTCACGTGACCTTGATAGGTGCAAGAAAACGTTCAGAAACGTACAAATATAGAAACAACACCAAGTAGAGTTAGAAATAAATTTCAAATTCTTGAGCAGTTGTTAGTTTGCTTATCAAGTAGACCATATGCTAGGCTTCATCATGGATTTTTGATCTCTTTTTGACTTTCTTTTTTGGTTTGCCCTAGTATTTTATTCACTCACGTATCTTTTTGATCTTCCAGTTTTAACCCTGCCTTGCCTGGCTATGATTCTTGTTTCGAGTTGTCATCTCCCTTTGTTCTTTTAGTCGTAATAATCTCTGCATATATTGGCTGAGAACAGACATTTCTGGGCCTCCAAAAATCATTAAGATGTCATTTTGGGGATTTATAAACTTAAGGAGTTTAGTAGTTGTATTTATTTTTTAACAGAATAACCTGCAGAGTCCCAAAAATAGTTGGTGTGCTATTTGGGCCACCCCATTTAATTGCATAACAACACAAATAATGACAAAAGTTAAAGAGATATGCAGAGACAAGTGGGCTGTTGAACACCAATCAGGCCCTTGAGCAACATTTCTTCTTAGCTAAGTCTAACAGGGAGCTAACATCCTGTTGAGAGTTTGTGTTGCAAGTGAGCCTCCACCTTCCAGGGATTGGCGTTTTTATATAATTCAAACTGGAAGGGGTGGGAGTTTTGGGAGTGATGGAGGTGCGGTCAGTCAGTCTCCTGGGGCGTCTTCTCTGAGCTGCAGAGGGATGAGATAAGACAGTGAGTGAAAGCGCCCCTCTCATACTGGGTGGTAACATATACCTGATCAGAGCTGGCAATGTGGTCCTCAGGCATGCATCTAAGATGGGTTAATGTGTTTTCATGAATGTTTCTTTTCAAGCTCTTTTTCTCCATAACACCATATTGTTTTTTGTTTAAATACTACCTCTTTTGTTATGTCTAGTTTGTAGGTTTTTAGAAAAAAAAATTAAATCTTTAGTTTATTGTACGTTACCTAGGATAACGCCAGCAGTATAAGAAAACCTGGAGTTAGCTAGTGTTATTATATGCGGTGAGAATACTTTTAAAAATAATGAGCCACTGGTATTTCACAAATATGTTACCATCTAGTCTTGGTGATCATTTTGTATATAGCCAGTTAAATACCTGGATAAATAAATGGTTCTTTCTGAAACCGTCATGTGGATGGGACTTTAAAGAACTAAAAATGGCTCCCCTCTGGCACCTTTTTTTTTTTTTAAGAGTGAATGATGTAGGAACAATCTGAGAATTCCTGTAGATGGCTAGCGCTGGTATTGTACTGGACATTTAGAAGGGAGATGGGACGGTTCCCTGAGATGTTGTTGTGTTCCTAATAAAGTTATGCATGACACATTTATATTACTTATTTCGTTGACACCTTTATCCAAGGCGACCCACAACATTTATGATACATTTGGTTACATTTCTTTTGGTTTTCCAATGGGAGCACAACCAGGTCACGTGACTTTCTCAGGGCCATACAGTGTCACAAATGGACCAGATAAAGTAAACACTTTTTAAAGGCACAGCTCTCATGAGAGTCGGTAGATGGATTGAGAGAGCATGGGGGGTCATGAGGTTGCTGGAAAGGTGTGTGTGGCACTCCCAATATCCATACAAAAGGACGAAGGTCCAAGTCTTTATTGTCCTGGTGCTTCCTGTCTTGCTATATGGTTGCAAGATATGGACACTATCCAGTAACCTGAAACAAAGACTGGACTCTTTTGGTACTGTGTCTCTCCGGAAAATCCTTGGATACCATTGGTTTGACTTTGTGTCGAATGAGCAGTTGCTCATGAAGTCCTGAATGAGGCACATTACTTGCATTATGAGGGAGCATCACTTACAGCACTATGGCCATGTGGCACATTTCCCCGAGGGTGACCCTGTCTTAAAATCCTCATTTTTGGCTGGTTCAGGCCAAGGGGTCGCCCACGAAACACCTGGCTGCAGAAGATAGAGGGTCATTTCCGGAGGGTGGGACTGAACTGCGTGTCTGCCTGGGGGGTTGCCAACCGGGATCCCGAGTTGTTTCGTTGTGTAATGGGTGCTGCAACATGCTGTACCAGTGCATGCTCCCCAACTTGACTTGACTTGCTCTCATGATAGTTCTTAAAACAATGCAAGTGAACCTCACTCTGAACAGTGATAGCTGGATCCTCTCACACAGAGCATTTTTAAGGACTTCTATTGTGGTAGGCCTCAGTTACCATAACCTCATTAGAGCTGATATTAGATCAGATTAGATTAGATTAGATTAGATTAGATTAGATTAGATTAGATTAGATTAGGTCAGGTTAGGTTAGATTATTAGATTGGATTAGATTAGATTAGATTCACTTGTTTAATTCCAAACGGAAATTTGGATGCATACATGAACAGAAACATAAAAAAACAAATAAACATACTTACTGTACAAATAGTATAATCACTCAGTTGAATGATAAATAATAATAAATGTATGTCTGTGCAGATATAGCAAATTCCAGATTATTTAGTCCGGGATATTGGGAGAATGCATTGAATTGCCTGATAGCAGCGGGCAGAAAAGATTTCTCAGAGGCCTTCTTAGCATATCATGGTGGAATGAGCCTGTGGCTAAAATTGCTCTGAGAGAGCACTTCCTGGAGGGGATTTTCCATGATGGCATCCATATTCTCCTTTCCATAACAGCTGCTTCCAGTGTGTCCAGGGTTCACCCTGTGATGGAGCAGACATTTCTGACAAGTTTGTTCAGGCATTATGCTTCTTTCAAACTCAAGTTACTTGCCCAGGAGACTACCATGTAGAACAACATACTGGCTAATACGGGCTGGTAAAACATCTCCAGCACATATCAAAAGACCGGGTCTACTCAGGAATTTTAGTCTACTATGGCCCTTCCTGTATGTCCAGTCCAGTTTGTTGTTTATGTGACCCCCCCTCCCCAGGTACTTGTAGTTCCATAGCAGTTCAGTTCCTCAACCAAATGCTAACTGGTCTCTGAGACTCTTTGACACCTTAGAAGTCCACCACCTGCTCTTTTGTCTTGTTGATGTTGATTCCCTGCACCACAAGATAAAGACCTCCACAATCTTCCTGTATTCTGACTCGTCTGGTCATTAATAAAGACGTAGCCTCTTGACAGACACAAAAGGTCAGACACACAGACACTTATGCTTCTAATAAGGTAGAATGAGATCATATTGAATTGTCTTGTGTCTTAAGATAGTGTGAAATGATGCAAACGAGACTGCAAAAAGGTTTGGGGCAGCCACCCCATATACTTGAGAATTGGCTGTAAGAAGGCAAAGATTTGAGTCTTTACAGACATTAGTCCAAAATGGAACTGGGGTGACAGACAAAATATGGTGGTTTTAAAGCTGGACAAGGGAAATGACGTCATCTGGGCAGGAACCAGAAGTGATGTCATCGGGTCCAAAACCGGAAATGACATCATTGAGCCCAGAACTGTAAGTGATGTCATCAGGCCCAGACAGAATTTTCTGCGGTTGGTCTGTAGAGGAAAAAGCGCATGGATTCATGCAGTCTGCCCACCCCCTGGTCCGACATGCAATTACCCACTTTTGAGCCCTTTAGCTGCCTCCCATGTGCACATGTGTGATAGTAAACAGTTTTTAAAATGTGGCAAAGCTTTTTAATAGGAACTTCTTAAAAAGGGTAAGTGGAGAAAATTTCAATTAAAATGGTCTAATGAGAGGTGAACTGTTTTCTTTGAACAGACAGAGAAGACCATGACAACTAGTGCTTCTCCTTTGATGTCAACACAAATACTGGTCTTTGGTGTTCCTCGTTTCACTCCTACTAACTCCTCTGCTTCAGTTTCTCCATTGGCTTCCTGTAGCCACAAGGATCAAGTTCAAAACTGTTGTCTTCACCAACAGTTCTTTGATCGGTTCGGCTCCTCAGTCCTTGGTCTCTCCAAATGTTCCTTCATGAAGTCTCTGTTCTGCCTCTACCTGTCTGCTGACCCTCCCTCCTCTCTCAAGACACGCCAAGACTGGACAACGCTTCTCCATTCTTGGCTCCAAAGCTGTGGAATGATCTCCCTTCATAAATTCGAACTGTACCCAACTTGTGTTTAAGCGTTGTGCAAAAAGTCAAAGTATTAAATAACCCTTAAACCACCACATACTTGGGGGGAGGGGGGTTAATGCATCCCCAGATGCCAAATACTTTTTTGCTGCACTTTTTAAGGAAACGTCACAATTCACCAAGAAAAAGTGAAATTTTAATTGAACACATATCTTCTTTATGCAAAGAGCATCACAATTACTGCAACACTGATCATTTTACACACTGCCAATGAACCGTAAAAACTATAAAAATAACTACTGCAACAATCAATTATTATATGTACAAGGTGCAACTGATGCTATGGATGAAATTCAGTAAATCACCGAGCCAACTGCGCTTGAACTGGCTGAATGCAAGCACACAGATGCCAACGCTGACGCTATCAATAGCACCTGATGACCCCGATTCTCTTGATTTACTAACACAATGTCTGACTTGTATCTCAGAATGGATGAGCAGTAACTTTCTCAAGTTGAATAAAGAGAAAACTGAAATCTTAGTGATTGGCAATAATGGATACAATGAGGCTATTAGAAATAAACTGGATACATTAGGATTAAAGGTCAAGACGGAGGTAAAAAGCTTACAGGTAATTGTTGACTGTAATCTGAATTTTAAATTGCATATTAATCAGATCACTAGGACAGCATTTTTTCACTTAAGAAACATAAGTAAAGTTAGACCTCTTATATCACTGAAAGATGCTGAGAAATTAGTTCACGCATTTGTTTTCAGTCGACTAGATTACTGTAACGCACTCCTCTCAGGACCACCCAAAAAAGACATAAATCGACTGCAACAAGTGCAGAATGCAGCTGCTAGAATCCTAACTAGGAAAAGAAAATCCGAGCACATTTCTCTAGTTTTGACGTCACTACACTGGTTACCCGTGTCATTCGAAATTAACTTTAAAATTTTGCTTATGGTTTATAAAGCCTTAAATAATCTCACCCCATCTTATATATCGGAATGTCTGACACCTTATATTCCAAATCGTAACCTCAGATCATCAAATGATCCTCCTTACAATTCCAAAAGCCAAACTTAAAAGAAGTGGTGAGGCGGCCTTCTGCTGTTATGCACCTTAAATCTGGAATAGCCTGCCAATAGGAATTCACCAGGCTGATACAGTAGAGCACTTTAAAACACTGCTGAAAACACATTACTTTAGCATGGCCTTTTTATAACTTCACTTTAACTTAATCCTGATACTCTGTATGTTCAATTCATCATAATAACTATTCATAGTGGCTCTAAAATCCGTAGTGACCCCAACTCTCTCTTCTGCTTCTTTTTCCGGTTTCTTTGTGGTGGCGGCCTGCGCCACCACCACCTACTCAAAGCTTCATGATGCTCCAACAATGATGGATGGATTAAAAGCCAGAAGTCCACGTGACCATCATCCATGAGAACCCTAAATCCAAAGAGGACTGTTTCATTTAGGTTAGGTAGAATGCCCAGAGGGGACTGGGCGGTCTCATGGTCTGGAATCCCTACAGATTTTATTTTTTTCTCCAGCCGTCTGGAGTTTTTTTTTGTTTTTTCTGTCCACCCTGGCCATTGGACCTAACTCTTATTCTATGTTAATTAATGTTGACTTATTTTATTTTTCTTACTGTGTCTTTTATTTTTCTCTTTTTCATTATGTAAAGCACTTTGAGCTACTGTTTGTATGAAAATGTGCTATAGAAATAAATGTTGTTGTTGTTGTAACAGGCTAGTCTAGTGCAGCGGCTGAATCCCAGGGACAGTGACGCTGATTCACTAGGGGGCGGCAGAGGTCATGAGCTGGCTGCTCAACGAATGTGCGACACTGACTGATCAGCTCCGGCATGCTGGCAAAATGCACTGGGAAGCGACAATAGCCAGTTGCAGCGGTTTAAGGGTTAATGAAACATATCCTCTACTCGGACAAGTGAGATAAAACCAGGAACCAGGCAGGACGAAACTTGTCCATTGTGTCTTTAATTTTATCTCTTTAGCAAATGCCAAAAAGGCAGCATCCATCATAGCAGTCTGTTACAGAATGATCAGAATGGTCAAAAAAGTAAGAGAAGAAGTCAGTTTTATAAATGACTGAATCTACATAGAAGTGCTGATTAATGCATACATTTACTCTGATTGGTTTGTTGGCTTATGCACAAATAACTTGTTAATTGAAATAAAAGTCTATGTTGTTACACTCTTGTTCTTCTTAAATGTTTAGGTTCAGCTGTTATCCTTGAAATCTCTATGTATGTGACAACTGTTTAGTCTTGTTGTTCACAGGACATCTGCTGATCTCTTAATCATCTCCTAATACATTTTGTGTATTACATCAACCTTCCTCCTAGTATATTCGTGTCTTTTATTCACTTAACCAACTCTCCATGACATTTCTAAAACAAATGCTTATACATTTCAACACACACTGCAGGCCAAAGTACTTAACTGCTGATACCTCTAAATTATTCTCTCAGGGCATCATTTGAAAACACACCTTTTCATTCAATTTTTTGCATCTGCTTAGCTTTTTTCCAGGATAACTGCAGTTTTGCTGATAAAGACTTTACAGGTATGTTATGGATTTGTGACTTTTTGTGTTAGCCTAGTTGTCATTTTTTTTTCCTCCCAGTTGATTCTGGGGTTCGTCAGGGGAGCGTTCTGCTCCTACTCTGTTCAATGCTTGCATGGATTGGGTGTTGGGCAGGGTGATGGGGTCCAGTTTCTGAGGGGGAAGAAAGATTCACAGATCTTGACTTTGCTGATGATGCTGTGATCTTCACGGAGTCAATAAAGGCTCTGATCTGGGCTCTCGAGAGACTAAGCAAGGAGTCTGAATGCCTGGGGTTGCGGGTGTCCTGATAAAAACCAAGAACCAGGCCTTTAATGACCTCTTGGGAAAAGCCATCAGAAGTGTGTCTGTCTGTACAGAGAGTGTCGACCTCGTCGAGAGGTTTACTTACCTTGGCAGTGACATTCATGTCTCTGGTGACTCTTCCTTTTAAGTCAGTAGACCAATTGGGAGAGCATGGGGGGTCATGAGGTCACTGGAAAGGAGTGTGTGGCGCTCCTGATATCTGTGCAAAAGGACGAAGGTCCAAGTCTTTAGAGTCTGATGCTTCCTGTTTTGCTATATGGCTGCGAGACATGGACGTTATCCAGTGACCTGAGATGAAGACTGGACTCCTTCGGTACTGTGTCTCTTCAGGGAATCCTTGGGTATCATTGGTTTGACTTTGTGTTGCTCATGGAGTTGCAAATGAGGCATATTACCCGCATTGTGAGGAAGCATCAGTTATGGCACTATGGCCATGTGGCGCATTTCCTGGAGGGTGATCAGGCTTGCAGGATCCTCATTGTTGAGAACCAGAGCAGATGGACCAGGCCAAAGTGATGCCCACGTAACACCTGGATAGATGGTCATTTCCGGAGGGGGGGAACTAGACCGCATGTCTACCTCAGGTTTTTCCAAACAGGATCCTGAGCTGTTTCATCATGTGGCGGGTACAGCAGCATGTTGTACCAGTTCATGCTCCCCAACCTGACCTACTTGTTGGTATAACTATGTAGTAGTCCATTGCGCCTGCTTTTTTTGTTTTGTTCTCTGTTGCTTTGATGCTTGTATCTTCATTCTTATATGTATTATAACTCTCTTTGTATGTCACCTTGGACATAGGCATCAGCTGAGTAAATAAATAAATATTAAAAAGAAAAATAGAGCAAAAATTATTTACGTGCTGAAAAAATATAGAGAAGATTAAAGGGGCAGTAATTTAGCAGATGAATATTCTTTGTATTAATAACCTTTACATTTTGTATTTCCATTTGTGGATACTTGCTGACATAGCCCAGTCCTTCCCTAACGTCTACCCTCACCAAGTATGTGGGTGACATATTGTGGTAATAAGCTTGTCAGGCATTACCATTTTAATGAAAACAGTTTAAGACCTGTGTGAAGTGATTTACAGTCAGTAAAGGAATGGCGTTTACCTTTTTTGAACATTTGAATTGCAAGTGTTCATTCCGCAAACATTTTATTTCTGCTCTGACAAAACTGTGCTGAAGTTAGGCATATGCTGGTTCAGGAAAGGACTACTGGACTTCATGTGTGCTCAGTTAAAACATAAGCGTCGTCATAGCCATCCGCCACTGTAGAGCAAGAAGCGTGGAGTGTTAGTTTAATGAAAGGAAAATGCATTGTTTTAGTGAAGGGGATCCTGAGTTAAAATGAAAGTGTAAGTTTTTGGAGGAAGCATCGGCATGTCCGACTGGAGCACTTTGTGGATGCTACTGCCTAATTTAATCGAGGTCTTGTAGGGGTGTGGCGTAGTATACAATTTGAATGTACCCGCGTCAGCTGAGATTAGAGGAAGGGAGCAGCGTCAGAGACAGGATTGGATGACAGTAACACTCCCCAGGATAAAAGGCACTTACTGCCTGTAGGGCACATCTCTCTGTGTTTTGATCAAGTAGAGAGCGAGGTAGTAACATAGCAGATTGTTTTGGAATGTAATAGTTGCTAACGGCTTGTGCCTATTTTTTCAATACATTTTTCTTTTTGCTTTAATATGGACTAGCCATCTCCCTTGGCTCCGCCTACGTAGAAGTGAAACAGGACAGTGAGGAGGGCCCCTCTGGCTCCCCACTCCTGATGTCACGCTTCCTCCTCCCCTCGGCCCGCAGCCTGTGTCTTGGATTAGTGCGAATATATCACTCCTGCAAGCGAACTATGATTCTTAGTGAGATTAGAGAAGTAGCAAAATCAACCAGAATGTTCAAGCAAATTATAGAAAAAACCCAATCTAAATCCGTTAAGTAGTTACTTTTGTTCGCTAGCTAAGTGGAGGTAAGGTACACCCCAAAGCTGGTGTGTGAGTGAGGAGGGCCCTGTGCCCCTCTCCCCTTGGCCTGCTGTATTTTTCTCGGATTTGCGCAGATAAATTGTTACTGCAAGCGAACTATAATACATAGCGAAATGAGAGAAGTCGCAAAATCAACTGGAATGTTCAAGTAAATTATAAAAAAAAAACTCTAAATCCTTTAAGTAGTTCTCTCCTGAAAAGCGGACAGACATACAAATGGGTCTAAAAAAACTATAAGAAATTTCACGTTTGGACCACAAAGTTTTTAAAACCGTTTCTTAGAAGCACCTATGGGCCAAGGGTAACCTACATTCCAAATTTCAAGTCCCAAGTCCAGATCGGGAGATTTTGTGAAGAGTAAGTCAGCGGTATTTGGCATTTTATATATATAGATTTTGAATAAATGGCCACTAATCAAAAAAAAAAAAAACATTAATTACTTTTACTTGATGAAAATATTATCGTCTTCTGTTGGTCTGTTTCTAAAAAACAACATCCATGTGAGTTATAGAACAAATTGGGAACCACTCTGTTCTATCATTGCATATATACTGTATACCTATAGTTTTATATATATATATGTATATATATATATATATATATATATATATATATATATATATATATATATATATTGTCATGCACGGATGCATGGGGAGCAGCTTAAGGACCCGATGCGCGTCGCGACAAGTCATGCCAAGTTGTGCCAGGGGACAATGGCGGGGTACTAACCCCTCTCTCTCTCTCTCTTCCCGGACAAGCAACAGAACAACACTTCCGGGTTCCTTTATCTCCTCTGGTCCCCCACTGATGATGTCCACTACCCATCCACCACCATGCTTTCCCAGCATTCCACATTCCTAATTTCCAGTCCGCCTCTTTAAATTGTTCGTCCACTCACTTTTTTTTTTTTTGTCTTATGATTTCTTGGAAATATTTGACCCAGATCATATATATATATATATATTTATATATATACATATGTGCCTGTTTCTTTACTAAATTCCTTCAGTATTTTTCTAACTACAAAAAAGTATTTAACGCTGGTTGTATTGGCAAGTTAAGTGTGATATGCAGGTGGACATCAGTGTTAACATTTTAAAAAACGCAATGCTGTGCAGCGGACAGACATACATACATACAGAGAGACAGACAACAAGGTTGTAAGAGCCAGTCTTAGAAAGTTAATATTTAATGTTAAATTCCTATAGTGTGTTCTTAATTTCTATAGAATGTTGAATAGAATGTTCTATAGAATAAGTTGTAAGTTAACACGAAATTGAACTTTCTTAGCCATGTCTGTAAAAAGGAGTGTAAATTAAGTTAGTTAGGAAACAGTCTCACTGCTAGCATGGACTGTTAGGCAAGTTTACAATTAGTAGATTGGCATACAGTTTTCTGACCGTACATGACGTGCTTAACGACTGTACGACCAAACTTAGAGCAATAAAACAAAATATATAAGCCTTAAATAGAACCGTTCTTTAACTTTTCAATTTTCGCAAATTTTGTGTGAATTGTTTTCTCTTTAGTTTTTACTTTGAAGATCCTTGGTCTGTGGAATTATCTGAACACACGTTACACTATTGCCAGAACAAACTGTAGAATTAAAAGCTGCATAACTTTGGTGATTTGGGACAAACGCAGCTACAAAGGCCATTAATTGCCTTCAATATCTGCCAGCATTACAGCCACTTTCTCTAGCCATGAAAACACCCTATAATTAAATTTATGAGATTTTACAATATATTAAAAAAACACTCAAAACATTTATCTTAAAATATTAAGAGATTACAGTAAATAAAACAAGCAAGCACAGGTGTAAAACAAAGTGAAATGAATATCTCTGTATAATCTAAAGAGAAAAGCCACAAACGTGCTACGGCGTCTGTGTTCCAGCTGCTGTGGAGAGGGAATCCACCTTAAAAGGCCTGACATCACATACATGGACTGTGGGACGAAGGCAACTCGATATCTTGAAAGGATTCGGTTTCGGGAAAATCCTTAACATCAAATCCCCCACAACATAAACACGCTCTGTTCTTGGTTCTGACAGAGATAAAAAAAACAACACACACACACAAAACACAGGCCATTAAAGTCTTGTGGAAATTTTCTTCTTCGCTGTCTAAATACGAGCGCTGAAAGGATTCAGCTGTGTTTTTATTATGCCGTCGCTCTCGTATTTCACACACTGGCACTGCACGTTGAACCGTTTCTACATCATGTGATCTGGGTGACCTCGGGGGAGGCAGATTGGCCTGTAATGTTTCATGTTGTTGCAAAATTCAGCGTAATGACTTTCTTTTGCAGAAGGTGTTTTCTCAGGATGTCTCTCTTTCATTTTGTTGTAATTTCTCATTCAGCTAAAGTATATGGTAACACTTTCAGATAGGCCGCTTCAGCAAAGAGCTTACCTGAGTGTCTTTAGACACAGAAGATGAAGTAAAATCTGTAACACTTTATAATAACAAAAGAAGAAATCTGACAAACGAGAGGAGACCATTTAGTCCAACAAACCCAATTGTTTAGCTAATGGCTAAGCTGTCCTGATACCTCATTCAGATTCTTTTTAAGAGTAGAATTAAGAGTAGAAGTAACCATTATTAGTAACTCCATCCATTATCCAACCCGCTATATCCTAACTACTGGGTCACAGGGTCTGCTCTTACACAGCGCCAACCCCTAGATTGGAGGAGAATTACCATCACTAGAGCCCTTGAGCTGCCCACTATGCACACGTCAGTGACACTGTGAACCTCTCACAAAACTCTGCACCTGTGCTCAGTGAAAAGTGCTGTGCAAAAATAAATTGAACTGAATTGTTTTAAATGACAGTTCATGTATTGGTAATACTTAACGATAAGCTTCTTTAATAATAAACATTATATAATGCCCCTTTGTATCTGATAGATCTTGTTGCAGTACCTAAACTTACATTGAAATATATACAAGGTGTGATCAAAAAGAACGGTGAATGTTGATGCAGAGCACCATCCAAGAGCAACACGAAACAATTCAATGAAGGTTCTGACATATCCATCCTAGAGCTGAGTTTGTTTCACCTTGCTTCAACTTGTTTAATCCTGTCAGTCGCTTGTGAGCCACTGTTGAGTAAAGTGTGTTTTTCAAGTTTGTCGTTAATAATGGATATCAAGCAACGCATTAACATGAAATTTTGTTTCAAATTGCAAAAAGCTCAGGAAACCCATCAGATGTTAAAATCGGTTTATGGTGACACTGCACTGACAATTAACAACAACAACATTTATTTATATAGCACATTTTCATACAAGAAATGTAGCGCAAAGTGCTTTACATAATACGGAATAGAAAAATAAAAGACATAGTAAAAAATTAAAATAATTTAACATTAAATAACATCAAATAAGAGTAAGGTCCGATGGCCAAGGAGGACAGAAAAAACAAAAAAAAATCTCCAGACGGCTGGAGAAAAAATAAAATCTGCAGGGATTCCAGACCATGAGACCGCCCAGTCCCCTCTGGGCATTCTACCTAGCATAAATGAAACAGTCCTCTTTGTATTTAGGGTTCTCACAGAAGGACTTGATGATGATGATCACGTAGACTTCTGGCTTTCAGTTCATCAATGTTGGAGCATCATGATGCTTTGAGTAGATTGTGATGGCGCAGGGATAGGGTTAGGGTTAGGGAAACCGGAAAAAGAAACGGAAGAGAGAGTAGGGGTCAGTACGGATTTTAGAGCCACCATGAATAGTTATTATGATGAATTGAACATACAGAGTATCAGTATTAAGTTAAAGTGAAGTTATAAAAGGCCATGTTAAAGTAATGTGTTTTCAGCAGTGTTTTAAAGTGCTCCACTGTATCAGCCTGGCGAATTCCTATTGGCAGGCTATTCCAGATTTTAGGTGCATAACAGCAGAAGGCCGCCCGCCTCACCACTTCTTTTAAGTTTTACTCTTGGAATTATTAGGAGACACTCATTTGAAGATCTAAGGTTACGATTTGGAATATAACGTGTCAGGCATTGCGATATATAAGATGGAGCGAGATTATTTAAGGCTTTATAAACCATAAGCAGTATTTTAAAGTCAATTCTGAAAGACACACTGTAGTGACATCAAAACTGGAGAGATGTGCTCGGATTTTTCTTTTCCTAGTTAGGATTCTAGCAGCTGCATTCTGTACTTGTTGCAAACGATTTATGTCTTTTTTGGGTAGTCCTGAGAGGAGTGCGTTACAGTAATCTAGTCGACTGAAAACAAAAGCTAATTTCTCAGCATCTTTCAATGATATAAGGGGTCTAACTTTTGCTATGTTTCTTAAGTGAAAATATGCTGTTTTAGTGGTCTGATGAATATCCATCCATCCATCCATCCTCTTCCGCTTATCCGAGGTCGGGTCGCGGGGGCAGCAGCTTAAGCAGAGAGGCCCAGACTTCCCTCTCCCCGCCACTTCTTCCAGCTCTTCCGGAGAATCCCATGCTCCCAGGCCAGCCGGGAGACATAGTCCCTCCAGCTGTCCTGGGTCTTCCCCGGGCCTCCTCCCGTTGGACGTGCCCGGAACACCTCACCAGGGAGGCGTCCAGGAGGCATCCTGATCAGATGCCCGAGCCACCTCATCTGACTCCTCTCGATGCGGAGGAGCAGCGGCTCTACTCTGAGCCCTCCCGGATGACTGAGCTTCTCACCCTATCTTTAAGGGAAAGCCCTGACACCCTGCGGAGGAAACTCATTTCAGCCGCTTGTATTCGCGATCTCGTTCTTTCGTCACTACCCATAGCTCATGACCATAGGTGAGGGTAGGAGCGTAGATCGACTGGTAAATTGAGAGCTTTGCCTTACGGCTCAGCTCCTTTTTCACCACGACAGACCGATGCAGAGCCCGCATCACTGCGGA
Organism: Polypterus senegalus; assembly: GCF_016835505.1. Lineage (NCBI taxonomy): Eukaryota > Metazoa > Chordata > Cladistia > Polypteriformes > Polypteridae > Polypterus > Polypterus senegalus. Next base: position 16,485,464 of record NC_053157.1, read on the forward strand.
TGCCGCACCGATCCGCCTGTCGATCTCACGCTCCATTCTTCCCTCACTCGCGAACAAGACCCCGAGATACTTGAACTCCTCCACTTGGGGCAGGATCTCTTCCCCAACCCTGAGAGGGCACTCCACCCTTTTCCGGCTGAGGACCATGCTCGGATTTGGAGGTGCTGATTCTCATCCCAGCCGCTTCACACTCAGCTGCTAACCGATCCAGAGAGAGCTGAAGATCACGGCCTGATGAAGCAAACAGGACAACATCATCTGCAAAAGCAGTGAGTCCCTGAGTCCACCAAACCGACCCCTTCAACACCCTGGTTGCGCTTAGAAATTCTGTCCATAAAAGTTATGAACAGAATCGGTGACAAAGGGCAGCCCTGGCGGAGTCCAACTCTCACTGGAAACGGGCTGACTTACTGCCGCAATGCGGACCAAGCTCTGACACCGTTGTACAGAGACCGAACAGCTCTTATCAGGGGTCCGTACCCCATACTCCCGAGCACCCCCACAGGATTCCCCGAGGGACACGTTGAATGCCTTTTCCAAGTCCACAAAACACATGTAGACCGGTCGGGCAAACTCCCATGCACCCTCCAGGACTCTGCTAAGGGTGAAGAGCTGGTCCACTGTTCCGCGACCAGGACGAAAACCACACTGTTCCTCCTGAATCCGAGGTTCACTATCCGACGGACCCTCCTCTCCAGAACCCCTAATAGACTTTTCCAGGGAGGCTGAGGAGTGTGATCCCTCTATAGTTGGAACACACCCTCCGTCCCCTTTTAAAGAGGGGACCACCACCCCGGTCTGCCAATCCAGAGGCACTGTCCCGATGTCCATGCGATGTTGCAGAGACGGTCAACCAAGACAGTCCTACAACATCCAGAGCCTTAAGGAACTCCGGCGATCTCATCCACCCCGGGCCCTGCCACCAAGGAGTTTTTGACCACCTCGGTGACTTCAGTCCCAGAGATGGGAGAGCCCACCTCAGAGTCCCCAGGCTCTGCTTCCTCATTGGAAGGCATGTTAGTGGGATTGAGGAGGTCTTCGAAGTACTCCTCCCACCACCCACAACGCCCCGAAGTCGAGGTCAGCAGCGCACCATCCCCACCATATACGGTGTTGACACTGCACTGCTTCCCTCCTGAGACGCCGGACGGTGGACCAGAATCTCCTCGGCCGTCCAAAGTCGCTCTCCATGGCCTCCAAACTCCTCCCATGCCCGAAGTTTTGCCTCAGCAACAACCGCCGCTCCGCTTGGCCTGCCGGTACCTATCAGCTGCCTCCAGAGACCCACAGGACAAAAAGTCCTATAGGACTCCTTCTTCAGCTTGACGGCATCCTCACCGCCGTGTCCACCAACGGGTTCGGGATTGCCGCCACGACAGGCACCACCACCTTGCGGCCACAGCTCCGTCAGCCGCCTCAACAATAGAGGCACGGAACATGGCCCATTCGACTCAATGTCCCCACCTCCCTCGGACGGGTTGAAGTTCTGCCGGAGGTGGGAGTTGAAGCTACTTCTGACAGGGGACTCTGCCAGCCGCTCCCAGCAGACCCTCACAACACGCTTGGGCCTACCAGGTCTGACCGCATCTTCCCCACCATCGGCCAACTCACCACCAGGTGGTGATCAGTTGACAGCTCGCCCCTCTCTTCACCCGAAAGTGTCCAAGACATATGGCCGCAAGTCCGGCGACACCACCTCAAAGTCGATCATCGACCTGAGGCCTAGGGTGTCCTGGTGCCAAGTGCACATATGAACACCCTTATGCTTGAACATGGTGTTCGTTATGGACAATCCGTGACGAGCACAGAAGTCCAATAACAAAACACCGCCGGGTTCAGATCGGGGCCATTCCTCCCAATCACCCTTCCAGGTCTCACTGTCATTGCCCACGGAGCATTGAAGTCTCCCAGCAAAACGAGGGAATCCCCAGAAGGTATGCCCTCTAGCAACCCTCCAGAGACTCCAAAAGGGTGGATACTCCAAACTGCTGTTCGGGCGATACGCACAAACAACAGTCAGGACCCTTCCCCCACCCGGCGGAGGGAGGCCACCCTCTCGCCCACCGGGTAAACCCCAATGCACAGGCTCCAAGTCGGGGCAATAAGTATGCCCACACCTGCTCGCGCCTCACCGGGGCAACTCCAGAGTGGTAGAGAGTCCAGCCCCTTTCAAGGAGATTGGTTCCAGAGTCCAAGCTGTGCGTCGAGGTGAGTCCGACTATATCTAGCCGAACCTCTCACCTCGCGCACTAGCTCAGGCTCCTTCCCTTCAGAGAGGTGACATTCCACGTCCCAAGAGCCAGTTTCTGTAGCCGAGGTTCAGACCGCCAAGGTCCCCGCCTTCGGCCACCACCCAACTCACACTGCACCCAACCTCCTTGGCCCCTCCCATAGGTGGTGAGCCCATGGGGAGGAGGACCCACGCTACCTCTTCGGCTGTGCCCGCCGAGCCCCATGGGTGTAGGCCCGGCCACCAGGCGCTCGCCATCGAGCCCCACCTCCAGGCCTGGCTCCAGGCAAGGGAAAACGTCGTCCACAGTTTTTATTTTTCTTTGGAGGTTTATTGAACCGCTCTTTGTCTCATCCCTCACCTAGGACCAGTTTGCCTTGGTGGTTCTACCAGGCATAAAGCCCCGGACAACATAGCTCCTAGGATCATTGGGACACGCAAACCCCTCCACCACGATAAGGTGATGGTTCAAGGAGGAGGGTCTGATGAATATGCGATTTAAAATTCAGGTTACAGTCAACAGTTACCCCTAAGTTTTTTACTTCCGTCTTGACTTTTAATCCAAAAGCATCATGTTTATTTCTGATAACCTCATTGTATCCAGTATTACCAATCACTGAAATTTCAGTTTTCTCTTTATTTAGCTTGAGAAAATTACTATTCATCCATTCAGAAATACAAGTAAGACATTGTGTTAGTGAATCGAGAGAGTCGGAGTCATCAGGTGCTATTGATAAGTACAGCTGTGTGTCATCAGCATAGCTGTGGTAGCTCACGTTGTGCCCTGAGATAATCTGACCTAATGGAAGCATGTAGATCGAAAAGAGCAGCGGACTCAGAATAGAGCCTTGTGGAACACCATATAGAATATCATGTGTCTTTGAGTTGTAATTACCACAACTAACAAAATATTTTCTCCCTGCCAGGTAGGATTCAAACCAATTTAGGACACTGCCAGAGAGGCCCACCCATTGACTAAGGTGATTTCAAAAAATATTGTGATCAATGGTGTCAAATGCGGCACTCAGATCTAGGAGGATGAGAACAGATAAATGGCTTCTGTCTGCATTTACCTCTGTCTGCATTTACCCGCAAGTCATTTACTACTTTAACGAGTGCAGTTTCTGTGCTGTGATTTGTTCTGAAACCTGACTGAAATTTATCAAGAATAGCAGGTTTATTGAGGTGGTAATTTAGCTGCATATGGACTGCCTTCTCTAGAATTTTACTTAAGAAGGGCAGGTTAGAGATGGGTCTAAAATTTTCAAAAGCAGAGGGGTCAAGATTATTTTTCTTGAGTAGGGGTTTAACTACAGCAGTCTTAAGACAGTCTGGGAAGACCCCCGTATCTAATGACGAGTTTACAACGTCAAGAATATTATCAATTAGCACGCCCGATACTTCTTTGAAAAAACTTTTTGGTATTGGGTCAAGGACACAAGTGGAGGGTCTCAGTTGAGAAATTATTTTATGTAAATCAGGTAAATCTATCCTGGTGAAAGAATTGAATTTGTTTATAACGGAGTACTAGGCCTCAGGAGGATCCACAGTGTTGGGGAGATGTACTATATTATTTCTAATATCATTAATTTTTTGATTGAAGAATACAGCAATAGCCTTAAAGGTTTCACTGGAGGTATTTTGGAGGCAATCCTTTGAGTTACCTGAGTTTAGCAGACGATCAATCGTAGAGAATAACTCTGGGATTACTAGCATTATTATTTATAATCCTAGAGACTAAGATTAAGACTGTTTACAAGTGGTTTGATCGATTTCGTAATGGATATGAGTATAGGTTGAAGACAAGAAAACATCAGGACGTCCTTCAACATCAATAACCAAGGAAAATGTTGAAACGGTTTCATTCTTCATCATGACAATGCTCCTTGTCACACATCCCTTCTAGTACGACAATTTCTGTTGAATAAAAACTTACAATCCTGAATGACACAGGCAACCAGTGTAGTGACATCAAAACTGGAGAAATGTGTTCGGATTTTCGTTTCCCAGTTAGGATTCTAGCAGCTGCATTCTGCACTCGTTGCAAACGATTTATGTCTTTTTTGGGTAGTCCTGAGAGGAGTGCATTACAGTAATCTAGTCTACTGAAAACAAACGCGTGAATCTGCCAGCAGCAGCCCATCAACCAAAGTGGGTCACGCTGCAGTGGTAGTGGAGAGTCTCTGTAATACTTGACTGAGGCACGGAGTGAGACCCCATTAGAGTGCTCTTAAAGAGGTTTGCTTAGGAAGGATGACAGGAATAGCAGGTCTGCTATATTTTGTGTTCTCCATGTGATCATTTCTCCTTTCCGTATGTTGGTTATGGCAAACCTTACCTTACTCTTGAGATACTCCAGGGAGGAAGACTCTTATTATATGGTAAATAGTTAGAAAAAATAAAACAGATTTACAAAAATAACCCTACACTTGTAAAATCAGACACACTCTGGTTATTTAGAACTGGTTTAAAACATGAAATAAAAATGTATTAAACACAACAGATAGGGGCAGCTTTCATTTTAAAAAAGCATAGCCAAACTTCATGAATATAAAAATGAAAAGAACTCCAAATGAAAAATATTAAATGGGAAATGAAGAACCGCAGCAAACACCACATAATTAATGAATGGAATAAAGAACAGCCGCCAACACCACCACACAGCATTAAAGCGATTTGATGAGCCAAGAAAGAGTGCATTTTCATCCACATGTGTGCCTTGTTAAAGGATGCAATTCAATAAATATAAATCACATTTAATTTGACTTTTTAACCATTCTTTTGATGTTAACTGAAATTAACTATAGTGATTCTTATACCAAGTGGTGTATAAAAAAGTACCCAACAAACCATGAAGAACACACTGATATGTGTTTCATCTTATGGGGCAGACTTTCCATACAATCCGCAACGTCAGCATCCATAACCACTGGGATATGGATAGATAGAAGTTTATTTGTTCCCTGGGGAACTTTCACTTTTTTCAGAAGCTCTTTAAATAAATTAATACATAAACACAGTTTGTTTGGGTTGAAATAAGCTATAAGAAAACAGGAGTAGCTCTCTGCCATTTTCATTTTGTAAAAATAGCTCTCTGGGGAAAAAAGGTTGGAGAACCCTGGCTTAAACTGTACTGCAAAGGTTACAATATACTTTAAAAATAATAATGTCCTACAAGGTGCACATACTAGTAAAGCAAGAGCTTGATTAAAATCTGTGCTTAATCATATGACTTATTCTAATTTCTGCTCATACTTTATTCTAATTATCCAGCGTGTGATTGCTTTAAAAATATCTCATAAATATTCATGTAGATATATCTCCGTAATTACTCGTTATTATAAAGATGTTAATTTCTGCACAACTTATGGCCCAAAAATAGCCCCAAAGGGAGTATTTTCTTGGTTGTAGAGGACCCAAAATAGTAAAGAACCTCAAAAAGCTCAACCTTTTGCATAACCAAACCTCAAGACGAGTCGAAGGGTTTATGATATGTGGGGGTTTTCTTGTACTGGTGAGTCAGGAGGCGCCGGACCGAAATAAACTGAAGGGATTTTTAAAGCAATTGTTATCAGCACAATATTAGGGTGGCACATTAGTTAGTGCCAATGCCTTGTTCTCCAGGATACTTGGTTCTAATTCCCAGTCCCCACACTGCCTATGTTGAGTTTGCATGGTTACCATATATTGGGCATTGAGCTGGAGGATGACCAGACCTGGAGCGCCAACACCAAGGAGCAGCTGAAGAAGGCGCAGAAGAGACTGTGTTTTCTGAGAATCCCCAGCAAGAACCATCTCCCCAAAAATCTGCACTTTGCCTTTTATCACTGTTCCATCGAGAGGTTGCTCCGGTACGGACTGTGTGTGGGGTATGGCAGCTGCCCTTCCTCAGAAAGGAAAGCGCACCACAGGGTCGTCAGAACATCGGAGAGAACACTTGGTTGTACCCTTCCCACTCTGGAACAAATCTACACCTCTGATGCCACAAAAAAGCAATAGACATTTGACAGGATTCATCACATCCCGGTCATTGCCTCTTCCAGCTTTTGCCATCAGGCAAGAGATACAGAGCAATGAAAACCAGGACAAACCATCTTAAAGACTGCTTTATCCAAAAGCAATCATGGCCCTGAACTCAGAATAAAACTGCTCCATATCATTCTCTCCCGATGTGCAATATAGACCTTAAGTCAACAAGTGCAATTTGTATATTTTGTAAAGTACTTTTATTTCTATTCGGTTTGTTATTATTTTCTCTCTTTTTGTCTTTTTAACTCTTATGCCTCACACTGAGTCGACTGCACCTTTAATTTCATTGTTCCTTTGTAAAAGTGACAATGACAATAAAGAGCTATCTATCTATCTATCTATCTATCTATCTATCTATCTATCTATCTATCTATCTATCTATCTATCTATCTATCTATCTATCTATCTATCTATCTATATTTTTGGTTGCCTGAGCTTTTCTCTCCCACATCTAAAAGCCATGCATGGTAGGCCTATTGGTGAATTTATTTAACTCTTTTAGAGCTAATCTTTTTTCTTTGGTCCTAAGGCTGAATATTTTTTCAGAAAAAAATGTTTTCTAAAAAGCAATGGTTTAACACACAAATCAACATACAGTACTTATTTATGACAATGTCACTCTCTTTTATGTTCCATGAGCCCTTACGGTATGTAAATTCACATTACATACCAGTTTGTCACATCACTCACAAGCTGAAAGGCAAAAACTAAAAAAAAAAATCATCTTGAGGTAGTCGAGGGGCTGGTAATCCGTAGTGTCCATTAGCACACCGTCTCATTTGAAGTCCAGTTGCCAGCTTGCCTCCCACAGGTCGGTCTGTGTAGTCCACCCAGGGTGAATGTTGCAGTAGGCACGTCAGCTGCACGATCAGCTGATGCAGGTACCTGACTTTCATTTTCGATCTCCAGATCACTTGCATCAAAATTGGAGTTCGATAAGTTAGAGTCCGATTTATCAATAATACGTAAAAAATAAATAACACACACTGAGTATTTTGCTTTGCACATTGCTCTCTCGCCCGATGTCTGCTGTTCTAGATATTGTTTACTCTGTGCAACTCACGCTCACAAAGGGATTCTACGTCAAGTCAACGAGTCTAACAGTCCTCCAAGCAAAGAGGGTCTGCCAATATCAAAACGGTGAGTTTTATTGTCTTTTACAGCTTTTATCACTCGCTACCACAGATGTCGGCTTTATTTGACATCAGCCCTCTTCAGTTGACAAGAGTTGACATCTGCCCTAAAAGAGTTAATACAAGGGGGAATAGCTTTCTTCACGTCGTCATCCATCTTGAATTGACGACCAGTGTGATGTTTTATTAGCGGTGGAAATCACACGGTACCAAATCTGGTGAATAAGGAGGATGTGGCAATACCTCTAACTTCAGTTTCTCCAGGCAAGCCTTGGTGTTCTTACCAGTGTGTGGCTCATTGTCTTGCCGCAAAAGGACTCCTTGAAGCAGCAGTCTCCACCACTTGGATCGAAGAGCAGGCTTCACGTTGGTCTCCAGCAAGTTACAGTAACTTGCACTTGTGACTGGAGTACCCCTCGTCACGTAGTGTTCGACAATAACTCGGGCGCACAAGTGGCTGCGAGGATGAGACCAAACCTTTAATTCTGCTGGAGATCTGGCCCTTCCAGGCAGGTGGCGCAAGTGCATTGAGAAGGGTGGAGACCACATTGAAAAATGACATCATCAGTTTTATTAAGGTTCGTTCCATTTTGTGATAAATCAAATTTTCTAACTTTAGCTTGACTTCCCCTCGTAGAAGCCAAGATCTGTGATGCGGTTTTGCGCATTTGTAGCTAGAAATCCACAAAGGGCGAAGATAAGTCGCGTGTCTTAAAATATTTTTTTAATTCCTAAGCCTTCAACCCCTAACAGGAGTCATCATCAGAGGAAAATGTTTAGACATACAGGAATCAAAAGAAATATACAGCAAATGAGTAAGGGGGTTAGGTGGGTGTAAGGGGGGAGGCATGGGGAATAATAAGATGGGGTTTGGAGAACAAATGCATTAAAACAGGAAAACAGAACATGGTGTGTGGGAACATTTCTCTCTTTCCAAACAAAAACTATCTTAAAAAAAGTCTACATTTGCTTATTTTATTTCTATTTTTGGTACCCTTCATTCCCCAAACAAACCAGACAAATGGCTGAAAGTGTAGTACTTTCTTAACCTCTACAGTAAACCATCTTTTACCGGTAAACACAGAATTCTTATCTCTTTTAAAGGAGTATAAAGTGAAGTTGAACAGTTCATAATTCAGAGACCCCCTCTTAGCCTGCTATATCATAGCAGTTTGAAAGGCCATCTTGACTTACTATTCAGTCAATTCCACTTGAAGCCTTCAACACCACAAGTATGTTCTTCACCCTTTTGCTAGGTGGTGGAGAATTTAAACTATGTAGTGCAGTAAGCCTACACCAAAATTAAACTCATATCCAAACCCGTTAAGTTTACAGTTCTCTCTAATTGCGACACAAAACTAAACTCCATAGTAACTCTTTAACCATACCATCCATCCATTATGCAACACGTTACAGTGGTGTGAAAAACTATTTGCCCCCTTCCTGATTTCTTATTCTTTTTCATGTTTGTCACACAAAATGTTTCTGATCATCAAACACATTTAACCATTAGTCAAATATAACACAAGTAAACACAAAATGCAGTTTTTAAATGATGGTTTTTATTATTTAGGGAGAAAAAATCCAAACCTACATGGCCCTGTGTGAAAAGTAATTGCCCCTGAACCTAATAACTGGTTGGGCCACCCTTAGCAGCAATAACTGCAATCAAGCATTTGATAACTTGCAATGAGTCTTTTACAGCGCTCTGGAGGAATTTTGGCCCACTCATCTTTGCAGAATTGTTGTAATTCAGCTTTATTTGAGGGTTTTCTAGCATGAACCGCCTTTTTAAGGTCATGCCATAGCATCTCAATTGGATTCAGGTCAGGACTTTGACTAGGCCACTCCAAAGTCTTCATTTTGTTTTTCTTCAGCCATTCAGAGGTGGATTTGCTGGTGTGTTTTGGGTCATTGTCCTGTTGCAGCACCCAAGATCGCTTCAGCTTGAGTTGACAAACAGATGGCGGACATTCTCCTTCAGGATTTTTGGGTAGACAGTAGAATTCATGGTTCCATCTATCACAGCAAGCCTTCCAGGTCCTGAAGCAGCAAAACAACCCCAGACCATCATACTACCACCACCATATTTTACTGTTGGTATGATGTTCTTTTCTGAAATGCTGTTTTCCTTTTACACCAGATGTAACGGACATTTGCCTTCCAAAAGTTCAACTTTTGTCTCATCAGTCCACAAGGTATTTTCCCAAAAGTCTTGGCAATCATTGAGATGTTTCTTAGCAAAATTGAGACGAGCCCTAATGTTCTTTTTGCTTAACAGTGGTTTGCATCTTGGAAATCTGCCATGCAGGCCGCTTTTGCCCAGTCTCTTACTTATGGTGGAGTCGTGAACACTGACCTTAATTGAGGCAAGTGAGGCCTGCAGTTCTTTAGACGTTGTCCTGGGGTCTTTGTGACCTCTCGGATGAGTCGTCTCTGCGCTCTTGGGGTAATTTTGGTCGGCCGGCCACTCCTGGGAAGGTTCACCACTGTTCCATGTTTTTGCCATTTGTGGATAATGGCTCTCACTGTGGTTCGCTGGAGTCCCAAAGCTTTAGAAATGGCTTTATAACCTTTACCAGACTGATAGATCTCAATTACTTCTGTTCTCATTTGTTCCTGAATTTCTTTGGATCTTGGCATGATGTCTAGCTTTTGAGGTGCTTTTGGTCTACTTCTCTGTGTCAGGCAGCTCCTATTTAAGTGATTTCTTGATTGAAACAGGTGTGGCAGTAATCAGGCCTGGGGTGGCTACGAAATTGAACTCAGGTGTGATACACCACAGTTAGGTTATTTTTAACAAGGGGGCAATTACTTTTTCACACAGGGGCATGTAGGTTTGGATTTTTTTTTCTCCCTAAATAATAAAAACCATCATTTAAAAACTGCATTTTGTGTTTACTTGTGTTATATTTGACTAATGGTTAAATGTGTTTGATGATCAGAAACATTTTGTGTGAGAAACATGCAAAAGAATAAGAAATCAGGAAGGGGGCAAATAGTTTTTCACACCAATGTATATCCTAACTACATAGTCACGGGGGTCTGCTGGAGCCAATCCCAGCCAACACAGGGCTATAGGCAGGAAACAAACCCCGGTCAGGGCACCAGTCCACCGCAGTAACCATACCATAATTACGAAAATGAAAACTGAAAATATATATATACAAAAATTAAATAGCAATGTCTTTGTGGGATAAAAACTAAATCAAAATTAAAAATACACAATGAAGGAAAACTAAAATTAAATCGAATTGACAAGTAAGATTGGGAGCATGTGCTGATAGCGGGTTGCTACACCTACCACACACCAAACTCACAAACGTTGAGCTGTTCCGCTGTTTTTAAAAACCTTGCACCACCACGGACCCCTGACACACTTCATCACAAATCGATATACAATTAGCCAGAAGCTCTACTACAATCTGCATAATACATTTTCAAAAATCAGAGATCATAACACCTAGAGTGAAAGCATGTCATGTCCTCGTTAAGCTCCGCCCAGCTGGGATAAAAATGTCAGTCACCCAGCATGGCCAACAGGAGCTGCTGTTTGTCCAGAAACTCACACACCGAGCGTAAATGTCATCTGTTGTGCACGCAAGTCGTCTCTCGCTCTCTGTGTGAAAGCATCGCTTGCATTAAGTTCATGTGGCAGAAGGGATAGAGAGACACTAGAGGTACAGTTATTTGGATTCCCCTTCCAAAGAGTAACCTTTATCTTCTTCTCCACCATCCACATGGGACATCTGCACTCCTCACTAAGGTATAGTCAGAACTGGCACCACCATTAATGAGAACTGGGCATTTGCGTAGGGCACAGATCATAAGATGGGTGAACATCCAGCCGCACGGGTTATCTACCAAACAATTAGTTGGCACACTAATAAGAAAGGCCTGGGGTGCAAAATAACCCAGCAGTAGTCTAGCAACTGGGTACAGTGAATGCAAATTTCATATTATTGTACAGTAAAGTGTTTATGTATTTTATTTATTGTTTTCCTGTTTAAATTAATTACTTTGGGCATTTAATTGTGTTATTTTTTTCCTCATGGGTGGCATGGTGGTGCAGTGGTAGCGCTGCTGCCTCGCAGTTAGGAGACCCGGGTTCGCATGTTCTCCCCGTGTCTGCGTGGGTTTCCTCCGGCGCTCCGGTTTCCTCCCACGATCCAAAGACATGCAGGTTAGGTGGATTGGCGATTCTAAATTGGCCTTGGTGTGTGCTTGGTGTGTGGGTGTGTTTGTGTGTGTCCTGCGGTGGGTTGGCACCCTGCCCAGGATTGGTTCCTGCCTTGTGCCCTGTGTTGGCTGGGATTGGCTCCAGCAGACCCCCGTGACCCTGTATTCGGATTCAGCGGGTTAGAAAATGGATGGATGGATTTTTTTCCTCGAATTTGGTATATCTGTTGTTTAAGTTTATGGGTATTGTTTAGGGCAGGGGTGTCGAACTGCAGGCCTGGAGGGTCACAGTGGCTGCAGGTTTTCATTCTAATCCTTTTCCTAATCAACGAGCAGTTTTCACTGCTACTTAACTCCTTTTCCCTTCATTTTAATAGCCCTGTTTTTAAGGATTCGGTCCTCTAAATTGATTCGTTTCTTCATTAAATGACATCCAAATAGAAATGAGGTGTGAAACAAGCCAACAGACGAGCAACTAAATCAGGGCTTCAAACTCCAGCCAATTTCACTCCAGCCAGGTTTCTTAATGAGAAGCCGATTCTTGCTGTTAATTAAACCCGATATTTAATTCCATGGCTTGTTGCTGCTCTCATTCCGCCACAGCAGACATTCCCAAAACTGTTGAGTTTCTGTTTTTTCTAAAGAACATCCTCAGAATGTTTGGGTGACCTGAGAAATCAACCTTACTGGGGCCTTCACCTTTCTTTATTTTCAGGTTAGCTGGTAATATTTGGCTTGTTTTGTGTCTTGTTACTGTTTGGCTGCTAATTAAGGAAGAAAATACAACTAATGGGGCCTGAGTCATGTGAATTAAAACTAAGCCAAAAGAAGTTAATTAGCACCAGAAACTGGTCATAAATTAAGAAGATGGTTAGAGTGATAACCTGCAGCCACTGCGCATCTCCAGGACCGGAGTTCAACACCCCTGGTTTAGAGTGTGTGAAATAGATTACTTCACTTTCCATTATCTAATAGGGGTGGCACTGTGTGGAGTTTGAATGTTTTGCCCATGTCTCATGGGTTTCCTCCCACAGTCCAAAGACATGCAGGTTAGGTGGATTGGTGATTCTAAATTGTCCCTAGTGTGTGCACCCTGCCTGGGGTTTGTTTCCTGCCTTGCGCCCTGTGTTGGCTGAGATTGGCTCCAGCAGACCCCCTTGACCCTGTAGTTAGGATATAGCGGGTTGGATTATGGATGGATAAATTCTTGCATTGCTTCGTCTTTCTGTTTTCTTTGTTTTCAAATGATCTGCTTCTTTCATTTTGGACTTCCACATTGCTCTGCCTTTGAGTGCTTTTTCTGTTCCCTTTCATTTGTTGACCACACAACTAACTGCAGCATCAACAACTCCTTATCTTTGTCATCCATATGAGCTGCAATTAATACTCCCCCATGACACGACACCTATGTGTTTAGAATTTTATATTCAAGTTTATCATTGTAATGGTGGGCAACATCCCTTTTAATTGCCCATTATTTGAGGACTGGAGGTCTGCGTGTTACCTGAGTAACTCATATTAGCACAAGAATTATTAATACAATTATGTTTATTATTTATTTTTAATAATAAGCTGTGTAAAAAGTAAATACAGAAGCAGTGTTTTGGGGCACCCTGAGGGAAACCCTGTATAATTGAATATTGTCACATACGTCATATATTGCTGTAATTACATGCCAGACCAGGGGTGCGCTGATCCTTTCTCTCTTTCCTCTGCAGACCAGCAAAAGGAAATCCCGCCATAGTCTATGGATGGCACTTTACTGACGTCACTTCTGGTTCATGACTTTTTGACATCACTTCGGCCAGTTTTTCTATATAACCGCCATTTTCAGTGCTATTACTCAGTCTTGTTTTGGACTCCAGTTTATAAAGAACCCCTTTTTCACTCAAACTACTTGTTGCCAAGTATACGGGGTGGCTACGCCAATCCTTTTTTTGTTTCTTGTGTTCTTTATTTCCACTACTCGAAAATATTCCAAAAGAAAGGCATGAAAAAATGCAAAACAGTCCTCTCAGACTTGAGCCCTATCAATAGTGGCCAAGATGGCAGTTCTTGCTGTCATATAGCAGTCGGGCAGGTGGGTGGACACCAGAAGTGATGTTGGTGGAAGAGAGCCGTCCATCTTCTGATTGCAAAAGGAAGGAATGTGAAAACTTTGTCACATAAAGTGGTGGAGAATTATCGACACCTCAGTCGATATGCACGCGCGTGACAGCTGTCATCGACCGAGAGGAATACATAAGTCCAAGGTAAATGTTGGGGTGCCAACCGGGTCACCTCGTTTAGTGAAGCAACAACAACATTTACTTCTATAGCACATTTTCATACATCAGTAGCTCCTCTTAGTTTTCATGCTCCCCATGCTGAAGTTGGTCTTGTGGACAGTTGACATAACCCACCGTCATTATGTCATCACAGGTGACTGCATGGTGACTTGATCAGGTGGTGGTGGTGGTACAGAAAAACTGTAAAAGACAGCAGAGAATAGTGGGAATAATGGAAACTATAAATTCAACCAAAATAACAGGCCCATGGAGGGTGTAAAACAGGACAAAAATGGTGTCTGTCATTGGCAAAAGCGATAAGAGCGGTCTGAAGAGCGGTCAGACATCAGGTTGGAGCTCCATCCGGTGGTTTGCCTGTCCAAAATTAGACACAATCTTCTGGTAGCATCCTCGTCTTACAGTCCTTGGACCAGAAGGGACGGAGTCAGCTGCCATCACTGGGTGTCTCCTCAGAGCTGTGGGTGGGAAAAGAGACAAGGTGGTCCACGACAGGGCTCCTCGTGTCTTGTGGTGGTAGTGCTTGCCTTTTCTTTTTTAGTTATTTTGGTCTCTTTTGGGTTTGTTTGTGCCTGAAGTTGACTAAGCAAGCAAACCCAGTGGGACTATTAGAAATAAACTGGATACATTAGAATTAAAAGTAAAGACGGAGGTAAAAAGCTTAGGGGTGATTGTTGACTGTAATCTGAATTTTAAATCGCATATTAATCAGATCACTAGGACAGCATTTTTTCACTTAAGAAACATAGTTAAAGTTAGACCTCTTATATCACTGAAAGATGCTGAGAAATTAGTTCACGCGTTTGTTTTCAGTCGACTAGATTACTGTAACGCACTCCTCTCGGAACTACCCAAGAAAGACATAAATTGTTTGAAACGAGTGCAGAATGCGGCTGCTAGAATCCTAACTAGGAAAAGAAAATCCGAACACATCTCTCCAGTTTTGATGTCACTACACTGGTTACCTGTGTCATTCAGAATTGACTTTAAAATTCTGCTTATGGTTTATAAAGCCTTAAATAATCTCGCCCCATCTTATATATCAGAATGTCTGACACCTTACCCTCCAAATAGTAACCTTAGATCTTCAAATGAGTGTCTCCTTAGAATTCCAAAAGCTAAACTTAAAAGAAGTGGTGAGGCGGCCTTCTGCTGTTATGTACCTAAAATCTGAAATAGCCTGCCAATAGGAATTCACCAGGCTGATACGGTGGAGCACTTTAAAACACTGCTGAAAACACATTACTTTAACATGGCCTTCTCATAACTTCACTTTAACTTAATCCTGATACTCTGTATGTTCAATTCTTCATAATAACTCTTCATGGTGACTCTAAAATCCGTACTGACCCCTACTCTCTCTTCTGTTTCTTTTCCCGGTTTCTCTGTGGTGGTGGCTTGCACCATCTCCACCTACTCAAAGCTTCATGATGCTCCAACAATGATGGATGGATTAAAAGCCAGAAGTCCACGTGACCATCATCATCAAGCCCTTCCGTGAGAACCCTAAATACAAAGAGGACTGTTTCATTTAGGTTAGGTAGAATGCCCAGAGGGGACTGGGCAGTCTAATGGTCTGGAATCCCTGCAGATTTTATTTTTTTCTCCAGCCATCTGGAGATTTTTTTTGTTTTTTCTGTCCACCCTGGCCATTGCACCTTACTCTTATTCGATGTTAATTAATGTTGACTTATTTTGTTTTCTTATTGTGTCTTTTATTTTTCTATTCTTCATTATGTAAAGCACTTTGAGCTACTGTTTGTATGAAAATGTGCTATAGAAATAAATGTTGTTGTTGATTAACAGATAAAAACTGAACAAACGAATGTATGAAATTATAAATGAACGAGATGGGCTGGCATCTAAGTAATCAATGTAGATCTCAGTGGTAACTTTTGTAGTGCACCATCTATTAGAATTCATTTTGTAGTCCATCCATCCATTTTCTAACCCGCTGAATCCGAATACAGGGTCACGGGGGTCTGCTGGAGCCAATCCCGGAGGAAACCCATGCAGACACGGGGAGAACATGCAAACTCCACGCAGGGAGGACCCGGGAAGCGAACCCGGGTCTCCTAACTGTGAGGCAGCAGCGCTACCACTGCGCCACCGTGCCGCCCTCATTTTGTAGTGCATGTAGTAATAAGATGTATTGCATTTTGTTAATTTCAACAGATGGCAGAGCACAAACATTAATAAAGGGTGTCCCAAAATTCACGCAAGAAGTAATAAACACAGGTTTTTAATTAAACATTGTAAATTTTTAATTGATTCATAAAGTATACAGTATAGGGTTATGAATGGAATAGCATATTGGGTAAATGGCCTCCACGGCTTTGCTGGCACATACGCACTCATTTTCCAAGACCGTTTTGCATAAATGTGGCTGAATTTCGTTGATACAGCGCTCAATTTCCTCCTTCAAGGCATGGGTGGTCGTGGGCTTGATGGCATAAACCTTAGACTTCAAAAAACCCCAAAAAAAAAAGTCCAACGGCGTTAAATCGGATGATCTGAGCGGCCAATTCTGATCACCAAAACGGAAAATTACACGACCAGGAAATGACTCATGCAGTAATTGAATTGTTTCTCGGGCTGTATGGCATGTGGCACCGCCTTGTTGAAACAACATGTCGTCCACATCCATATCTTGCAATTTAGCCACAAAAAGCTGGATTATCATGTCGCAATAGCGAGCACCATTAACTGTTATTGCCTGACCAGACGCATTTTCGAAGAAGAATGGTCCGATGATGCCTCCAGCCCAAAATCCGCACCAAACAGTGACACGTTGTGGATGCATTTGTTTCTCAAAAATCACTCGTGGATTTTCTGAACCCCAAATGCAACAATTTTGATGATTAACGAAGCCATCAAGATGAAAATGAACCTCATCGCGGAAGATGATCTTGTTCGAAAAAGTTGATGAAGTTAAATCGCTATTCTGACCATATTTGGTACAAAAATTGTGAACTGTAGCTGCCAAACCTTCATTATTATTAAAATATTGCTCAACAATGAAAACGCGTTGTTAGCGTGTGTAGCGCTCCGTTTTTAATAACCCAAAACTGTGAGCTGTCACGCTGTCATTTTTTTTCGTTGGCAACACTTTACCGCACAAATGGTGTCAAATTCAAATCATGTGTGAATTTTGGGACGCCCTATACAAATGTTTGTGATGTGCCATCTGTTGGAATGACAAATGCAATGCATATGTCTGTTATATAACAGTTGGTATCAGACTAGTGGAAGCAATGTGAATGTTTGTGAATAACAAATCATTTTATCACTTCAAATGTTTTTGATGCGCCATCTGTTGGAACGACAGCAAGATGTCAACAGGATGGACACATAGATATAGTGACACATGTCATTTTATTAAGGTGGATCAGTGAATGATGAACTCACTTTGTACTGCACCCCGCAGACCTGTTTCCAGAGTCTGTCAGTGTTTTAGCTATGTTTAAATTGCAGTTTAGAAAATACACGGATTAATGTTCACCTTGATGGCTAATCAGGATCAACTGATTGATTATTTATAAATTAGAGGTTACAATTTAGTAAATTGGAAGTCAAAAATCCACGGCAATGCTCCAGTAAACCCACCTATCAAAAGCAGCCCCTAACTGGTTCCAAAAATAAGGCCGAATGAACCTAAAGTGCCTCCAGTCATGAAGAGAAGCTGCTAGTGCAAAGCAGAGCAAAAAAAAAAAAAAAAAAGAAAATGCCATGAGCTATGAACTTGGTTGCCTAGCAACCACTGCATTGTTTCAAACAGGTTTGGAGAGGCTGGGAGCAGCTGTTTGCAATAAAATGACCCCAAACAAGCGGGCAGAGCCTGCGACTCAAAGGAAATCCGAAGAAGAGATCCTTGAGAGCCGAGCGCAAATAACAACCCCTGCATGTACAAACATCTCTTATTGGAATTTTATTCTAAGTTACTTATGACACTAATTAATTAAGAGGAGCAACTACATATTCTCCTGCATCAGCAAAGAAGTACACAACTGAGAAATCAGCAGAATTTCTGTGAGAGGCAGACACAGATGTTAGATATTCCAGTTCAAGCCTCCAGTTGCAGTGCCAAACTGACACCTCAAAACACTGAGCTAAATTTAACAAATTTATACGGCCTTAAGCCCGAAGTGAAGACGAAATCCATCAACCACCACAGGCTGTGCGTGCAGCAGAAGAGGGTGACCTGCTCTCAAAAAGCAAATCTGTTACATTCAGCGCACATGTAATGAATTCACATTTTCTTGACACAAACTAAAGAAGTGTTCCATTTAACTGAAGCCAGGCCAGCACTTTAGAGATAGCTAGAAGTATGGATGGATTCCCAGAAAGATAAAGAAAGAGCCATCTCTTGGGAAGGCTTTGTGAAGCTGTCAAATGATAAAAGTAAATGTCAAAAGGATTTAGGAAAAAAAAGGGAAGAAAGCAGGGCAACTTAACAATAAGTAAAGTAAAGGGCATCTTGAAACACATCTAAATGAAAATAGATTCAAATGCAGGATCAGTCTTCATTGCAAAACTCTTGCTTATATGTATAAAATAGATTCAGAGATTTAAGCATATATATATAATATAGTGTATATATAGAGAGCATTATTACCCCTAGAAGTGTAGGCCTTTCATTTAGAGAAAAAATCCAAGTGTCGGTGAATCCAGTGGTCCACAATCCAAAGGCACCTGGAAACTGGAAGATACTCTGATAAGAGATCTGGCAGCCCAAAGTCACAACCAGTCAGAAGATAAGTTTCTGAGGGTCTCCAGCATGCATGACTGCAGCTGCCTCACAGAACAATTGGCCCAAGTTCTTGCTATGCATTCTGATAGATAGATAGTGTGGGAACAGCCCGGACACAGACAGGTAGACATGGTTCTTAAAGCACCACACATGTTTATTTACAGGCTACTATTTACAGTGAACACACACAACCCAGTGCCGCAGCACCAATCACCCCAAAGTCCAGGCCTCTTCCAAATGCCTTTCTCTTCTCCTGACTGCCTCCATTTCTCTCCTCCAAGACTCTTTCCACTTCCACCCGACTCTAAACAATCAATCAATCAATCAACATTTATTTATATAGCACATATTCATACAAAAAATGTAGCTCAAAGTGTTTTACAAAATGAATAGAGAAATAGAAGACACAATAAAAGATAAACATAAGTCAACATTAATTAACATAGAATAAGAGTAAGGTCCGATGGCCAGGGTGGACAGAAAAACAAAAAACTCCAAAGGCTGGAGAAAAAAATTAAATCTGTAGGGGTTCCAGACCAAGAGACCGCCCAGTCCCCTCTGGGCAATCTACCTAACATAAATCAAACAGTCCTCTTTGTATTTAGGGTTTTCATGGAAGGACCTGATGATGATGGTCACGTAGACTTCTGGCTTTCAGTCCATCAATGTTGGTGCATCATGATGCTTTGAGTAGGTGGTGGTGGCGCAGGCCGCCACCACAAAGAAACCGGAAAAAGAAACAGAAGAGAGAGTAGGGGTCAGTATGGATTTTGGAGCCACTGTGAATAATTATTATGAAGAATTGAACATACAGAGTATCAGGATTAAGTTAAAGTGAAGTTATAAAAGGCCATGTTAAAGTAATGTGTTTTCAGCAGTGTTTTAAAGTGCTCTACTGTATTTGCCTGGCAAATTCTTATTGGCAGGCTATTCCAGATTTTAAGTGCATAACAGCAGAAGGCCGCCCGCCTCACCACTTCTTTTAAGTTTAGCTTTTGGAATTATAAGGAGACACTCATTTGAAGATCTAAGGTTACGATTTGGAATATAACGTGTCAGGCATTCCGATATATAAGATGGAGCGAGATTATTTAAGGCTTTATAAACCATAAGCAGTATTTTAAAGTCAATCCTGAATGACACAGGCAACCAGTGTAGGCATCAGGGCGTCCCCTGCCAGTGACCACGGGTCCCTATAGGGTTGAGCTTCCAAGCTCAGTTCCCGTGGTCCCCAAAGCCACCAGGGAGGTCGCCTCCTCGTGGTCTGGAGGAGGCGAAAGCCCTCCTCCGGTGTTCCTGGGTGTCCCGGATGGGTACCACCCCAGCCACTCGCCACAATAGATAGATAGATAGATAGTATATAGTGTAATAAGAACTCACACGCATCACTACGACAAGTCTCAGAGGCTCATTAGCTCCATGGAAGTCCACCACCAGCTCTTGTCTTGTTGATGATGAATAAAAAGTAATCTGCAAGCCTCCTGTACTTGTCTCCATTATTAATGAAGCCTATGATGGAGGGGGTCATCTGAGAATTTAGATAGAGATAATTTCTGTAAATGCCAAGTGCTATTAATGTAATGTGTAGGCCACAGGTGTCAAACTATGTTCCTGGTGGGCTGCAGTGGTTGCAGGTTTTCATTCTAACCCTTTTCCTAATCAGTGACCAGTTTTCACTGCTAATTAACTCCTTTTCCCTTCATTTTAATAGCGCTGTTTTTAAAGATTCAGTCCTCCGTATTTATTACTTTCTTTATTAATTGACAACCAAACAGAAATGAGATATGAAACGAGCCAACAGATGACCAGCTACACTGGGATTTACAA
Organism: Polypterus senegalus; assembly: GCF_016835505.1. NCBI lineage: Eukaryota > Metazoa > Chordata > Cladistia > Polypteriformes > Polypteridae > Polypterus > Polypterus senegalus. The sequence continues at coordinate 16,505,897 of NC_053157.1, forward strand.
CTCCAACCAATCTCTTAGTGAGAAGCTGATTTTTGCTGATAATTAAGCCCATTATTTAATCCCATGGCGTGTTGCTGATCTCATTCTACCACAGCAGACATTTCCAAACCTTTTTCTAAGAATATCGTTAAGATGTTTCGGTGACCTGAGAGATAAACCTTACTGAGACCTTCACCTTTCTTTATTTTCAGATATTGTTTGATGGGCACATGGCGTCTTGTTTTGTGTCTCATTACTATTTGGCTGCTAATCAAAGAAAAAGCAACAAGTATGGGGTCTGATTAATTAAAACTAAAGCAAAAGAAGTTTATTAGCAGCAAAAACTGGTCACTAATGAAGAAAATGGTTAGAATGAAAACCTGCAGCCATTGTAGCCCTCCATGACAAGAGTTCGACACCCATGGTATAGAGGGTAAACCGTAAAGTATTACGCACCACCATTTTCAACACACACGTTGGGGTGCACTCACACTAGCAATCTGTTCTGTGCTCGTTCATGTTTGTCTGCATATAACTCTCCCCCAGGGTCTAGTTCATTTGACTAGTGTGATTGCTCCGTGCCAGGCCAACCGTATCGTGCCCTGGCCCACTTGGAAGAGGTATGCCCGAGTAGGGTTCAGTAGAATTCGGGAATAGTGTGATTTCTAAATGTGCCCGAGCACGGAAAACAGACATGACGTCAATAATGCGACATGTCAGGTAGTTGACACCATTTGAGTTAAAAACAGGTTTTTATTCTCACCTTACAGAGGAACGTGAATTGTAGCTGGCAAGAAAAGCTTCAAATTCCATCTTTAATATTGTTTGTCAAAGTAAAAATATTCTCGTACGTGCAGCATGATTAACAGCAAAACGCTGTGCTGCACAATTAATAAATCTGTATGAGGGTAGAGCGTCATCCTGCCCTACATGACTCCAAAACAACCGCAAAATAAGACAAATCATATTGACATGCATGCTGTCACTCCGTGTTTGGATCCTAACCCTAACCTTAACACGAAGTCGTATGGTGATGACGAAAGCGGGCCCAGGCCCAGAACATTAAGCTCAGTGTGGGTGCAGGCCAGGGAGTGAGTAGGGAGGAGGGGGGATAACCGTGCTTGGGCGCGGTAAGGAACAAACGGGCCTAGTGTGAGCACACCCTTAGACTCACAAACTGGAGTTTGAGCCTGAACTGCAACTTCAATGGGCCATCAGTTCATCGCAGGTAAACTACGTCAGTCAAAATTGTTAAAATAAAACTGAAGGATAACCCGGAAGGTTTGTGAAATTATCCCAAAGTTTAGACAATGAAGAAAGCTGTAAAGAGTTAATAAGAAAATAAGAAGACTAATAATTGGCCTAGAAATGGAAAAAAGTAAATAAAAATGAGCTCCAAATAGAGCAGAGGGCAATAAATAACCAGGAGAGTATGTGGTACCTGTAGGAACTCGAATAAAGCACTTCACATTCATCATTATAAAAATGTGCTGCTTCCTAGCATTTCTAAAGACCTGATGTGTAACCATTTGACCCAAACTGTTGTAATAAGCAGGTGCTAAGACGGATACAGAGCCTTAATGAAGATGAAGGTTGCTGAGAGGTGGATGAATTCTTTCCACATTCAGTCAGTAAGATCAGTCATCGTCAGTTTCAAACATACAGTAGTCAAAATCTCAATCTCTCAGTAAGGGTGAGTAGATCAGATGAAGGTGACAGACTATGTTAGAACTGCAATTGTGTTTTGTCATTGTGTACACTTTATGTTTTCCTTTGCACTTCTCATTTTCCCACACTCCCTTACTGTTGTTAGGTTGAGGCTTAGTCTTGTTATATAACACACCAGCGAAGCCTTATCTTGAGTACTGTCTACAGTTTTGGTCTCCATATTATCCAGTATAGCAGAGGAAGTGGTGGCTCTGAGGATAAGGGTCTGCGCTGGTTTCTGGAAAGGCGCAAGTTTAAATCCTGTTCCTGCCAGGAGTGCTTTGTGACAGCAAGAGTGAAAGGGACGGTCTACAAAATGGTAGTGAAACCAGCTATGTTATATGGGTAGGAGATGGTGGCACTGACCCAAAGACAGGAGGCAGAGCTGGAGGTGGCAGAGTTAAAGATTTTAAGATTTGTATTGGGTGTGTTGAGGATGGACAGGATTAGAAATGAGGACATTAGAGGGTCAGCTCAGGTTGGATGGTTGGGAGACAAAGTCAGAGAGGCGAGCTTGTTTTGGTTTGGACATGTGCAGAGGAGAGATGTTGAGTATATTGGGAGAAGGATGCTAAGGATAGAGCTGCCAGGGAAGAGGGAAAGAGGAAGGCCTAAGAGAAAGTTTATGGATGTGATGAGTGAGGACATTCAGATGATGTGTGTAACAGAACAAGATGCAGAGGACAGGAAGATATGGAAGAAGATGATCCACCATAGTGACCCCTAACAGGAGCAGTCGAAATAAGAAAAAGAAGACTGTCAGAAAGGATCCAACTCTATTGCATGCCTGAAAACTGCTGTGCAATGGCTGACCCTGCCACTCTGTCCTCCAAAAGTCATGTGAATAAACAGTTTTCCCAAAGCGATTAATAAAGTGCAGCATATCAAAATTAATAAAAAAAGAAAAAAGTTTAGCTTTTGTTTTTTTATTTCATCCCAATCCCATTCTTTTTTACTTTCTCGAATTCGAAGTATAGGAAAAGTATTGGAATTGTCCAAAAATTCGATTTTGAGATCTCAATGAATCTCGACATTTTACACCTCCCTGGGTCCGATTTACTTTCTCGTAGGGAAAGTATCGTAATCATCCAAAAATTCGATTACGAGATTTTGATGAATTTCGACCCTCCTGAGTCATTACCAATTCCAAATACCATTTTTGGAATTATGTCTGTCTGCCTGTGTGTATGTAAACACGATAACTTGAGTACACTTTAACTTAGGTCGACAAAATTTTGCATACAAGTATTAGGCACAAAACATTGATTTCTATCAACTTTTGTACTATTTCCATTAACCAGAAGTGGTACCTTACCTTTTATTCATGCAGCTGCAGAGTCCAATTTATTCAACTTTACTTTTATAATAATTATTCAATATATTATTAGCTTGATTTGATTTATTGTTGATCGTTCTTTAATGTACATTTGAGGTTTACTCCTCAAATTATTCATCCCCATATCTGAGTATACGAGAAATTTGAGGGGAGACCACTTTTCTTTATTGTTCTCATTTTCCAGGTGCCGGACCACCCCCACATTTGTTCCTCTTATGTGTAACAATCCTCTTAGCGGGCCACCCACGACAATCAATGCCAGGGTCCCATTGCTGTGACATTAGCTACATTTGACTATGGTTTCTGGTTGCTTTTTTTCTCTCTCTCTCTCTCTCTCTCTGTCCTTTTTAAATTTCCCTTACCTCTTTTGAGACATAATGTTTCTCGATTTACATTTAGATTGGCCATTTTGAACTTGATATGGCCTTACTTATTTTATAAAAGTTTAGCCAGTTTCTATAAGACTATTGTTACAGATTATTGCATTTTTGGACATCTGGTTTTCCTTCAGCCCTTCTCTTTTTAGTGAATCTTTTTGCATTGGTAACTGTTGTTTCATGATTTGTTCAATTTCTTACAGATTCTGTAGAGACTTAAGTATTCTTACGTTTAGTTTTTTTTTAATTCTCTCGTCTCTTTGTTTAGAACGCTGCTCTTGATTAGTTCATTTTAAATTTCCTGCCATATCCAGTTGTTTCCCATTTCATTTGCTAGTTTGATACTTTGATTTGTCAGATTTTTTTTTCTTTATTCAATAATAATTATAAAGTGTTCTTAATTTGATTTAATTATCAATAAACCTAATTATAGTCAATTATAGTCCCTTTTCTGAATTTTGCAGATCAGCCTTTCATATTTGAGACATTTATGGTTTATGGTTCTTCCTCTGCCTTCCTTTTAAGTGCTTCTGTTTGTCTTCTTTTTACTCTGTTCATAATTGTTCATCGTTTTCTACAGTATTTGCTATACAATAACTGGCCACTTTATTAGGAACACCTTGCTAGTACCCGGTTGGACCTCCTTTTGCCTTCAGAACTCCCGTAATTCTTCATGGCATAAACTCCATAGGTGCTGGAAACAATCCTCACTGAATTCTGGTCCATATTGACATGTCAACATCACACAGTTGCTGCAGACTTATCAGCTACACATCCATGATACAAATCTCTTGTTACACCACATCCCAAAGGTGCTCTACTGGATTGAGATCTGGTGACTGTGGGGGCCATTTTAGTCCAGTGAACTCATTGCCATGTTCAAGAAACCAGTTTGAGATGATCTGAACTTTGTGACATTGCAGGTTATCCTACTGGAAATAGCCATCAGAAGATGGAGACACTGCGGTCATAAAGGGATGGACATGGTCTCAGCAGCAATACTCAGGTAGGCTGTGACATTTAAACGATGCTCAGTTGGTACTAAGTGGCCCAAATTATGCCAAGAAAATATTCCGCACCCCATTACAGCACCAACACCAGTCTGAACTGTTGATACAAGGCAGGATGGATCCAGGCTTTCATGTTGTTGACGCCAAATTCTGACCCTACCATTTGAATGTCACAGCAGAAGTTGAGACTCATCAGACCAGGAAACATTTTTCCAATCTTCTGTTGTCCAATTTTGGTAAGCCCGTGCGAATTGTAGCCTCAGTTGCCTGTTCGTAGCTGAGTGGAGTGGCACCTGGTGTGGTCTCCTGCTGCTGTAGCCATGCAGAGATAGTGTCACTCAAATACGGCAAATACAGAGGTGAGAAATGTGCCTCGAAATAATGACAGAGTCTGAGTAGCAGGTTTTACAGAGGGACCACTGGTAAAGAGACGCTCACATACACAAACACAGAGGAAAGGCACTGAAGGTACATTTGGGTAAGAGATGTCAAATATTTTTTATTTCTTCTATTACCTGTCTGCAACAGGTACCATAGCTAATAGAAAAATGAATCATTGAAAATAAATAATAGGTAAGTGAAATGACAGTATTAATTTGAAATAGATAGTAATCTTATATACTGTATAAAGCAGATAGTAACAATCTTGCAGTCTTGTATGTATGTTATCATCCAGTTGACGCTTAGTAACCACAAGGGGGCGCCAGAGAACCCCAGACACAGCAAAACAGTCCACAATATAAGAATCTAAATACAGTAAAGAGTTTTTATTCCATACAGCACCTTCCAATGAACACGTCTCCAACATTTAGCCACAATCTTATATATAAAGTAGATCAACAATCTTGCGCTCTTGTATGTATGTTATTATCCAGCTGACACTTCGAACGTTTCTGGTGTGCTCCGTAAAAGCAACCGACAGTTTTATCATGAAAAATCTGTAGTATTATTTGTTTGTCCTTTAATGTTTATTTTTGTTAACTACATTTTCATCTTGCATTATTCTTATTGAAACAATGTTGTAGTGGTAATAGAATTAAATCAATCTAATAATAATATTAATGTAATTGATTTTTTTTTCATTGTCAAAAATTCTGCATGTAAAAACTTATTACTACACCACAAAACAAAAATTAATCTATCAAGTTGAGTTTCTTTTAATCATATTTTTTAACATTCAGTTGACGCTCGGAACGTTTCTGGTGTGCTCCCTAAAACTAACTGACAGTTTTATCACTGTGCACTGTAAAAGCTACGGAAAGTTTTATTGTGAACAATCCATTATATTATTTGTTTGTCGTTTAATATTTGTTTTTGTTAACTATACTTTCATCTTGCTTTATTCTTATTGTAACAATGTTGTAGTGGTAATAGAATTAAATCAATCTAATAATAATATTAATTTAATTGATGTTTTTTGTTTCGTTGTCAGAAATTCTGCATATAAAAATGTATTACTACACCACAAAACAAAAATTAATCTGTCAAGTTGTGTTTTTTTAATTATATTTTTCTCAAACAATTAAAAAAACTTTATTTTTCAGTATCTTGCAAAGTTATAAGGGGTCTAATTTTTGCTATATTTCTTAAGTGAAAAAAATAATTTATATAAATAAATAAAAACTAAACTTTATCACAATTGCCCTCATCCAAAGCTCAATGGCTTCCTTAAGCTGATCGAACTCTGGGTTGCTTTTTTCAAGAGCTTGCACTCGTATAACTCTGATTGCGCCTTCTTTTCAGTGTGCAGAGTTCGTGACTCCATCTATTTCAACCAACGCACTTTAGAAGCTTCTAGATGACATTTTAGCTAATCGGGGTAAAACAGAGTCATCCATTATCTATGTTGCTTTGTGAAACTTGTACATTCTACTCAAATTAAGCAAAAAAGTATAGCAATTTACCATTATAATTTATTTTAAATGGTTTGGCTTTTTAAATGGTCGGACTCCGCCAGGGCTGCCCTTTGTCACCGATTCTGTTCATAACTTTTATGGATAGAATTTCTAGGTGCAGCCAGGGTGTTGAAGGGTCCGGTTTGGTGGACTCAGGATTGGGTCACTGCTTTTTGCAGATGATGTTGTCCTGTTTGCTTCATCAGGCCGTAATCTTCAGCTCTCTCTGGATCGGTTCGCAGCTGAGTATGAAGCGGCTGGGATGAGAATCAGCACCTCCAAATCCGAGAGCATGGTCCTCAGCCGGAAAAGGGTGGAGTGCCCTCTCAGGGTTGGTGGCGAGATCCTGCCCCAAGTGGAGGAGTTCAAGTATCTCAGGGTCTTGTTCACGAGTGAGGGAAGAATGGAGCGTGAGATCGACAGGCGGATCGGTGCGGCATCTGCAGTGATGCAGGCTCTGCATCAGTCTGTCGTGGTGAAAAAAGAGCTGAGCCGTAAGGCAAAGCTCTCAATTTACAAGTCGATCTACGCTCCTACCCTCACCTATGGTCATGAGCTATGGGTAGTGACCGAAAGAACGAGATCGCGAATACAAGCGGCTGAAATGAGTTTCCTCCGCAGGGTGTCTGGGCTTTCCCTTAAAGATAGGGTGAGAAGCTCAGTCATCCGGGAGGGGCTCAGAGTAGAGCCGCTGCTCCTCCGCATCGAGAGGAGTCAGATGAGGTGGCTCGGGCATCTGATCAGGATGCCTCCTGGACACCTCCCTGGTGAGGTGTTCCAGGCACGTCCAACCGGGAGAAAGCCCCGGGGAAGACCCAGGACACGCTGGAGGGACTATGTCTCCCGGCTGGCCTGGGAACGCCTTGGGATTCTCCCGGAAGAGCTGGAAGAAGTGGCCGGGGAGAGGGAAGTCTGGGCTTCTCTGCTTAAGCTGCTACCCCCGCGACCCGACCTCGGATAAGCGGAAGAGGATGGATGGATGGATGGATGGATGGTTTGGCTCTTACATTTCTGGCCCAGAACACAGAAGTGCACAGAACAGGCAATCCCAGAAGAATCATAAATGTACACAATAATAATAATAAAATGTACAGAGATATACTCTGAATTTTTTATGCTGCAAGCCTTGTTCATATTTTGCTTTTTTTCTTTAAAATAAACTTCCTCTTTAATAAAGATTAATTGTGGACTTGTCGCTTCTCCAGCTGGAGTTTTCAAAGATCTTCCCTCTGGTGAGCCATTCTTCAGGGTTTTTTGAGAATTTTTGAAAGCCTGACCAGCTATCTGAAGCTTAGTAAGACCTTAAACCTCCTGTTGTCCTGAGATCAGGCTTGACTTGTTTGGGATTTATTCTGTGGGCTTATGTTGAAGGCCTCACCCGTTTGTTATTTTATCTTGCCAGAACACTTGTGTTGAGGTGCAGCGAAACAAAAAGGCGAAAAGGGCAATACTATTTGAAATTGGAAAAAATCAAGTTTGCACTTAGAGGATCTGTTCAAAACCTTTTCAAAACCAGGCAGGATCTGATCAATAACATTTTAGAATAAGCATTTAAACTGAGGAAGCAGATTCTCTCCCCTTTTTTCCTTCTCCATTTATCTTTATTCACGTATTAATTAACCTATTTACTTATTTCTACCAGCTTAAAGTTTTCCTCTGCTGGCCTAGCTCTCTTTCTCAGGGATTGGGGTTGATTTATTTTGAACCTATTGTTGTAAAACTTCATTTATTTTTATGGAATGTTATTTAATTTTAATAAAATCAAGAAAAGCAAAAAAAAAAAAAAAGGCAAAAAGGGTGCCTTCTTAGGGAGTCAAGGCTGGGCAGGCTGTTAAAAAACAAGGCCTGTTAAAGCCCATTGAGGCATTCCTTGTGTGATTTTGGGCAATACAGGAAACAAATTGTTGTTGTTGTTGCTGCAAGGCCTCAAGAAAATCGGCAAAACCTGATCAGGACCCCCACTTGGCAGGCCTTACCCAAGGCAGCCTGACCTCAAACCTAACAGTCTGGCTTTAAGGCCCATTCAGGCCCAAATATATGTCACAGGTTTATAACCCTTGTGTTGTTTTCAGGGTCAAAAGTGACCAGTGGGAAAAAAAAACCCTAAAAAACTTCCTTTTAGCGTTACATTTTTTTTCCTGCAATGACTCTGCCACAACAAAAAAAAAAGTCAGTACTTTTTTTCATTATGAATGCTTAACACAGTCATGATACTGTACAAAAATTGGGTCATTTTTGCCCCAGCAGGAAAAAAAATAATTTTCAGGAAATGCAAACATTAATAAATAGGAAATATAAATCCTGGCAAACTGAATCAATTTGCTTTTCATATTTTTCATGATAATCACCTCTACGTTGTGAGAGACGGCACATGTAGGCAGGTAAGCAAGAAAATGAAGGCAAAGGATTGGCCTGTCGTGGCCAGAAGTGATTATGTGGGAGATCGATATAATAGGAGAATCGAGGAAGTTAACCAGCTTGGACAATTTGTTCTTCTGATACACTAGATGGTAGCATCCCTGGGCTAGGATTCCCACACGGACACCTGCAGGGTATGCTGGGACCGGTAGTACCCTAGGGGCTGCCAGGATTAGTAATCCCTACTTTGTAGGGCCTCCATTTAACCATTGGAGAAGTGCTTCCAACGGGCTATGCCCTAGTACTGGAATTATTCCAGGGTCCAGGATACAAGTAGCCAGTTGTGAGTTGGAGTCGGGCATGGAGGACGGACAAAGCTCACTTGGAAAGTGTGGAGAAGAAGAAATAGAGATAGATCCCTGATGGAGGATAGCAGTAATCGTGGGGTAGAGGGGTCCTTTCATTGGATTGGCTGGCCCAGCGCTGCCTCGGCTGTGGAATGGACAATTGGGGGAGGCAGCTTGATGGCTGAGGTCTCCAGGACTCTAAACAAATCCAAATCATATTATGGGATATCATCTACTGTTAAATTCTGCTCCGTACTTGTACAATTCTTATTTTTATACTGTATTGAAGATTTGTTCTGTTCTGTTCTGTGTATTGTATTGTATTGTATTGACCCCCTTCTTTTGACACCCACTACACGCCCAACCTACCTGGAAAGGCATCTCTTTTTGAACTGCCTTTCCCAAGGTTTCTTCCATTTTTTCCATACAATGGTTTTTTGGGAGTTTTTCCATGTCTTCTTAGAGAGTCAAGGCTGGGGGGCTGTCAAGAGGCAGGGTCTGTTAAAGCCCATTGCGGCACTTCTTGTGTGATTTTGGGCTGTACAAAAAATAAATTGTATTGTATTTATTGTATAGAGAAAGTAATGTATTATTTGTGATTTATGCAAATAAACCTTTCTATGGTACCAGGACTTGTGTCTGTTTGGTTGTGTCTTGGGTGTGGTGTGCCCCATAGTGGTCACAACATGAATAGCTGCAAATAAAGTTTAATCTTAAAGATAGGGTGAGAAGTTTGGTCATGCAGGAGGAGCTCAGAGTAGAGCCACTGCTCCTCCGCATCGAGAGGAGTCAGATGAGGTGGCTCAGGCATCTGATCTGGACGCCTCCCTGGCGAGGTGTTCCAGGCGCGTCTAACCGGGAGGAGGCCCCAGGACACGCTGGAGGGACTATGTCTTTCGGCTGGCCTGGGAACACCTCGGGATGCCCCCGGGAAGAGCCAATAGAAGTGACCAGGGAGAGGGAAGTCTGGGCATCTCTGCTCAAACTGATGCCCCTGCGACCCACTCTCAGATAAGCGGAAGAGGATGGATGGATGGATGGATGGAAGGATGGATGGATATTTAGATGTAGCTAAGGAACTAGCTAAGGATGCACCTAGGGCTGACAAAAGGAAGAAATGCCAAATGTGACCAACCATGTTAAACCAACACAGTGTGCTGTCCATGCCAGAAATGCATTTGCAATTCCCATGCTCGCTACCTGGCAAATTGTTTTATACTGTATGTGCCAAATAAAGAAATACACAGGAAGTTACAAGAATATTTAGGCAATGTAACTTTTCAGCTAACTTCACTGAAATGTTCAATTTGTCAATGTGGCTGTCTCTTGGTGCAAAAGAATTCAAACCAATTCTTACCCATGTAATATATTTAGAAATGGCAGTAATGAAAAAAATAGCAACAACAATAATAATAATATTAATATAATATTAATTACTGTATTGCACAAATGAGTAACCATAAAACAGAAACAAAAAGTTATTCATATAAAAGTAATTATAAAATGACACAAAAAACACAGATAAATAGTTGGGGTACCACCTTGGTAACCCTGTATAATTTGACAGGGTTTTTGTTCGTAACTAAACATGGAATTAGCTGTGGAGTTGTGCATGCAGAACCAAAGTAGGTAACTGGTTTTCCAGGTTATCAAGAAAGACAGTAGGAAGGGGTGGGTCCAGGAGGACAATAGCTCATAGAAGCAGGGCTATGCAGTGCCCCTGGTGGCACTCTTAGAGCCCAATAGGATGGAGTCACCAAACTCCAATTCCCAACATGCTCTGTGGTGACATAGCAACACAGGGGGACTGCCACCTAGTGATACAGAGAAGGTAATGTCCTTGGCACACACTCTACCCAAGACCCTACACTTTGGCTGGGCAAGGGTACCAGCCATCCACCACAATTGATAAGGCACACACACACACACACACACACACACACACACAAACAAAAAAAAAACTCTACGATGGTCTATGATGTCTTCTTTATGTGTCTTGGGTACATTTCTTAAAGTTTCTATAAGTTATCACATACATTAAGACTGACGTTTAACTTTCATATGTAACCCAACAGTCAGAAAACTATCGTATATACTCGCGTATAAGTCAGGGTCTTCAAACCCGAAAAATCAATCATAAAATCAGACCCCAACTTATATGCATGTTCAAAAATATGACACTTACATTTTTTTTCCATCTCCTTGCCTCCTCCAATCTCGCACCAGTTTCTCAGACACATCAAATTTTGTTGTGGCAGCGCAGTTACCAATATCTTTCGCCACTTCAACAACTTTTCATTTTAAATGAGCTTCATATTTTCTTCTGATTGAACGTTCCATCGTAGGTAAGGGATGCTCTTACGATAAAGATGCATGTATGATGTCTAGGAGGACAAACACCAGAGATGATGTCAATGATGGAAGAGTTGTCAATCATCCTGTTTGTAGAGAGAGAGGATCAGAAAACAGTGCCAACTCCTGGCTCGGCAGGTAATTACATCTAGCAGGGCCCTGAAGCTGATTTCATGTGTTTATGCACATGTGACAGTGGCATATAAAAAATTACATAATTATGGGTGGAATATCCCTTTAAGGGTGTACAGGAATGTGCCCTTGAGTGGACTGATGTGTTACCACTTTGCCAATGCACTAAAATGGTCATATCAGGTCCAGAAAATGAATGGACGTCATACTAAAAGATTACTTCTGTCTCTGATATTCTATCTCTCGACCTGTTCATATTTCTTCTTTCAGTAAAAATAAAACAAATTACCCTTTGTGTCTTTGTTAACATTTTCTTAAGTTAATGTTTGCTACATGTTTAAATGTATAAATAGCCGGCTTTGCTTTTTGTAATATTATGTGCGATATTAGATTATTATGGGAGAATTTTAGAAAGCTGTCTTAAATCTGAGACATTGTTATAATACCAAATGCAACATGTAATTTGAATGATTCCTCTCATATAATCACTGTAACGGTTGCCCTTGGTAACCAATAATGTGTTGAAACAGACAGGAGCAAAGGCAGCGAGAGCAAAAATCTGTTTTTGCAGCCTATGCGGTGGGTTACTAAGAGTGTTTCTGTTAATCTAAATGAAAACGTTTCATTTATTTTTATGAAATGTAGTTAATTGTGATATACATTGTGTTCATTTATTATACTAATATAATTTTTTATATTTAAGCCATCAATATAACCTTTAGAAATTGTATGGTTTGAGTAACCTTTAATTCAAAAGAAACCACAGACACGTTTAATAAATTACCAAGTAGTGCGGAGGAGAGTGGGACCTGAAAAGGAACTTTAGCTCTTGACTTGACTTTATTTTAGACAATCCCAGTGATTAAGATGAACAGTCTGTTCTTGTCACAATTGTTCTAATGTTCTAAAAATTCTACACATATGAGCTCAGGGATACTCAGGTGGATGAGCCTGTGGTGTCCTGGATGATGGACTGTCTGTCAGGCTGACAACAGTTTGTGAGACTCGAGGACCATGTGAGCAACACTGGAGCACCACGAGGAACAGTCTGCTTTACCTCTGACTAGAAATGTAACAGCAGGTCAGGTCATTTGCAGACATTGTCAGATGGTTCTGCACTTGTGGGGTGTATTGATAAGGGGGATGAGGCAGAGGAGAGAAGTTAGGTTGTAGCAGTGCTACTTGAATTTGAAACTGCAGCTCCCAGCAGTCTCTGCAGTGGCTCTGATTGGTCTTCTGCAGAGGGTGCAGGGACTGTTGGGGTCAAAGAATGTCAGCGCAGCTTTTAACACTAGAATTACCAGAGCATACGAGAAAACTCGTAGATCCAACCCATCTTAAATCCCATCGCACCTCTCCGCCAGCGTCTTTTGTCCTGTAAATGTGCCGATTAAGACGAGCAGCAAGCAGCCGGCTATTCCATCCCCCTACCATTGCAGAACGTTCACTAAGTTTTCCCAGCTCATGCCTTGTTTGATTATCTGGGAGTGAGTGAACTGCTGGAGTTTTAGAGTGGAAATAATAGATTGTTATTTGGAACACATGCATTTCATGTGTGTTCCGTTTCTACAGTAATCTGTGTAAACACATTGTTAAAACAGAAACTTTTTCATAGTATCTTACTATATAGTTTATGCCTACATTTTGTAACATTTATTATTAAAATATGAAAAAGTTTCTGTTTTAACAATGTGTTTACACAGATTACTGTAGAAACGGAACAAGGCATGAGCTGGGAAAACTTAGTGAACGTTCTGCAATGGTAGGGGGATGGAATAGCTGGCTGTTTGCTGCTCGTCTTAATCGGCACATTTACAGGACAAAAGACACTGGTGGAGAGGTGCGAATGGATTTAAGGTGGGCCGTATGTACGAGTTTTTTCGTAGGCTCTGGTAATTCTAGTGTTAAAGAGGGGGCCAGTGACCAAAAGATAAAGGTTTTTTGTAATTTGTGTTTTAAGTTCCTGTCTGTCTTCCTTCTGTTGGGTCACCTGTACTTATTTGTTTTGTCCTGGATCGTTTCGTGGTTGGGGTCTGGATTGTCTGCCATCTGCCTGTGTATATGAGGACTGTAAGTGGATTCATGGCCATCCTGTCAGGAAAGGAGCACTCCTGAACCTGTCTACCCATCTTCACACATTCAGGAACTACCAGTTGGACTATCTTTACACTCCCATTCAACGTGCAGATCTCTGGACTATCTATCTTCATCATTACATTGACAGATTGGACTGGTCTCGGGACACAGAGGGACTAGAGAAGAGAGGGCAGAGCAGACTCTTTCTCTTTTGGAGGCTGCATTGTTCCTTTATTATGGGAAGTGATGTCCTTGGCATCTTCTATAACTCTGTGATGGCCAGCGTGGTGTGCTGGGCTGGTAACATCACTTCAAGAGGGGCTCACCAAATGAACAAGCTGATTTAAAGTACAGGCTCAGCCACCGAGTCTGAGAGGCACAGCTAACAAGTGCTTTGTTATGGAATCAAATGTAAAATTTAAATCTATAACAGATCTGACTTTTGTTTATTGTGCTTGCTGGCGTCCTTGGGTATGCATGCAGAATTATAAAATATCGGATACGTTTCCTATACAACCTATTCAATTTCTGTGCTATCAGTGGAGAATCCACATTTTTGGGGCTCAGAAGCTGTTATGGGGGAACTATTGACAACACAAATGACTTCTAGGTAACCGCTGTTATTTTCTTTGCTAAGTTTGTTCCATGACAGACCACCACAATTATTTTAGAAAGATACCCATTTCTTCTCAGATTTGGATTAAAATTGTTCTACTGAACTACACTGTATTTTTAACATTATTATTTTTTGAAAAACCCTTCTCATACAGCAGATACTCAACTCATACCATAGATGCCCAAAATTTTTAAGCAATAAGGACTAAAGTCGCTTCTGGGGTCCCTCTGAGATTAGGGGCCCTGATGCTTAAGCGTCATTAGATTTATAGTGTGCTACTGTGGACTTTTGAGACCAATGAAGTGTGACACCATGTCACTATTGGCTTTTTTTTCTGTTGGTAACATTGTTATCTTCATTTTACATGAAAACATAAGATTACCATCACCTCAAACTACATTGGGTTAATAATCCATCCAACTTGCTAATAAAATAAGCAACATTTGGGTGGAGTATTCATTTAATTAAACAAGATTGTCCATCCATGGACATACAACTTAAGAATTTTACTTCCATCTTTATACATAACATTGCCACCACCACCACCAAAACAACTACTGCTTTGTATTAATGATCTTTAATATGCAGCAATATTTTATTTATGTGATCTGTAGGCCATACAAGAATTTTCCCATACATGTGCAGACTTCTCTAACATAAATATTAACTTACCTCACTAACTATGTCAGTTCATCTTTTTCTAAATGACATCTACAACACGATACATTGGGCAGAAAGTGAAAAGAGATCGGAATAATTTCATTCTTGGCCCCTCTATACATCTCTACTGGATTTTACCCTCCTTTAATAAATGAAAAACAATTCTACAAAGGAAAAAAAATTTGGGGACCGTCCCCGTAGAATGGAAGGAGGGACAAAAGAAAAACACACAGTCCAAATGATGATCAAATACTTATTACAGCAGATGACGATGTTTATCACAGAAAATGGCTTTTTATACAATGACGAAATGGTGGACAGAAATGAGTTGGCAGGAAATGACGTTGAATCAGGCAGATGGATACAAAGTCATCAAAAGTGTCCCGAAGTGATGTAGTGGTGGAAGTGACATCATCTTCTGGAGACTGGAAGTATCATCATTGGTTGGAGCCGTACATCATCAGCGATGTCGGTGGCCATCTTGGAACCCGGAATTAAGGTAAGGAGATTATTTTTCTTCTTTTTGTCTGATGAAAGAGAGAGAGGGAGGCATTAGTACCGCAAGTCAAGTCAACCCGGGCTTGTTGATTGCCTCCTAAGCGCATGTGTGTGACACCTCACACACCCTGTCTCCTCAAAGTGTCGTGAAACTAGAAGTCTCATAGCACATAGTTCCAAAAGCACTCCCAAAAATGACCATTAGAGGGGGATAGCACTGTCAAACCCCAGCTTGTAATATGGCCAAGCACTGAATCTTTCTAAACAAAACATTATTCTTAATAAAAAAAAGTATGGAATTACCTGAAACACGAAAGCAATCCAAATCAAACAAATCCTAAATCAGGCTCCAAAAGCAAGTTCAAAAAAACAAGAAGAAAGTCAAAGTGTCAGATCCCCAATAATTAACAGAATCCACCTAAATTAAGACATAAGCATCTGTGTGTCTGTCTGGGTATCCTTCTGGTTGCTGGGTGTCTATCATTCCAAAAGACAGCACATCACAGACATTTTCCGCAATAAAATGTATTGTATTTATCATTCCAATATCCAACCCGCTATATCCTAACTACAGGGTCACGGGGGTCTGCTGGAGCCAATCCCAGCCAACACAGGGCGCAAGGCAGGAAACAAACCCCGGGCAGGACGCCAGCCCACCGTAGGACACACACACACACCAAGCACACACTAGGGACAATTTAGAATCACCAATGCACCTACCCTGCATGTCTTTGGACTGTGGGAGGAAACCCACCCAGACACGAGGGGAACATGCAAACTCCACGCAGGGAGTGTGTGCTTATAATTGTGTTGCTGCATTCATTTTCATATAACATTTTGCTATCCAAGCCACACATGCATTTTCTTCCATCTCTCAGCAACCTTTACATATTTAAAGCACCGTATAAGTGGGGGTCTTGAAACCCAACTTGTATGCCCGTTCAAAAATGCAACACATAATTTTTACACACACACACACACACTAGAGACAATTTAAAATCGCCAGTGCACCTAACCTGCATGTCTTTGGACTGTGGGAGGAAACCCACGCAGACACATGGAGAACATGCAGACTCCACGTAGGGAGGACCCAGGACGTGAAACCAGGTCTCTTAACTGCGAGGCAGCAGCGCTACCACTGAGCCACCGTGCTGCCCATTATTACTATATACATTACAAAATACATTCCAACAGATGGCGTACTGCAAATGTTAATGCTCAGGCCTTAACAATTAATACAAAAAAAAAAACTCACCAATCCTAGGCAGGTTTGAAATAAACCACCAGGAACTGTAGAAGACCCTCTGGATTTATAGGGTGGAGGGCAGTTCCTGGCTGTGATTGTTAGGTGGTCCCACCTCTTGGAGGACCACCCACAAAACAAATGGAACATTGCAAAGCCAACTGATATAAAAAGACAAAATAAAAAAAAAAGAATGGTGTACATCATCAACATAAATAAAAGAATCAAACATCACAGACATAAAACATGAATTTCAACCCAAGCCAGGGGAGGAACCCTGGCTGAGACATGACACAACGTGACACTTGAAATGACACCTCGGTCTCCATTGTATGTTATCCCTCTTTTCCAAAAACACCCCTCGCCTCTTCTGTGACCCTTTTTGTATCCATGGAAGTCCCTTTTGCCAGCCAGCAGCTTATCACAGTCTGAGATAAAAGCCAAGGATTTTTTTTTAAGCAGACAGTGAGGTTGTATTCAGTTCAAAAGTAAAATTTTGCTACAGGCTTATTTCATAAAACAAAACCCAAGGTTGCCCTTACCTGACCTCTTTTGAAGTAATCTGAGAATGGATTCATTCAGAAGCCAAAACAAATGCTGGCACACCTAAGGTATTATTATTATTACTATTATTATTATTATTATCAGAGTGTACTTCAGCCAATTTAAAAAAAACTGCAGAAAAAGGAAAAGCATTCAGCGCTGACAAGTGATGTTTTGCAGGTGGCAGGGGCAGACAATAAGAAAACTTTACTATGGGGCTTAGGGATCCAGGGAGCTGCCAACTTTGCCTTCATATGCTATTATACTACAACATTAACAAGGACACCATTATTATGGGGAGAAATGTGGAGAGGAACAATGGAAATGTATAATTCCAGCTTTGTCAAGCTACCTGTAATACTTCTTGACATGTAATAAGTGTATGATTTACAGATTTATGTCTAATATTACTTCTTTTGATTCTCTAATTCGCCTTCTCTTTAGACAGCTCTTCCTGTATCCTGGCTGCTCGACAAAATCAAGAAACCAGGTCAGCCTTTTAAAGCTGTCAAGAATGTATACAATAATTAGTTATTGTTAAAAACAGAATTCATTTAATGGACTGCTGTGTATTTTGACATTCATGTCTCTGGCGACTCTTCCTATGAAGTCAGTAGGCGGATTGGGAGAGTATGAGGGATCATGAGGTTGCTGGAAAGTGGTGTGTGGCGCTCTATACAAAAGGACGAAAGTCCAAGTCTTTAAAGTCCTGGTGCTTCCTGTCTTGCTATATGGTTGTGAGACATGGACGCTATCCAGTGACCAGAGATGAAGACTGGACTCCTTCAGTACTGTGTGTCTCCGGAAAATCCTTGAGTACCATTGATTTGACTTTGTGTGGAACAAGCGGTTGCTCATGGAGTCCCGAATGAGGCACATTACCTGCATTGTGAGAGAGCATCAGTTACTATCAGAACAATCGCATCATATTATCAGCTTGAGTAAAATGTATACCAGAAACAAAAATGGAAAATTAAAAATTACATTTACTCAAAAACAACAAACAAAATAAAATGGTGGTGCTTCCATCTGTTTCATTGTGGTTTAGCTTTATTGCATTATCTCCAGATTCTTCTTCTGTATTTTTTTTATTGTGTTTCCACATGACATGCCATAGACATTGCAAAAGTCTAAGTGTTGATTGGCAATGTGAACTTAGTATGGTAACCTCGGCCCTTTTACAACCTAAAGTTTTTATAAATAATGCAGTGCAGTATAATCAGTTCAGACGAGACTTATTGTCAAGTGTACAATGTAAAATGAAACTCTAGCCATGTTTATGCCCTTCATGAACTTGCACAGTACTGCCATTCAGGGTGAATCTCATACCACAAGATATCTAAAATATATAAAAAATTAGAATGTAATGTGAAAAGTATGCCCTGTTTAGGAAAAATATCATCCTATGATTTGAGCGCACATCTGTCATTAAACCACTGTGTCTGTATGTGATTCAGTATGTGTGCTTCCACTACCTTTAGAAGAAAATGATTTGAATACACGTGGTGTTTTATCATGCATGTTATCAGCTCACCTGTGACGTCCACCTAACACACTCTTAGATTATTTTCTTATTGTAGAATAGGAAGAGATGTCAAAACAAGCTACGTAGTTGTTATCTGTAACCTCTCACTTCTCTCACAGTCCATGTTGTACCCCACATATTCAACTCTAGGGAACTCTGACGGCAGGCTACTTACTGACTGAGGCTGTCTTATATTCTTATTCTGTTACTTCAAACCAGTTTATTACCAATAGAGAATTCCATAAAACATTCTTTGCGCCCCTAAGAGACCGTAGTTGCACAAGGAATGATCAATCTTAGCATTTTGACTATGCAAGTGGCAATAGCTGACAGAGCCATTAAGTTTAACACTTATTACCGGGACGCTGCACTATAGGTCTATGCATTTCTCTCTATTATAAAAAAAAAAAAAAATCTTGGAAGGTTTGGAAGGAGACGATACGTGATCTTCTCAGAAGACAATCTGACATCCTGCGAGAGACACTTTAATGTCACACGAGACAAGGCAGTGAGACAAAAGGACAGCTGCTGTACAGGCTTTTAAATGATTGCCGCGCAGAGCGACAAGAGGAACACGCAGCTCAGCAGCAGCAGCAGAAAGACAGCAGCTGATCAGACCTCATCTCCTTAGTATGCGCTCAGATCCACACAACACCAGCGACAGAGTCACGAAGTGGCTGGATCATTGTGCATGCCCAGTGGTTTGGGGCAAGGCCCCCTAGTATAATAAATAATGAACTTGTAAAAAATGTAAAGAAATTTATTAGAAAGCAATGGTTTTATTATCTACAGTAATTCTCTCAAAAGTGTAAAGAAACTGCTAATTACTTCAGTTTCACCAAAAACAGAACTAATTCAATGCACAATGCAGTGGTTGCACATGTGCCACAAATATAACGAGATTCTTTTGGCTTTCCACGCTTGCTGAGCACAACACACTTGATAGTTGGTGAGTATTTGCGCTCAGTTGGCTGCAGAATGTCCATGTACTGCTGTCCTGACAGCCATAAAAAGTCGGACACCTTATGATGAAATAACACCTTTGGGGCAGCGACCCACATCAGTGCCAGAGCCTACAAGTTCCACATCATCCAATTGATTGTCACTATCTTGATCACTGGCATTATCATCAAAATATTCATCCTGCAGTAAATCTAGTTGTTTCAAAACATTTGAAGATCTCCTTTTTCACAACAAATAGCTATGGACTGTCTACTTATTCCACTATTTTTCTCAAACTGTTGCCACCAAAAAAAAAATAAAATCCTATGGCTACCCACTAGATGGCAGCACTACAGTAGGTAACTGAGACACGGCAGAAAAGCTCACCAGCAAGCTGGCTACATCTCAGATAAGTATAATAATAATAATAATAATAGTAATAAATCATATTTATATTCAGATACGGCTTCTCTCGTATGTCTCGTTTTTAACAGGCTCAATGAAATACAACTTAACTTGTACCTTATATTCAAAGTGTTAAACTTTCAATTAAAAATTATATTTATTTGCAGAATAGCCAATAACAGCAAATATGACCAAATAATTATACCACCTGGTGGGATCATACAGTCTAAACTGCAAACAGCCTGGTTATAGTGGCTATACATACAGCCTGGGCTGGTAATATCACTTCAGGAAAGGCCCACCAAATCACCTAGCTAACTAAAAAGATATGGGACATACTCTAGACCCCCTGGAGGTCGTAGCAAAAACCAAACTGAGTGCCATTATGAACCATGCTGCACATCCTCCCTCTGACCCTCCAACACTAAGGACATTCAGCAGAAATGTGTGAAGAAACGTGACGGGTGGCTCCTTTATAACAATAGCAGTACTCCTGTATAGGACCTTGGCAGGACTAGGACCAGCAAGTCAGAAGTTTCTTCTTTATTCAGACCAAAGTCTGTGCTTATTTATTTATTTTATTACTTACTTATCTACCTTTATTTGTATAAGAGCTTCTGTAAAAAGCCAAATTTCCCCTTAGGACAAATATAATTCTATCCATCTATTTATCTTTATAGAGACAGAACCATTATACATTTTTATAGTGCATATTATATTGTATAGTGTGTCTCCTATCTATCTATCTATCTATCTATCTATCTATCTATCTATCTATCTATCTATCTATCTATCTATCTATCTATCTATCCATTTTATAGTGCCTTTCCTATCTATGTGTCTATCTATGTATACAAACCATTCTAAGGTTCTGCTTTCCCAGAATACACTTCACTTAGCTTTTGTTCAGCTTGACCAGACTTTCAGGTTTCTGTCAGTGGAACACGTTGATGCATCCCCCCATACACATGGCATAATAAAATAACATGATTTGAGTACAAATGTACTGCTGACACTGGCACACATGTTAATAATGGCGTACTCAAACCCAGAGAATTCAAGACATGTGGTGAGCTCTGCCGCTGTTTCAGATAATTGACACACTTTTCTACAGAGCATCATTTGTTACAATACATTTTAGAACAAGAAACAGAACTGGAGTGACAAAAGTAAGATAAATAGGCAGCATGAAGCTACAGGAATTTTTTGAATTGGGGGTACACAATGGGGTAAATGTGAAAACTCCATCCATGAAGACCGCTGATAGCAGACCAGTGATCAGGAACCGAGTCTTAACCTGAAACAAGTCGTACCAAAGACGCATTACTTCTCTTGTTATCATAAGGCCTACCTCAGAACTGCAGAAGGCACATTTTCTTAATTCGTGCCCTTTGATGCTTCAAACTGGACATATTCAGTAAGCTTCTGGTCTTTTGTTTTCACATTTGCACTCCAAACCCATCACCACCATTTCAAAATGTGAAAGCAGGTTTGTTATTTTTTTTTACTTTACAACACAATACTTTGTGGCAAATTAATATATAAAATGATTATAAAGGAAAAACCTCAACCTGAAAAATACTGAAGTTATCCTTTAAGCCTATTCAGGATCATTGGGGCCACAGGCTATAGCAGCAGTAGGTACAAAGCAGTAAACCACCCAAGACATGGCGCCAGTCAAATACATTGTCCACTCATAAACCCACACAGTCTCATTTAGAATTTCCAATCAACTTAACCAGCATTTCTTTGGAGATATGAGAGAAAAAAAAAAAAGAATTCAGCCATAGTGGAAATGTTAAAACACCACACAAACAACTACCTGGTATGGATGTCAAACCCAGGTTGTGGCTGTGTAATCCAAAATGCCATCCCTTCTTACTTCATTAAGCAGTTTGTGTGGAGTTGGTGTGTTCACTCGGTGTTTTCGGGAGTATATTCTTGTCTTCTTAGGGAGTCAAAGATGGGAGGGGCTGTCAAAAAACAGGGTCTTTTAAAACCCATTGACAGCTTTCCTTGTGTGATTTTTGAACCATACAAGAAATACAATTTGGTTGTTGTTTTTGTTACAAGGCCTCAAAAAATGCAGAAAAACCATATCAGGACCTCCACCAGCCTGCCTAGAGACAGGCCATACCCCAGGCAGCCTGACCTCAAACTTAACAGGCTGGCTTCAAGGCCCATTCAGGCCCAAATATATGGCAGAGGCTTTTAACTATTGTAGTGTCTTTAGGGTCAACAATGACCCATTTCTGACTTGACCAGTGGAAATTAAAACCCCAAACAATTTTCTTTCAATGTTAAATGTAATTATTTTTCATGAAAAGACCCAACAACTACAAAAAAAAAGCAATTGATTTCTGCTTTTGTAAATAGCAATAAGAATTCTGAATACAGTCAAAGGTACAAAGATTGCCTTTTAGTCAAGTGCAATAATAATTTACAGGCAATGGAAACCTTAATAATAAACCTTGTTTTTGTTGTGTTGCATGTTTTTTTTTTTCGTTTTTTTTTTATCAATGTTCTTGTCACTTAGAGCTGCCAGGCAGTAGCACTTACAACTGTGAAACACAGCAGGGTGACAAACAAAACCAAAAGCCCTTCCATTTCTTTTACGTTTTTTTAGAGCTTTGCAGAATAGAATCCGGCAGATGGCTTCCTAGATTTACACTTTAACATCTGATACCTAATCACCACAGAAAAAAAAGAAGAAGAAGCTATTTTGACAAGAAGATTGCTGACTCGGATTTTTGCAGCTATTAGATGTAAAAAATGGAAACGAACTTTCACCTGTGGAATCCCAGCCTGTCAGCTAAGCTGGGGATGATGTATACACCATTTCAGTTTTGCTTGCTTTGTATCAGTGTGCTTTAAAATATAAAAAAGTAGACTGACAGGTACAGACTTTAAGTAGTGCTCAGTTATTAAAAGTACAAAATATAACACGGCTTCAAGAGATGTAAATGGTGGTGCGGTGGTTGGTGTTTGAAAGTCCCAGATGGCCTTTACCTATGTGGAGCTTGCAGGTTTTCCATTTTTTCTGTATGGGATTTCCTCCACATACGAGGTGTGGCAGAAAAGTAATGAGACTGATTTTTTATTTACCAAAGTTTTTATTTTTTTCAAACATCAATGTTAACCCCTTCAAAGTAGTTCCCTTGGGCAGCTACACACCGATGGAGACGTTGTTCCCACTGTTGGTAGCAGCGCTGGAAGTCTTCAACCGGTATGGTCTTCAGCATGTCCGTTACACTCTTTTGGATGTTTTCTAAAGTCCCGAAATGACGTCCTTTGAGGACATTTTTCAGTTTAGGAAAAAGGAAAAAGTCACACGGACTGAGGTCAGGTGAATAAGGGGGCTGGGGAACCACAGGAATGCCTTTTGAGGTCAAAAATTCTGTTATGGAGAGGGCAGTGTGACATGGGGCGTTGTTATGATGGAGCATCCATTTGTCTGCAATGTCTGGTCTCACGTGAATGACCCTTTTTCTGAGCCTTTCAAGGACGTCTTTATAAAAAAATGGGTTGACAGTTTGTCCTGGAGGTTTTCGAAGTTGATGGCCTCCCTGAACGGTGTTCATCTTCAACGTGTTTTCTGCCTTCCAAAAATGATTTGTGCCAGCGAAAAACTTGAGCTCGGGATAAAGAATGTTCCCCATAGGCCTGTTTTAACTTTTCAAACATCACACTTGCCGATTCTCCAAGCTTAACACAAAATTTAATGGCACAACGTTGCTCCAAATTCCGCTGTTCCATTTTGCGCGACGCACAACCAAAAACACAACTTTGCTAATAGCAGTCACAAAAATCACGTAGTTAACAGAAGGAGTTGAAACTCGCACTGAGCTATGGGAGGGTACTGATACACGTGCTCTATCAAGGACAACAGCGCAGCGTTGCCAGATCGCTTGCAGTGTTGCCAGTCTCATTACTTTTCTGCCACACCTCGTATTCCTGTTTTCCACCTCAATCCACAGACATGCATGTTAGATTAACTGTGGGTACCCCAAGTGGGCAGATGGATGTGTCTAAGTGGACCACGCACCACATTCAGGGCTGTTCCTGCCTTGAGATAGACCAGAGTTATTCAACCAGTTATGTGAGATAACAGTGTAGTGCACCTTGGTCTGAACCTGAGAGGGACAAGGACCTGGTGGTCGAGACCAGTCCAAGGAGGACAGAACAAACCTGGAGAAGCTGGCATAAAAGTGGCTCTGCCATCGCCATGATCTAAACACAATAGTTAGAGCACTTCAGGCACATCTCCAGGGCTGCTGGAGTCCATCTACCTGGGTGTGGGGTCACCACCGAGTCTTGCAGGGTGGTGGACAGTGAGATGATTCTAAAGTAGAGAAGGGCTGGCAATGGAACGAAGAAGGTGGGAAAGTGCCAGCAAAGTGCTCACTAAGTGTCATGTCTGCGAGTGTTGGTCTCTGAGCTGCTTTTTTATTGGCTTCTCTGGTAGTCCCGCCCCTTCGGACAGTTGAGAACGTGTATGAGATTTAATGTGTTTGGGGTCAGTGGAACAGTGGTGTGCCTTGGGATGTTTTTTGGTTAGAAAGAGTGTGCCACCACAGAAAAAAAAGGTTTGGAAACACTGGGATAGACTCTGGACCCCCATCACAATAAACTGGATTAAGCAGGTTTGAGAATGCCTTGTGATTAAGCAGGTTTGAGAATGCCTTGTCTTGTAATAATATTGTAACAACGCCAACATTTATTTATATAGGACATTCTAATACAAATGGTGTAGCTCAAAGTGCTTTACAAGATGAAGAACGAAAAGTTCAAGACACAAAACAAGACTAGGCAATACTAAACAATAAAGAATAAAGTAAGGTCCAATGGCTATGAGGACAGAAAATTATAATTATATAGCACTTGTCTCACTACTCAAAGTACTTTTTATAATGAGTAAGGAGCCATGCCAACCACCATTAATGTGTAATACCCACCTGGAAGATGTGATGGCAGCCATTTTTACACCAGTCTGCTCACCACACATTAGCTGTTAGGTGGTGAAGTGATGAAAAAGACAGCCAATTATAGGCAGGGGTTGATTACTTGACCATGACAGGCAATTTAGCCTGGACTTCGGGATAAACTCTACTCTTTACAAAGGATGCCCAAGGATCAGTAAGGATCTCAGTTTTACATCTCATCCAAAGGACGGTGCCATTTTTACAGCACAGTGTCCCCATCACTGCACTGAAGCATTGGGTTTCACATTCAGACCACAAGGTAAGCGCCCCCTGCTGGCTTCACCAACACCTCTACCAGCAGCAAACCAAGCATTTGCTAGATGGTTTCCCATCCAAGTACTGGCCGGGTCCAAACATGCTTAGCTTCAGGTGGATGACCTGTTCTGAAGTGCATGTGATGAAGCCGTAGCTCTTCATGTGACACCTCAAGACTTGTGTCTGCCATTCAGCTCTCCTCAGGAGGTATCTATATTATGATTGGTCTTTTCTATCAGCTGTCAAACTTGTCCATGTCACCACCAAGTCACATTTACAATGCCTATGGAAGTTTTTACATTTTATTGTTATACAACTTTGAATCACAGTTGGTTTATATTTGTAAATAGTGCTGGTACCTGTTGCAAATGCCAGGAAGGATGGACTGGAATCCCGACCAAGAATGAGGATGGTTCCTTACCCAGACTTTTGGCCACAGGTGGATGTAGATGTGTCTCAGACTGGTTGGTCTTCAGTATTCTATTAGATTAAATTTAAATTAAATGAAAAGAATTTAATTAGCAGCAAAAACAGGTCACTAATTAAGAAAAGGGTTAGAATGAAAACCTGCAGCCACTGTAGTCCTCCAGGACCGGAGAATGGGGACTCCTGCTTTAGAATCTTCTTCTTCCTCTGTAGCTATTCCCATTTTTATATATGGAATTGTGTTATTTTATTTTTTTGACTAGACATCTCTAATAGAGGGTGGCGCAGTGGCGCAGTAGGTAGTGCTGCTGCCTCGCAGTTAGGAGACCCGGGTTCACTTCCTGGGTGCAGCTTGCATGTTCTCCCCATGTCTGTGTGGGTTTCCTCCCACAGTCCAGAGACATGCAGGTTAGGTGGATTGGTGATTCTAAATGGTGTGTGCCCTGCGGTGGGTTGGCACCCTGCCCAGGGTTTGTTTCCTGCCTTGTGCCCTGTGTTGGCTGGGATTGGCTCCATCAGACCCCCATAACTCTGTAGTTAGGATATAGCAGGTTGGATAATGGATGGGTGGATCTCCAATAGATGTTTCATTTTTTGTGGCATGATGCCTTAAATAAAAGAATAAGATTACTCAGATTCTGTAAATGTGTGCTTAACTTCAATGATGTAAAACTTCTATGACAGCTCAAAGGATTACCTGGTCAGTGAGGCTTTCATTCCAACCGTTCTCTTCATGAGAAGCTGGATTAATACAGTGCACCAAATACTAAAATAACCAAAAAATATTTTCAGTATTTGGAAAAACAAAAGGACAGCTTCAGTTCAAAACACGTTGTCATGATATTCTCATTACAGGAAAATCTACAGCGAATTCAGAAAGTATTCAGACCTTTTCAGTATTTCACATCTTGTTATATTGCAGCCTTGTGCTAAAATCATTTAATTTTTTTCCTCACATCAGGCAGCACTCTACACCCCAGAATGACAAAGCAAAAACAAAACATTTTTTTTTTTACAGATTTACTAAAAATTAAAAGAACAGAAATATCACATTGACAGAAGCATTCAGACTCTTTACTCAGTACTTCATCAAAGCCCCCTTTGGCAGCCATTCCAGCCTGGAGTCTTTATCGGTTTGACGTGCCAAGCTTCACACATTTGAATTTTCTGCTATTCTTCTCTGCAGATCCTCTCGAGCTCTGTCAGGTTGGCTGGAGACCATCGGTGGACAGCTATGTTCAGGTATCTCCAGAGATGTCTGATTGATTTCAAGACCAACCAAACAAGGTGTAGAAACATCTTAGCAATGATAACAGAATGGTATACACCTAAGCCAAATTTCAAATGTCAGAGCAAAGGGTTGGAATACTTGTGTCATTGGGATATTTCCATATTTTATTTTTAATAAATTTAAATAGATAGATCACATTTTTACATGGCAATCTCATTCCAAAGTCCTTTTCAAGTACTTTTAGGTATAATAACTGAATCAAGGGTCATATTTCATGTGATTTGCAAATGTTTTCTAAGTGATAATAATTGATCTAATTTCATTAGCTGGTCTATATACGCAAATAGATAGATAGATAGATAAGAAAGGCAACATATGATAGATAGATAGATAGATAGATAGATAGATAGATAGATAGATAGATAGATAGATAGATAGATAGATAGATAGATAGCCAGGACACCAGCTGGATGGAAGGACCGAGGGAGAGAGTATCCATAGGGCACTACCTTCCAAAGGACACTAGAGGGCAACACTCCTGGGTGGCTGTGGCACCACAGATTCCAGCAGGGCATGCTAGGAGTTGGAGTTTGGTACAGCTCTGTTGGGTTTCCGTGGGGGCTGCTAGGGGGAGCTGCAGAACCCTACATTGAACTTCCCTCACACCTGGGGGTGATTCCAGGTAACACTGATGAGCCACCTGGAGAACTCCCAGGAACTGCATAAAAGGAGCCACCTCACTCCATTCAGGGAGCCACAGTCAGGAGGAAGAAGGACATAAGCTTGCTGGAAGAGGAGTGGAAACGGAAGGACGAACGAACGAATCAAGGAAGGAAGGAAAGAAAAAGAAAGAAAGAACAAAAAGAACTGGGTATTGTACTTGGTGAATTGTACTGTGCTGAGGGAAAAGTGCTTCCCCACATAAAAAAAAAACTTGTATCTCTGCCTGTCTGTGTCAGGGTTGGGGCAGCCAGAGTGCCCCGGGTTTCCACAACAGATAGATAGATAGATAGATAGATAGATAGATAGATAGATAGATAGATAGATAGATAGAAAAGGCACTATATAATAGAGAAAAGATGTTAAAGGCACTATATTATAGATAGATAGATAGATAGATAGATAGATAGATAGATAGATAGATAGATAGATAGATAGATAGATAGATAGATCATTGTTTCTCCCTAGCTGGAAATTTCGCAATAAAATTTGCAAACATTTGTAAAATATTGTTTTCGCCTTTGTCATTCTATAAGTATTGTTTAATGTGGGTTAAAAAATTAATTTAAATGATTTTAGCACAAGATTGAAACATAGCAAAATGTTAATAAAGAAAAGTGGTCTGAATTCTTATGAAATCCATAGAATCATATCAGAAATGTCCACCATAACTATATGAAAGTATAAACAAATCATATCATAAAATAACACGCTCCAGTAACACTGGCTGAAGTGAAAACCAGCACCCACTGCAACCCACCAGTACTAAGGTGTGGAAACCCCTCCACCACCACAGTGATCAATCACCCAGCGCCTCCTAGTGGTCATCTCCAACAGTAAAAACCACAAACACAAAGGCCACCTACAGACTCATTTGTCACAAGTGGTAAAAGTCTCATGTATGTCACAAAGTAGTGCTTAATTTATTATACTTCATCGTGTATCAGCAGCAAAGATCTGGAGGCTCTCACTTCGCCTCCAGAGACTTGGTTGCTGTAGAAACACTTCTGCTGAATACTGTTACCATGCCAACAATGGGAGCCAAAATTTCAACAATGTGTTACTTAGTTAAGGTGAAGAAGATACAGTGTATTGTAAAATGCTTCCATCATTTGTTTTAAAGAAGAAGAACAAACCAATGTTAATTAACCCCTTTTAAGATTTGAATAGAATTTCCTTTTACTAATCGTTCTGATATACTAGAGAATGAATTAAGCATCACAGAGTACATCTATGCATCCATCCATTCTGGAATCTGTTTAATCCAATTTGGATGGAAATGCTATCAGAGTGATTAGTGCTGCTGCCAGATTTGTATCCGCCTCTCAGTCACTGCTAGTATGATTGCTCTCCATGTACCCCGGGTTTCCTCCCACAATTCCAAAGATGTCAATGTTGGCTTGAATGTTACATCTAAATTAAGGTATTAAATGTGTATATGTAAGTACAGTTTCATTTGGGTTCATTTTTTTGTCTTGGGCCCAGTGCTGCTAGAATAAGCTGTGCTGCTTCTGTGATTCTGAACTGGATTAAGTGGGATTTAGGAAGTAATGTAAAATTATGGGATATTAGTCCAATTCATCAAGACTAGAGTCTATACTGAGACTACTGAGTATAAAGCATGAACAGTCACTGGACAAAATCACACTCATTAATACTGAAACAGTTTAGAGGCATCAGGTAACCTAACATTCATTTGAAGGAAGGTCCACATAAATGGAAAGAATGTGCAAGCACAACATAGACAATGGCTTTAACTGGAATGACTGGATTCCATGACAGGTAGGTAGATAGATAGATAGATAGATAGATAGATAGATAGATAGATAGATAGATAGATAGAAAGGATTGCAGAAATTCTCTTTTCATCCTCTGAAATAACAGACAAGATCCCCATTGCAGTGAATCAGGACACCTTATGTTTATTTTAACACTGGAGGCAAAGGAGTCCACATACTGTATCAAAAAGTGACTTCTCTTTGCTGACTGAAGAATACGGCCGTACAACAAGCCTAAGTAAATGAGATTCACTTGCATTACCTTGTGTGTCACCATGAGTGCCAGTTTACCCCAAGAGATGACATGATTAATTCTGAGTTGTGTCCTCCTACTCGTCGCTGAGACCGGGAGTAGAACGCTTTGTAACTTCTTCTCACGTCCTACTCTCAGGTTGGACAAATTCTTATCCTAGTCATTATTTTAGTGAAATTCCTAGGAGTCATTCTGAGACACTTGATAGAGCAGGCCCAGGTCTCATTCCAGTTGAGAACTAGTCACTGGATCTCCATGACACCTGGCAGAAGTTCTGCAGTTTTTGCACAGAAGAATGGAGGAAAAAAGGCGGTGTGCATATTCAAAGTTGATAAAAAGATTTGCGAGAGAGACCTGTGCACTCAAGGCTGTCATGGCTGCCATCTAGTAATACTGACTGGAAGGAAAGGATGCTTATGTGATCAATTATTTTGTATTTTTTATTTTATATTTGTACTTAATTTAGACCACTTTCTGTTTTCACTTTGACTTTGTAGAGTACTGTGTCCCTTGGGTACCGTTAATTTGACTTTGTGTTGCTCATGGAGATTCCCGAATGATGCAATTTACCTGCATTGTGAGGGAGCGTCAGTTACAGCACTACGGCCATGTGGCGCGTTTCCCTGAGGGTGATCCGAGTGGCTGGACCAGGCCAAGGGGTTGCCCACATAACACCTGGCTGAGGCAGATAAAGGGTCATTTCCGGAGGGTGGGACTGGACCGCATGTCTGTCTGGGGGGTTGCCAAACAGGATCCCGAGCTGTTTCGTCATGTGGTGGGTGCTGCAAGGCACTGTACCAGTACATGCTCCCCAACTTGACTTGACTTGACATGCTGATCAGTGTCAAAAAAGCCAAATTAATTCCACTCTGATTCAGTGTTGTATAACAATAAACTTACAGATCGGTAATACTTGTTATAGGTGCTGTATTGTGCCAGTAGTAGCCCATCTGGAGCCCAAGGCAGGGTCCCCGTCGGTATGCAGAGAGCGGGGCCCCATTTAATAGCACAAATGGTAACCCTTTGTGCATATCCTGTGGACTTTATGGAACACGTGCCCCTTGGTGTACGGAGTTTGCACACATTTACTTTCAAAAATGTTGCCCAGCAGTTAACAGGATGATCCGAGTTAGAAGATCAGGGGAATGTGCCCCTCTCTGATTTACATTCATTAATGCTGCCCACTTATTATCATCAGAGTCTGACGACTGGGTGGGTAGGAGTGGTCCAGCATTTCAGAAACACAAACGCTGCCTCTTTGTGTACATAACGTGGACATTATTCTCATACTTCCATTGTCCCGGGGGGGGGGTGTCCCCCTCGGTGTCTGGAGCCTTTGCCTCTTAACTTTTATAAATGCCACCCCTCACATAACAGTGTCCCGTGTCACTTAATGGATTGAGCGGTTCTGGTGCTGGATGTTATGTCATCTTGAGCACTGCAGACCTTGAAAGGCAAACTGGTCACATTTATGCTGCTGTGCAGCCTCCAGTCAAAGTTACCGGCACCTTTCTGATTCTGTTATCTGCATTTTCCATCCCTTGGGATGACATACAAGGTATTTTTATGTTGTTTTCCAAAGCAGCCTTTAATAAACTATAATTTTATATTGTAGATGAAAGACCTCTATCAATTAGTATTTTTTTATTAAAAGTAATGCACCATGAAAATTATGTGCTTAATAAAAAGCAAACTGTACCGTAACTTGAAAGAAATCAACTCAGTATACATAGCAGCAGTGACTTACCAAGACATGTACTGGTGTTTGTTTTTGTCTCGGAGAGTAGAATAAATCACGTTTTCAACTTTTTTTTGACAATTTAAATATCAGTGTTGCACATCTTGGCAGAGCGCGCCAGTTTAGGGGGACTGACCGCAAATCGGAGTCGGTAATAAAGCAGCACACAAACAAACGCTGGGGTGTGACAGGGAAGATCCCTAACACAACACCTGCTTGATGAGCTGCAGCCTTCAAAGCAAAAAATGGCTGTCAATAAAATGCATGCAGATCAGTAGGAAAAGGAAAGGAGGTGGGTGTGTGGGTTATTTTCATACCCTCACCTATTCGGTTTCTCTTCTTGTTACTCAAATGTGGCACTTAGTGCCACTGCCCTACTGCCAAGTTGATCTGCCTGCCTAAGGTAAAGTCGTCTCTGATGGAGGATGGCAGGAATCGTGGGGTAGAGGGGTCCTTTCATCGGATTGGCTGGCCCAGTGCTGACTCAGCTGTGGAATGGCCAATAAGGGGAGGCAGCTTGACGGCCGAGGTCTCCAGGACTCTGAACAAATCCAAATCATAGTATGTGATTGTATCTAGCAGGGGCGTTACCTCCCTTGTTGGAATGAGTTCTTTTTGTGATTGCAGCATGTTACATAACCCTGAATCTATATAGATATGATATTTAAAGGTGATACCCTCTCTTAGTGATAACGTTAAGAAATCACATAGGAGAAATAACTTAGCTTTCTATGCTACATAACAGACGAACTAAGTCATGACAAGAACCCAGTTTGGGAGTGGGGGCCCGATGTGTAGAGTCTGCCATTTTTGTCACTGCGTTGGAAGTATTTTCAGGATCGGATGACGCTGTCTCCCATCTGTCTGTCAGCTTCACAGGTGTGCCGGACAATGTTCCAAGGCTTTATACTCTTTCTTCATGTGCAGGCCCCCACTTTGGTGAATCATGCAACTCCAAATAAGGCAAACAGGATACAGTTTCATACTGAATTTGAAACACAAAAATAGTATACAGTGCCCATTTTGCAGTTGTCCCTGACTGTCTTGTCTTCTAATGCTTGCCTAGCAGTTCTAAATGATGAGCCCGGTGCTAAATCTGTGTCCACTGTGCATGTGAGTAGAAAGAAAAGTAGATGTATAAGTTATCTTTGTACAAAGGACAGTGACATATTAAACTTATCCATCCATTATCCAACCCGTTATATCCTAACTACAGGGTCACGGGGGTCTGATGGAACCAATCCCAGCCAACACAGGGCGCAGGGCAGGAAGCAAACCCCGGGCAGGGCGCCAGCCCACCGCAATATTAAATTTATGTTACAGTGATATCATCTACTGTTGAATTCTGCTCTGTATTTGTAATATTACTATTGTACTATTATATCGTATTGAGAATTACTTGTTTTCTGTTCTGTGTATTGTATTGTGTTTACCCTTTTATTTGACACTCACTGCATGCCCAGCCCACCTGCAAAGGGGTCTTTCTTTGAATTGCTTTCTTAAGGTTTCTTCCATTTTTTTTCTTACAAGGGTTTTTTGGGAGTTTTTCCTTGTCTTCTTAGAGAGTTGTGGGTGGGGAGCTGTCAAGAGGCAGGGCCTCTTAAAGGCCATTGCAGCACTCCTTGTGTGATTTTGGGCTATCGAAAAATACATTGTATTTTATTACATTGTATTGTATTTTGCAGAGTAGACATGCACAGAACCGGCCCACTGGAATAGATGGGTATGAGAGCAAAATCCCCTTCACTCTGTCTGGAGACCTTTCTTAAGTTAGTCAAAAAAATAGCTGTGATTTTTGTGGTCTTCTTTGATAAAACGTAAAGACAGAGACATAATTGACATTAAGTTTTGTCACACACATGCGAGTAGAAGGAAGTGGACCAAGTGAAGGTAATTACCTGCCAGGCCAGGGGGTGGCAATGTGCGCTACACCTACATCACTGCTGGCCAGATACAGGAAAACCTACCTGATTTGTCATCAATAACGTCACTTCCGGTTCCGGCACCACGAATGACATCACTTGCCGTTCCGGCCACAGATGACATCACTTCTGGTTTTGGCCCTTGAAGCCATCATCATATCAGTGCTTGAGCAGTTCAGTTTTCTTTACCCTTTTGCAGCCATTGACAATATACGGGTGGCTGCCCCAAACCTTTTTCGTGTGTTGAAACTGATTCTTTTACACTGGCTTGTATTTGTTTTCTGCTGTATTGTGAATTTTGAATCATTGCTTTTTGTGACTTTTTGTAATTTCTTTTAGGTTAGGCTAAACACATGACTCTAGAGTACCTCAGGAGAGTGGCATAGGCCTTGTATTTTGATGTAATCTCGTCCCTTTGAATATTCTTACTATTAGCATCAGCATTTGAAAAGTATTAAACTTCACCATGGCTTCCAAGGAAACTACAAAACTCCTTCATGAGTGCCATTTTGCAGCTTGGGGTGCCATAAAATCGTGACGTTGTTCATTATCAAATGTGAAATTCTACTCCTTGCTGGGAGTCGGGGTAGGATATTTCTTAACTTCTTCTCATGTCCTACTCTTGGTTATCCTATTCAGACTTTTAGTGCAATTCCTAGGAGTAATTCTGAGGCTCTTGATGCTCCCGTTCTTGCCTTCTACAGCTCTGCTGCAAATAGGCTGCAGTCCCCAACACCGTGCAATTGAGAAATGAGGTTTAGAAGAAGAAGACATATTGAACAACAGATGAATAAAACTCATAGAATAAATATGCATTGTGCATGACAGGGTGTAAATGTAATTCATGCTTAGACAAGACCTAAACATAAATGGGTTCTCAATTTTTTCAGTCATTATATACCAAAATGTGAATTGCTTCAAAGACAAATATATCATAATATGCAGCTTGGTGAAACACAAACCCTGAAATAATTTATTCCAAAGAGCTTCTATACCCTTAAAAGAAATCATCTGCATGCGCAAAGCATCAATTTGTGAAAGTGCTCATTGTTCCTGTGGCATTGAAAGATAAAAGAAATGTAATTAAACCGTGATTGTCATCCATGTCAGTTATATTTGTGCAGAACAGTAAGAATACCTTTGATGTTGCCTAAAGCAGAACCAAACTGATGAACGGCAGTGCAGTTGAATGTGATGCAAAACAGGTCTTTTGGATTTATTCAAACAAAGCCTTCATTTACAGTAAAGAGAGTTTATTTTTTATATGCATACAAATGACTGTCACTGCAGCACATCATGCAAACCACTCCAAATATTAATGAGCTATGGAAATGAAGAAATGTATTAGTCTAGTATTGACTTGAAAGCAGACCATATCGTCAGATAGATAGATAGATAGATAGATAGATAGATCATTCCTTACATTTATAATGTCCTTGTCAAGGTACTCAAAGCATTTTAGTGAGTAGGGAGCCACTTCAGCTACCACTAATGTGCAGCATCCACCTGGATAATGCGATGGCAGCCATTTTTGTGCCAATACGCTCACCACATATTAGCTATTTGGTGGTGAAGGGGTGATAGATAGTTAGCCAGTCAGAGACAGGAAATGATTAGGGGGCAAGAATGACCAGACTGTGGCAAACGATTTAGCCAGGACATTGGGATCCATCCTACTCTTTAATATATATTTAATGACAACAGAGAGTCATAGATAGATAGATAGATAGATACTACATAACAGAGATAGATAGATAGATAGATAGATAGATAGATAGATAGATAGATAGATACTACATAACAGAGATAGATAGATAGATAGATAGATAGGGCACTACAGTAATCCTTTGCTATATCGCGCTTCGACCTTTGCGGCTTCACTCAATCGCAGATTTTATATATTGGCATATCTAAATATATAATGCGGATTTTTCGCTGCTTCGCGGGTTCTGCGGACAATGGGTCCTTTTACTTCCTGTACATGCTTCCTCAGTTGGTTTGCCCAGTTGATTTCATACAAGGGACGCTATTGGCGGATGGCTGAGAAGGTAACCCCAGAGCATGCACTTAAGTTCCTGTGTGCTGATTGGCTCAGCGACGGAGCGCTGAATTTGATTCCTCGCCGTTAACCAGAAAGTCTCGTCTTGCTCATTTAGCATCAACGTGTTTCGTTGTGTAAAGAGTTAACTTTTGTGCTCTTTTGTGTTTATCTTTGTGCGTAGTCAAGCCCTTCATCATGGCTCCAAAACGATCTGCTCCTGCTACTGCTTCAGGGGTTGTGCCCAAGCGCCAATGGAAGATGTTAATGATTGCCAAAAAGGTAAAAGTTTTGGATATGTTGAAGGAAGGGAAAAGCTACACCGCTGTAGGATGCCATTACGGCATCAATGAGTCCACGATTCTTTTTATTTAAAAAGGAGGAAAAGAATATAAGATCTACGGCCGCAGTGTCCTTTAACCAGGGCGCTAAATGAGTTGTAAGTGAACGTAATAAGGCGGTAGTCCAGATGGAGTCTGCTTTAGGGATTTGGATTGAAGACTGCCAGAAGAAGAACAATGGTGGTGCTACACAGTCACCTAAAGAGACTCCTTTAGAAAAGCTGTAACGCTCTCCTTTCTTGTGCAGTAAAACTAAACTCATCGTTATCGGACAAGTCATCGTGTCATTGTTGGTAAGTAACCATAATTAATTTTCTACTTACAGTACTTAGTACATGTACGTACGTTTAGTGTCACTGTACACACATTTACTGTATACAATTTTTCTTCCATTGTATGTATTTATTGCTGGTGGCCTGTCTATCATAATGGCTGTAACATATGTGATATCGGAGACGCTCGATACCTTTAAAATAATATTTAGGTTTTACTGTATATAAACAGTGTGTTTACATACATAGTTTCAATGAATCTTACCTAATATCTAAGAGAATACAAAGGGTTTATGCAGTATAATTGTGCGGGGAATATTTATAAATGGTGTGGAAGAGTGTATAAGGGCTTAAAATATATAAAAATAACCATAGAAACATATGGTTTTTACTTCGCGGATCTTCACCTATCGCGGGGGTTGCGTTCCAGAAGAGGAGGGATTACTGTATATAATAGATAGATAGATAGATAGATAGATAGATAGTGCCCTTCATGTGTCTATCTATCTATCTAACAGATAGATACTGTAGATAGATAGATCGATAGATAGATAGATAGATAGATATGAAAGGCACTATATGACAGATAGATAGATAGATAGATAGATAGATAGATAGATAGATAGATAGATAGATAGATGTGAAAGGCACTATATAATAGATATATATTTTTTTTATTTTGAAGTAAACTTTATTATGCCCAATAATTCAAAACACAAACATCAATATATACAGTTAATAAATAATCATCAATTTTGCAAGAAACAGTTAATAATTACTTTACTGCACCACTTCTCCCCAGTACACTCCTCCTATCCAGCACATAAATTCAAATAATTGTAAGTATTACAAACAGTCAGTCAGTCATTGTCCAACCTGCTAAATCCTAACACAGGGTCACAGGGGTCTGCTTGAGCCAATCCCAGCCAACACAGGGCACAAGGCAGGAACAAATCCCTGGGCAGGGCGCCAGCCCACCGCAGGGCAAACACACACACCAAGCACACATTAGGGCCAATTTAGGACCGCCAATGCACCTAACCTGCATGTCTTTGGACTGTGGGAGGAAACCCACGCAGACACGGGGAGAACATGCAAACTCCACGCAGGGAGGACCCAGGAAGCGAACCCGGGTCTCCTAACTGTGAGGCTTACAAATAATGCCCCATCTACAAAGTCTTCTCACCAGTTATTGACCAGTGAGCTCTTCTTGGTAGAACTCAACGCCTCCCCACAGCCCCCATGATTCACAGAAGGTCTCCATGCCATTAATGTGGCTGGGATGCATAAATTCCAGCTGTATCCTGCATTTCACTATCAATTTAAACAGAAGTAGCACATCAATATTTTTTAAATTCTTTTCCTTATTTTGTGTTGTCTTAAGAACTACCTGTTTTGTTATTCCTAATAGAACGTTACCAAGTACATATTTTTTTGTTTAGTATTATAAACAACTTCAAAAGTAATATTTGAAAAAAAAAGTAGTCCAATTCCATCAAAAAGCACTCTAAGAAAATTAAGCAGTGGCTTCAACCTTTCACAATTAAGAAACATATGGAAGATCATTTCTCTCTGGGAAGAGAA
Organism: Polypterus senegalus; assembly: GCF_016835505.1. Lineage (NCBI taxonomy): Eukaryota > Metazoa > Chordata > Cladistia > Polypteriformes > Polypteridae > Polypterus > Polypterus senegalus. Next base: position 16,543,438 of record NC_053157.1, read on the forward strand.
AGGACATAAGCCTGGTGATTCTGGTGACACAATAGCATCAGTGGCAAGGGCTGTATGAGCAATTCTTCACTGCAGGTCCACGTGAGGTGGTCCACTATTCAAAGGCTTCTTCGTGTCTGAGCTTGTCCCATTTTTATTCACGGAGAGACGTGTACAATTGAAGGTTAAAAAATCAACGTTAAAGAAAATTAAGTGAAAATGTTATCAGGAAGATAATATGCATCAGACTTGTACCTATTTAAGATGCTTCAGCAATCAGAAGGTCAACTCACCAGTGCAGTTTCTCAGCCTAACACTGAACAGGCCTGAGATACTCTACTTGTAGATATGAATATAAATGTAACCACAGGAGGCAGATCAGGGAATCTGCATTGTACTTGTATATCTGAGAAAGTTCAACAAGTAGAAGGTAAGACCGCTGCTAAGTAATTCCAAGGTACTCCAGTTTTTAGAATGAATATAAATGTAACCACATGTAAACAATCCTAAGGTACTCTATGTGTAGATACTAGTATAAATGTAAATGTAACCACGGGAGGCGGGTCCACCATTCAAACGTCTGTTCGTGTCAGTCAGTGCATTCCAATTTAGTTCAGAAGAATTTCCAGAAGCAACTTATTTAATAATATTTTAGTAAAAATATACATATATGTTTGGGATGTTTTTCCAGCTTTGTTTCCTCCTGCTTTGATTTGAAGGTTCTGTTTATGATTTTTGCGATTCTTGGGTGTTTCTTTTATTAGGATTTGCCTTCTGGGAAAAACTATTTTGATACCTTCCCCAGTTTTGTTATTTTCTTAATTCTTTAAAAAAAATTTAAATTAATTAACTTTGTGGTTTGTCCTTCGAACCTGAGATTTTGTAAAATAGCATTTCTGATCTTTAAAATCTGTAGCCAAATTTTTGGCAAATTTCCATTAGCAGACCCACAGCACCACAGATTTAAGATAATCGTCAGTTTCTAAACAGACGTTTGTAAGTTTTTGACAATTGCGCACCTCCTAAAGTTATTATTCTCAAAAAAATAATAGAGGTTGCTCTCAGTATTTGCTTTTTACATTTTAAGTTAGATTATTCTCGAAAACGTAGAGTTATAACAAACACTAAATTTATCAAATAAACACAAAAAAGAACAAATCAGTCCAAACAATGGGTGGCCTGTTGACATGCGATTGATAATTCTGTTAAAGACATAATTAAGAGGATTATTTTCATGCTTCGAAGAAGACAAATTAAAATACTACCCTTGTACATTACTGCATTTTTTGAAGGCAAGAAGTCTGAGGCTCTCCAAAATTATCTTTAAATTAATTTGAATAATGTGTTTTATGATCTTGTAAAAACACAATACTATGCTAGAAAAAATTGTACAGCATATTGTAACAAACTGAATTCTCTTCTGCTCTTTGATCTGATTGGTCAGTTTGGCTTTAGTCAATCAGTGGTAGGGATGATGACGTGATACTTATGAATGCAGATTTTAATTCCTGTTTGTGACATTTTTTTTTATTCATACAAAAAAGGAGTTAAAATGAAGTATTTGTACAAGAAAGCGCATAACTTACCATGTGACGTTGGGTCGCTAAATGCTAAAGAAACGTTAGTATGACTGCTGGCACACACGTGTGCGCATGGCAGAAAGCTAAAGGACTCAGAAAAAGGTAATTCCTGGTCAGACCAGGAGGTGGCAGAGTGCACTAATCCTTTCTGTTAACTCTCCAGAGACCAAATGTGCGAAACTTCTCCTGGCTCTCAGGATGATGTCACTTCTAGTTCTGCCCCAGAAGATGTCACGTCCAGTTCTGTCCCAGAAGATGTCACGTCCAGTTCCGCTCCAAAAGATGTTACTTCCAGTTCTGCCCCAGATGTTACGTCCAGTTCTGCTCCAGAAGATGTCACTTCCAGTTCCGCCCCAGAAGATGTCACTTCCAGTTCCGCCCAAGAAGACATTACTCCCAGACCAACAGCAGAGCCCACCTCCTAATGATATAATTTCCACATCCCAAGAAGTAGCCCAATGACCTAATTTCCAGTTCCGGTCCCAAGATCCCTCCTCTTCTTGCTTTTCTACTATATATTCACCATGAGCCCTACTAACCTATTCAGTTCTATTGTGGACTCTTGTCTGTAAAGACTTTCGCATCAACCTTTTTCTCTCAATCAGCAGCCAATTCTCAATTAATACGGGAGGCTGCCCCAAACCTCTTTATTGTGTCAAGGCTTGATAGATAGATAGATAGTAATAGATAGATAGATAGATAGATAGATAGATAGATAGTAATAGATAGATAGATAGATAGATACTTTGTTAATCCCAAGGGGAAATTCACATAATCCAGCAGCAGTATACTGATACAAAGAAACAATATTAAATTAAATAGTAATAAAAATGAAAAAAATTTAAATAAAATTAATGTTAGCATTTACTCCCCCGGGTGGAATTGAAGAGTCGCATAGTGTGGGGGAGGAACGATCTCCTTAGTCTGTCAGTGGAGCAGGACAGTGGCAAAAGTCTGTCGCTAAAGCTACTCCTCTGCCTGGAGATGATCCTGTTCAGTGGATGCAGTGGATTCTTCATGATTGACAGGAGTTTGCTTAATGCCAGTCGCTCTGCCACAGATGTTAAACTGTCCAACTTTAATCCTACAATAGAGCCTGCCTTCTTAACAAGTTTGTCCAGGCGTGAGGCGTCTTTCATCTTTATGCTGCCACCCCAGCACACCACCGCGTAGAAGAGGGCACTCGCCACAACCGTCTGGTAGAACATCTGCAGCATCTTACTGCAGATGTTGAAGGATGCCAACCTTCTCAGAAAGTATAGTCTGCTTTGACCTTTCTTACACAGATTATTACCACTGCATTTCTAAGCATATTTTCATAAGTGAATGTTGTCACCGGGTGTAGGAATGACAATTAAAGACAATGTGAAAGACCTTGGGGATGCAACCGGGTCGTCCTTTTAATCACCTGTAGACGAAAAGACAAAACACAAGAACAAAAATAACGCTTATAGGAGTGTGTCCCTTTTGCGGGGGAAATCGTACTTAGGTTTAAAGTTATTGGGTCTTTCGCGGAGTTGAATTTCGCGGGTTGCACAGGCCAAAAATGACGCCTACTCCCGGAATCTTATTGTGGCCTGACTGGAAGGGGCGGGGCTAATTGCCTTTACTGGGCGGTTTCTATGCTCTGTGAGGTATAAAGAAGAGGACATTGATAGCAACAGTGCCCCCTCTCGTCTCGACAGGTTAACACATACCTCAAGCGAGCCTGCAAGGAGGTCTTCTGACACACATGCGTAACAATGTGTATTTATCAATAATTAAAGTAACAAGGTTGACTCGTGGGAAATTTGGGTCTTCCTTTTTATTAAATTCCTGGTGCTGCTACTGATGCAGAGCCATTGAGCAGCACACTAACACTGTAGTCCATCATCTTGCCAGACAGCCTCCACACTACAGAATTCCTGACATGAACTTAAAGAGCACCTTTCCAAAAAACTGCATGATAGTAAGTAGGAAAAAGGAGAGCATGAACCTCCTTACTTCAAGGACTGGAGGTCCGAATATTTCCTTTTAATTAAATAAATTAAAAGAAAAAATCCGGACCAGACATGATTTAGCACCAGTGTGACTCAACACATGACACAAGCCACTGGTTTCTCAAACTGCACCATGAGCATCCTGTATGAATGTCCTTATTCTGGACTAGTAAGTTTGTTCCCTTCTCCGGTTGTGGACTTTTTTTGTCATTCATATTCCAGATGTTCAGCACTCCTGATTTTGTGCACATCAGGTCCTGTATTTTTTTCCCTCACAGAATATAAATTCTAAATTCAAAGCAGAAAAGAGGTGCCACTACTCATAAACGGTTCCAGTTTCTTATATAATATTACGCAATTCAAGGTAGAATGACACTGTGGAATTGTTTATGTGGTCAAATAATAAAAACATTAATGATCAAGAAAATGTTTCAAGCAGGTCGCTCTGTTTATTTAGTTTCCAGTAGTAAGCGGAAACAGATGGCGGGTCACTTCTTGAAACCAGGGTCTTGCAGAGCTAAGAACCAGAGCAATTAAGTCAAAATGCTGGTAACCCTATAGTGTGGTTACATAAGGAAGATTTATTTTACACCACATCCTTCAACAGCATAAATTAAACACAGAAGTATTTTAAATTTAGAAAGTTAGTAAAAGGAAATGGTGTTTGTAGTGGTTAATGAATAATAAGGAGAGGTGACTTGAGATGAAGATGATAATAACAGTAAAGCACAATCCAGCGTACTAAATCATTTAAAGAAAATTGAATGAAATACGACATTTGAGTAACTATCACAATTTTAAACCTTTGTATAACAGTAATAGCTTACATCAGCATTTTAAATAGCACGTAATATATTTAACAGTCTGCGCCATCCATATACTGCATTATCGAAGTAGCCTATCCAGTTGAGGGCAACTAGGAACTGGTGGCTAGTCCAGAAACCCTGGGTGTAACGTGGGAATCATCTCTAAATGAGAATGCCAGTCCATTACAGATCTCACTCACATCCACGGCCAATCATATCAGGCCTATTTAGATTTGCCAAGTGACTTAACACACATGATTTTGGGATGTAGTCAGAAAACTGAAGTGCCTGGAAGAAAATCCACACAGAGAATGTGAATATCCATGCAGACAGTGGCCAGGATGGGATTTAACCTCCTTGGTATTAACTCTTAGCCTCTCTTGGGTTTGGAATTCTATGTAAAAACAATTAAACCAAAAGGCCTCTTGGGTTAAGCTGTTATGATCCACTTTACAATGTTAAGCAAGAAAACGTTTGGGGCAACATTCTGATGCCATCTAGTGGATAAAATAAAATTATGGTGCAAATAAATCAAGAATATTTTTTATGTGTTTTGATGTTCTGTGGCAACTCATGAATATTCATGAGTCGGTGGAGCCTTCAGTCAAAACAAACAATGGCAAAGTGAAAAGCTGTAAAGCCAGTTTTAGAACAAACTGAACCATTAGTTCAATCAAGGAATCATGATGATAATAATAATAATAATAAAAATAATAATTATTATTATGATTATTAAATGTTTTCTCACTAGTCAAAGAAAATGTGAATTCATCATCAGACATTGACACAAATAGTGAGACTGTGCAACCGAACTACTGTTCCTAAGTAGAAGAACTAGAAGGAACGAAAGGAATGAGAAAAGTGGCAGGGGAAATGTGGAAGTCGCTAAGCCTTGCACTGTGGTAGCCTACAATCAATCAATCAATCAACATTTATTTATATAGCACATTTTCATACAAAAAAATGTAGCTCAAAGTGCTTTACAAAATGAATAGAAAAATAGAAGACACAATAAAAAATAAACATAAGTCAACATTAATTAACATAGAATAAGTAAGGTCTGATGGCCAGGGTGGACAGAAAAACAAAAAAAAACTCCAAAGGCTGGAGAAAAAATAAAATCTGTAGGGGTTCCAGACCAAGAGACCGCCCAGTCCCCTCTGGGCAATCTACCTAACATAAGTCAAACAGTCCTCTTTGTATTTAGGGTTTTCATGGAAGGACCTGATGATGATGGTCACGTAGACTTCTGGCTTTCAGTCCATCAATGTTGGAGCATCATGATGCTTTGAGTAGGTGGTGGTGGCGCAATAATAATAATAATAATATAATAAGCTCCATTAATTATTCAGAATAAATATTATAAGAAACATAAGCAAAGCTTCATGCATCTGCTGTCCTAATTGTAACACTGGCTCTGTTTTGATGACTGTTTCAAAACACACCGGAGGAGGAATTAAATCTGCATGAGTATAGCAGTGGGCACTCGACATATTTTTCCTGCTGTATTTATGCTGGCGTCTTGGTATGTTTCTGGCTCCGAGATTAAGGATCTGTGCTGGTATCTGGAAGGTTACCGGTTGTAAATCCTGCTACTGCCAGAATGAATACTTTTCCGTTGAGCCCTTGATCAAGACCTTTAACCTGAAAATTGCTCCAGGAGTGCTGTGCAATGGTTGCCTCTGCACTCTGACCACTAAATGTCATGTGAAAAGACAATTTCCCCTCTGGGATTAATAAAGTATATCAAAGTAAAAATAAAAAAATTAAGTAACATTTTCCACAGAGGTAAACATAATGCTATGAAGGCTACATTCACAGCACCACTAACCACTGCACCACCCCACGTCTGAGTGTTGCAACAGCAACGTCACATTCAGTCAGGAATGTTCTGGCAGCACTGAGCATAAAACAGGAAGCTACAAGCAATGAGGCTCTTGTTGATTGCAAGCTCCACCCACTCACTTGCTTTCTCCAATCAGATCTGCACATCGTTGACACATGAAAGAAAAGTCTTGACTAAAAACCACTCAGACATGTGGAGCAGTGCGTGGGATGGGACTGAACTTTGGCCTCTTCTAGAGCTGTGAGGCAGTAGTGCTAATAATTGTACCGTCACGCTATCAATTAATTGATATATGTAAACAGTAATACAAGCTACAAAAATTATAAAGGATCAAAAGAAACTCTATCATTTTTCAGTAGAAACATGATTGTGTTTTGTAATACCAATATTATTATTAAATTATTTTTCTCTGTGAACTTGAAATTGATAAACAGAATAGAAAATGGATAAATGATTGACTTACTTTTAGTATTAGCGTTATTTCCTGTGGCAGCACAAATCATAAACATGAAACTAAAGCATAATGGGAAAGACTTTTTTTATTTAAATATCTCCCCCTTCTCCTCATTCCTTTGGTCAAGAGTCCTGTATTCAATATAAAAAGTCTTTCCTCTGATGCTAAAGACAATGTTCACATTACAAGCCTCGTTGCTCAACTTCGATTTTTTGGATCAGATTTACCAATCTTGACGGTTCACGTTTTGTAAGTGCCAGTGTTCTGTATCTAACCGGAATGTGAACGCTTCTGACATTGATATGTTTGTGCATTAGTCATCGGCGTCATCAACAGAAAAAATCTTCACATTTGTAAGGTGACACGTGGTATTAAAACTGACAAAATATATGTGCTAGTAGCAAGTGTATGCAATATATTTTGCGCTGGAGGATGGTAAATATTTCATAAGCTGTACATGATTAGGTCGAAATGGTGAAAAAAAAAAGCATGATGGCTAACAGCTGCACCATGGGATGCGTGGGTACAAGAGTAGAACCAGCAGTGGTAGGACCATGACTGTTATCACAGCTGTAGCTCTCCTCTGTTGTTGTTCTGCCACACTGACGGTGCTGGCTGATGATGGCAGTGCTCAGTCCATGAATATAGACAAAAAAACACATGAATTCTGATCTGACTGTTCTCATTCATGTCGCATGGGCTCGAATCGGATACAAATCCAATCTTGGACCACTTGTGAAAATGACTCAAATCTGAATTGAAAAGATGAGATTTCTGTGTCCAAACATTAGATATGAGAACATCAGATTTGTGTCACATTAAGGCAAAAACTCGGATTTGAGTCACTTCATCCTGGTAATGTGAATGTAGCCTTAGTTTCCTGTTTATGATATACAATTTATTCCAAATGTAACTGTTTAACAATATTTTAGCAGAAAAATGTTGTAAAGGATGGCCAGAGACTGGGAAGGCAGCTACTTTGGGACACTGCCTCCCCCAAAACACTAGGTGGCAAATTCCCTGGACTGTAGCAGTGCTCCGGATTCCTGCAGGGCTTCATGGGACAAAGAGTTCTCTATCACTACCCTGCTGGGTACCATGGGTGCCGCCAGGGAACACTGTGGGAAGACATTGGTTCTCACCTAGCCTGGAAGTACTAGAAAGTCATGAGGACAGGATCCCCAAAGTACTTCAGAGCTGATCAAAAAATTGAATTCTCCATCTGACCCGAAAATGTTGGCAGGTCACGTGGATGGAAGAGCAGAAGGGTCGGGGACTATATAAAGGACTGCTGAAAACCCAACAAGTGAGCCTGAGTCGGGAGGAGGTGGACAATGCGTACTGGATAGAGAGAAGATTTGTGTTTTGTACTTTGTGCGGTTTTTACTTGTTTATAGTGGCTGTGGTTCTTGAAGGACACTTTACGAAGGTAAAACGTCAATTAAAATACTTCTTGGTGTTTTACCTTGTGTCCCGTGTATCTGTCTGTTGGGTTTAAGGGTGTGATCCCTAGCGTCCACAGCGTGCACTTTGGTTGTTTTATGCACACAGCTTGCTAAGTGACATGTTGATTACATGACACGTGCAACCAGAGATTTGATTCTTCTTCTTTTCCCATGATCGTTTTGCACATTGTTTGCTGTTGTCCAGCGTTGTTCACTTTTGGGTCCCATTCTATAGAAACTTTGTTGTCCCTCCATGAAAATTTTTTTTGGTTGGTCACCACTACTAACTACATGGGGTACAACAACAAAAAACTGTATTTCTTGTATAGCCCAAAATCACACAAGGAATGGGCTTTAATAGGCCCTGTTTTTTAACAGTCCCCCCACCTTGACTCTGTAAGGACACAAGCAAAAACTCCTTAAAAATAAAAAAACCTTGTAGGGAAAAATGGAAGAAAATTTCAGAAGGACAATTCAGAGAGACCCACTTTCAAGTAGGCTGGGTGTCGAAAAAATGGAGTAAATGCACCTCACAAAACAGAGCACAAGTAATCGTCTTCACAGAGCTCGATGGCCAGTCTATCATGGTCACCTCAGAAATACAACACAACAGTCCAAACTCCTCTGTTATTGCACAGCAAAACAAACCAAGTGCAGGCTCAGAGCGACGCGACAACTCTCAAAATGCAAAAACTGATGATACCACACACTGAATGCAGAACTGTCACATGTAAGGATACAGATTTGCTCACATGTCAGACACAGTCAGAGTCCTGGAAATCTCGGCCAACAAGCTGCCTGCCCCTACTGGCCATTCACAGCTGAGTCAGTGCTGGGCTGGCCAATCAGATGAAATGATCCTTCTACTTAATGATTCCAGTGTTCCTTTTTCTGAGGCGACTTCTCCATAGGCAAGCAAACAACCTGGCAGTAGAACAGGGGCACCAAGTGCCATATGAGGGTACAGAGAAGTGAAACAGAATACAGGAGGGTTAGTAACACTTTATTAATATCATATTACTTATCTTTGAACACTAATGACTAACAACAGAGATGCAGTATGCACAGAACATCAGCAGCTCTACTCAGGGTATGCTAAAGTGAAGATGTGAGTTTCCACGCAGGCGGCTCAGTGGCAGCACTGCCGCTTTGCAGTAAGGAGTTAGTGGGTTCGCTTCCAGGTTCCTCCTTGCATGGAGAGCGCTTTGAGTAGTGAGAAAAGCGCTACATAAATGTATTTTTTATTATTATTTATTATTGAAAAGCAGTGACTGAAGAGGCACCTCTTATACAGGATGGCCCACGAAAAAGTAGCCATACCATTCCCTGGCGAAAAAAGGTGCCCTTCCATAAAGAAAGAAAGAACTTGAAATGCAAAAATCTTAACTCACTCTTTACAGAAAGTGCTGAAAATGATCTTCTTGTGCGTCAATGCATTTTTGGGCGCGCCTTAGCATGTCATTGGCATGGGGCGCCAATGCTCCGATTTGCATTACGGATATTGTCTTTCAACTGGTGTAAAGTTCTCGGGTTATTAGCGTACACTTTTCCTTTCAAATTGCCCCACAGACAAAAGTCACAAGTGCTTAAGTCCGGCGATCTCGGCGGCCACAATCCTTTGGTGACAATCCTGTCTTCTGTAAATGTCTCCTGGGACACCAGCGGCAGGAAACTTTGTTGCAAAAATGTCCCGCGTTTCCTTAATGGAACCCGTGAGAACGTACGCCTCCACTATTGCGATTCTTTGTGGAATGGAATACATGTCGCTCAGCTTGTACTCACACATTTGCACTACGTCTACACAGCTTTCGTGATGAGGGTAGTCAATCGGCGCGCCAGTCTGGCAGGAAGGCGGGCTACTTTTTCGTGGGCCACCCTGTATTAGCAGGAAGACCATTCCACAGCTTCAGGGCCCCCATAACTAAAAGCTCGACTTCTCACTGTTATTTTGTTAATCTTTGGAATTATAAGCAGGCCACCAACTTGAGATCTTAATGTGTGCTCTGGTTTGTAAGTCATGATAAGTTCAGATAAGTAAGCAGGGCCTCGGCAATTTAAGGCTTATTTGAAATCTGCCCTAAACTTAACTGGTAGCCAGTGTAAGGGTGTGAGACTGGAGTTATCCATCCATCCATTATCCAACCGGCTATATCTTAACTACAGGGTCACGGGGATCTGCTCGAGCCAATCCCAGCGCACAAGGCAGGAAACAAACCCTGGGCAGGGCGCCAGCCCACCACAGGGCGCGCACACCCATACACCAAGCACACACTAGGGACAATTTAGAATCGCCAACGCACCTAACCTGCATGTCTTTGGACTGTGGGAGGAAACTGGAGTACCGGGAGGAAACCCACGTAGACACGCAAACTCCACGCTGGGAGGACCCGGGAAGTGAACCCAGGTCTCCGAACTGCGAGGCAGCAGCGCTACCCACCGCTCCAAGAACTGGAGTTATGTGTTTGTATTTTATTGTTTCTGTCATAATTCTTACAGCAACATTTTGAATTAACTGAAAACTGTATTATGAACGATTTGAGCAGCAAGTGAACACCACATTGCAGTATTTAATCCTACTAGAAGTAAATGTATGAATTACTTTCTCAGTATTCTGCATATTCAGAAAACACACTAATTTCCCAACATTTTTAAGATGGGGAAAAAAAACGTTTCGCCAGTTTTGTAATTTGTGCATTAAATGATATGTCAGTGTCAAAGATAAGGGTAAGTAACATACAAAAAATATAATTTTGGGATGGAGTATTCCTTTATAAAACAAAAGTTTATCTTTGAGTGCACTTCTCCATTGTCATATTAACTGCTTTTGTTGTTCAACTGCAAAATTATTAACACAAAGCAGACCACATTTTTATTTCATACGTTCACACTCTTTATGAACAGAACACCTCACCTGGCTTCCCACAAAAATTTCATATATAAAAATATTTCAAAGTGTTTTGTTTTGCCTCTGAAATCAGCGTCTGGGACTTTCCTGGAGCTTTAATGTAGAATGACAGATATATTAAAAACAAAGCACAAAAATACTTAATTTTCAGCCAGATCTCCTAAAAAAAGAGCCATTGTTTCTTTATTTTCACAAAATGAAAGAGACATAAGAAAAGCTCAAAGGGGCAAGAAAAGCCCGCAGTCTGAAAAACTCTGTAATATTATAGCTGTCTGCGAGACACAGCCGTGATTCTTGCCTTACATTTTAAGAAATGCTTCATTATTAATTTACTGTAATGGAGAAGACCTTGATGAAAGAGGGAAAAGATTTGTAAAATGTTAACTGAACTGCCTTAATAGTCATTTTTATACATGTTAAAAACAAGTAAATAAAGGACTGGAGCCAGTCAACTCGATCGTCCTGCTCCCTCCAAGTTCGAACTATTTGGCCCCTGCTTTCAAGTTCGCGAAATACAGGGGGCTCAGACTGTATTCACACGTTAATGTGTTGTAGATTTCATTTTAAATAGCTGGATCTGAATTTTTTTACCCCTCAGTCTACATTCAATCACCCATGATGACAAAGTGAAAGCATGCAAGACTCTGCAATCAGCCATGTACCCCAATCTGAGCAGCAAGTGTACATCCGACATGTGCACCTCACCCATTCGCAGCCTGCTCGATTAGGGACTCACAATTATCTTTCTTTGTCATTTGACGATCAAACAGCTGCCAAACTTTGTGTGGAAAAATTTAAAGAAACACATAATCACCTGTTCTTTGAAATGTTTATAGTGGGCTGGCCGCCTTTAAACCTCTCCAGCTATCCTCCGGACTGTCTTTTTATTTTTTCCCTCATCCAATCTTTTCTTCTCTTTGTAGCCCTGATTGGGTGCAGGTGCTGCCCACCACCTGCTCCAAGGTGTGAATGAAGCACCTGACTGACCTGCTCACATTTGCACGTGAATGTGCGATCAGCCAAGGACCCCAATCCGACTCAGAGCAGCACGTTTACATCCGACATGCTCACCGAGGGACTCACAATTATTTATTGAAAATTGCACTTTTCCCCGGAACCCTTATAACAGTATTCAGGATGTTTCTTTTTTCATTTGACGAACAAAGAGCTGTCATTTTGTGTTTATGTGGAGAAATTTAAAGAAACACATAATCATTGGTTCTTTAAAATGTTTATAGTGGGCTCACTGCCTTTAAACCTGAATCTGAAAAGCAAAAATCAGTGACACACACACACACTGATTCCAAACATTGCTCAAGAAATCGACTGTAGAAGGCTATTGCCAGTGTTGTGGAAGTTCACACCTCACAAGAACTCAAAGTTCAGTTCACACATATTAAAATGAATTAATTCACGTTCATAGTTCACCGTTTCAATTTTGAACTAGTTCATATTCAGCTCATTTTGTATTTTTTAAGGAGTGAGAATTAAATGACCCATGAGTTGACTTTTTTCAGTTCTGCATGCCTTATGAAGCGAAAAGGTCTATTCTGTAAGGCCCTGTGAGTCACTTTTATAATGATGAAGAAGGATTGATTGCCCTGCCAGTCGTCTCACATAAGTTACAGAACACAAAGTCCTAATAGATGAACAAAGTGTGATGTCCTCATCTTATTGTAGATAGTTAATAGTCAGTTCAGATCAGGTCAGGTTGGGGAGCATGCACTGGTACAGCGCATTGCCACACCTGCCACATAATGAAACACCTTGGGATCCCTTTTAGCAACCGCCCCAGGCACACATGCGTTCCAGTACAACCCTCCGAAAATGACTGTCTATCTGCTTCAGCCAGATGTTATGAGGACATCCCCTTGGCCTGGTCCACAGCAATGAGAATCCTGCAAGCTGGATCACCCTCGGGGAATCACCCCCAATGGCCGTAATGCCATAACTGACTCTACTTCACAATGCCTGTAACATGCCTCTTTAGGGACTCCATGAGCAACCGCTTATTCGACACAAAGTGGAATCAGTGGTACCCAATGATTCTCTGAAGAGACACAGTACCAAAAGAGTCCAGTCTTTGTCTCAGGTCACTGGATAGTATCCATGTCTCGCAACAATATAACAAAACAGGAAGCACCAGGACTCTAAAGACTTGGACCTTTGTCCTCTTGCAAAAATATCAAGAGCGCCACACACCCCTTTCCAGCAACCTCATGATCCCTCATGCCCTCCCAATCCATCTACTGACTTTATAGGAAGAGTCAGCAGCTGAGGTAAGTGACCCTTTCAATGCGGTTGACATTCTCTCTGCAGAAAGACGCACTGCTGATGGCTGTGCCCAAGAGATCATTAAAGGCCAGGATCTTGTTTTTTATATCATGTTACATAAGTAACATGATTGTTATAATTTGATACTAACCCTCACCTATTCTGTTTCTGTTCTCGGTACTCAAATGTGGCAATTGGTGCCACGGCCCACCTGCCAAGTTGTTTGCCTGCCTGTGGTAAAGTCATCCCTGATGGAGGATCACAGGAATCATGGGAAAAAGGGGTCCTTTCATCGGATTGGCTGGCCGAGCAACGTTTCAGCCGTGGAATGGCCAAATGGGGAGGCAGCTTGATGGATGAGGTCTCCAGGACTCTAAAAATATCCAAATCTTATTACGTGATATCATCTACTGTTAAATTCTGCTCCGTACTTCTAAAATTTTTATTATTATGCTGTATTAAGGATTTGTTCTGTTCTGAGTTTTGTATTGTATTGTATTGACCCTCTTCTTCTGACACCCACTGCACGCCCAACCTACCTGGAAAGGGGTCTCTCTTTGAACTGCCTTTCCCGAGGTTTCTTCCATTTTTCCCTACAAGGTATTTTTTTGGGGAGTTTTTCCTTGTCTTCTCAGATAGTCAAGGCTGGGGGGCTGTCAAGAGGCAGGGCCTGTTAAAGCCCATTGCGGCACTTCCTGTGTGATTTTGGGCTATACAAAAATAAACTGTATTGTATTGTATTGTATATTAGGCTATTACAATGTTCCTGAATAAAATACAATAATTTTGAAGAAGAATTTTTTTTATTTAAATGCACTCTTTTGAGTTATACCAACAACAAACACATATAACCATATATGCTGCCAGTCAAATTTCAAATATTGCATGTTCAATGGGGAAAAATATAAAGTAGCCTCACCAAGTCCAACTTTTTCTTAAAAGCGAAAGCGGAGCTTCACTGTGTGCTGTCACTGGGGGTACAAGCCAACAGACACAGACAGTGCCTATTTGATTTTACATTATTTTTTCCAAATACAAATAAATGGTAAAAAATTCATATGAAATAAATATTTGTAAAAATCCTCTATTTGTGCTTATCTGAATATCGTATTCAGATTCGGCTCCACCCCTCATTACAGGGTAAACAAAACAGACCTAAACCAGATCCAGAATGTCACCTAACCAGGCCCAAGAAGAGGGGCGTACAGCCGGTACATCGCTCCAGGGCCTATGAAGCTCAAGGGGGCCCAAGAAGCCCAACGCATCCCATAATTTTTATTATAATTTGAACATTTATTTATTTAAATAATTTAAATTTTATTGTATTTTTTAATTTTTCAAGCCTGTTTAGTTTCAAAATTAAAAAGACACGTGGGTCACAGGGTACTTAGCAGCGGTCAACAGTTTACGACGTAAGAGACATTCATGAAGGCCGCCCTGGGAGAGAAGTCACGTGGTCTACAAGGGTATTCCTCACTCGGTGGGAAGTGACGAGGTTGAGGGGGTTCCGGACGCAGTGAGAAAAAAGTAATCAGCCAGCAAATAAGTATAGCATGTAGTCACCGCGTTCTGAGACACCGTGAATTCGGGAAAGCGGACTAAGTAAACCGTTGTGAACATGTGAGAAACTAAACAAGTGCCAAAGAAGCATAATACAAGGAAACGTCACGAAACTCGAAATGTGTTGTTATTTTGAGAAGGAGACGTCCTCACAAACTAAGACAAAGAATGGAGCAAGAACTTTTGCGTACAAGATTGTGAAGCGTTGAGTGAGCACGAAGCAATAGAAGGCTTATACATACTTATCTAAATGTATCAATGTAATCTACGATTGTTAGAAATAAATAATAATATACACACATACATGTGTGTAGAATTTTGTGTAGGGGCACACACACCTTCTTTGCACCGGTGCCCGGATTTTCTCTCGGCGGCCCTGCACCTAACACTGATGTAGCTCACGTTCAAGTTCTTCACTTGCAAATACGTTACGTTAAGTTCACCGTTCTTAGAAAAATTAGCTTGTTCAATGAACGTGCTGTTTTGAACTAGTTCATGCACAGCACTGGCTATTACCGCCCGGTAACTCTGAAAAGAATGACATTTCAGCAGAAAAATTACGAATGGAGTGGTGGCTCTGTGGCTAAAGGATCTGGGCTAGTAACTCGAAGGTTGCCCGGTTTGAATCCTGGCAGTGACAGAAGGAATGCTACTCTGTTGAGCCCCTTAACCTTCAATTGCTCCAGGGGTGCTATGCAAACATTGCTCAAGAAAGCGACTGTAGAAAGCTATTACTAGTGTTGTGGAAGTTCACACCTCAAAAGAACTCAAAGTTCAGTTCACACAGATTAAAATGAATAAATTCACGTTCATAGTTCACCATTTCAATTTTGAACGAGTTCATATTCAGTTCATTTTGTATTTTTTAAGGAGTGAGAATTAAATGACCCATGAGTTTACTTTTTTCAGTTCTGCCTGCCTGCCTGATATTAGGCTATTACAGTATTCCTGAATAAAATGCAATAATTATGAAGACTTTTTTTAATTTAATCCTCTGTCAGCACAAAATCTTCTTTCCTTTTTGGGAGAATGAGAACTGCAGTGTGAGCATTGTACTATTCTTGTTGGAGGTGGGGTTACGTCTTTACTGTCCTTGTTTGGAGACCACAGAAGACCAGCGCGTGATGCAGACGATATAAAAGGCTTGGACAACAGCCAAACCCTTTGAAGTTGTCGGACCTCCGTCCGAAAATCCTCTCAGCGTGGTAACGAAAAATGGCAGCCTACGTAGATCAAGACTCCCACCTTGATAAGTCTGTCTTCAGCTTCCCGTTTGTAACCGCGTAAACCGTCAGTAAATGTAAGCTAAAGTATATTTTTTTCATGTGATTCTTATACCGCCGTAATCACGATGGGAGGATATCGCCTTTTCTGTCATATTTCTATCTTTTTCGGTTACTTAACATGCCACAATTTCAAAAGAACACATTTCCGGAGAGCTAATGCCTCCTAAGGAAACAGACGCAAGTCTATAGAAATCTCGTTAATACGAAGTACATTCAGCAGATACTTTCATTACAACGAAGTGCCCAAAAGACCTTGAAATGCCTGAATGGATCATCCACAGAGCAGTTAGTTCTGTGGTCGCAGCTCAGTTGTGCACAACGATCCCCAAACAGAAACATTGTAAAAAAAAAATTCTTTCATCGAACTTTGCTCGAACTGTTTTTTTTTTTTTTTTTTGCCTTTTTTGTTTCCTGCAGTTTTCAGTGATACCTTTTCCTTATTGCTCGTCAACATTTTAAAAACATCCATTGAAATTTAATCCCAGGCAGGGCGCCAGCCAGCACCACCACAGGGCACACACACATACACACACACCAAGCATACACTAGGATCGCCAATGCACCTAACCTGCATGTCTTTTGATTGTGGGAGTAAACCGGAGCACTTGGAGGAAACCCACACAGACATGGTGAGAACATGCAAACTCCATGCAGGGAGAACCTGTGATGCGAACCCTGGTCACCTTACTGTGAGGTAGCAGTGCTACTACTGAGCCACCGTGCCACCCACTGTGTCAATGTGACATCCTATTATTAAATCTGCAGATGGCACCACTTTAATAGGGCTCATATTAGAAGGAGATGAGCCGGACCTACAGAGACAAGTTCCAGAGACTGACAAAATGGTGTTCGGTGAATAATTTACCACAGAGCAGCACAAAAACCAAGGAACTCTTTCTGGACTTCAGAAAGCACAGCATAGAACCACTTCCTCCCTACATCAACAGAGACCTGGTGGAAAGGGTCCAGACCTTCAAATTCTTGGCAACCCACCTTTTAGAGAACCTCTCCTGGTCTGAGAACACAGCAATGGTCAAGAAGGAGTAACAGGGCCTGGACTTTCTGAGAGTGCTCAGCAGTATTGGCATGTTAGCCATTATGGATGCAATGAGAAGTCATGCAAAATGACTGCAGAAGGGGCCTGAGTCGCCTTGAAAGCTTGCGTATTGTAATATTTTTTAGTTAGCCAATACAAGGTGTCATTTTGCTTGACTTTTCATGCGCGTGCTCAGGAAAAACAACTTGGAGCAAAAACGGTTGGTGGCTTTTTATTTTCAACCATTGACAGCATCCTGATATACTGTATCCCAGTGTGGTACGTCAGATGCACAACAACAGACAAGAACGATCTCCGGAAAGTCACAAAAAAAAAAACACAGGATGTTGTCTGCCCTCCTTGGAAGACATTGTCTGGTCCTGCTATCTCACCAGAGCCACAAACACCATTAAGGATCCTTCACACTCTCATCACCATCGTATTTGACCTGTTGCCCTCTGGTCAGCGTTACAGATCTTTGAAAGAATGGACTGATAAATTCAGGAACAGTTTCTTTCCAGTAGCCATAAATATGTTGAACATAAATAAGCAAAGTAAGGCGGTTTAATTTTTTTTTCTAGTCAGTGCTGGGAAATAGACTCTTACACTCTGCTGCTGCTCTCGTGCAGCTACTCCCCAGTGGCACGGTATTATCTTACTGTATTACTACTGGCTCCATTGTTATTTTTATCTCATTCCTTTTTAACTGCATTTTTACATTTAATATTACTTTTTTTCCTTGCTTGTATTATGTGTTGTAGTTTTGGTTGTGTTTCACAAAATGTAGTGTCGTTTTTGCTTTTTGTACCCAGTTGGAGAGCCGCTCATGATTTCATTGCAGTTATTTTACAATGACAATAAAGGCTTTGGAATCAATTCAAGGTAATTTAATTCAATATTTTTATTTTTTTACTCTAATGAATGTGCACAAATTTCTAAAATCCTGTTTTCGCTGCGTCAATCTGACGTATTTAGTGTTGCTTGATGTGGGGGGGAAAAAGTGAATTGAAATGATTTTAGAACAAGCCAGCAAAAGAGCAAACTGTGAAAAACAGTGAAAGACACTGAATTGAAGGCAGAGAAAATAGAGGAATAAGTGACCCTGTTCTGGCAACATGGACTCACTTTGTCATTATGGGTTATTGAGTGTAGATTGATGGGTAAAAATGGTAAATTAGAACATTGCCAAATTTCACCCTGGGGACAAATAATATTTAATAATACTTATATAGTGCCTTTCCTATCTATCTATCTATCTATCTATCTATCTATCTATCTATCTATCTATCTATCTATCTATCTATCTATCTATCTATCTATCTATCTCCTATCTATCTATCTATTATATAGTGCCTTTCCTATCATATCTATCTCTTATATAGTGCGTTTTCTATCTATCTATCTATCTATCTATCTATCTATCTATCTATCTATCTATCTATCTATCTATCTATCTATCTATCTGTAAGAGCCAATCTTAAAAATATCTTTAATGTTTATTGTTAAATGCATGTGTTTGTTTACTTTCTATAGAATGTCAGATTCTCAGAGTTATTAAGATTTGGTGTAGTCTTTCACCCCCGTGTATGTTAACATGCAATAGAATTATATTAGCTATATCTGAAGAACATTGTGTTAATAAAGTCAGTTAGGGAAACAGTCTTATAACTAGCATGAACTATTAGATGTTTGCAAATAGGAGATGACATTCTGTACAGTTTTCTGCTCACATTATAAACCTCCATAACGTACCTCAAGTACGACTGTATGACTAAACTTAGAGAAATGAAACAAGATTTAAAAGTCTTGAATAGAACTTCTCTTAAACAAGAACTATTTTTCTGTTATATCATTTTTTCTCTAGATAGATAGATAGATAGATAGATAGATAGATAGATAGATAGATAGATAGATAGATAGATAGATATGAAAGGCACTATATAATAGATAGATAGATAGATAGATAGATAGATAGATAGATAGATAGATAGATAGATAGATAGATAGATAGATAGATAGATAGATAGATACTTTATTAATCCCAAGGGGAAATTCACATAGTATTCAGCAGCATACTGATATAAAAAACAATATTAAATTAAAGAGTAATAAAAATGCATGTAAAAACAGACAATAACTTTAAATAATATTACCGTTTACCCCCCGGGTGGAATTGAAGAGTTGCATAGTGTAGGGGAGGAATGATCTCCTCAGTCTGTCTCTAGTTTTTGTGTAAACTGTTTTGCTTTGAATAGTTACTAAAATTTTTAAAATGAAGATATTTTATGTGCGTAATTATTTCATCACGCATCACACTGGTGCTGGAGTCATCCTATTAAGCAAACTTAAAGCTGCAGAACTTTGGTAATTTTGGATGAATACAGCTACACTATCTATTAGAACATTCAAACAATCCAGACGAGAGCAGGCCATTCAGCCCCACAAAGCTCACCAGTCCTTAATCTTTTCAAAATAACATCAAGTCGAGCTTTGAACATTACAAACAACATTTATTTATATAGCATATTTTCATACAAATAATGTAGCTCAAAGTGCTTTACATGATGAAGAAAGAGAAAAGAGACAAAGTAAGAATTAAAATCAGAGAACACTAATTAACATAGAATAAAAGTAATGTCCAATGGCCAGGGAGGACAGAAAAAACAAATGAAATGCAGACGGCTGGAGAAAACAAAAATAAAATCTGCAGGGGTTCAGAGGCCATGAGACCACCCAGCCCCCTCTAGGCATTCAACCTGACATAAATGATCCGTCCTCAACGTCCTTGAGTGTCATGTTCTGTCATGTCCTGACCCACCTAATGTAGAGCAGGGTCACGCATGGTGCCTATCCCAGCCAGCACAACAAACCCTGGACAGGGCGCCAATCCATTGATGGGGCACAAACACACACACACCCATATAAACACACACACAAACTGACACATGCACACAAATACGTGCACACCCAAACTCACACACACCTCATATACACACATAGTCTTGCCAGTTCACCAAACCTGCACGTCTTTGTGGTAGCAAACCCATGCAGACACAGGGAGAACATGTAGAAACTTGACATTTATGAATCAATGTGCTCTCAACATTAGTCTTAGAATAATTTAAAACATATACTTATATTTGTTATTTCTAAGTAGCTTAAAGCCCCTCGTTTATTTGTTAGCATAAGGACTCTGTTTGATTGAAAGCGGCCCGTCTGTCCTTCTTGCTGCTAAGTTTCAAACTTCAGTCAGGGACACGGCGTACTCGGAGAGAGCTAAGCAGGCCTTTGTGTTAAGAAGTGCAGCTGCTGAGATTCTGACTTTGACAAGCGAGCTAAATGGGCCACTAGTTTAGAAAACACATATATGGTAAATCTTAATATACTTATTAATGCTTTTTTTTTTGTGTGTTAAACCTTTTTAATTTTAAAGTTAAAGTGAAATGTGTTTTAATTAGTTTGCTTTAGGTCATGTAAGAATTAATAAGATTAAACGCTTGCATGTGTATTTTAAATTTTTCTCTAACCATTTTTATTTATTCATTGAATAAGAATTTATAATGCTTAATTAATACTGTATAATTTAATTAATGTATTTATTTATTATTTATTAGGTAATTCGTAATTTATAATTAATTCATTCATTTTTCCATCAGCTCAAGGCCACTTGCTTTCTCTCACAGCTGCCAGGCCTTGGCCACTAACCTGAGGTGATGACACACCAAGGACAGCGTGCTCCATAAGAAGACTTAGCGCTATTGTCTTTGAGACGCAGCTGCCTAAACCTGCGGCCTTAAGGGATGCTCGTGCAATGAGAAGCTATTCATTTCAGCGGCCCTGTATCTCATGTGTGGGTCCTTCTGATTCCGACTCAAAGGTGGGAACTGATTGATAAGCACGTCTCAGTCGCCTTACACAGGGTGAGTTCCGGTCAGAAGGCCAGGTGATAATGACATTAGGTAATGGTGGGCTGGAACATTAGGTCAGGGTGAGAAAAACCAGAAGGAGGAGAGCATTTAACATAAACGCTAAGAATTGTAATAAAAATAAGCTCCCGCCAAACTGCTGGCACCCACTTCATTGAACCGAGTCGGCTTTGTGCTTTTTGCAATAAAGTTTAACTCGGATTGCTCATCCAGAGGCTCTGCGTGTCTTTTTCTGAAGAAGGTGTTCTCCACCACATTTAAACACCATGCATGGAGAATCCAGGATGTGTCACCAGCTGTGTCCTTTTAACTCTTTTTAGAGCTAATTATTTTTATCTTTCCTTTTCTCCCAGGCCTGGATATTTTTCCAAAAAACTCAATTTTCTAAAAAGCAATGGTTTCCCACATAAATCAGCATAAAATACTTATTTATGACAAATGTCACCTGTTTTCTGTTCCATAAGCCCCTACAGTGTGTAAATTCACGTATTTATTCAATACCTGTTTGTCTCATCACTCATAAACTGAAAGGAACTTAAGGAAAAAAAAAAAAACAACTTGAAGTACTCGGACGGCTGTTAATCTGCAATGTCTGCCAACACGCCGTGCTGCCTGATGGAGTCCATTAGCCACGGATCTACGTCAGTGTAGTCTTCCCAGGGTGAACGTCACCGTTCTACCGTTAGCTACACTATTGTGTTCAGCACTACAATCAGCTGGGTGCCGGTCAGCTAATGCAGTGACCTGTCGTTCATTGTCGATTTCCAGATCGTTTGCATTAAAATCAGAGATTCGATAAGTCAGAGTCCGATTCAGCAATAATACACAAGAATTAAATTATATACGCAGAGTACTTTGCTTTGCGCATTCGCTTCACTCTCTTGCCCAATGTTGCTGCTATGGTAGACAAGGTTTACTCTACACTACACACACACACGCAGGGATTTGACGTCAAGTCATCGAGTCTAACAGTTCTTCAAGCCAAGAGGGTCTACCTGTAACGTAATGATCAGATTTATCGACGTTTACAGCTTTTATCGTTCTCTGTACCTGAATGTTGACTTTAGCCGACATCCACCCTCAACTCCTTGTGTTGACAAAAGTCGACATCCGCCCTAAAAGAGTACACAGTAAGGTCTCATCACTCATAAGCTGAAAGACACTTTCTGGGAAAAAAAAGAAGCTAAAAGTACTCGAGTCGCTGGTAATCCGCAGTGTCTGCCAACACGCCGTGCTGCCTGATGGAGTCCAGTAGCCACGGATCTACGTCAGTGTAGTCTTCCCAGGGTGAACGCCACCATTCTACCGTTAGCTACACTATTGTGTTCAGCACTACAATCAGTTGGGTGCCGATCAGCTAATGCAGTGACCTGTCGTTCATTGTCGATTTCCAGATCGTTTGCATCAAAATCAGAGATTCGATAAGTCAGAGTCCGATTCAGCAATAATACACAAGAATTAAATAATATACGCAGAGTACTTTGCTTTGTGCATTCACTTCACTCTCGTGCCTGATGTTGCTGCCATGGTAGACAAAGTTTCCTCTACACTATGCACACACACGCAGGGATTTGACTAACAACTAACAATCCTCCAAGTCAAGAGGGTCTATCTGTAATGTAACGATCAGATTTATCGACGTTTACAGCTTTTATCGTTCTCTGTACCTGCCAACATGCCGTGCTGCTTGATGGAGTCCAGTAGCCACGGATCTACGTCTGTGTATAGTCTTCCCAGGGTGAACGCCACCATTCTACTGTTAGCTACACCAGTCTGTTCAGCACTACAATCAGCTAGGTGCTGGCCAATGTCTTTCATTTTCGATTTCCGAATCGTTTGAATCAAAATCAGAGATTCGATAAGTCAGAGTCCGATTCAGCAATAATACTTAAAAACTAAATAAGAAACACACAGAGCATTTTGCTTTGCGCATTCGATATGCTCTCTTACCCGATGTTGCTGCCATTCTAGATGTTGTTTACGCTGTGCTACGCACGCACACGCAGGGATTTGGCAATAAGTCAACGAGTCTAACAGTCCTCCAAGCAAAGAGGGTCTACTTATAAAATCCTCAACTCCTCGTGTCGACAAAAGTCGACATCCGCAATAAAAGAGTTCAAATGAATTTACAACACAGTAAGGTCTGCAGAATGCGAGGGGGTCTGAATACTCTCAGTCCTCATTAGGCTTTTGCTCCAGTGATATTTCATTGGACTGCTATAAGTGGGTTTCAGAATGTCATGCTGTGTTATCTATGTTCCCAAATTTCCTTACAGTATTAAAGCAGAAGTACATATTGATGGATTTGAAATGCATGGAGTGACATCCTCAAACTCACACACTACTTTTTCAAACATCCAGACTTTTGGCTCAAAGTCAAACACATTTGGCCCGACTGCCTCAACAGTTTGGGTGTTCATTTCAGGCATTTACGCCATCATAATCGTTATGAGAGACACCAGATATTGAATTTGACTTTGCAGCTACCGGAGTTCATGACGCTGGTCTTTTGAGATCTCATAAAAATTACAAAAATGGTTCAGGTTTCCCTATTCTGCTATTTCCTCTTCTAAGGTAGCGTTCAGTATCAGTTTCATGTGTTGACCTTGCCCTGGACTGAATTACATTAACAACCATTTAATCTCCATGAAGTTGAAAGGCAGCTCATATGCAGCACAGCGCTTGTGATAACATATCAACAGTGCTCTTACATTCCTTTCTATATAATAATGAAAAGTTTCCAAATTGTTTTCGTTAAGACATGAACTACTTAGTATTGTAGCCGACATAAACTGCTTTAAAAACAGCAAACAGAAGGCTAGATAGAGCTGGTGGATGTCTGTGTGGAGAAACGTCAGGAGCCCAAACCGAATATGTGATTGGTCACGGAAAACTCACTGCTGATTTAAACAGAATGTAAGTAAAACATATCATCACAGATCATGGCAGATGTTTTACCCGATATGATGGTCATGAAATATTGTTAATGCTTGGCCTTACTTCTTCTGTGACAACAGATTGATCTCAGACTGTTACGTAGACCAGCGGTTCCCAAACCCGGACCTGGGGACCCTCTGTGACTGTAGGTTTTTGTTCCAACCAGATTAACAATAACTGATAAAAACTGATAATAATTGATCTCATTCCATTAGCTGGTCTTTATTTCCTTTTGCATTCAGAGAAGCACAGCAGTATGATCTTTCACATTTTTACATGGCAACCTCATTCCAAAGTCCTCTTCATGTACTTTTAGGTATAATAACTGAATCAAGGGTCATATTTCATGTGCTTTGTGAAATGTTTTCTAAGTGATAATAATTGTTAATAATTGATCTCATTCCATTAGCTGGTCTATATACACAAATAGATAGATAAGAAAGGCACTATATGATAGATAGATAGATAGATAGATAGATAGATAGATAGATAGATAGATAGATAGATATGAAAGGCACTATATGATTGATAGACAGATATGAAAGGCACTATATGATAGATAGATAGATAGATAGATAGATAGATAGATAGATAGATATGATAGGCAGATAGATAGATAGATAGATAGATAGATAGATAGATAGATAGATAGATATGAAAGGCACTATATGATAGATAGATAGATAGATATGAAAGACACTATATGATATATAGATAGATAGATATGAAAGGCACTATATGATAGATAGATAGATAGATAGATAGATAGATAGATATGATAGGCACTATATGATAGATAGATAGATAGATAGATAGATAGATAGATAGATAGATAGATAGATAGATAGATAGATAGATATGAAAGGCACTATATGATAGATAGATAGATTCTTTATTGATCAATACAACTAAATATAATGACCGCTGAGTGTATTATCTGACTATTATTTCTCATTTCTTTCACATTTTTACATGTGATTTCTTTTTTATGGAAACCTCATTCCGATGTCCTTTTCATGTACTTTTAGGTATAATAACTGAATCAAGGGTCATATTTCATGTGCTTTGTGAAATGTTTTCTATAGCAACTCCAAACATATTGAACCTGACAAAACGACCCATCAAATCCTCGGAAATGTCATGCTTCTGGGGAATAATAATTGTTGCTGATATTGCAAAGAAATGTTTATTTTTATTGCGTTTGCAATACTTGGCAGATGGAGAGGAAGAAAACAGATGCTGAATTATGACATTCTAAATAGTTGTGGATCTGGCTTCTTTTTCATCTCTTAAAATGTCAAAGTTGAGCTGTAAACATTTTAACCAAACATGCACAGTAGTTTCCTTCAAATTTCTTTTGCCCTCTTAATAAAGAAGCTGGTAAACTCCCACATGTGTTTCAAATCACTTTACACAACATGTTTTTTTTGGATGGAAAACTGAATGAGGCAAGAGTGGGTCGAAAGGCTGGGGGGTGTTAATACAAATGTGTGTTAAAACTGCAGGTCTCGGGTTTTCTAATGTGTGTGTAGTGAGTGACCCTGTGCTTTGCTGTTGCTACTCCAAATTATGACTTATTACTTTACAATTGTACTCCAGGTTCAGTGACTGACAGAAGAAAACAGCAGATTTATTAAAGTAAAAATCTGGAGTGCGCTCCTCTTGACTTGTATACTGTGATAGAGGAAAAGGTCATCAGAGCCACTTCCAGTATTTCTCATATATCATATCTCTTTGTTTCTCATCATAACTAATTGATAATATCGATAAAAGATAATTTATCTCTATTTATAATCAAACTTTATATTAAAATTATTTTTTCTCAGTTAGAGAGGTCAAAAATAGTGGTGGAATTTTTTTTTCCAATTATGTGCAAAGCAAAAAGAGCTATAGTCACCTAAAAACACAGAAAAAGTGTAAGTATTATATACTACTAGCCAACCTGCGGCATACCATACGCCGCATAATCAGGCCGGTTTTTTAATGATTTTTAAGCACAGGGAGAAAATTAACATTTGAAAAATCGGTAATGTAATAAATCAGCAAGAAAAGCAACATTGTAACAATGCACAGAACGAACCAACAAACAATCGTCCGTGACTGAAAACTGCCGGACCGCAATCGCGCCTTCTCTTGCCAGACGGAGGGATGGGGATGCACGGCGCTCAGTCGCGGAGTGTGGAATGGGAGGAGAGGAGAAGGACATCCATTCAGCTCCCTCCGTCATGCTAGTCTGCTGAATTCTCGTTCAGTATGTACAGCCCACTCATGTGCCCACCTCCAACTCGTCACTTGAGTCGTTGGCTGCTTTTCTATATATAATCCACCAAGACACCCGACCACAGTAGTAGCGAGGTGGGAGGGGGGTATGCACAAAGGGTAGGGACGCAACCAGTGGGAGCGTATGAGTCGCACTTAGTGGGAATTCCACGGTTTGCAGCCCGAATGGGGTTCAACGGCTTACCCACGCCTCTCTGCGCCGGGTAGACACACGCTCAATCTCATGCATAATTATTTATTGAATGTTAAACACTTCTGGAAAGACACAGTTGTCTAAAACGGGTTGGTGTGAGAATACAACAGTAAGTAAATGAAAAGATGGAACTCTGGAGAGAGCAACATATAATTGTCCGTGAGTGAAGAAGACGCATGTTTGTCACGGATGCGAATTGCTGTATGTAGCGTGTAAAACAGTTTGCTATGGAGCATGCGATCGTGCGTCGTAACTGAAAACTTGGTTTTTAAAGACTGCTTACTTCATTGTGTTTTAACCTCAGTTGTAAAGGATTGTTTTAAAAGATCCCATGGGATACCCCTCGCAAACTGTTTTACATATGGCGACTCACCTCCGCAAGATACATGCCTCTATGAACAGTCAAGGTGGCTCGGAGGTACATGAGGCCTCTACGACAGACGAATATAAATGACGCCGTTCTTTCTGTGTCGTCGCGCCCGAGTTGGTGGCCGTGGCTCTGCAAGTTGTCGTTGTATCCAATGGTCTTGAAGTTGGTGGGCGTGGCTCCTCCCTGTGTGCGTCATAGGTATCTTACTTGTCGGCGGCTTAGTGAATCCACGCCCCTTCCGGCATGCTTTTCATGGGTGTCTTGCCTTAGTGAATTATATATATAGATTTTTGCAATAAATTGCTCTAGGTAACACTGTATTTAGATACATTTAATTATGATAATGATGGCAGAAATAAAAAAAAAAACATAAAATTCAATGTATTACCAAGAACACAACAGGGATGTCGCAGCTTATTGCTCCCATTACATCTTTATATTTACATGGCACGTTCAACGTTTACACGTCATTGTTAAACTGATATTGCATAAATTAACATAAAATTAATAATAATTATTTAAAGATACGCTTTATATTGAAAATAATTTTAAATATTGTGTACACATTTATATTTCCATGATACAAAAAATGTGGATGGTTGTTTAAATAAAATACTACTTCCGGTTGAGTCATTTTTCTTGAATATCATATCTGTTTGCTTTTTACTTTCTCGTATAGTATTGTAATTTTGTAAAAATTTGACCTCGAGATTTTGATTAATCTCAACATTTTAGACCTCCCTGAGTCTGATTTACTTTCTCGTAGGGACTATATTGTAATTGTCCAAAAATCTGATTTCCAGATTTTGATCAATCTCGACATTTTAGTCCTCCCTGAATTCTGAAAATAACATTTTTGGAATTATGTCTGTGTGTGTGTCAGTGTGGCTGTGTGTGTATGTAAACACGATAATTTGAGTACGCTTTCACTTAGGTCAACCAAATTTTGCATACAAGTATTAGGTACAAAATGTAGATTTCTGTCAACTTTTGGGCAATTTCCGCTAACCGGAAGTGTTACTTTTTTATTCTTGGAGTATCAGAGTCTTATTTATTCAACGTTATTTTTACAATAATTGTTCAATATATTATTGCAGTAATCCCTCGCTATATCGCGCTTCGACTTTCGCGGCTTCACTCTATCGCGGATTTTAAATGTAAGCGCATCTAAATATATATCACGGATTTTTCGCTGGTTCGCTTTCTGCGGACAATGTGTCTTTTAATTTATGCTACATGCTTCCTCAGTTTGTTTGCCCAGTTGATTTCATACAAGAGACGCTATTGGCGGATGGCTTAGAAGCTACCCAATCAGAGCATGTATTACATATTAACTAAAACTCCTCAATGCTAAAAGATATGCTTCCCGCGTGGCGCTTGTTTTGTTTGCTTCTCTCTGTCTCTCTGCCTGACGGAGGGGGTGTGAGCAGAGGGGGCTGTTTACACAGTAGCTGTTTGCCTAGAAGATAGGACGCTCCTCTACAAAATGCCGCTTTATCGCGGTGCTTCTGTATACTTAAAAGTACGTATTGATTTTTTGATTGTGCTCCTTTGAAGATAAGATATGTTTGCATTCTTTTAATTGTGAGAAAGAACTGCCATCTCTGTCTTGTCATGAAGCACAGTTTAAACGTTTGACTAAAGGGTGTTATTTCATGTCTAGAGGGCTCTAATAATGTTAACAGTGTGGGAGAGTTTATAAGGGCTTAAAATATATAAAAATAACTACACAAACATATGGTTTCTACTTCGCGGAAATGAATTTATCGCGGCAGAGTCTGGAACGGATTAACCGCGATAAACGAGGGTTGACTGTAATTTGATTTGATTTGTTGTTGATGGTTCTTTAATGTTCATAAAAAAAATATATAATCCTTCTCTTGCGGTTTACTCCTCAAATATATCTGAGCATACGATAAAGTCTAGGGGAGACCATTCTCGATTTTTATCATTATAAATATCTATCCAAAATTTGTATCATCTATCTATAATTATAACCACAGTTGAAAAGTTGTAAAAGTATTCAGTTAAAGTACCACTTCCGCTTGACGGAAGTGGCCCAAAAGTTGATAGGTTTCCTTATCTACTCTCTTTATATAAAATCGTAAGCCTAAAAGTGCAACGATTTTATGTGACGTTTTTCTGTCACATTTTAAATTTGGCTTATTTTAAAACATACATACATATTTTGGAATCATTGTTTTCAGAATTTATTGAACTTTAATGTCATGTTGTTAGATTTTCAGATTCTTATTCTATTTTTAAAACATAAACTAAAATATCAAGAAAGTCATGGTTTTTATTTCAATTCGAATAAACTTTCCTTCATAGGAACAAACTACTAAAAAAAGTATCTATTCATAACACCAATGTTTGTATTTAGGTGATTTAGTTAGCTGAAGGTCGATCTACGATGACCCATTGCATACCACTTTAGTTTTCACATGATTTTTCCTGTTATTTAAATGAGCAATTTTTAAAAAAAAAGTTTTTTTTTTATCTATAAGAATGTCAGTTAAAACGAATGGATCGTGTATTTAGTCTCATTAATACTCATCGAGCATAGTGGACCTCAGTTTAATGGGAATACTTCAATCGGTAAGAGAGTAAATATTTTATTCTCATTTCATGATTTTTATTCTTTTACATATTTATAGAATTTTGTGATTTTGACTCCAATAAATAATAATTTTTCTATATCCATTTACAGATTTTACTAATCTTCTGGGTGCAACTGGGGGTTGGGCAACAAATCCGCCAGGGGTCTTGGCCCCCTAGTTTTTGATATAAAGCAGGTGTACAAAATCTCATTGACCAGGTCAAAGAGTTTTCAAGTTATCGTGTTTACAGACAGACAGACATAATTTCAAAATTGATATTTTCAGACTCATGTCAACATTCATCAAAATCTCAAGGTCAAAATTTTTTCACAATTCCTACTGTTTATATGAAAAAGTTAAAATGCACCCCATTAAAGAATATGCCCTTTGAAAAGAAAACACTCCTGTTTAAGTAACAATCCAAAACTACTTAACAGCCGTTCAAATAACTTAAAGGAAAGGCTTGGTGTTTTATTCACCTTGCTAATTTTATTCACGATTGTTTGTGACTAATTGCAGTGAAATAAGAGGGTCAATATTATCAGTGAAAAGGGTGCACGCTTATTTACACTTTAATCCTCAAACAATGGAAATGTATTTACCATAATGTGTAATTGTTTTAACATTTTAGAACAATATCAGAGTACAAATTAGTGTGCTTTTGTACAAATGAAAACCAAAACACACACACACAGAACAAAGTGAAGTTTATTAAATCTTTTTCTCCTGCAGGTGGCATTTCACCAGAAAAAAATTCTGTAAATATTTTCTACCATGTTATGCAAATAAAATATTAGTTTAGTGGATGTGATTTAACATATTAAAGGTGCCAGAAAGGAAGGATAGACAGACCAGGAGGCCATAATGGAAAGACTGTGTGAACGGAGCAGTTCATTCCCCCATACTTCAGGTGGCAGTGTATCTCAGACTTAAACCCGATCAGGACTGCCGGAGGGTGGCATGGGAGTTGGAGCCTGGAGACACAGCCCCGTCAGGATCTTTGGGGTACTGCCAGCCGGGGGGCACTGATCGGGATGACTTGGGTATCTGACCGGAAGCGCTTTCTGGGTCAACTTCAAAACAAAGGCCGCTGCCTCACTTTAATTGAGTCTGAGTTGGGAGGTAACGGGCAACACTCTCATGGAAGAGGAAGGAGAATTGTGAATGGTGTATTGATTGTGTTTGTATGGAAAAGGTGTTTTATCAAATAAAAATAATTTAATTCAACCTGGAATTGTGTTGGGTATTACTGTGCCTGTGCTTTGGGGCTCAGTGGCACCCATTAATGGTTACAGTATACTAATATTACAAAAAGTCGTTCATTAAAGCGCCAAGACTGCTTGCTGTTTTATGTCATATGCATGACGTCATTTCTGGCATGAATTTTTATTTCCGGAAGACATTTTCTCACTTGTTTTGCCAGATGGTAATTGCTGTAACATTAATTAGAGCACAACATTGCGCGGTAGTCCAGCTCAATAATCTGAATCAAATATTAGGAAAATCATCACATCTTGTACGCCTGATATTTGTAATTCTTAGCTTTCTGGCTGCTAGCACTTCACTTGGCGTTAAGCCACGGAATCCATATGGGCTGACCTTTATAATTCTTTCTAAAAATTAAAGCAGCAGTTACAAGTATAAAAGTTGATGCCTGCAACAAAGTGTCATAGGGAACCACACACTTTAAGATCACATGAAATATTCATCCATCCATCCATTATCCACCTTGCTATATAATTAACTACAGGGTCACGGGGGTCTGCTGGAGCCAATCCCAGCCAACACTAATTATGATGTATATTAAAATAATTTTGTTTGTATCCTGTGATGAAATTAAACTACTAGTTTAGTCACTAAATAATACAGCAGAAAGATAGATATGAAAGGCGCTATATAATAGAGAGAGAGAGATAAAGAGACAGCTTTTCTCAATACTCAAAGCACTCTCCATATAGGGTTGACCCAACAAGTAAACCCATAATATCCACATGCGTGGATAGATAGATAGATAGATAGATAGATAGATAGATAGATAGATAGATAGATAGATAGATAGATAGATAGATAGATGTGAAAGGCACTATATGATAGATAGATAGATAGATAGATAGATAGATAGAGTGAAAGGCTCTCTATGATAGATAGATAGATAGATAGATAGATAGATAGATAGATAGATAGATAGATAGATAGATAGATAGATAGATAGGCACTGTATAATAGATAGATAGATAGATAGAACTTTATTTGTCCCCAGAAGGAAGCTTGGCTTTTTTACTGATGCTCTTTACAAAACTAAATACATAAATATGTAGATAAGTAATTAAATAAATAAATAAACACATATAAACTTTGGTCTGAACACTCACTCGAGTGACTATGAAGGAAGAAAATTTAAAAGAAAGAAAACTTCTGACTCACAGTGAGGCACTTTAAAGATATACTGCTGTTGGTATAAAGGAGCCTCCCGTTGCTTTTCTTGACATGCTTCTTCTGAATAATTTGTTGGTTGAAAGTCTTCAGTGTCGGTATATCAGAGAGAGGTTGTATAGAATTGTTCATAATGGCACTCAGGTTTGTTTTAATTCTATCCTGTGCTACAACCTCCAGGGGGTCCAGAGTGTGTCCCATAACTGAGCCTGCCCTTTTAATTAACTTGTTGATTTGGTGGGCTTCTCTTGAAGTGATGTTACCAGCCCAGCACACCACAGCACAGATTATTTCACAGGCCATCACAGAGTTGTAGAAGATGTGGAGGATGTCACTTCCCAAATGAAAGGAACGCAGTATCCCAGGGAAAAAGAGCTTGCTCTTCCTTTTCTTATATAGATCCTCTACGTTTGGAGACCGGTCCAATCTGTCATTAATGTGGACCCCTCAAGTACTTGTTGGAGTGCACTACCTCTACACCTCCTCCCTCAGTAGTGACCACACATAGAGACTCTTTGATGCAGTGAAAGTCAATTACCAGTTCCTTGGTTCTGCTGATGTGAACATGCAGGCATTTCTCTTTGTACCAAACAGACAAACTTTTCCACCTGACTCCTCTCCTCTGTCTCATCCCCTTAGCAATGGCCCCATAAGTGCAGAAATATTTTGAGAATTTGTGACATGTGACATGACCTGCTGCTGTATTTCTAGTCTCAGGTGTACAGAGTACAATGTAAAGCTGACAGGCCTGTTCCTTGTGGCGCTCCAGTGTTGCTCACACAGTCCTCAATTCTCACAAACTGTGGTCTGCCTGACAGAGAGTCCAGTATACAGGACACCATCGGCTCATCCAACTGCATATTTCTGAATGGCAGGATGCTACTGAAGGCACTAGAATAACCATGTTAATCACAATAATGGATGTGATTGACATTCACTAATACCATGAGAAGCCGTTCATAAGTGCACCGAGCCTCCTCTGTTTCATATTGCATGTAAGATGTCATTTCAGGCAGGATTTTTATTTCCGGTAGACATTTTCTGAAAAATGCTTCATGTGCTCTCATCTAAATGCAAAGTTAATGAGAATGTGCTCCATCCCCTTTTTTTAAAAGTTCACACCCCTTTTGCACTTTAAACACGCCCCCTCCTCTGCCTTTAGGTTTGCCACACCTCTTATCTGTAAATGGTTGCCACCCACTTCCACAATGCTGTAGAAAGTGAGCAGAAGCTCATGTAACACGTTAGAGATTTTTGATATTATACACGGGGATCTTTCTTTTGGCCCCTTCTTATTCTCACTCTACATGCTCCCGATAGCCCTGATCATTTCATAAAGTGAATTACCAAAGTTATGCAGATGACACACAGATATATTTGTCGATAGCACTCTGTCGATGACCCTGATGCTCTAAATCCTCTGACCCAGTGTCTTACCAGCATCACCAAATGGATCAGTAATAATTTCCTAAAGCTTAACAAGGAAAAAATAGAAATTTTAATTATTTGCCAGCAAACGGAGAAGCAAGAACCTCAGAAATAAAGCAGGTGGAGACTCTCACTTGGGGAACATGCAAACTGCACTGAGCTAATGATGAAGCAGAGATTCCAATACAACTCGGAGTCCTGCCACGTGCAAAAGTTCGCTGACAACACTGCTATCGTGGGCTGCATCAAGAGTGGGCAGGAGGAGGAGTATAGGAAACTAATCAAGGACTTTGTTAAATGGTGTGACTCAAACCACCTACAACTGAACACCAGCAAAACCAAGGAGCTGGTGGTGGATTTTAGGAGGACCAGGCCCCTCATGGACCCCGTGATCATCAGAGGTGACTGTGTGCAGAGGGTACAGACCTATAAATACCTGGGAGTGCAGCTGGATGATAAATTGGACTGGACTGCCAATACTGATGCTCTGTGTAAGAAAGGACAGAGCCGACTATACTTCCTTAGAAGGCTGGTGTCCTTCAATATCTGCAATAAGATGCTGCAGATGTTCTATCAGATGGTTGTGGCGAGCGCCCTCTTCTACGTGGTGGTGTGCTGGGGAGGCAGCATAAAGATGAAGGACGCCTCACACCTGGACAAACTGGTGAGGAAGGCAGGCTCTATTGTAGACACGGAGCTGGACAGTTTGACATCCGTGGCAGAGCGACGGGCGCTGAGCAGGCTCCTGTCAATCATGGAGAATCCACCGCATCCACTGAACAGGATCATCTCCAGACAGAGGAGCAGCTTCAGCGACAGACTGCTTTCACTGTCCTGCTCCACTGACAGACTGAGGAGACCCCACACTATGCGACTCTTCAATTCCACCCGATAAACATTAATATTATACAAAGTTATTGTCTGTCTGTTATACCTTCATTGTTATCACTCTTTAATTTAATATTGTTGTTTATCAGTATGCTGCTGCTGAAGTATGTGAATTTCCTCTTGGAATTAATAAAGTATCTATCTATCTATCTATCTATCTAGACTCGATTAACTGAGGCTGTTTGGCAGCAGAGACGGCCACTGTGCTGTACTCCCAGAGCAGCTACGCTCTGACACAAATTCTGGAAGATATCAGCAAACAATCGAATTTTTATAACAATAGCTGCAGCTGTGCTGGTGTTTTCTCGCACCTGAATGCACTCTACCTGCTTCTCGCTTGTTTTGCCAGATGGTAATTAACATTAATTAGTACACCGCATGCACAGTGGCCCAGAGCTCAATCATCTGAACAAAATATTAGGGAAACCATCGCATCTTGGACGCCTGATATTTGTAATTCTTAGCTTTCTGGCCGCTAATACTTCACTTGGAGTTAAGCCACGGGGTCCATATGGGCTGATCTTTATAATTCCTTCTATAAATCAAAGCAGCAGTTCCACATGTAAAAGATAATGCTTGCAAGAAAGTATCACTGGGGGCTTACACTTTAAGATTACACGATACATTCATTTACTGTCAAAATTCTAATATATTCTGCTAATTGTGATTTACTGTATATTACAACAGCTTTATGTTTGTATTCCCTGCTAGAATTAAAATTGCTCTGCTCATCGAATTAAAACACTACCAGCCAATAATTCCAGCTCAATCTGACTCTTCTTCTGGACGTTTTCCAGATGTTCTGTGGCCAGAATGAAAATCCTTACTGTGTGTAGTCTTTTGACCTTTTGATACATTGCCCAAAAGAGGTCCTCAGGCAACTTATGAAGGACATCCATCAAAGACATCTCATCAACAGCACTTTAACAAAGTGCATCTGACTCAACAACAACATGCATTTCTGTAGCACGTTTTCATACAAATGATGTCGCTCAAAGTGCTTTACCAGATGAAATAAGATAAAAGAGAAAAATCTAAAATTAATGCTAAGTAACAAAGAGTAAACGATGGACAGGAGGACAGAAAAAAACAAAAAATACACTCCAGAGGGCTGGAGAAAAAACAAAAATCTGCAGGGGCTCCGAGACCACAAGACCACCCAGCTCCCCCAGACAAAGACTCAGGAAGAAGGGCCATTGAACTCAGTCTATTTCATTTATTTCTATAGCACATTTTTAATGTAGTTCAAAATACTTCACAAGATGATATAAAAAGTAAGTTAATATAAAACATACAGTAAACAAACAAGATTAGGCAATAATATTATACAGTATGTAACAAAGAAAAAAGTAAGGTCGGAGGTTCAGGCAGACAGAAAAAACAAAAAAAATATCTAGTTAGGCTGGAGGAAAAAAAAAACCAAAATCTGCAGGGGTTCCAAGGCCAAAATACCACCCAGCCCCCATGGAGCATTTTACCTAACATAGATGTTCTGAATCAGTCCTTATTGTTTACAGGCTTCACATGAAAGAATTTTACGATGATGATGGTCATGTGGACTTCAATGTAGAGACTGCACAGGTGCTTTGATTAGGTGGTGGTGGTGCAAATCGCCACCAAAGAATTATCAAAAATAATTATCGAATAGTACAGATTAGTAGGGAATTGCAGAACCCGGAGGAAAATGATAATTCAATGCCCATATACACTAATAGGAATACAAGTAAAATGTAGCTACGCAAAAGCCATTTTTAAATAATGGGTTTTTAGCAGTTTTTAAAAGTGTTCTACAGGATTAGCCTGGTGAAGATACTGTATGTACAAACTGCATGGACAATCAGGCACAAGACAAACACATAAATCCCGGATATAGCGTTGGTTGTTTTCCAGAGGCACATAAATGAATAAACGCAGATGGCTGCGAGTTCCTAGCATCTTTTTGATTCATTTTTAAAGATAGTACTTGATTATTCATCTTCCCAGCAACCTCTTCACCAGTCTGAATCTGCCCAATAGTGTAAGATAATAGTGTAAACAATTTAATTAACTACAAGGTGGATACACTTTTGTATTTGTGGTCATCAAAGGGAATGACAGTCTCAGCAAAATAATTGTTGGGGTGCCAACCTGGCCATTCCTGTTTATTGTGTAGCAACTTCCAGAAGTCCCTGTTTGGGTGGCAACATCTGCAGACCCCAACTTCTGGAGGGTGGTGTTGTTGCCAACAGATTTGCATAGCGATGAAGCCGCTACACCTTTGAAATTAGGGATGGATGGAATCAGGCTAATGGTCAAGCCCTACAACATTTCCACCAAACACCCAAATATTAACAACACTCACCAGGAAAATGTTCAAATAGATTAAATATATTCAGCAACAAATATACAGTCGACCCTTGACATACGACCGGCCTGACATACGAACAACTTGATTTACGACCAAAATTTTTGTTTTGATTTACGGACCAATATCTTGCATTACGACCCGAATGCGGTCACGTGTATCCACTTGTGCGATTGTAAACAAACAGCCGAGAGCGTTCGTAAGCGTCAGTCGGAGCCCAGATACACGTGTTTGTGGACGTAATTTCGGTCAGTGCAGTGATTTATCTATACTAATAAAAGGCAAAGCCCTCACTGACTCACTCACTCACTCACTCACTCATCACTAATTCTCCAACTTCCCATGTAGGTGGCAGGCTGAAATTTGGCAGGCTCATTCCTTACAGCTTACTTACAAAAGTTGGGCAGGTTTCATTTCGAAATTCTACGCATAATGGTCATAACTGCAATCTATTTTTCTCCATATACTGTAATAGACTGCAGCGCGATGGCCGTGGGAGGCGGAGTTGTGTGTCGCGTCATCACGCCTCCCACGTAATCACGTGAACTGACTGTGACCGCATTATGTAGAGAACAAGGAGGAGCTCCAAAGAGCGCTGAAGAAAACATGCATTACACAATTGAGAAGGAGGCGAAACAATAAGAAGCGAGCGAGTGACGCAAACAAGCATATTCATAAGTGCAGCTACTGCGGAAACAAAGCACGGTGTAAACCGCAAGTTTAAATTAAGTTCATAGACAGGCTGCCGCTGCGTTTGTCATGCCCACTACTAATACGATATTTGCGGGATACAAGTTTAATGAGAGGACGCAGGGTATAAACGAGAGTTTTGATCACTTTGTAACTAAGTTAAAATTGCTGGTGAAGGACTGTGCTTATGCAAATTCCGAGAGACTGTGTTTGTGGGGGGGATTGACGTCATCATCTCCCCTCCCATTCACCTCATTTCATTCACTTCATTTCACTATGAGCTGAGCTCCACAGCTAGCGAGGTCTTGCGGAAGCAACTTTGTGACGCTGCCACCAAATACTCACAGAAAAATCCAC
Organism: Polypterus senegalus; assembly: GCF_016835505.1. Taxonomy (NCBI): domain Eukaryota; kingdom Metazoa; phylum Chordata; class Cladistia; order Polypteriformes; family Polypteridae; genus Polypterus; species Polypterus senegalus. The sequence continues at coordinate 16,581,034 of NC_053157.1, forward strand.
AAGTTAATACACACGCTGTCTCTAGAGTTTCTCCACACTCTGAATCCTCCAGGCACTACTGAGCATAATCTAATTTTGAGGGTTGGGACACCACTAATATTACTGAAAACCTTACAGCCACCGAGACTTTGTAACGGCACGAGACTTCAGGTCACGTGTCTGCAAAAGAACCTAATTGAGGCAACTATTTTACTGGCAGTTGCTCAGGGGAGAGAGTTTGTATTCCTCGCATCCCCGTTTTACTCTGTGATCTCCCATTTCAATTGAAATGCCTACAATTTCCAGTAAGGCTCTGCTTCGCGATGACAATTAATAAGTCTCAGGGACAGACCCTACAAAAGGTTACATTGACAATCATGTTACGTTATTTTTAAAATGTTTCCTTTTCTTAGCACAAGCACAGCTGAGAAGCTTTGATGCATGTGCTCCATAACGCGTTAAAAATAACGCATTTAATCACACTTTGCATTCCAAGCAAAGGGAACTTTTTCAATGCATGATTTCCTGGTACATCGATTACATTGATGCACACATCAGAGCTTCAAAAATGGAAGAGTCTGAAGAAAGCGTGTTGCTAGGACTGATCGGAGGAAAATTTCATTTCAAAAGACTACCCGACGGAAGCCTTGATAAAAGCGTGGTTTTGTGCAAACTGTGTAAAAAGGAGTTTGCAGACCACCGAAGCACTTCAACCTTACGGTACCATCTAAATGCAAAACATGTTACAGCGAGCACAGAAACTGTGTATGCTGTTAGCACTAGCAGTGCGAGTTCGAGTACCAACAAAAGGTGTCGGCAGCCCAAACCTGATGAAATGACTGGCTTCAGGACCAAAATTAGTAAGTCAACATCGGTCAAACATACAAATTCTCTCGCAAAATGGATTGCTTTGGACTGTAGACCACTAACAGTGGTGGAAGATAGGGGTTAGAAAATGTGCTACAATTAGCGTCAGGTAATCCAACTTTCCAACTACTGTGCCGAGAGACTATTTCAAGTAAAATTCAACAGCTTTATGACACTGAAAAGCAAGCAAATTTAGATGCATTACAGAAATCGGACTTTGTGGCTCTTACTGGGGATCATTGGACTTCCGTGACGTTAGTAATTTTAATTACATCTAATTACAAAATGTTCAATGATCACACTGTTTTAGCCTAATGTACAAAATAATTTTGGCTAAGGTTACTCAGAGTTTAAAGGTGAACATGGTCAAATTACCTTTTATGTTTCTGCCTTATTTTTTTAAGAAGAAAAACTGCACTTTATATTGAAATTTTTCTTATTATTTAAAGACAATACCATTCTGAACATGTACTTAAAGTACTTAGAATACCACTTTATTTTTAAGTCTGCCCAATTTTAGCCAGGGATGATATTTTTGTTTCTGTTTTGAATTGAAATGCAGTTTAAATGCATTTTTTTCAGAAATTAAAAGAGCTTGAGTTTACAATATTCATGTCCATGTCTATTATTTGATTCTGTCGCCCACTAAAACCCTTTTACATTAAAAAAACCTTTGCGCTTTGGGGCAAATTTACTTGTGCGATTACATGCGATTAATCAAGATTAATTAATTACAAACCCTGTAATTAATTAGATTATTTTTTTTAATCGGGTCCCACCCCTAATATATATATATATATATATATATATATATATATATATGTGTGTATATATATGTAGATATGTATATGCATATATAGTTATATATATATATATATATATATATATATATATATATAAATATATATACACACACACACATATATTCATATGTATGTATATATATATGTGGATGTACAGTGGTGTGAAAAACTATTTGCCCCCTTCCTGATTTCTTATTCTTTTGCATGTTTGTTACACAAAATGTTTCTGATCATCAAACACATTTAACCATTAGTCAAATATAACACAAGTAAACACAAAATGCAGTTTTTAAATGATGGTTTTATTATTTAGGAGAAAAAAATCCAAACCTACATGGCCCTGTGTGAAAAAGTAATTGCCTCCTGAACCTAATAACTGGTTGGGCCACCCTTAGCAGCAATAACTGCAATCAAGCGCTTGCGATAACTTGCAATGAGTCTTTTACGCTCTGGAGGAATTTTGGCCCACTCATCTTTGCAGAATTGTTGTAATTCAGCTTTATTTGAGGGTTTTCTAGCATGAACCGCCTTTTAAGGTCATGCCATAGCATCTCAATTGCATTCAGGTCAGGACTTTGACTAGGCCACTCCAAAGTCTTCATTTTGTTTTTCTTCAGCCATTCAGAGGTGGATTTGCTGGTGTGTTTTGGGTCATTGTCCTGTTGCAGCATCCAAGATCGCTTCAGCTTGAGTTGACGAACAGATGGCCAGACATTCTCCTTCAGGATTTTTTGGTAGACAGTAGAATTCATGGTTCCATCTATCACAGCAAGCCTTCCAGGTCCTGAAACAGCAAAACAACCCCAGACCATCACACTACCACCACCATATTTTACTGTTGGTATGATGTTCTTTTCTGAAATGCTGTGTTCCTTTTACGCCAGATGTAACGGACATTTGCCTTCCAAAAGTTCAACTTTTGTCTCATTAGTCCACAAAGTTATTTTCCCAACAGTCTCGGCAATCATTGAGATGTTTCTTAGCCAAATTGAGATGAGCCCTAATGTTCTTTTTGCTTAACAGTGGTTTGCATCTTGGAAATCTGCCATGCAGGCCGTTTTTGCCCAGTCTCTTTCTTATGGTGGTGTCGTGAACACTGACCTTAATTGAGGCAAGTGAGGCCTGCAGTTCTTTAGATGTTGTCCTGGGGTCTTTGTGACCTCTCGGATGAGTCGTCCTCTGCGCTCTTGGGGTAATTTTGGTCGGCCAGCCACTCCTGGGAAGGTTCACCACTGTTCCATGTTTTTGCCATTTGTGGATAATGGCTCTCACTGTGGTTCGCTGGAGTCCCAAAGCTTTAGAAATGGCTTTATAACCTTTACCAGACTGATAGATCTCAATTACTTCTGTTCTCATTTATTCCTGAATTTCTTTGGATCTTGGCATGATGTCTAGCTTTTGAGGTGCTTTTGGTCTACTTCTCTGTGTCAGGCAGCTCCTATTTAAGTGATTTCTTGATTGAAACAGGTGTGGCAGTAATCAGGCCTGGGGGTGGCTACAGAAATTGAACTCAGGTGTGATACAGCATAGTTAGGTGATTTTTAACAAGGGGCAATTACTTTTCACACAGGGCCATGTAGGTTTGGATTTTTTCTCCCTAAATAATAAAACTATCATTTAAAAACTGCATTTTGTGTTTACTTGTGTTATATTTGACTAATGGTTAAATGTGTTTGATGATCAGAAACATTTTGTGTGACAAACATGCAAAAGAATAAGAAATCAGGAAGGGGGCAAATAGTTTTTCACACCACTGTATATGTATATATATATGTTTATTTGTGTGTGTGTATATATGTATATATATATATATATATATATATATATATATATATATATATATATATATATATATATATATATATATATGCCAGCAACACTCATGACAATGACAAAACAATTGACAAATTGTCATGTTACGTTATTATTAAAATGTTTCCTTTTCTTTTTCATTACTTCTTTAACCCCCTCCCTGCGTGGAGTTTGCATGTTCTCCACGTGTCTGCGTGGGTTTCCTCCCAAAGTCCAAAGACATTCAGGTTAGGTGCAGGCAATTCTAATTTGTCCCTAGTGTGTGTGTATGTGTGTGTGCGTGCCCCGTGGTGAGATGGTGCCCTGCCCAGGGTTTGTTTCCTGCCTTGCACCCTGTGTTGGCTGGGATTGGCTCCAGCAGACCCCCGTGACCCTGTAGTTAGGATATAGTGGGTTGGATGATGGATGAAATTGGGGATTTTTAACTTGTCTTACTGTAACAGATTATTTTGATTTTTTTATGCTTTCAAAAACATTCTTTGGATTAAAATTTTCCAACACATGGTGTTCCCATGGATAAAGACACTTTTACAAGCTTTTTCCTAGCTACCTTCAGTGAGCAATCGCAATGATTATTATAACAGTGAGTGGAAAGCATCTTGGCTTCTAATGAGCTGATCTTCTCTCTCGTGAATGATCCTGACTTTTGCATAATACCTTCACAGTTTCAGTAAATTAAGAATAATTTACAAGTTCAGCAATTTGCTCTCACATTGTTGAGACTAGAGTCACATTCTCTGTCCGTCTTCTTGTTTGAATAACAGTTAAACTTTACTTGGGCACGTTCGTTTTCTTGTGGTTTTCCGGTAACCTGCCATTTTTCTAACTGTTCTTGACTTGATGCCAGTTGTAGGCTTGATTAAATGTTAAGCGTGAGTGAAATGCTCAGCCTTACTTGGTTCTATTTACTGTAGCCATGCCTTCTATAGTAAGCTGTAACAAAGGTCACTGTGTCAATTACTCAAAGTCAAGACCTTCCCTGATTTATAGGAAGTCGGGAGATGCATGTATTCTGTTCAGCAGTATGTTTTTGCAGTTAAATGTGCACAGCTGCCTCCAATCTTTAAGTAGGCCCACGATAAAGAATCTGTAAATGTTGAATTAGTAAAGAAAACACAAATGTGCTAAAGCCACCCCAAGAGTAAACGCAGAAGAAACCGCAGGTAGGGTGTTAATAACCAACTCCAAATTTACATTTATTTTGTAATGGGGATATATAACTTAATTTTCCCCAAATCCTTCATTTAATTAATAATATTGAATTCTGTTTGAGAAAATTGTTTTGAATTATTTTCATTCTGCGTTTTTTCTGTACAGTATATTATTGACCTTTGCCCCAGGTGTGTCATGATTTGCAGGCTTTGCTCACCTCTCCCCTGTCGCGGTTACCCTGGCTGGAGAGAGGTACATTAAAGCACGAGTTCTCATTCAAATCATTTTTCTGTTGTGTGAAAGTCATGAGTTGGGCGATATACATACCTTTTTTTTCTTCTTCATCTGATGTTCATGTGGCCTGTAACTTGTTCCCCATCTTTCTTTTCCATATCCTGCAACCCATATCATCCTATTCAGCTAGACTCTTGCTTGATAATATATACACACTGCAGGTTACATTCAATGAAAAACTGTTTTGTTTGTAAAATGTAATTTTGAAAAATGTCCGAGTCGCACTTAGTCTGGCTGAAGAGAGAGATATAAAGTGTGACTTCCCATTCAGATTATTTTTCTGTTCTGTAAAAGTCATAAATTGGGTTGTGACCAGAAACAGTGGGGATATATATGATGGGAGGCTGACGATGAGTTTGTTCCTTATCCTGAATTTTCCATTTTTTTCTTCTTCTGATGTTCATTTGGCCTGTAACTTGTTCCCCCTTTTTTTCTTTTCTATGTCTTGCTAACTACAGTCATATGAAAAAGTTTGGGACCCCCTCTTAATTCTTTGGATTTTTGGTCATCATTGGCTGAGCTTCCAAAGTAGCAACTTCCTTTTAATATATGACATGCCATATGGAAACAGTAGTATTTCAGTAGTGACATTAATAGAAAATATGCAATATGCGTCACAGCAGATTAGACAGGTGCAGAAATGTGGGCACCCCAACAGAGATATGACATCAATACTTTGTTGAGTTTTGGGATCTTTTTACGTCATAAGAGCTGTGAGGGCTCAGGAGTCGGTGATCTTTCATTCCTGGTGGAGTTTTGTGCTAATTGCTGATTTTGTTGGATTTATTGGTTTCTGTTACCTCTTTGCTCCATTTTAAGGATTATGATTCTGTGGACTATGTTTTGTGACTTCTTTGCCTTTTGGGGAAAATCATTTTACCTTTTTTGCTCTATTTAGTATTTTGGCCTTGTTTGCTGTTTTTCCTTTATTTATAAATATTAAATATTTTATTGGGACATTGAAGTCTATTTTTGATGCTTAATACCTGTTTGTCCTACAAAGCCTGAGACAGGCATGTGGGGCTGGGATTGAGGCCATTGGAATCAGGCATTTTTCCAAGAATGCTTAGCCTGGTCAATGTAGCCTTTGGAGTTCTCACACCCCTTTTGCCAAGGTAGGGGCTACATTTCATTACAGAGCCCGGTATTGGATAATTGAGGTTGTATCTGGAGTTTAAAGTGAGTATTGCTTTTGCAATTTCTATCCTTCTGGCATTGCAAGCAATCTCTGCTTCCATTTGGGAGACTGGCATCATCACAACTGACTGGAAAATGGGACTTTTTACCCCAATCTAGAAAGGGAAGGGTGATCGCCTGGATTGTGGAAACGACAGGGGGATAACACTGCTCTCAGTGCCTGGTAAGGTCCTTGCTAGGGTCATCCTCAATAGGATCCATAATCACTTGCTCACCTACCAGCGACTGGAGCAGTCTGGTTTTACCCCTAAGAGGTCTATCATTGACCACATCCTGGCACTGAGGGTTCTCGTGGAGTGCAGATGTTAATATCAGCAGAGTTTCTTTGCAGCCTTTGTTGATTTTCGTAAAGAGTTTGACTCAGTTGATTGAGTTGTGCTGTGGCATATCCTGAGGGTTCGTGGGATCCCATTAAAGTTGCTGGATATCATGACCGGCCTGTACACTGGTTCTGTGAGTGCTGGGCAGAGGCAGGGGCAAAGGCAGAACCTCTGTATTCTTCCCAGTTGATTCTGGGGTTCGTCAGGGGTGTGTTCTGCTCCTACTCTGTTCAATGCTTGTATGGACTGGGTGTTGGTCAGGGTCATGGAATCCAGCGGCTGTGGGGCATCTGTTGGGGAAGAAAGATTCACTGATCTTGGCTATGCCAATGATGCTGTGTTCTTTGCGGAGTCAATGGAGGCTCTGATCGGGGCGCTCGAGAGACTGAGCGAGGAGTCTGAGTGTCTGGGCTTGCGAGTGTCCTGGATAAAAATCAAGAGCTAGGCCTTTAATGACCTCTTGGACACGGCCATCAGCAGTGTGTCTGTCTGCGAGGAGAATATCGACCTCATCAAGAGGTTTACTTACCTTGGCAGCAACATTTGTGTCTTTGGTGACTGTTCCTATGAAGTCAGTAGACAGATTGTGAGATCATGGGGGGGGGGCAAATTGGAACTTTGCTCTTCTGCCTTGCAACGTAGAATCAATGTACTCATCTGTGACTAAATAAAAATCTAATTGATTAAACTATTCCTGTCTTCCTTGGGAGGGTTTTCTTCCACAATTTGTTTCTGTAAGGTAGAGTTTGATGGTTCTCTACCTTGTCAGGCATTTTAACCATTAAAATCAAGCTCCCCTTTTTGGGCCTGTGTAGGCTAAAGCCAGCAGGTAGTGGTTGGAAGAGTAGCTGGATTAGGGTGAGCCTTTTCTGGGCTGGTCTGTGATGATCGTGTACTGCTTTTGTGGCTGTTTTTGGGGGCCTCAATCCCTTCTTGTCATGTTTGCGACTCCATTGCACAACTTCTAATTTGCTTAAACACTGGTGGCTAAGCTGGTGGAGGTTAAATTCGATACCAGACATATAAAAGCACACACAAGGGTAAGAAATATGACACATGAGGTGTTGGTTTGGATAAGTTCAGCTACTGAAATGGTCTAAAGAGGAAGTCCTGGGTGCACAAGGTGGGAAGGTCTACTTATTAAATTTTTATTAAAGTTCTTTCTTTATGATTTTTACATGTGTATTTTTGTATCTGTGTGTGTTTTGTCTGCTCTTATTAGTTGCATCAAGCTGTTGGTGTAACTGTTTTTGGTATTGAAACAGCACCTGATCCTGTCAAGTTCAACACCAGCCCTGTATGGCACTATTGATGCAGCTGGAACTAACTGCATGTGTCTCTAAAATGACCTTCACATTCTCTGAAATGGCTGCTGGTTTTTGTGTGAGATTAAAGCAGCCAGGGTGTAACTAAAAAGTGTCCATTTGTGGGTGTAATGAAAACTGCGGCCATAGGCAGCACTGAGTTCACGTATTCCCACTGGGAAAATGAGTTGAATGCCTCAGCTGTTTATCCAAAGCCCCAGATGGTTGAATATGATGTGTGGGTTTTGCCACTCTGATGAACACATGACATGTACTGCATATTAACACTAACGGAAAGCTCCTTTGACTAATTTTCCATTCCTTAATATCCTCCTTTCTGTTTGGAAAACCTTTTGTTTAAAATTATTTTAAAAGCCGTTGCTTTTCCTAAGATGTTCCACATAACAGGGTAGCAGAACTGATTCACAAGCCCTTGCCTGCAGCATTACAGGAATTACAACCACATGTTACATTTACACTGGGAGTTGCTTTTTACAGTCTTTTAAAATATTACAAATTCTTGCCATAGTTTATATAAGATTAGCAAACTATTAATGCCAAATCTGTATGCTGAAAGTAGATAGCCGGCTGTTATTTGGACTACTAGCATAATTAGACAGAACACTTATTATGATTCTGTGTGTTTGATGCCAATTTTTTTTAACAGGAGTTGGGTAGTTTCTCCAAACCCGATAGGTAAGCTGGCTTTGTAATTGTATTTCCAGTGTGGTAATTGAAGTAGTCTATCCATTTATTGTTATGAGTCTGACACGTGACAAAATTATTAAGGCTTTTTCTGTGAAATTCATATGTTGATTTGTGGGTTTTTGAGGTCAAGGAATATTTCTGGCTGTTGTGGACGAGTGACTGACTTGAAGTTAGGGCAATTCTGAAATTAAACAGGCTCATGATGAAGCATTAAAGCAAACCAAAAAAAAATAAATTAAACAACTGGCAATCACTGCCAAATTCACCTCGCCAGGCATCAAATGTTTGGGGCTCAGTAGAGAGCCCAGAGATGTTATGTTTCATAGTATATAATGCAGTAGTTAAACTTTCTCTGGAGTGCTGTGTGCAGTTCTGGGGCCTCATGTATAATCGTTGCGTACAAACAAAAATGTTGCGCACACCCACTTCCACGCTCACATTGTGATGTATAAAAACTAAAACTTGGCGTAAAGCCATGCACATTTTCACGCCAGCTTAATCCCTGGCATATGCAAGTTCTCTGCTCGGTTTTACACACTGGAGGCACCCAGCGTCAAAGAAGTGCTACTGTTCCTGTGTGTTTTCCCTTTCTTTTTTAGATTTACATCCCTGATGCAGCTTGATCAAATACACTGAAATTAACCGCATATTTTTTATTAGTTTGAGGCATCTGATTATAATCAACCCGTAACTATATAATGGTTCACAGAATGGCCAAGTTATTCCAAATACCATCGCTGCTTTAGCGTTGTTACTGTCACTGCACCACTCGGACTATTTATCCCACTGTATCTGAGTGTGGAATCACAGCTCTACAGCAGCTGATCAGATTATTGGGATACAGCATTTAGCACACACTGTCTCAGCCATGCGCACAGTCTATGTGAAATTCTCTCATACAGTACGGCAAATGCTTCAGAGCCTTTCCTGTAGGGACCTCGCGGTTCAGAAACAATGTCATCCCAAGAGCTCTAAACGCACTCAATCAGTCCATTAATTGTTCCTGGTAGAACTGTTTGTACTTATAAGTACAATTACCTCACTTTGAACCTGCACCACAGTTATAATAGTGCACAACCTGAGCCACTTTATAAAGTGCATATTTACAAATGATGACGACTGGCTTCTAAGTCGATTTAGATTTCCAAGCGCTATCTTTTTGGAGTTCTTGATATCATTTTTAAGATGCATGCAGTAAAGCATGTTTATTACATTATACAGATACATTTTTAATTTAATTTAAATAATGTATATTGTTAATAATTAAACATGTGAGGACACGGTGGACAGAGGTAGCGATGAGCTGGCACCCCATTCAGGAATCGTTCCTTTTTTGCGCTGCATGCTTGCTGGCACAACCCTGGATGGATAGATGGATGGAATAATTAAACATGTACTATGAAGATATTTCATTGTTCCATAAAAGTTCTAGGCTTACAGATGGCTTGGCATTTATTAAAGAGCTGATTGTGTGGCGATTGGTTACTTGGAGAAAGAATAGCAAGAACTGGAATTGGAGATTAGTACATTTGAAAGAGACAGTACTGCTGCAATAAATTATTTCATCAAAGGTCGTGCACGGCGCAGCAAGCATCTTGTGGGAGGCAGGAGCAATCTCTGGATGGGGCGCCAGCTTGTCACTATCACAATGCCACCGTGTTCCCATGTTTAATAATATGCTTTAATTTCTATCATTATGAAAAGGATAACAAGTATACATCTTAATATTTAAATTGTTCAGAGAGCTGTAATATCATTTATGTAATGTATTCTGTTTCCTGTCGGCAGAAGAGAAAGCCCGTTTAAGAAGTATGTAGTGATCCACACACATAGAGTACATAGAAGAACATATACAATACAAAGCATTTAATGTGCTACTTTAGTTACAGTAAGATTTGAGAAACTAGTAAATTAAACGATTAAGATGAAGTTTATGACGTTCTACTTTAATGACAAAATAAACTACGTGATTAAAGTGGAAATTTCAGGATTAAATTTACTATTTGGACATTTTTTTTCACTGTGTCCCTATTTTTTTTTTCTTTTCTCTGTACACTTCCATATGACACTCAAATGGTGGGCTACAACTCGCCTTTTCACAGCAACTTTGATATCTGACCACTTCTTATTTATTTCGGGCATTTTGCGACTTTCTGAACTTGAACTTTCGAGTTTCTCCGCCACTCTGTTACTGGATCAACTTCCTTTTGTTGTTTATTTCACTGCTTAAACCAACAAATAGTACGTTTTGCATTGCCTCTACTTGGTATTCACTTAAATTCTTCTTTTTTCCCCATGCTTTTGCCATTGCCTTTTCACAGAATGCAACACATAAGGGGCTATTTCTATTGATTTGCATATTCAAAGAAGTGTAAATCTGTAAGGTGTTGGGGTGGAGCAGCAGGCACATGCACGAGCGTTACTTGTTACGCTGACCGGAATTTATGGAGCTGAAGAATGTGGAAGTTGGTGTACGCACAGATTTATGCATCTGCATTTTTTTGTGCGTATGCACATTTCCGCCTTTGTCCGTACGCCATGTTTTAGTGTGAATTCTATGCATGCGTTATGCATGAAGCCCGTGGTCACAAAGCTACAAGAGAGACAAAGTTGTCCAGAGTGTGAACATTCAGGTGCATCCTATGATTTAAGGACATGTCATACTGTGGCAGACTCAGAGAATTGAACATGTTTAGTCTCGAGCAGAGGAGACTGTGTGGGGTCCTAATCCGGGTCTTCAAATTCCTCTAAGGTGATGATAAAGAAGAATTCTTACAACTTAACGGCGAATCATGTACTGAAGGACATCAGTGGAGATTAAGAAGAAGTGTATTTAGAAATGAAGCCACGAAGCACTTCTTTAGGCAAAGAATTGTGGGAATCATTTAAGACATATCTGGATAAGATATTGGGACAGATTAGGTATTAGCTAATTTAGTATAATCTTATATTCTAAAACAAAATTTTTATTAAAAACAAAAACATAGAAAGATGTACAGAAATCCTCTAAAGAGCATCAAGAAGTAAAAAAAAGGATTTGCCTAAAAAGGGCAATGGGGTAAATGTATTCTCATTGGTGGTGTTATTGAAATGTATGTCAGGTCAGGTCATGTTGGGGAGCATGCACTGTTACAGATACATAGTCCAGTCCCACCCTCAGGAAAATGACCCTCTATCTGCCGCTGCCAGGTATTATGTGGGCGTCCCTTTGGCCTGGTCCTGCCACTCAGATCCTAAACAATGAAGATCATGTGAGCCATATCATCCTTGGAGAATTGCTCCACATGGCTGTAGTGCCGTAACTGACGCTCTCTCACAATGCAGGTAATGTGACTCATTTGGGATTCATTTAACTCAAAGCCAAACCAGCGGCACCCAAGGATTGTCCACAGAGACACAGTACAGAACAAGTCCATTCTTTATCTCAAGTCACTGGACAGCATCCAAGTCTGGCGACCATATAGCAAAACAGGAAGCACCAGGATTCTAAAGACTTGTACCTTCATCCTTTGACACAGATATAAGCAGCGCAACACACTCCTTTCCAGCGACCTCCCCCCATGCTCTCCCAATCCGTCTACTGAGGAAGAGTCACCAGAGACATGAATGTCACTGCCGAGGTAAGTAAACTTCTTGACGAAGTTGACACAGAGAGACACATGATTGATGGCTGTGCCCAAGAGGTCATTAAAGGCCTGGCTCATGGTTTTTATCAGGAGACTCGCAAGCCCAGACACTGAGACTCCTTTCTCAGACTCTCGAGCGCCTCGATCAGAGCCTCCATTGACTCTGTGAAGATCACAGAATCATCAGCAAAGTCAAAATCTGTGAATTTTTCTTTATCAACAGATGCTCACAGCCGCTGGACCCCACAACCTTGCCCAACACCCAGCCCATGCAAGCATTAACCGAGTAAGAGCAGAACACACCCCTGACGAACCCCAGAATCAACTGGGAAAATGCAAATCCCCTTAAATAAAAGTTGGCAATGTGCAATTTAATCACATCTTAATTGATTGATTTGTAAATTTTAACTATGGAGCAGAGGGGTAAATCATGGAAAAAGGCGTCTTCATCCCAAACATTATGGAGGGCACTGTATCTGGAGGATCGTCTGCACTCCATAGAATTTGTGCCCTCATCTACTCAACTGTTAAAAAAAAGTATATATACTGTATATATATATATATATATATATATATACTGTATATATATATATATATATACTGTATATATATATATATATATAGTAATAAAGAAACACGCTGGAATACTCAAAAAAGAGTTGAGGAATTACCCTGTATATTGTCCTACTAACAATACGAAAAAAATGGTCAAAATATGAGACATTCGACAAAAAATGTTGGGTACAATCAATTTTATAGCAGAAAATGGTGGCAGGAAATGACAAAACGGAAGTAATGTTATCTTTAGATGGCCAGTAGTGACGTCATGATGATGGCACCGGAAGTGATGTCATCTATGGATTTGATTTTGGAATTGTGGCCAATTTAAGGACCCGGAAGTATGGTCAGTGAATTATTGTTTTACTTCTTTGTTTCTGTAGATGGAGAGAGAGAGACGTTAGTACTTATAATCAACCCTTCATCTCGCGAAATATTACTCACCTTAGGACTTGTTGGCAGGTTCCTAAGTGCATGTGTATGACTATATATATATATATATATATATATATATATATATATATATATATATATACCTGGAATTTGTGACAGATCAGCAAGAGATATGTTTAGAAGTGAAGACATTAGTGGGTCAGCTCAGGTTGGAAAGTTGGGAGACAAAGTCAGAGAGGCGAGATTTTGTTAGTTTGGTCATTTGCAGAGAAGAGATAGATGCTGGGTTTATTGGGAAAAGAATGCTAAGGATAGAGCTGCCAGGGAAGAGGAAAAGAGGAAGGCCTAAGAGAAGGTTTATGGATGTGGTGAGAGAGGACATGCAGGTGATGGGTGTAACAGAACAAGATGATGAGGACAGGAAGATATGGAAGAAGATGATCCACTGCGGCGACCCCTAAAGGGAGCAGCCGAATGAAGAAGAAGAAGAGGCTGACTGCAACTACAAATAAAAAGTTTAGGGGGTGATGATTCCAGTTTTGTCTGAAGGTCTTTTTTAGACATGTGAACATCCAGGTGATTAAAAACTGACTGCAATTGAATTTGAAATTCAAAACAGGCCAATGAACTGTAAAACTTGAGGAATGGCAATGGCAACTCTCTGGAATGATACAGCATAGCCAGGAACCGTTGGACAAACATTTTTATCATTGAGTTAAGACAGAGTGTTATTTGTGGTATTATTGGCAAGCAAGTGGATATATAATTAGAAGAAATTCATTATCAGTTAAAAGAAAAACAGTAACTTGCTAGAAGTGTGCAGTGAAGCCCTTGCCATGTTTTCTCTTTTAATTTCCTTAAAGTGAGTTTGCCACCATCAGGCGTAAATAGTTTCACAAATCTGGTAACTCGCACACAGTGAAACCGCATTCCGTAGGCATAATTAAGAAGGTATGCTGATTTAAAAATAATAAAAATAAGTGGCATCCTGCTGTTTCGTTATAACATGAAATGTGCTACAAATGAAGATTCTATATACCATATGCCAGTGTTACAATTAAAAAAATATGTCAAAAGAAAGTAATCTTTCCAATTTCTGAACTGCTTCAGGGTATTAAGCATGGGGTCAATCAAATTCATGTTTAGGCTTCCCAAGCATACACAGCAGAACTTTTGCAGTTAAACACTTCCTACTGTTTTAGTGCCTCCTACATCTGGGACCTGTAAAATAAGACTCTTATTGTGTTTTGCAGGTGGCATACGCTCTCTGAAAAACAAATCTTTTATCTCACGACTTAAATCTAGCCCACGAGCCTCTGAAGAGGCAGCAAAGGACAAAAGACTGCAACATTAAAGAACAATTGGTGCTACACTAAGCTTGACTTTTAATGCTGGCTTAACGTTGTCACACATGTGCGAATAGGGGGCAGTCAAAGGGCTCGATGGGGCACGAAAGATGGGGAACTAGAATGGAGCACTAATGCTTTTTTCTCCTTTTGTCTACAGAAAGACGCAAGAATCAAACATTCATACCAGATGTAACGCTCCTGTATCCACATCCATGTCGTGCAACAAAGATGGATTTCTCTTCCGGCTCTGCAGCACTATCTCACTTCCGATCTCATCCCAATGACTTCAGTTCCATCCCTTCGCTTCTGACGTCATCTTCGACTGCTGGGTTCTACCTCACATCCACTATTGATGTCACTTCCTCCCCGTTAATTGTACTTCCTCAATCGACTCCATAAAAATGCAGTGAACCCATTTTGTTTTGTCAAATGTCTGTTTTATTCTACTTTGACCCTCATTTTGGACTACTGGACCCTACAGCTAGTATAGGGGGAGGTTCCCCAACTCTTAATCTGTGTCTTTGTGATTCTCATTTATCACACTTTGAACGTACGAAGCTGTTGTAGGGACGAGGAGCAAACCATCAACATTGTCAGAACAAGAATCACAGGAACTACAGGATCATTGGAATGTTTCTGGAATGTGCTAAAAGTTTTCACCCTTCAGCTGTGTCCAGGTGGCTGGATTTGAAGAAGAGTCCAAGAGCAGGGTGGTTCAACGACTTCCAACAAGACAGGATTCAGATGTCAACTGTTATGTTAGAGAAACAGTCGGCAAACAATCTAAAGAACAAAATATTGAACAATTGCAAATAAGCTCATTCTTCCCTCTCTTTAACTTCCTAAGTAGAATATTTCTGGTCTTTGTTATGCAGTATCAGAGCCAGTCAGTCCATTAGCAGTTGCCTATGTTACCGTCACCTGAACAATGGCATTTATGAATTTTGTAGATAATAATGCCCCTGGTAAGTGCATACATATAGGAGCACCATTTATATTTATGAAGGCGCACACGCTCTGGACACTGAAGGAGATACACCCAAGTCATCAAACTATGATGAGAATGAGTGGGCACCATTACCTGCTTGTGTGCAGTTTATGAAAACAAAATCATGTGCACTCCTTAAAGTCTGACTGCTGTACTGAGTCAGTAAAAAATTTATGAGGAAGGACCAAAAGAAACAAGGTGAATATTAGAACAATAGAATTCACTCTTTGCCTTTGCTAAGTCTTTATTTAGAACATTAGAACAATCTAGACGAGAACAGGCCATTCAGTCCAACAATGCTCACCGGTCTTATCCACTTAATTCTTCTAAAAAAATATCAAGTCAAGTTTTGAAGGTCCCAAAAGTCTTACTGTCTATCAGACTACTTGGTCACTTATTACAAATGTCTGTGATTCTCTGTGTAAAGAAAAACATCCAATGTTTGTGCAAAATTTACCCTTAACAAGTTTCCAGCTGTGTCTCTGTGTTCTTTGAAAGTCACAGTCTCAATCCACTGGACTAATTTGTAATTTTAACACTAGAATCCCCGAAGCCTATGAAAAAAACTTGTAATCCCGGCCCACCTTAAATCCCTTCGCACCTCTCCATCAGCGTCTTTTGTTTTGTAAATGTGTCGATCAGCACAAGCACTGCCCCATCCCTCCCCTTGACGGAGCTCAACTCACGCAAAAAGTTCTCCCAGCTCAAGGCTCCATATCTGGGTGTGAGGTGCTTGGAGTTGTATTGGGTAAATAATACACTATATCGCTATTTGGAACATATGCATTTTATATGTGTTCCGTGTCTACAAAAATCTAGGTATGTGCAGGATGAAAGGAAATGTGAGGCAAGAAGATGCTGAACACATAAGTAAAACAGAAACTTTTTCCATGTTATACTAATGACTGAAGTGTATAATGTATGAAGACTTTAGTCCAAATATCAAATAAATACGTGCACTTTTATTCAAAAGAATACAACCAAAGAAAAAAAAAAAATTATTTGCATGTTCCTCTCAATAAGTTAAAAACGCAAGCTCAAATGTCAATTGACAGGAAGTTGATATGTTTCCTTGTATGGTGTAGAGGTAAGAACTGCTACCTTATAACCCGAAGATACTGGGTTTGAGTCACGGCGCTCTGAGTATTGAGCCGCTGTTATATTTATTATTATAATATAGTAAAAACAAGCAAACAATCTAAAAAAACAATCATTTTTATGCTAAAAGTATAGTTATGAAATACAATCCTCTTGTGCAAATGAAAACAGATCTACTACTATTATGTTTTCTACTACCATTACTAGTACTACTACATCTACTTTAAATCAACAGTATGTAGAGTGAATATAAATATTAATTTTTATCTGACCCTCGTGGACCCCCTGAAATCCATCCATTGTCCTAGGCATCAACAGACCTCAGGTTAAGAACCCCTGACTACCGTGTTTACTTGCGTATAAGTCGGGTCTTCAAACCTGAAAAATCGATCATAAAATCAGACGCCCTTTCAGAAACACAACACATCTTCTTGCCTCCTCCAATCTCTCATCAGTTTCTCAGACGCTTCGAATTTTGTCGCAGCAGCACAGTTACCAATTTCTTTCGCCACTTCAATGACTTTTAATTTAAGACCAGCTTCATATTTTCTTCTGATCGAATGCTCCATCATAGATAAGGTAAATGATAAAGGTGTATGAGGGTGTGAGATACAGAAGACACAAAGCAGTGGAAACATCGCTTCACAATAGTTTGGGTATTACTGTGTGGTCACATAGGCACAATACATAGAAAGAAAAAAGCTGTGTGCTCCGTGGTGACTCTCTCAGGTGGACGTTAGCATATTGTAATCTCTTGGACCAATAGCGTGAGTTTTATGCATTTTACTTATAAGACCAACATTATAAAATACTGGAAATTATACGGTAAAATCAAGCCCTGACTTATCCACGGAAGAACTTAAATGTGAGTATATACGGTAATCTAATAATCTTCTGGGGGATTGTCTGTTTTTTTTTTTTCAAGGCTGAAGGTGTGGCTAGGCTTCTTCCTGGGGCTGCCTTTCAGAACTATGAGTGGAAAAGAAGACAGTGTTAGCCACAGCGTCCCCTCTCGTCCTGGGGTGGTACTGCTTATTGTGACATAGCCAGTGCAAGGTGATCCCCAGGTGCACATGCATGACAGGGTAGAGACTTACTTATTCCACATGACATTAGCAGACATACTTAGATTATGAGAATGAATACACCATGTTAGTTTTATGTGTCAGTCATTCGAAAAGAGCAAATAGATCATTTGTCCAAGCCGATCAAATATTCTGAAAAAGTCAGCAGTTTCCATGGGGCATCCTGACTTTATTTAGAATTAGTTCCTCTTAATTTCGTTTTTACAGATTTGTGAAAATGGAGGAGCACATCATGCCTGCTATGTCAATAACTGAGAGTGATTTATTAGAATACAGGACTTATGTGGGTGGCATTTTGAGCATCTGTAAGATCAAGATAAACTATGAGAGTTCCTGCTACATTTTCATACGATGCTTAGTTACCGAGTCATACATTTTTGAAACAGTTTAATTATTCTTATTATCATGCTGTGCATTAAAAAAATGACTTGTAAAGGACGGCCGGTCCAGGCTTTGCATCCTGGCAATCCTGGAAATCTACCAAGCAGAGCTCTCTATCTTCTATAGTGAGGACTGGCATCTTGAAAGAAGCCCGTGCTGATCTGCTGATTCAGACTCTGCACGTGAAGCTTATTAAATTATTTCACCCAGCTGTTATGGATGTTTAAACAGGTCTCGGTTTTTAGATATCTGAAAGCCGGCAGCTACAGTATTTTCCCAGTGTGAATTCTCTTGGAGCAAAAGAGAAAACTACCTTTGTTTAGAAGCGACTGAAATATGAAAAGCGTGCCTTAGGGGGTACTTAGAATGCAAAAAAAAACTTTGGAATGTATTTTTGCAGTGAAATTGTCCCAGGCAAACAATGCAATTTCTGTGAATAGTTGTTGAAGCGACTAGTTGCTTTACCCAACTGTAGGCTTCTTTTCTTTTCTCTGCTGTGTAATCAAACCAGTTTCAAATACTTGGCAAGTCAGATAATTATTTTAAAAATTTAAACAATGGCCTTCTTTCCTTTCCTCTTTAGTTCTGGTTCTCTTGGAAACTGCTTGGTATTTGCAATAAAAGCTGGAGCCTAAGGGTTACAACTAGCAGGCAACCTTTAGCTTCTGCCAAGTGGAGTCAAACATCCACAGACAGCGTCTTTTTTTTTTTTTTTTTTTAAGTTTCAAACTGTCCATGCTGAATCATTTCTCATACGAAACAAGTTGGAAGTGGCACAATGGTGCTAAAGCTCCTCTAACAGTCTACTTTAGACTTTTTTGGACCATGGAGTTCAACTCAGACTTAACCAAGGCACATTTCAATTTTGATACAGCCATGAAGTAGTAGTAATAAATCTGGCAAAAATGGATACAGTGAGCATATTAGAAATTAACTTGATCCATTAGGCTTAAAAGTCAAGACTGAGGTAAAGAATTTTTGGGGTAATTATTGACTCTGACCAAATTTTAAATCACATATTAATCAGATTACCAGGACAGGATTTTTTCACTTATGAAACATAGCAAACGTTAGGTCCCTCATAACTTTGCAAGGTGCTGAAAAATGATTTCACTTTTGCTTTTAGTCAGCTAGATTACTGTAACGCACTCCTCTCAGGACCACCCAAAAAAAGACATCAATCGGTTACAACTAGTGCAGAATGCAGCTGCCAGAATCTTATAATCTTAACTAGTCACTACACTGGTTAAAGAATTGAAAAATCTGAGCACATTAACCTCCAGTTTCACCTTACACTCCAAACCTTAGATCTTCTAATGAGTGTCTGCTTATTATTCCAAGAGCTAAACTTAACTACTATTATCCTAGCATTTCCACCCATCTGTTATCTTGGTGGTGGTGTGCCAGCCTCCCTCAACCCTCAAACATTTTTTATCATCCAGTTTGTTTCCTTACCTCTTGGTTACCTTGAGGCTTCCTTATCCATGAAAAGATTTTAAAATTTGGTTTTAAAATTTTTGGTGTAACCCTCTGAAGATGATGTCTTCCAAAAATTGGTAAAATAAACCTCAGGAGAATTATACAAATAAATCAAAGGTTTATATGTTACCTGACTATTACTGAGGGTATTATTTTTATTTTAATAATATTACTATCAATATCAATATTATTAATATTAGTAACATCTGTGGTGTTAGGGTCACCCATATATATTTACTTCAAGAAGAAGGCAAAAAGTATTTTTTTCCAAAAGTTGAACTTTAATTCAATTACAAAGACAAAGCCAAACAAGTAAGACAAAATAAAATACAAAATAAATTACAAAATGTAGATCAAACAAACAATCAAACCAATAGAATTAGTAGTACGGTGTTAGGGTGGTAGCTCCAGGAAGTATTGCTACTGTATGTTTACACTATGTGCAAGTAGGACAGTAAGTGACATTTTTAGTGTGCTCTTTGCAAATATATTTCTTGCATTTGGCACACATGGAATTGGTTTTTCTGTCCTTGCTGCTTGGGCAGACCTGACAGCGCTTTCTTTTGGAATCCGGCAGCCTCTCTGGGTCTGGGTCTGTGGCTGTGGCAGGGCTGGCTGTGGCAGGGCTGGCTAAAGGGAAGGATGCTGGTGCTGAAGCTCTTCGTCTTCCTGCTGACCACTCCTGGATTGAACATCAAAGGCAGGCGCTGCACCCATCTCTCCCAGACATCCCTTATGGGAGCAAGCTTGTCACGTCTTGCTCTCATGTCTCGGTTGTCAAACCTGAGGACTGAGATCATGTGGAAGCTCTTCAGTGACCGTGGCCCGAAAAATATTTCTGCCTGTTGCTGTGTCCCAGAGACTGGCTGTGGCCTCATTGCTGGATCGGTATACTCCAGCAAGAAGAAGAATTCAATATAAGCATCCAGGAATTCTTCATCAAAGTCAATCCATGTGTCTCCGTAGACTTTTTGTCCTTCTAGGTTTGTCATGTCAAGTATTATTTTCTTCAGCGATGATGGCATGAACTGTTCAAAACTTGTTTTGATGTCACTTATCCTTGTTATGGCAAACCTTGTGACCCCAGGAGTCATTCTGATGATATTTTCAGCAGCTGCCCTGCCAGTTGTCCTGCGAGTCTCGTCAGGTGGTACTAACCTCCAGGAGATGCTGCCATTCTTGGACTGTAGTACTTCAGCTGGTGGGGAAACTGCTTCAGAGGTGATCTCCTCCTCAGACTCTGTGTCTGTGTCTTCTGACTGACACTCCACAATGTCTTCCTCCTCTGAGTCCACCTCATCAGTGTCGCTGTGCCACTCTGTAACTTGTCCTTCAGCTAGGATATGATCCAGAGCTTGGAGTGCTGTGAATCTGGCCATTTTTACCTCTGCAAATTAGATGCTCTCTCTCCAGTCACAATCACCAAACTGAACTGGTCTGGGTCTGTTTTGTCTGGGCTGTCTCTGTTTTTACTCGGGGAGGTGTGAAGAGATAAGCCCTGACTACAGCTCGGGGGATGGGAGAGGCCTGCTACCTGACAGAGTTGTGTGGGGGTGTGGGGGGGGCCAGAGTGAGCTGAGAGTGTGTTTATACTGGAACTTAAGTTTGGCCAGTATTTATTGTTTTATGATCTCTTATTGTACCCTGGGTGGTGGCCGACCCGGTAAGACCCCAGGCAGTGAATTTCTGATTAGAGAAATAATTTCCTTTTTTTTTTTTTTTTTTCTTGTTTAAATGGAAGTTTCAGAAAAATAGAAAAAGCCTTGATGCAGTAAACAAAATGTATGTGGTACTTTTATGCATTTAAAACTTGAAAGCGGTCTAAAATTTAACATAGCTGACCGATAGAAATTTGCCAGGCTAATACGGTGGAGCACTTTAAAAAACTGCTAAAAACTCATTACTTTAATATGGCTTTCTCATAGCTTCATTGTAGTGTAACCCTGATATTCTGGATATGCACTGAATTATCATTTTTATCATGGCTCTGAAATCCATACTAATCCACATACTGTCTCTGCTGTTTTTTTTCCCCACCACCTGATCAGGGCACCGTGCAGTCCCTACATTGATGGATTGAAGGCCAAATCATCATCTAATTCTTCCACATGAAGCCTCAAATCCATGAGGACTGATTTAGACCATCTATGTTAGGTAGAATGCCCAGTGGGGTGCTGGGTGGTCTCATGGCCTCGGAACCCCTGCAGATTTTTTTTTTTTTCTCCCCCCCTATGGATTTTTGTTTTTTTTTTTTTTTCTGTCCTCCCGGCCATCGGACCTTACTTTATTCTTTCTTATTTAGTATTGCCTAATCTTCCTTTTTTTAATATCTTTTTATTTTTTGTAAACGTTTCTTTCTTCATCTTGTAAAACACTTTGAGCTACTTCATTTGTATGAAAATGTGCTATAGAAATGAATGTTGTTGCTGTTGTAGGGTGTTGTACCATATTAGCCATTATGGATGCAATGAGAAGTCAAGCAAAATGACACCTTTTATTAGCCAACTAAAAAGCTTTAGTTAGCCAGTAAAAGGTGTCATTTTGATTTGACATCTCATTGTTACAGTCAAGAACAATGTTTTCAGCCTATGTGAAAACAAAATTAACACAAATACTCCAAACTGCCGTATCATCTGAAAATCGTAATCCACAAAATGTTGAAATAGTATTTTCCCAATTTCCGTCCATCCCTTTCTTCATTTAACACTAGAATTACCAGAGCCTACAAAAAAACTCGTAGATCTGTCCCACCTTAAAACGCTTTGCACCGCTCCCTCAGCGACTTTTGTCTTTTAAATATGTTGAAAAGCAGCAAACAATAGGCAGCCTACTATCACATCCCCTCACCGCCGCACAGTTTTCTCAGCTCAAGTCTGTTTACCTGCGTGTCAGTTGCTTAGAGTTGTATAGAGTGAGAAGTCAAGCTAAATGATACCTTTTATAAATACTATATCATTATTTGGAACACTTGCATTTCATGTGTGTTCTGTGTCTAATCTAATGATATATTCAAACACATCGTTAAAACAGAAACGTTTTTCATGTTTTGGTAATGATTGAAAAAATGTAGACATGAAGTGTATAATGTGTGGAGCCTGAAGTCCAAATAACAAAGAAACACTTTCACAAAAGGTACAGATATAACAGAATAAATACTCTTTTATCCAAAAATATAAATGCAGAAAAACAACCCGCGTTAGGGTAAGATATTGACACACATTTGCTGCGAGCGCTTTGGTGGTGCAATGGTATCAGCTTTTGATTGGTAATCTAAACTTCATGGGTTCGATCCCAGACGAGTCTGTTTTGAGAAGTGAGCTGCATGTATTCTTACTATTTTAGAATAAAAACATACATTTGATTCCAGTTCGTAACAGCCGGTGTAATTTATGATACTTGTAAAGGTTAACTTTGTTTTTTTTTTTGTTCACTTCTCAAAATGGACTCGTCCGGGGTCGAACTGGTGAAGTTTAGATTACCAGTCAACAGTTAATACCGTTGCGCCACTGAAGTTGTCATAGCAAATGTGTGTCAATGTCACACCCTAATGCGTGTTGTTTTTCTGCAGTTATATTTTTGAATAAAAACATATTTGTTGTTATATTTGTACCTTTTGTGAAAGTGTTTCTTTGATATTTGGAATTCAGGCTTCATTATAAACTCCATTTCCACATTTTATCAATTATTACCAAAACATGAAAAACGTTTCTGTTTTAACAATGTGTTTGCATAGATCGTTGTAGACACGGAACACACATGAAATGCAAGTGTTCCAAATAATGATATAGTATTTATAAAAGTGTCATTTTGCTTGACTTCTCACTCTATACAACTCTAAGCAACTGACACACAGGTAAACAGACTTGATCTGAGAAAACTGTGTGCCATTGTGGGATGTGATAGTAGGCTGCTTGCTGCTTATCAACACATTTAACAGACAAAAGTCACTGACGGAGAGGTGCGAAGCATTTAAGGTGGGACAGATCCACAAGTTTGTTCGTAGGCTCTGGTAATTCTAGTGTTAATTTCAGGGTTGATCGGGTGACGAGATTAATGCCAGCAGTGTCAGACACAATGCAGGCACCACCACCAAACTTTTAAAAAGCAAAATATGATCTGCACCACTTTCACACAGTGCCTTCAGAAAGGATGCGGACCCCTTCACTTTTTCACATTTTGTTATTTTGCAGTGTAATAACAAACAGGGACAATAAAGAGATTTGAGGCACCTGTGGGCAAAACCCATAAACACTCTTAAAAATAATGATTCTTTAATGGCATTCCCCAAGAATATCTGTCATGGCTACAGAAGATCTCTAATGAAGATCTTTACAAGAAAACTAAGAGCCAGAGTGTGTTGCTGGAGATCAAGGGCCGACACGATGACTTGGCCCTGTCCTCAGAATGCACCAGAACTTCATACTATGAAGGCTAGGGGGCACCACAGAGCCCCAAACCACAAACACGAACACACCAACACAGTCCTGGGTTCAAATAAAGGGTGTTTATTACAGACCTTGCAAGCTCAAGCACAAAAACAAATTGTCTCTTCTTTTTTGTCTAGTCTCCTCTCACAACTGCAAAGCTCACCTCCAGGCAAGTGTTGCATTTCTTCTTCCCAGCCTGGACAAGGCAGTGTGGTACTTTTTATTGAAGTCATGTGAGTACTTCTGGTGCCAGGGCTTTTGCCCATTGGTAGCACTTCCGGGTTATATGGAAGTCCCAAATAACAGGAAGTGTATCTTCCTGCAGTGCCCTCTTGTGGCACCCACAGACCCCAGCAGGGCTGCGTTACCAAACTACAATTCCCCGTAATCCCTGCTGGTGTTTGAATGGACACCGATACTCAGGGCTGCTTCCATCGCTTATAACCAGTCCTTCTCCTGTCCATCAGCCTAGAGCTTCCCATCTGGATAAGGAATCTTTTTCTCCTTTGGCTGGGATGTCCATCCATCCACCTAGAGAGTCCTATTTGGGTATAGCATCTTTCTCTTCCTTGGCCAGGGTGCCTGTCTGTCCTCTTGGAGCCTCCAATCCCCTCTTCTGGTCAAGATACCCATCCATCCTGTGTGGTACTTACAATACCTAAGGATACTCTGAGACGGACACCACCTGGGAAGCGCAAACAAGGCTGGCCTTAAACAACCTGGCGGTGAACTGTGATAAATGAGCTGAAGGAGATGAGCCTAACTTGGGGGTAGGATAGCAGACCACGTAGCCTAAGACAGAACCAGATGGAGGCAAATCAGCAACGCCTTGTCTGCCTTTCGCCACAAAGAGGATTAATAAAATAAATAAAAATGGCACTTTATGGTTCTTCAATAGGTTGTAAGGTTCCTCTGTGGACTTTTGCTTTGCAAAGCGCCCTTTCATTCTGGGAAGGGTTCTCTGCATATGAAGTTGTTTCTTTATGCTCTGAAAAACCTCCAAATATGTAGAAGAAAAATGCAATCATTAACGTACGGTAGGCTGCCTAACAGGTTAAGAAAAACCTGGACTTGGCCTGACGCTTATTCCAAGAAACACCCAATACCCAAGAATGAGAAAGTGAAAATGAGATCTTAGATGTTCTTGCAATTTTTATTAAAAAATGAAAACCTAAAATCCCATTGACGCAAGTATTCAGAGCCTTTGCTATAACACTTGGAATTTCGCTCAGGTGCATCCCATTCTACAGTGCATCCAGAAAGTATTCATAGCGCATCACTTTTTGTTATGTTACAGCCTTATTCCAAAATGGATTAAATTCATTTTTTTCTTCAGAATTCTACACATAACACCCCATAATGACAACGTGGAAAAAGTTTACTTAAGATTTTTGCAAATTTATTAAAAATAAAAAAACTGAGAAAGCACATGTACATAAGTATTCACAGCCTTTGCCATGAAGCTCAAAATTGAGCTCAGGTGCATCCTGTTTCCCCTGATCATCCTTGAGATGTTTCTGCAGCTTCATTGGAGTCCACCTACGGTAAATTCAGTTGATTGGACATGATTTGGAAAGGCACACACTCTCTATATGAGGTCGCACAGTTGACAGCTCATGTCAGAGCAGCAAACCAAGCATGAAGTCAAAGGAATTGTCTGTAGACCTCTGAGACAGGATTGTCTCGAGGCACAAATCTGGGGAAGGTTACAGAAAAATTTCTGCTGCTTTGAAGGTCCCAGTGAGCACAGTGGCCTCCATCATCCATAAGTGGAAGAAATTCGATACCACCAGGACTCTTCCTAGGGCTGGCCATCTGAAACGAGCGATCGAGGGAGAAGGACCTTAGTCAGGGAGGTGACCAAGAACCCGATGGTCACTCTATCAGAGCTCCAAAGGTCCTCTGTGGAGAGAAGAGAACCTTCCAGAAGATCAACCATCTCTGCAGCAATCCACCAATCAGGCCTGTATGGGAGAGTGGCCAGACGGAAGCCACTCCTTAGTAAAAGACACATGGCAGCCCACCTGGAGTTTGCCAAAAGGCACCTGAAGCATTCTCAGACCATGAGAAACAAAATTCTCTGGTCTGATGAGACAAAGATTGAACTCTTTGGTGTGAATGGCAGGCGTCACGTTTGGAGGAAATCAGGCACTGCTCATCACCAGGCCAATACCATCCCTACAGTGAAGCATGGTGGTGGCAGCATCATGCTGTGGGGATGTTTTTCAGCGGCAGGAACTGGGAGACTAGTCAGGATAAAGGAAAGGATGACTGCAGCAATGTACAGAGACATCCTGGATGAAAACCTGATTCAGCGCGCTCTTGACCTCAGACTGGGGCGACGGTTCATCTTTCAGCAGGACAATGAACCTAAGCACACAGACAAGATATCAAAGGAGTGGCTTCAGGACAACTCTGTGAATGTCCTTGAGTGGCCCAGCCAGAGCCCAGACTTGAATCCGATTGAACATCTCTGGAGAGATCTTAAAATGGCTGTGCACCGACGCTTCCCATCCAAACTGATGGAGCTTAAGAGGTGCTGCAAAGAGGAATGGGCGAAACTGGCCAAGGATAGGTGTGCCAAGCTTGTGGCATCATATTCAAAAAGACTTGAGGCTGTAATTGCTGCCAAAGGTGCATCGACAAAGTATTGAGCAAAGGCTGTGAATACTTACTGTATGTACATGTGATTTCTCAGTTTTTTTATTTTTAATAAATTTGCAAAAACCTCAAGTAAAAATTTTTCACGTTGTCATTATGGGGTGTTGTGTGTAGAATTCTGAGGAAAAAAATTAATTGAATCCATTTTGGAATAAGGCTGTAACATAACAAAATGGGGAAAAAGTGATGCACTGTGAATACTTTCCGGATGCACTGTATCAACCACTGTACGTTGTAAATTAGACGTGTTTTTAATGGAGTCCAAAGCAAAACTGAGGGTTCTTGGAAAAAAGGCGACTTTTAAATGCCAAACGAGGAAGTGACTTAGTGGACCCATAAGTGACGTTTCTATGGCTGGAACTGGAAGTGACACGCTTCTAGGCGCCAGAACCGAAACTGGCGGGGTGTGGAATTACCTTCACTTGGTCCATACAACATCTTCCTACTCGCACATGTGTGGCACTATCTATCTATCTATCTAATCTATCTATCTATCTATCTATCTATCTATCTATCTATCTATCTATCTATCTATCTATCTGTAACTTAAGACAAAGAAAGGTTATCTGTTCATATCCCTCATTCACCCCCTATTGTGAGCCCTGCAAAAAGAGAATTTTTTGAAAGGCTCTTCTTTTGAAGTTGCTGAGCCTTACTCAAGTATTTCATTCTGACATATTTGTGCTTTCACTATTTGGGCACAACTCAGTGCATATGCTGTTATACTGATATACTCTATTTTACCTTAATTTTGTTTAGAAGACAATCATTTGCAGAACTTCTTTCTGCAAATCTTTCATCACTGTCACTGTCATGCCATTAGGAATTTGACACAGAACTCAGCAGAGCACATCCATTTCAGGAGATTCTTTTCTCAAGAAAAAAAAAGTAAACCCCAGATTCCAAAGGTGAATGACAAACACATTTATTCAATATCACTACGCATCCCCTGCAGAAAAGTGTAACTGTAGCCTAAATCAATCTCTCTACACTGGGATGGATTAGCTATTACGAACTTCCCCCCAAGGCCTGCCTTAGCCTCCAGCTGACATTCTATCACCATGTCAGTTATATTACATGAGGAACATAGCTGGAACTCGGCACCAATGTCATCTGTCAACCTAAGTCTGTTTTTTTTTTCCTTTTTTTCAAAAATTAAACCTTAAATAGCACAAAAAGCACAACTTACTTGAATTCAAAATGACAAAATAATAACTCAAATCAACATTGTGGTGGCAAATGTACAAGCAAAATAGGCATTATTTTACAAAGGCTAGCAATTGCATGTGGTAGGCTGTGTCACATGGCTTAGTTTAGTTAAATTATACAATTATTTAATTTTTTCTTTTTTAAAATAGACATATATTAATTCATTCTATTTAAACAGTTTCAATATCTAGGGATAATCATCTCAAGTAAATATATAAATCTTTTTTCAATACAATTTTGGTAACAGCATAGAAAATAATCACATGAGATGTTAACACATAGGCCCTCCTCCATCTCACCCTAGCAAGGAGATACAAATATTGTCAAGATGAACATCCTTCCTAAGCTTCAGTTTTTATTTCAAAGCCTCTGCATATACTGTACATTAACAAATCATTCTTTAAAAATTAGACTCAATTATACCCTCATTCATTTGGACCTCGAGATGTCCTCGCATTCAAAAGGCAGCTCTACAAAGATGAAAAGCAGAAGGTGATTACCATTTTATTACTCTACAGAAAATGTACACACTATCAAGACAAACTGATGAATGTACACCAGTCTTGTCTGTAATAGAAATTAAATCTTGCTGTACTTTTTTAATAAGCACCCCTGTAAATATTAATTTTTGCTAATATTCCAGTCATCCACCATTCGCTTAGAAAATGGAACCAATGCAGGATACACTTCAAGGCAGAGAATCTTTTATCAATTGCTCCTCTATACGATAATCATCTTTTTCAACCTTTTCAAACTACTTAGTATTTAATCTTTTGAAACATTAAGGATAAAGATACTTAGGGAACTGTATATAAAGTAGATAACGTATTTATATCTTACAATTATGCTTCAAATGTAACTTAACTGCAACGCAATTTTCCCACTACTTTCAAATCAATCATTTAGTTAATAGAAATCTACCTAATTTTCCAGAATTTACACTCTATTGCCTATTCCAGAGCAAGAGCAGCGTTTAGTGGTGGCAAGTGGGGCACGTGTCCCAATCGAGCAGATTTGTCAAGTTATATTCTGATAAAGTCCTCATGTTATCTTGCAAAAATTTAGCAGAATATTATAATGAGGAAATCCGGTGTATGTTAACATTATTTTTATGTAGAGAAAAGCCAAGCAAAATGACACCTTTTATTGGCTAACTAAAAGATTTCAATATGCAAGCTTTCGAGGCAACTCAGGCCCCTTCTTCAGGCAAGATGTAATACAGAAACTGGAGTTCCCTGTGTTTATATACACACCAGGACACGAAACAACATTGGCAAATCTTTAAATGAGAAATCTGAAATGAAAAAAATTAATAGATTCATTCAGGCTAGGGTTAATTTAACAAGAGAGAGAAGAACAATATATGCTCAAGATCTTTGGATAAGATAACTGTCCAACAAAGTCCTTTGAAGTTTGGAATGAGTTTTTTCAAAACAATGTGGATCTGTAGACTGGTTATCTGTGTCATTCTGAGAGATGTAATGGCTAACACGGTACAACACCCTAGTACTACATTATTTTTATCAAGTTAACACAGTCCACACATACTAGTAACAGCGTTCGACGTAACCGGCCCCGTGTGGAGTTGGTCAGCCCTATGCCCCGCACACCCTTAAGGCCGCCTCTGTTCTAGAGGCAATACTGACCTACTGATCTGAAGACTCAGAGTGCATCTCACTAACATTTAAAAACATCTCAAAGAATCTTCCCTTCAACTTTCCTAATGTGATATATCGGATGCTGTCCTTAATTAGACGTGTTGGCGAGTTAAAGGAGTGGATGGATGAGAACTACTTATCTGTGAACACAGATAAAATAGGAATGTTAATTATTTGTGAGAAAGATACTTAATGCAACAGTTTTTATTATTTAACCCTGTTGGAATCACCATTAGTTTTACTGAATCAGCCCGCAATCTAGGCGTTATCTTGTGTTTTGTTTAAAACGCACATTACGAAATTATCCAAAACGTTTTCTTGCCCTCTTAGAAATGTTGGAAAATGAAGGTGTTTTCTAAATATGCAAGATACTAAGAAATTAATTCAAGCATTTATTTCTAGTAGGATTAGCTACTGCAATGTGATGTGCAAATCATTCCTTTAGCTTTCAGTTAATTCAAGATTCTTCTGCATGAATTATTACAAGAACAAGAAAATGCGAAGACATAACTTCAGTTCTTAAGTCCTTACACTGGCTCCCAGTTAAGTTTAGGGCAGATTTCAAAATCTTTCTTTTAACATATAAAGACTTAAATGGCCGAGGCCTTGCTTACTTATCTGAGCTGGTCATTACTTACAAACCTGAGTGCTCATTAAGATCCCAAGATGCCGGCCTGCTTATGATTCCAAGGTTTAACAAAATAGCAGTGGGAAGACGAGGTTTTAGTTACAGGGTCCTGAAGCTGTGCAATGGTCTGCCTGTTGCTATAAGAGGTGCCTCTTCAGTCAGCTTTCAAATCTCAGCTGAAGACTCACAACTTCAGTTTTGTATCCCCTGACTAGAGCTGCAGATTAGCTGTGTGCACTGAATAAATATTTATGAACTGTTACTAACCGTCCCCTATTCTGTTTCTCTTCTCTGTATCCTCATGTGACATTTGGTGCCACTGCTCTACTGCCAGGTTGTTTGCCTACCTATGGAAAAGTCAACTTAGATAAAGGAGCACTGCAATCAAGGGGTAGAAGGGTCCTTTCATCTGATTGGCTGGCCCAATACTGACTCAGTTGTGGAATGGCCAGCAGTGGATAGGTGGCTTGTTGGCTGAGGTCTGACTTGTCAGGCTCCTTTTCTACAATTTGGCTGTGGTTTTACAACTAACTGATGGGAAAATATTGTTGTTCTTCATTTATATTAATTTGTTTTTGATGTACTTGAACAAATCTGTATCCTTATATGTCATAGTTCTGCATTTAGTGAGTGGTGTAATCTAATCTTGCATTTTGTCCTGACAGTTATTGTGCTCTGCATCTGCACTTTGTGTGTTTCCCTGTCCAAGAACAAAGTACTGTACTGTTGCATTGTATTTCTGAAGTGGCCATGACAGATTGGCCATCTCTCTCTCTGAAGAGGATTACTTGTGTTTTGTTTAGTAGTGTGGTATTTAGCCCATTCTTTGACACTCATTGCATACCCAACCTACCTGGAAGGGGGTCTTCTCTCTGAATTGCCCTTCCCAAGATTTCCTCCAATTTTTCAGTGCTGAGAGGCTGTTAAAACACTGGGCCTGTTAAAGCCCATTGAGGCAATCCTTACGTGATTTTGGACTGTACAAGCAATACATTGTTGTTGGTGTTGTTGCTGTTGTATGTTTGGAAAATAACCTTTCAATTAACATCTTGGAAAAGGAGTGGAAGTCAGTCATATATAAAATTCACTCTTAACTCTATACACAGAAAGTGTTCAATAATTCAACTTAAAATCGTTCATCAATCACACTTATCTCTTTTAAAACTGCCCAAAATGTACACAGGAAAAATCCAACCTGTGACTGTTGCCATCTAGCTCCAGTATCACTAGGCCACATTTTCTGGGAATGCGCCACATTAACATAATTTTGGACAAAAATCTTGGAACACTTGCTGCATTAGACAGCCTTAATGTTGCAATTAGTCCTATCCTATTAGTGGCTAAATTTCCCCCAGGGGACAAATAAAGATCTATCAATCTATCTGCGCCACCACCACCACCTAATCAAAGCACCGTGATGTTCCTACATTGATGGATTAAAGGCCAGAAGTCCACGTGGCCGTCATCATCAAGTCCTTCCATGAAAATCCTGAATATAATGAGGACTGATCATTTATGTTAGGTAGAATGCCTAGAGGGGGCTGAGTGGTCTCTTGGCCTAGGAGACCCTGCAGATTTTATTTTTTCTCCAGCTGTCTGGAGTTTTTTTTTTGTTTTTTTCTGTCCTCCCTGGTCAGCGGACCTTAATTTTATTCTATGTTAATTAGCGTTCTCTTATTTTAATTCTTACTTTGTCTTTTTTCTCTTTCTTCATCATGTAAAGCACTTTGAGCTACATTGTTTGTATGAAAATGTGCTATAGAAATAAATGTTGTTGTTCTATCTATCTATCTATCTATCTATCTATCTATCTATCTATCTATCTATCTATCTATCTATCTATCTATCTATCTATCTATCTCTTATATAGTGCCTTTCATATCTATCTATCTATCTATCTATCTATCTATCTATCTATCTATCTATCTCTTATATAGTGCCTTTCATATCTATCTATCTATCTATCTATCTATCTATCTATCTATCTATCTATCTATCTATCTATCTATCTATTTCTAGAAGGACATAAACTTTTTTTTTTAAATATAGTAAGACTCAATAAGAAATTAATTCAATTAGAATAAGCCTTCATAAAAGGGAAAACAATATTTTTTTATTTTTTTCCAGCTCTTGGCTGTCCTCTTTTTCTCTCAAATGGGGGTTGAATTCTTGTTCTGTGAGATTTTTTATTTATTCTTTCTAACTTTTACAATGGGTCACTGCGCCACCCCAATAAATTGACAAAATGTTGCCGTTCATGGAGAAACCAAAATGGCATCAAGGAAGATGGTAAACATTTTAGTACCACCAAATAATTAATTTAGGAAAGAACAATTGTGAAAATGAAGATCTTTGGGCTTCAGAATCACAAATAAACAAACAAGAATAATCATAAAATGTAATAATAAAGAACCATTCAAACAAAAACTAACTCATAACACCATTCTTTGGGCTTAATACTATTGTTGTCTCTAGCAACTTCTGTCAGTCCACCCACATTACATAAATCCTTCTGTTTTCAAAATCTTCTACGATCTTATAAGAGCTCCACAGCCTACTCCCCTCTTATGCTTACGGCTCATATGCAGTGTCACACTTTTGTGTCAGAGGGTCCCCACCTGGGTTCCTCTCATTTATGTAATACCACTGAGGGCTGAGAGGTGGCACTGCTGCTAACTCTGTCATCTTCTTTGCCTCCACAGTGCTGAGAAAACTCCTAAGTGATGGAAACTGACTCCGCCCCTTCTGGTTCCAGGACCTTAAAAGCCCAGCTGCTCATCGAGTGGAGAGCAGAGGAGGTGGAGCTCCTGCAATTCCATCAAAAGAACCCCAAAGAAGCCTTGAAAGGCGATGTCTTTATTTGTTATTTACTAGAACGCCATGGAGCTCTGTTTCATTTTGTCTTTTCAAGTAAACGGGGAAAAGCCAGGTTGGCACCCTAACATTTATCATGACTTTTGACCTTTTATTCCCACAAATGAAGACAGCAATTAAATTTGATTTATGTTATCACACAAAACATTCACAACTTCAGAAGAGTTGTCTCAGGATGAGTGACAGGGGCTTTATGAATGAATATGCCCTGCAATGGATTGACATCCCAGATAAAGTTGGCTTGTACCTCATAGACACTGCTACCTGGAAGATCCCAGCTCCCCACAAGCTGATGGATTAAAATAAATGAATATACGTAATTAACCAGGTTGTTGTTGTCAATAACAGAGAAGCTGATCAGATTTAGTGGGTGGGTAACCACAGAGAAGTCACCTTGTTGTTAATTCAAGACTTAATGTGTTTGTAGGAGATGACCAGAATTTGGAAGTGCCTCATTCTGGGCTTGAATACTAAGGGAACGGCTTTACTCCTCTTTCACAGTCAGGCTCATTGGCTTAGATAACATTTGCGAAATAATAGAAGAATATCAAAAATTCAAGTGAAGTTGTGTGCTGCGCTGCTTTTATGACAATTAGATTTGCCTCATTAATTCTGCACCTGTACTGTAGTAGACTGACAGTGTGCTAAAACAGCCCTTCATCATTTTAAGCGGGTAATAAACTCTGCAAGGATTGAATTCATCAGATATAATGTCAATTTAAAACCTTTACCCAACAACAATAAAGAAAAGAAGTAATTACCAAAAGCTTGCCTTTTCAGTAATAAATGTGCTTATGTTTGCTGTTTTCAGCTAAGGGTTATGAAATTGTAAACATGTTGGGTCATAAAGACCTGAAGTGTAATGTTTGTATACAGACTCCATCCAAGGAAAATAAAGAGTTTTAACACACATATGTTTAAGACCTCAGTTATGGGGTTTCATTACATTTTTACTGGGAAATAATGATTAGAGGGCTCGTCGTGAAAAGCAGCTCTTGCTGGTTCAAAAAAGTTGTAAATTAAAATTAAGAGAACCCATAAAAATTAGTCCAAAATGAACAAATTCTTCATTTTGTCACTTGCCAGGGATGAGAATAAAGGCCCGGGGGGCTACAAAGTACACTTTTGATGAATGTATCTAATGTTGCATAATCATTAATTTATTATCGAGTGATCTTACTTTTACATTAGCCAATTCATAGCAAGTATAGACATAAAAACATGTAGTGGTGCTGTCACATATACAGTGACTTCAGAAAGTATTCAATTTGTTTTATTCTTTTTCTTGTATGTACTTTCTACTGTCTTTTCAATGTGTTTATTGAGTTGTAAAATGTCCTTGAGTGTATGAAAGGTGCTACATAAATAAAACTTATTATTATTATTATCCATCCATCCATTTTCTAACCCAGAATCGAATAGGGTCACGGGGTCTGCGAGCCAATCCCAGCCAACACAGGGCACAAGGCAGGAACCAATCCTGGCCAGGGTGCCAACCCACCAAAAACACACACAAACACACCCACACACCAAGCACACACTAGGGCCAATTTAGAATCGCCAATCCACCTAACCTGCATGTCTTTGGATTGTGGGAGGAAACCCACGCAGACACGGGGGAGAACATGCAAACTCCACGCGGGGAGGACCCGGAAGCGAACCCGGGTCCTCTAACTCTGAGGCAGCAGTGCTACCACTGCGCCACTGTGCCGCCCCATCATTATTATTATTATTATTATTATTATTATTATTATTATTATTATTATTATTATTATTATTATTATTATTATTCAGTCCCCTTTAATTTCTGCACATTTTATTGTGTTGTAGATGTAAATATCTCTAGATAAATTTGCCACTTTTCTTTTCAAGCTACACTCTATAACCCATAATGACAAAATGCAAGTTTTGCAAATTTATTAGAAATCAAAAACTGAAATATCTCAAACATAGAAGTATTCCGATCCTTAACTCAATATTTTGTAGAAGCCCCTTTGGCAGAAATTCCAGCTATGAGTGTTCTGTGGTAAGTCTCTACCTGGTGTCAAAAGAGAACACAAAGAAGCTCATACAGGGTCCGTGGCACACATAGGCAAACCCCGTATACTGAAAGGCGCTCAAAAGAAAATTTGTGCAAGGCACCTAAAAGGAGAGTAGTCCCGTAGTGGGGATCGAGTCTGCCCCAAGGTGGCGGTGACTCCGGTTATGATTTTTTCTTGGAGGAAAATGCAGAGACAACTGGGCTGCACCCGGAAGTGATGTCAAACATGGTGGCACATCAGTCTTCCTTTCTACAGAGGGGAAAGAAGAAGAGATATTGTTATTGCACAAATTCCCTCAGGTGGCATGGGGTGGTATTGTCATAAACTAAGCCCATAAGTTGTTCGCCAAGCACAGGCCTATGGCGCTGGGTTTGGGCAGTGCATCACATTCCTATTGGTAGATTCCCTCAAGCTCCATTAGATTGGATGGGAAGTGCTGGACGTCCTCCCTGCCCAGGTCTGTTACCTGATTTGTTCCCAATGCTGTGACCCTAAATTGGATTAAGAGAGTCTGAAAATGTGATGTTATAATTAAAAATACAATTATACGAACACTGCACTATAGTAGGCTGCATAAGGTACATGCACACCAAAATCCTTCTTGGTTACAAACTCATGTAAAATAAAACTGTCAAAACAGCATGGACACTTAATATCTTCCAATAAACACCATCTGTTAGTTTAGTCGGTGACTCAATAAATCAGCTTCACTCCCCGACTGTAATTCTAGCTTCCAGTTTATCATTGCTGCCTTCAGAATTCTCACTCTGCCGTTTCTTTTAACGTATCTGTAATCTCTCAGATCATAAAGCTGCCGGATCTGGTGACCTTCCGCTTGCTGACTCATTTTGACTCAATCCTTCATTCCATTTCTGAAGTGAAATTTAAGAAACATTCCATAAGAAGGATTTGAGTTATTTTTAGAGAATACTGCCCAATTAATGTTTGATTTTGTTCATTACATTTACAGTATACCTGCTTCTTCCATGTTTTTCGCTCAGACATTCAGTCTTAAGCCAATCCCACTGAGTCCTATGGATGTGTCAATTCAACTATTTTAAAGACCACAATCCACCTTAAACGAAAGATGCTGGACTGACTTGAGATTTGATGACAAAAGTGACCGGGGGCCTCCCTGCATGGATCTGAGTGTGAAAATATGCAAACGGTAAAAAACCAGGAAATTGTGCACACTAAAAAATAAAAAAAATCAGATTTTAAAAACCTGACTTACGCACGTTTCTATGCAATTTGCCCTTTCTAAGTCATGTAGCCCTTGTAGATATGCACATTTTCTGGGAATGAACCACATTAACATCATTTTGGACAAAAATCTTGGAACACTTACTGCATCAGACAGCCTTAATGTCGCAGTCACTCCTATCCTATTGGTAGCAAAATTTCACCCGGAGGACAAATAAAGTTCTATCTATCTCTTATATAGTGCCTTTCATATCTATCTATCTATCTATCTATCTATCTATCTATCTATCTATCTATCATTATATAGTGCCTTTCATATCTATCTATCTATTTCTTATATAGTACCTTTCAATTCTATCTATCTATCTATCTATCTATCTATCTATCTATCTATCTATCTATCTATCTATCTATCTATCTATCTATCTATCTATCTATCTATATAGTACCTTTCAATTCTCTATCTATCTATCTATCTATCTATCTATCTATCTATCTATCTATCTATCTATCTATCTATTCCTTATATCTATCTATCTATCTATCTATCTATCTATCTATCTCTTATATAGTACCTTTCATATTTATCCATCTATCTTTCATATCTAGTCTATCTATCTATCTATCTATCTATCTATCTATCTATCTATCTATCTATCTATCTATATAGTCTATCTTTCATATCTATCTATCTATCTATCTATCTATCTATCTATCTATCTATCTATCTATCTATCTATCTATCTATCTATCTATCTATCTATCTATCTATCTTTATATAGTACCTATATCTATCTGTCTTTCATATCTATCTATCTATCTATCTCTTATATAGTGTCTTTCATATCTATCTATCTATCTATCTATCTTTCTATCTATCTATCTATCTATCTATCTATCTATCTATCTATCTATCTATCTATCTATCTATCTATCTATCTATCTATCTATCTATATCTATCTACCTTTCAATTCTATCTATCTATCTATCTATCTATCTATCTATCTATCTATCTATCTATCTATCTATCTATCTATCTTATATAGTACCTTTCATATCTATCTATCTATCTATCTGTCTGTCTGTCTATCTAGCCTTGACTAGCCGTTCCCTGCGGCTTCGCCCGTGTAGTAGTGAAACAGGACAGTGAAGAGGGCCCCGCCAGGGGTGATAGGGGGCACTGATGCTAACATTCTCTTCTTCTCTCCTTGCAGAACCAAGAAACTGCCTAGTGAGGGCACTTAGCCTCGCCCCGTCCAGTCTGTGTGATATAAGAAGTCTGGCTGCCCAGAAGGTGGCATCATTTACAAACAGAGCAAACTGCCTGATGGAATTACTGACCCTGATTTCCATGGCACTGAGCCAAATTACTTTTGTTGTTCATTTTGACGAAGCGGGATGCTTATTGAAGCAGGCTTATTTTTGTTAGACTTTTGTTAGACCCCAACTTTTCTTCTGCTTTTGCGCCCTGTCATTCCTGCACCTGGATACAACAGGTACAAGTGTGCTTTTCCAAATCATGTCCAATTAATTTAGTCTTCCAAAGTGGACTCCAGTCGAGCTCTCGACACATTTCAAGGACAATTAAAGCCATCAGCAGGCACCTGGCCACAATGTGGGGTGTCATAGCAAAGGGTTTGAATACTTCTATGAATGAGTGATTTCAATTTTTCATTTTTAACAAATTTGAAAACCCTTCTGAAAACATAATTTTACTAATATTATTATGGGTTCTTGTCTGTAGCTTGATGGACAAAACTGGCAAATGTATCCATTTAAAATGAAATCTACAACACAATAATGAGTGGAGAAAGTGAAGGGGTTTGAAGATTTCTGAATCCCCCCATACCTTTGGTGAATGTGATATTTGCACATCCAGGTTTCATTCCAATGCTGCTGCAATAGTCACTTGACCCTGAAATGGGCAAACCAGTTACAAAATGAACAACGTAGGTTGAATAGACGTAGAGGCTCCTGCATTCATGGCCTGTTTGCACATCAATGTCTCAATCCATATTGCTTTATGTAAAGTGATACAGTTTGTCATAAGTGTCATTAAAATGTTTCCTTTTCTGTGCTGGTTTTATAAGACACACAAAAGGTCAGTGAGCATCAGATCTGCGGAGCAAAGCAAGCAGCAGAAGCAGGTTGTGTATCCCGCTGGTCTGTCATTATGCTGGAAGACAATGCAGGAGGCAGCATCTTGCTTCCCGTTTCTGTCACAGTTAGTTTACCACAGCTCTGTAGTCACAGCAGTGTTTTCTGTACCCCCGATGAGAATGTACAGAAGTTTACGAGTTATCAACAGAAGAAAGAAAGAAAGAAAGAAAGAAAGAAAGAAAGAAAGAAAGAAAGAAAGAAAGAAAGAGGGTTACAGTTACACTTTAATTTAGAGAGGTTAGGAGCAGGCGGCACGGTGGCACAGGGTCCTCCCTGTGTGGAGTTT
Organism: Polypterus senegalus; assembly: GCF_016835505.1. Classification (NCBI taxonomy): domain Eukaryota; kingdom Metazoa; phylum Chordata; class Cladistia; order Polypteriformes; family Polypteridae; genus Polypterus; species Polypterus senegalus. Next base: position 16,619,576 of record NC_053157.1, read on the forward strand.
GCATGTTCTCCCCATGACTGCATGGGTTTCCTCCGGGTGCTCCGGTTTCCTTCCAAAGTCCATAGACATGCAGGTTGGGTGCATTGGCGATCCTAAATTGTCCTTTTGGTGAGTGAGTGTGTGGGTGTGTGTGCCCTGCGGTGGACAGCAGACCCTGTGTTAGGATTTAGCGGGTTGAATAATGGATGAATGAATGGTTAGGAGCACATGCTGATACAGCGTGTTGCCGCATCCACCATATGACAAACCAACTCAGGATCCCAAATTAGGATCCTGTGCAGCCATGCAATGGGTGACACCTCAGGACCACACAAGTTCAGATGCAATAGAACAGTGTGGGGTTTTTTTTATGGTGGCTGAAGTGCCAGTCCTGCCACCAACACCCAAGTTTTTCCCTGCAGGTTGGAGGACCTACTTGCAGGGCTGTTTGCAGATTAACGTCATACCCAGGACAGAGCAATTGCAGGTTAAGGGCCTGTGGTATAACAGGTCCACGGCTCAGTTGAAAAGACAAGGTTTTAAATAAATAATCAATAGAGGGGGCATGGTAGTGTGGCAGTTGGGCAATCGTCCTTAATTGATGCCGAGAGCTGCTAACTGCCACACCTGTGCCACATCCCCATAATAAATAGGAGAAGCGCGAGTTTACAGGGGGAGAATGTTGATTGAAAGAACGCAGGTTAGAGGAGGTGAAAGAAGATGCTGGAAGCGAAGGAGTCGGTGCGTGCGTGAGAGAGAGAGAGAAAAAAGTAAGTAAAGACCGGAGGTTAGAGGAGGAAGAAGGAGAAGGTGGCAGGAAGTGAAGGAGCCGGTGTGAGCGAGCGAGCGAGAACAGGCTTGCTATAACAAGGACAGGCAGCTGGGAGAAGTGAGCCCTAGTGGGGGGGTTTGATGGGCACCCGGGTGCAGATGGTAGTGGTCACTCCTGTTGAGCATTAGTGAGGAGCAGGAGTGACCAGAGGAGGATAGCTCGCCGCATAAGGTCGCGGGAGTCAGGAGGCTTGGGAGGTTGACGCCCCAGCGTGAGCAGAGCTGGGTCTGGCAGAGGCCTACGGAGCCAGGGACCAAAAGGCTTTCAGACCAATGGGAGAAGTCAGCTGCAGGTAGGGCGACTTGCCTGGTGCTGGGCCCGAAAGGAAGAAACAGGGGAGCCGCCAGAAGAAGAAGTCACCGGGTTTTGTTTTAAAGGACTGCTTCCAGCCATTGTTTTGAACCTTGTTTTAACTGGATTTATTTATGGGATTTTAACCTTCAAACTTCACTTGCTTTTAATGGATTATTTATTTAATGATGTTTGGAGTAGGGAATCCATTCTGAAACTGATGTAATTCCCGGGAAACCGGAAACGGACAAGCTTGCATATATAGCGTCTAAAAGTGTAAAAATCGATCAAGAAATAACAGAGTTACAGTAGAAAGTAATTAAGTGCCACGGTGTAGTGTGCTGCAGATAAATTCAGTCAACAACAGACCAGCAGCAGTCGTCAGTCTCCCGCTCCAACTAAGACTGAGCACAGTGGACTGGGAGAAGTCTGCACTCTGCAGTTCACAAATGCCGGGACGGGGCAGACTTCATTGATGTCTGTCAGACGGCAGCAATGCGTCAGTCTGTTGCATCTGCATTATCTGTGCCAAGAAACTTGCCATCACAGAATGATGACAAGAAACGGGATGCATCAATAAAAGCTGAAATGGTAGTGTTTCAGAGCAACGGCAAGCGCGGGCGCTGTTTAGAACAAGTGTATCAGTATCTGATGACTGTGCCACCTACTTCATTGGAGGCAGAACGTGCTTTCTCAGTGGCTGGCGCACTCTGCACGAAGGTGCGCTCTCACCTGTACGACCGCACGCTGGACACGTTGTGCTTTGTACGCTCTTATTACCGCAACTAACTAGATACATGTACTTATATGACAGCATGAACTGCTTGTAGATAAGGTTAGTATTTCATTGGTGTCAACATATTGCAGTAGTTTTATTAAAAATAAGTGTTGGTCATTCTAAAACCGCTCACATGTGAGATGCCGTGCACTGTGTCATCCCTGGGAGCCCCGGGATTCCCACATTCCCGGGAATGGATTCCCTAGTTTGGCGCACTGTACCATTTATTTTGAACACTGTTTTTGGCTTTGTTATTTTTAATAAAAGCACTTGCACCTTTGCCTCGCAGTTAGGAGACCCGGGTTCGCTTCCCGGGTCCTCCCTGCGTGGAGTTTGCATGTTCTCCCGTGTCTGCGTGGGTTTCCTCCCACAATCCAAAGACATGCAGGTTAGGTGGATTGGCGATTCTAAATTGGCCCTAGTGTGTGCTTGGTGTGTGGGTGTGTTTGTGTGTGTCCTGCGGTGGGTTGGCACCCTGCCCAGGATTGGTTCCTGCCTTGTGCCCTGTGTTGGCTGGGATTGGCTCCAGCAGACCCCCGTGACTCTGTATTCGGATTCAGCGGGTTAGGAAATGGATGGATGGGCACTTGCACCTTTTTGCACCGCTCCCTTGCTTCATTGTGTCCTCATTGTCCAACTCATCCAGTTACATTACTGACGGTGTTGGGTCCAAGAGCTCCCAAAAAGGAAGTGGGAGCCTGAAGCAGAACCCGCATGGTCACAGGGCCTTGCTCAAGGGCCCAATGGAGTAGAGTCACTTCTGATGTTTACGGGATCTGAACTGGCAACCTCCTATTACCAGTGCAGATTTCTGCGATTTTTGTGATGGGTGATCGTAAAGAACAGCGCCTGTGTTGAATTTTGTTTTCTCTTAGGGAAAACAGTTGCTGAAACTGTAGTAATGCTTGAAACTGCTTTTAAAGAAAAGGAGAGGAACAAGTGAGCATGGGACAGGTTGCAGATGTGTTCATACTTTTACTGTTTTGGATCAGGATGGAGCAGCCAATTACTTTACCAATAAGCCAGCCAAAATGTACAGCACCATCACATCTGTCAAAGCTGCTTTACCTCAACACTAAACTAAAGGGTTATCATGGTTGATACTCTTATTAACTGTAACCTACAGAGCCATGCTGTGCTCCACCTTGATCCAAAAGAGTAAAAGTCTGAATGCATCTGCAACATGCCCCATGTTCACTTGTTGTTCTCTTTATCTGATGCTGAGAAGCTTCTCCTTGCATTTATTACATCCCGCCTTCACTACTGTAGCCCCCTTTTAATCATTTAATCTTTCTCTTGTTGGTACCAAACTCTGCTGCAAGAGTCCTTACATGGGTCCGCAACAGCGAGCAGATAACATCCATTTTGTTCCACCTTCACTGGCTGCCTGTGTCTTATAGGATTGCATAAAAAGTCTATTGCTAACCTACACACATCGAGCAGATATTAGGTGCATGTGAACACCTGCAATCACGTGGCAGCAGTGGCACAGTACATAAAATCATTGCAGTGTACATGTCAGGAGTTTTCAGTTAATGTTCACCTCAAACACCTTAGTGGGATCACAGTGATTTTGACCCTGGCATGAGTATTTCTGTAAATTCTTCTATCTTCTTCTTCTTTTGGTCCTTAGCTGGTGTCTGGCCGACGGCATCCTCGGAGCCAGTATGCTGTTGTGGGTGCCAATGGATCTCGAATTTCAGATACAAGTCACTTCCATGCCAGGTGGTTCTTGGCAATGTCTCTGGCTTTGTCGATGTTGAGTCTTGAGTTCTTCAGGCCTTAACTAATGATCTGCTGTGATTTTCTCACACAACAGTCTGTAGAGATTATTCTGTATGTTGCGGAAAACAAAAAACATCAAGACAGTGGCACTTCTTTTTTTATGAGAGGGGTCAGAGGAGAATGGCCTGACTGTTGAAAGCTGACAGAAAGTCTACAGTAACTCAGATAACCACTCTGTACAACTGTAGTAAGCAGAAAAACATCTCAGAATGCACAACACATCAGACCTCAAGGCTAATGGGCTACAAAAGCAGAAGACCACATTGGGTTCCAGTCGTATCAGCCAAGAACAGAAAGCTCAAGCTGAAGGGGGCACAGAATTCATCAAAACTGGATAGGTGAAGAGTGGAGAAAGGTAGCCTGGTTTGATAAATCTCAGTTTCTTCCGAGACACACAAATGGCAGGGTCAGAATGTGGTGCCAACAGCATGAATCCATATACCCAACTTGCCTTTTGTTAACAGTCCAGGCTTCTGGCGGCAGTGTAATGGTTTGTGGGGAATGTTGTCTTGGCACACTTTGGGCCCATTAATGCCAATCAATCATTGCTCAAATGTCGCAGCCTATTTGAGCATTGTTGCTGACCATACAACTCGCTTCATGGCCACCAATTTCCCATCTTCTAATGACTAGTTAGAGCAAGATAAAGCACCATGTCACAAAGCAAGAGTCACCTCAGATTGGTTTCATGAACATGACAATCACTTCAGTGTTCTTTAGTGGTCTTCCCAGTCAACGGATCTGAATCCATGTGATAGAATGGGAGACTGGCAGCATAGATGTGCAGTCGACAGATCTGAAGAAGCTGTATAACCCCATGTCAACGTGGACCAGAAGCCCAAAGGAACATCTTGTGGAGCTGATTAAAAGACAGATGTTCAGGAGAGCATGTAAACCACCCTGACATTATGAGCATAAGAAATTTGTCAAACGAGAGGAGACCATTCAGTCCAACAAGCCCATTTGATTAGCTAACAGCTCAGCTCTCCTGATATCTCATCCAGATGCTTCTTAAAGGTTGTCAAGGTTTCTGCTTCAACTCCACATCTCAATAGTTTGTTCCAGGGCCTCACAACTCTTTGTTGTAAGAAAAGCTTCCTGGCTTCAGTTGTAACAGTTCAGACATGATATGCATTTGTATCACAAATTATGTCATTTTCTTCATAGTTTTCTCATAGTTTTTTTTTTTATTTAGATAGATAGATACTTTATTAATCCCAAGGGGAAGTTCACATACTCCAACAGCAGCATACTGATAAAAAACAACATTAAATTAAAGAGTGATAAAAATGTAGGTAAAACAGACAATAACTTTGTATAATGTTAACGTTTCCCCCCCAGGTGGAATTGAAGAGTCGCATAGTGTGGGGGAGGAACGATTGTATTTTATTGTCATTATGTTAATCATTTTCAAATTATTTGGTTTTCCTGTGTGTATATGTAAATCTGTGTCGTTATGTGTTCTTATTCTGTATTTTGTATTTTGTAAAATGTATAAAATGTGTAACAGCACTCAATCCCTGTACTCACTGAAGTATGCCATACAAAAATAAACTGATTGGAATTGAATCGAACTTAAGCCCAAGATTAAAGCCTGGCTGAAACGTAACAAACCCATACTGGCACAGGGAGATCATACACATTTCACCATGGGCCTTATGTATAAATGGTGGATACGCCCATTTCCATTGAGATGTATAAAATAAAGTAGTCGGTATCACACAGTACAACCCTTAAATTCCTTAGTTCATTGGCCACATCGCTTACATCATTTGCTATTGCATTTTGTGACTCCAGAACAACGTCCTTCAGCACACAGCCAGATGGTTGCCCAGCGGTTTCCAAGGTAGAGGTTGTGATGGATGGCCGGCCATTTATCCCGGCCAATACCCCCAAGCCGCCAGGTGGAGCCCTCCTTGCAGCGTGGAGGTCCCCAGAAGACCAGCAGGGCATCATGGACATTGGAGTTTTTATGCAAAGCCCTGCTGGATGCCGTGGGGGCCACAGAAGGGAGCTGCAGGGAGGACCGAGGGCTTCTTCGTGCCCTGTAACCCAGAGGTTCGTCACAGGAAGAGCGACGGACTTCCGGGTTGAAGAAAAGGACTATTTACCCTGACCCAGAAGGAATAAGGACTTGTGGACTATTGGGCAGAAACACTTCCGGGTCAGGAGGTATAAAAGGACTATGGGAACTCACAGACAAGGAGCTGAGCTGGGTGGAAGGGTGGCAACGCATCTGGGAGCTGGAGGATTGTGTTTATTGATTGTATTGGTGATATATGAGTATTGTGGAGGAGAGTGTGCTTTGTACACTGTGGAAACAAAATAAAGTCGATTTGAGGACTTTTACCTGGTGTCTGGAGTCGTGGACAGGGGTTCAAGGGAGCGAGGGCGCCCCCTATCGTTCACAAGGTGTGTGGGCAGCCAGTACCGCATGAAGTTGCGTCCTCGGCGTGGAGGTCAGCTTTTGTAATATTGTCTGAAACAGACTAAACAAATGGTGGGCTGCAACTCGCCTTTTCACATCGACTTTGATATCTGAACACTCCTTTTTTATTTTGGAAACTGTGCAACTTTCTGAACTTGAACTTTTGAGTGTCTCCACCATACTGTATCACTCAATAACTTCCTTTTGTTGCTTATACCGTTGCTTATGCCAACAAATGGTACGTTTTTCTTTGCCTCCACTTCTCATTCCCTGAAATTCTTCTTTTTTCCATATGCTTTTGCCATTGTCTTTTGCACAAACACTGACCAGAAGGGGCTATTTGTATTGATTTGCATATTCAAATATGAGTCTGGGTGGGGCACTAGGACCGTGGACATGCGTTAAATTTCAAGTTTCATTGAGATTTATAAAGGGGAAGTGTGTGGAACTTGGAGTATGCAGAGTTTTATGCATCTGGATTTTTTGGTGCGTATGCACATTTCAATTTTTGTCCATACGCCATGTTTTAGTGTGAATTCTACACATGGCATTATACATGAGGCCCCTGGACTCTAGAGATAATAGGCAGCACAGGACTGCCATACCACTCTCAGATTTAACAGTTACAAAAAGTAATTAAAAATATAATGCAATCTTTATATTCACTAAAACTATTTGGTGAGATTATCAATACTTCCTTTGTCATAATTTTAAATTATCGATGTATAAATTCATTCACTGTAAGTCATCTTTAAATCGAATGTTAACTCCTTGCCAATTATAATTTTTATTTAGTGATTTCTGCACACTGTGGTTTTGTTAATTAAGTTGTATTGTTATGACATTTTTTAATAGTTGTGAAGATTGGATTTTATATCAAAGTAATTAAGCACATTTAGCAAAGTTCACTATATAACCTACATACCTAAATTTGGAATTAATAGGTAATTAAAAAAAACTCCACAGTGGATTAATAAAGATTTAAAAAAGAAGTTGCAAAGGAAAAAACTGCTTTATAAGGCATATAAGACTAATAACTGCAAAGTGAATCGTAGAGCACATGAGAACATGAGAGCAACCATTGAGAAGGATATCAGGGAGGCTAAAAGAGAGTTGGAGAGGAATATAGCAGATATTAGGCAAAAGAAGACCCTAAGAGATTCTTTCAGTATTTTAGTAGTAAAAAGACGGTCAAGGAGGAGGTCAAGTGCATCAGAAATAGTAAAGGGGAATTAAAAGATACAGACAGTTAAATAGCGGATGCCCTAAACTTACATTTTTCTGAGGTGTTTACAAATGAACAAGTGGATAACCTGCCAGAGGTAAACGCAACTACTAAGGAGGTACTGAGGGATTTGGAAATTGTAGAGGGAGAAGTGCTGCTCAGATTAAATAAGATGAAATCAAACAAATCACCAGGACCAGATAATATTTATCCTCGATGTTCTTAAGGAGGTTAGTGAGTACATATATAAACCCTTGACACATATTTTTAGGAAGTCACTGCATACTGGAGAGATTCCATAGGACTGGAAAATGGCAAATATAATCCCATTATATAAAAAGGGTGACAAGGCAAATCCAAACAACTATAGGCCAGTAAGGCTAACATGCATCACATGTACATTAATAGAAATAATTATTAAGGATAAGATTGAGCAACACATGGCAAGGACAGGAGTTATTCTGAACAGTCAGCATGGGTTCAGAAGAGGGAGGCCGTGTTTTGCTAACATGCTGGAATTCTGCGAGGAGGCAACAAAAGGATACGATCAAAGTGGAGCAGATGATATTATTTATCTGGACTATCAGAAAGCATTTGATAAGGTGCCACATGAGAGGTTGGGCTTCAAATTAAAAGAAGTGGTGAGGCGGGCGGCCTTCTGCTGCTATGCACCTAAAATGATGATTTTTTTTTTGCATGATGTAAGTGATTTAATTCTGTATTTTTTACTTGTGTATAAAAATGACCTCATCTAGCAGTAAAGGTGTACATCTTGTTACAGAATACTGTGTGCTTCTACTTATAGCATCCTGTAATAGGAGTGCTCCCTCTTCGAAGAGAATAAATGGTTTATGATTTAAACTTCCTCCTGCCTGTTTTCTCTTAGAGGTTATTACTACCACATGGCAGAAATGAAATTATTAATTAAAGAAAGAAACTTATCCTCTAGTAGGACAAGTCTGATAAAACCTCTTTGAGTCAGAACCAGGCAGGAGAATACTTGTCCACTGTGTCTTTTAATTATCCCTTCAGCAAGTGCCAAAGAGGGAGCATTCATCACAGCAGCCTGTTACAAAATGATCAGAATGGTCAAAACAATAAGGGCCAGAGATCTGTTTTATAAACAACTGAATTTACACAACAAAGCTAATTACTGCAAACATTTACTATGATTGGCTTATTGGTCTACACCCAAATGACTTATTAAAATAAAAGTCTATTCAACTACCCTCTTGTTCTTCTTACCTGTAGGTTTAGCTATCACCCTTAAAGTTTGTGACAACTGTCTGGTCTTGTTCATTACAGGACATCAGCTGATCTCTTAGTCATCTCTTAGTACATTTGGTGTATGACATCAACCTTCTTCTGGTGCATTCTTGTTTTTGTTGTTCATTTGATCTTTTTCTGGTTTCCTCATATGCTTGAACAGACTTCTGACATTTATTAACCCTTTATGCTATTTCTTAGATGAATGATATGTTACCCTAAAGCTATTCTCACACAACACTCCAACTGAATTTAAAATGAGCTTTCAATTCCTGTTTTTCTAAAACATTTGCATGTGTGGTACTTTGGATGCTGTACTGCATGGACACCAACACAACAGATGGGGACACAAGTCCCAGCACAACACAGACTTTATTTCAGTGGGGTAGCGCATTTCCCTCGCTCCCCACTTTATACAGCACAATACCAAGCACAAAGCATGTCCATTTTCTCTCTCTTTTCTTTCTCTCTTTCTTCTACCTCCACTCCTCCCTGAAGCTTCATTTCCTCCCAACTCTGGCTCCCGGAGTAGTGGCAGCTACCTGCTTTTATAAGGTACCCGGAATTGCTTGAGGTGTTCTGTGATCTTCTGGCACCAATCACGAAACCCAACAGAACTTTATCAAACTCCAACTCCCAGCATGCCCTGCTGGAATCTGTGGTTCTGCAGCAACCCAGGGAAGCTGCCCTCTGTCCTCCCGGGGGAGATAAAGCCTTGAAGATACTCCCTCCATCCTTTATACAAGCATCTCGGCTGGGCAAGAGCCCCAGCCATCCACCACAACTGTCATCCTATCAGACAACTGTTAAAATCTTTGTAATTATGTAAACATTTTTTTTAGTTCTAAAGGACAGACACAAATTGTAAATTGAAACACGTCTTGCAAAGGTTCCGCTTACTCATTTTCGTAAACCTCTTCTTGAGTGTTAATGACTGGGGTCAAAAACTATTTGCCCCCTTCCTGATTTCTTATTCTTTTGCATGTTTGTCACACAAAATGTTTCTGATCATCAAACACATTTAACCATTAGTCAAATATAACACAAGTAAACACAAAATGCAGTTTTTAAATGATGGTTTTTATTATTTAGGGAGAAAAAATCCAAACCTACATGGCCCTGTGTGAAAAAGTAATTGCCCCTGAACCTAACAACTGGTTGGGCCACCCTTAGCAGCAATAACTGCAATCAAGCGTTTGCGATAACTTGCAGTGAGTCTTTTACAGCGCTCTGGAGGAATTTTGGCCCACTCATCTTTGCAGAATTGTTGTAATTCAGCTTTATTTGAGGGTTTTCTAGCATGAACCGCCTTTTTAAGGTCATGCCATAGCATCTCAATTGGATTCAGGTCAGGACTTTGACTAGGCCACTCCAAAGTCTTCATTTTGTTTTTCTTCAGTCATTCAGAGGTGGATTTGCTGGTGTGTTTTGGGTCATTGTCCTGTTGCAGCACCCAAGATCGCTTCAGCTTGAGTTGACGAACAGATGGCGGACATTCTCCTTCAGGATTTTTGGTAGACAGTAGAATTCATGGTTCCATCTATCACAGCAAGCCTTCCAGGTCCTGAAGCAGCAAAACAACCCCAGACCATCACACTACCACCACCATATTTTACTGTTGGTATGATGTTCTTTTTCTCAAATGCTGTGTTCCTTTTACGCCAGATGTAACGGGACATTTGCCTTCCAAAAAGTTCAACTTTTGTCTCATCAGTCCACAAGGTATTTTCCCAAAAGTCTTGGCAATCATTGAGATGTTTCTTAGCAAAATTGAGACGAGCCCTAATGTTCTTTTTGCTTAACAGTGGTTTGTGTCTTGGAAATCTGCCATGCAGGCCGTTTTGCCCAGTCTCTTTCTTATGGTGGAGTCGTGAACACTGACCTTAATTGAGGCAAGTGAGGCCTGCAGTTCTTTAGACGTTGTCCTGGGGTCTTTTGTGACCTCTCAGATGAGTCATCTCTGCGCTCTTGGGGTAATTTTGGTTGGCCGGCCACTCCTGGGAAGGTTCACCACTGTTCCATGTTTTTGCCATTTGTGGATAATGGCTCTCACTGTGGTTCGCTGGAGTCCCAAAGCTTTAGAAATGGCTTTATAACCTTTACCAGACTGATAGATCTCAATTACTTCTGTTCTCATTTGTTCCTGAATTTCTTTGGATCTTGGCATGATGTCTAGCTTTTGAGGTGCTTTTGGTCTACTTCTCTGTGTCAGGCAGCTCCTATTTAAGTGATTTCTTAATTGAAACAGGTGTGGCAGTAATCAGGCCTGGGGGTGGCTACGGAAATTGAACTCAGGTGTGATACACCACAGTTAGGTTATTTTTGAACAAGGGGCAATTACTTTTTCACACAGGGCCATGTAGGTTTGGATTTTTTTTCTCCCTAAATAATAAAAACCATCATTTAAAAACTGCATTTTGTGTTTACTTGTGTTATATTTGACTAATGGTTAAATGTGTTTGATGATCAGAAACATTTTCTATGACAAACATGCAAAAGAATAAGAAATCAGGAAAGGGGCAAATAGTTTTTCACACCGCTGTAAGGGAAATATAGGCCAGTAATAAATTAGAGAAACCACACAAGAAAGAGAGAAACAAGGCACTAATTAAGAGCAACAAGTAAGTAAGCAATTCAATGAGACACCCGATTCAGCCAATTTGACTTGAAGCCAGAGAGCAGCTATGCATTCCAGGAGCAGCCCTTGGAAGCACGGATGTGTCTGAAAGTTTTTATTTCATTTCTGATGCCGGCTGCTTAATGTTTCTATGTACTGGCTAACTAGACACGGCCAGCGCATCTCATTGTAATTAATGCCAATCTGAAATTCCTGCAGGAACAATGACTGTCGCTGGCCAAGACAGTAAGCACTGCTTATTCTATAGTACATAATGACAAAATTCCATTTACACTTCTATTATCTAAACCTGCTTAATAAGAAATAGCCTTAAAGGTTAAACTTAAACATCTATATTTGAAAGGTTTTGTTGGGTATCCACCTACTTTATCGATTTATTATAATGTCTCAGTAAAGCTGTACTGCTGCTAGACTCCGGTTTTATTATTTACTTTTTTTGGTTTAAGTATTTATGCCATTAACTTCAACTAAGTGTCCCTGCTTACTGGGTGCCCCCCAAATCACTTTATGTATGAATAGCAGTCCCCTGCGGCTCCACCCATATAGTAGTGAAACAGGACAAACTTTAACTCTTTAAGGGCTGAATATTTTTTCCAAAAAACTCAGTTTTCTGATAAGCACACAAAGCAATGGCTTCATGCATAAATCAACATAAAATGTCTGTTGCTGCCTGCTGTGGCTGCTGTTGGCGCAAGTTCGGCATCTCTGGATGCAGTGGCTGTGTGGGGGCACCTCGATGGCCTACATGAATGCACAGTGGGCTGGCTGCCTTCGCACAGGTGGGCGGCGGTGGCAGTTGCAGTGTGACGCAAATGGTTTGATGGTTTGTACCTCTTGTCATCATAAGTGGTGGTCCTCCCAGGCGAGCACTGCCATAGGCATATCAGCTACACAAACGTGTTAAAACACCACGATCATCTGGGGACTGATCAGCTGATGCTGGTACCTCACTTTCATATTCGATCTCCTGATCACTTGCATCAAATTCCAAGTCCGACAACTCAGAGTCCGATTCAGTGATAATATGTAAAATGTTCACGGAGTACTTTAACTTGAACATTCGCTTTAGTCTCTCGCCAGATGTTGATGCCATTTTAGAGGTTGTTTGCTCTTCGCTACTCACGCAGGGAATTTAGTTCAAATCAACAACGCTACTTAACCTTCCTTCTAGCAAAGAGAGTCAAACTTAAAAGGGAGAGTTTTGTCGCAGTTTACAGCTGAATACTGTGCTCTACCCCTGAATTTCGACAAAAGTCGACATCAGCCCTGAAAGAGTTAAAAATCAATAAACAAACAGGTATCAGTAGCTAAGCAGAGACAAGATACACTCCAAAACTTGGCCAGAAGTACACCGATTTGAACAGAGGCTGGCGTGTGAGTGAGGAGGGCACCGTCTGGCTCCCCACTCCTGACGTCACAATTCCCCCTCCCCTCGGCCCACAGCCTCTGTCTCGGATTAGCGTGAATATATCGCTCCTGTACTATGGTACTTAGCTTGACGAGAGAAGTCGCAAAATCAACCAAAGCAAATTATAGAAAAAAAAACAATCTAAATCCGTTCATTTCTGATGCCAGCTGCTTAATGTTTCTATGTACTGGCTAACTAGACACAGCCAGCGCATCTCATTGTAATTAATGCCAATCTGAAATTCCTGCAGGAACAATGACTGTCGTTGGCCAAGATGGTAAGCACTGCTTATTCTATAGTACATAATGACAAAATTCCATTTACACTTCTATTATCTAAACCTGCTTAATAAGAAATAGCCTTTAAGGTTAAACTTAAACATCTATATTTGAAAGGTTTTGTTGGGTATCCACCTACTTTATCGATTTATTATAATGTCTCAGTAAAGCTGTACTGCTGCTATTACCAGACAGTCAACACTGCAAGGCTGGCAGGTAGTGATGGGCGATTCGCGAACCATTTCTTCTTTTTGAACGACTCTTTTCAGTGAATCATGGGTATCGAATCACGAGCACAAACAAATCAATTCGGTAGGGGGCGAAAGCGCTTTCAGTGAATATCGTTTTACAAAAAATTGTACTTGTAATTTTATTTCACAGGTTTTGGGAAGGTTTCACAGAAGGTTTTCCATTAGTTTCTACAAGTATAGCAGTGGTTCTCAACCTGTGGGGTGGGCCCCCCTAGGGGGGCGCGAAGTAACAAAAAGGGGGGAGCTAAGATATGAAAAAAAGAAAACAAGAATCAAAAATATGAAAAAAACATCTGTTGAAACCTAAATAAATTAACTTAAACTACATTCCGATACTAGAACAATAAATATAGAGTTAGATAAATGTTGATAAAAGTTAAGTAGCTATAATAAAATATGCATTTCAAAAAAATGTTAGGGGGGGCACGATTAAAACTGTTATGGAAACTGAGAAATGCTGAAGTATAGAATGATTCAAGACAGCAGGCGGAAACAAACAGAGTAGAGATTAAATGAGCCCTGTGTATTTGGTGGATTGTAGAGATATCACGATGCTGAAAGACAATCAGACATCCTGACCATGCTACACTAACTTGAGACAATGAAAGGGTAGCTGTGTCAAGTGTGTGTTTGGTTTTTATGCGGCATTTCTCTTGATCCATAAGAGCAAGAAAGTGCAACCAAGAACGCTAAATTTCACCAGATATGAAGGAAAAGTTTGTCATTGTTAAAGAAGCAGGTTAGTTGGGCTTAACCGTTGGTTGGTGTGTGCCTCGGTTTTTCCAGCTCAGTGTTTGTTAAAATAACAATGATAAAACATTTTGAGACTCCGGTTTTATTATTTACTTTTTTTGGTTTAAGTATTTTATGCCATTAACTTCAACTAAGTGTCCCTGCTTACTGGGTGCCCCCCAAATCACTTTCTGTATGACTAGCAGTCCCCTGCGGCTCCACCCATATAGTAGTGAAACAGGACAAACTTTAAAAATCAATAAACAAACAGGTATCAGTAGCTAAGCGGAGACAAAATACACTCCAAAACTTGGCCAGAAGTACACCGATTTGAACAGAGGCTGGCGTGTGAGTGAGGAGGGCACCGTCTGGCTCCCCACTCCTAACGTCACACTTCCCCCTCCCCTCGGCCCACAGCCTCTGTCTCGGATTAGCGTGAATATATCGCTCCTGTACTATGGTACTTAGCTTGACGAGAAAAGTCGCAAAATCAACCAAAGTGTTCAAGCAAATTATAGAAAAAAAAACAATCTAAATCCGTTCATTTCTGATGCCGGCTGCTTAATGTTTCTATGTACTGGCTAACTAGACACGGCCAGCGCATCTCATTGTAATTAATGCCAATCTGAAATTCCTGCAGGAACAATGACTGTCGCTGGCCAAGACAGTAAGCACTGCTTATTCTATAGTACATAATGACAAAATTCCATTTACACTTCTATTATCTAAACCTGCTTAATAAGAAATAGCCTTAAAGGTTAAACTTAAACATCTATATTTGAAAGGTTTTGTTGGGTATCCACCTACTTTATCGATTTATTATAATGTCTCAGTAAAGCTGTACTGCTGCTAGACTCCGGTTTTATTATTTACTTTTTTTGGTTTAAGTATTTTATGCCATTAACTTCAACTAAGTGTCCCTGCTTACTGGGTGCCCCCCAAATCACTTTATGTATGACTAGCAGTCCCCTGCGGCTCCACCCATATAGTAGTGAAACAGGACAAACTTTAAAAATCAATAAACAAACAGGTATCAGTAGCTAAGCGGAGACAAGATACACTCCAAAACTTGGCCAGAAGTACACCGATTTGAACAGTGGCTGGCGTGTGAGTGAGGAGGGCACCGTCTGGCTCCCCACTCCTAACGTCACAATTCCCCCTCCCCTCGGCCCACAGCCTCTGTCTCGGATTAGCGTGAATATATCGCTCCTGTACTATGGTACTTAGCTTGACAAGAGAAGTCGCAAAATCAAGCAAAGTGTTCAAGCAAATTATAGAAAAAAAAAAAAACAATCTAAATCCGTTAAGTAGTTTTCTCGTGAAAAACGGACAGACAGACAGACAGATGTTGGAATTTATATATAGAGATATATGTATGTCATACATTCTACTCTGTTCTTTTAAATGTTCTAAAAAGAATTAAACATACACAAATACAAAGGGTGACTCTACAATGACCAATAGCAGAAGGTGGCATGGCACTACCTAACTTTCAATTTTATTAATGGGCACCAAATATAAAGGCCATAAAAACCTGGGCATTTTCACAAAATTAATGAATATACACAAGCCTGGTCTGCATTAGAATTAAAATCTTGCAGTATTTCTTCATATTCCTTGCTTTATGTCCCAGTAAATAGAAATTATTGTCAATACACTAATAATCCAATTGACCTTCATTCATTCAGAATATGGAGAAAATGCAGGAAGCACTTTAACAAAGAGACGCATTTATCTGTTGCATGTCTACATAACAACCAGCTTTTTCCACCCTCTCAAACCTACACAATAATTTATATTTGGAAAATGCTTGGGATTAAAAACTTTGAGACTTGTACATGGATAATGTCTTTGCATAATATGAACATTTACACCACAAATTCAGCTTCTCGTCAACACAGTTTGTCTACTACTTTCAAATCAGAAACTTTGCAAAATGGAACCTGTCCAATTTTCCTCACCTCCCACCCATTTCTAATCCAGAAGAAATATTGATCAGTCATGAAGACTCAGCACAATATATTAAAACATCTTAAATACACCCGGGGTACAATGGGGAACAGACCTTTCACTTACTTTTTCAGAGACACTTGAGCTCCATATGTTCAAAGCATTCAATCATTCAACTTCCATCCATCCATTATCCAACCCGTTATATCCTAACACAGGGTCATGGGAGTCTGCTGGAGCCAATCCCAGCCAACACAGGGCACAAGGCAGCAAACAAACCCCGGCCAGGGCGCCAGCCCACCGCAGATCATTCAACTTAAAATCTTTAATCAAGTGCATTTATCTCATTTAAAATGGTCCAAAATATATCCAGGACAATATTCAACCTGTGGAAGTTGCAAACCAGCTCTAGCTTAACTGGGCCACATGTTCTGGGTGTGCACCAAATGATCAACATTTTGGACAAAAAAGCTTATCAGACAGCCTTAGTGTCACAATCTCTACTAATCCACTAACAGCTGTGTTTGGTGGACTCCCAGAGGGGCTTAAAGTGGAGAAGGACAAACAAACTGGAATTTCCTTTTCTTCACTACTTCACATAGACTTATCTTGCTCAACTGGGAGAATCCCACCCCACCTCTTTCAAGTCAGTGATTGGGTAACTGATGTCCTATACTACTTGAAATTGGGAAAAATCAAATTCTCACATAGAGGGTCTGCTCAAAACATTTTACACAATAGCAGGATCTAATCGGTAACATTTTAAAATAAACATCTACAGCATATCGGGAAAAAAAGGATCCTCTTCCTTACTTGGTGCTTTTAAAGATTTGCTCTGGTTGTTTACTCTCCTTTCTTTGTCTTGGATGGGGGTTGAATTTTGTATTGTTAAGTTTGTCTTGATTGTATGGACTGCGGTGGGCTGGCACCCTGCCCGGGGTTTGTTTCCTGCCTTGCGCCCTGTGTTGGCTTTGTTTGGCTCCAGCAGACCCCCGTGACTCTGTGGTTGGGATATAGCGGGTTGGATAATGGATGGATGGATAATTGTATGGAATGTTATTTACTTCAAATTAAAATCAATGAAAAAAAAAAATCAAATGGACAGTGTAAAAGGTTGGGGTACCAGAGCAGTTAGCCCTGTTTGAATAGGCAGGTCAGTTGTTCCAAATAAACAAAAATACACAAAAAATAACAGTTAAGGTCAGCTGTGGTTATTGTGGTCACTCCAGGAATGGGTGACATCACTGCTCTTGAATGAGATTAATTCTTATAAGAAATCAAAAGAAGAAGAAGCAGTAAATTCCTTACTAAGCAGTCCGGAGCCTTAATTCTGCACTGGCTGCATAGGAAATTTTAGCAGAAAAATTGGAATTAAGAATCAGGAGATGATTCAACGTTAACACTGAGCCAAAAACTGTAACGGGGAAATCAATAAGCAAGTAACCAGAACAAAAAGATTTATCTTAAATCACAGATACAAAAGCAGATCACTGTTCACTGCTTTTCTTAGGTGCAAACAGACAACAAAACAGCCTTGATTAATCCTAGAAAAGATTTGGGGCAACACCGCAACTATGTATATTATAAACTCAAAAAAACGAACAAAGTGCTTTCGAGCAAAAGAGATGTCTCTTTAGATGTGAGTTCGAAAGCAGAGTGCCCAAGATGGCAGCCCTTTCAGTTAAATACAGGCCAGGCATGAAGAGGTGGGTCCAGGTGGACAGACATCGGAAGTGGCATCAGAAGTGGTCAGGTTGTCAATCATCCGATCTGTAGAGGGAGGAAGAGAAGAGGCTTTAGTTAACAGTGCCACCCTGTCCATACCACCTCCAGAGCCTTTAGGTTGTCTGCAGTGCGTACGTGTGCGACACCATCTATCTTAAAAGTCAAGAGAAATGAACTAAGAAACACTGTTATAAAATTAAAAGGCACTACTTTACATTTTGGTTCGTCCCTTTCATGACCAAGAGGAGGATGTGTCTCTATTGCCTTCTTTTTTTTTTACACTGGAATATGTAAGAGGTCAGCCTTCTTATTTGCAATAGTGATGGACAGGTTAACAGACGAGATTTGACTCGAGTCCACTGTGATGTTTGCTGATGACATTGTGATCTGTAGCAAGAGTAGGGAGCAGGTTGAGGAGACCCTGGAGAGGTGGACATATGCTCTAGAGAGGAGAGGAATGAAGGTCAGTAGGACCACCAAGACAGAATACATGTGTGTAAATGAGAGGGAGGTCAGAGGAATGGTGAGGATGTAGGGAGTAGAGTTGGTGAAGGTGGTTGAGTTTAAATAC
This sequence comes from Polypterus senegalus, assembly GCF_016835505.1. Lineage (NCBI taxonomy): Eukaryota > Metazoa > Chordata > Cladistia > Polypteriformes > Polypteridae > Polypterus > Polypterus senegalus. The sequence continues at coordinate 16,637,713 of NC_053157.1, forward strand.
AGTACAGAGTAATGAGTATTGTGGAAGATAGGTGAAAAAGAGAGTGCAGGCAGGGGTAATGTGTGGAGAAGAGTGTCAGGAGTAATTTGTGAAAGGGAAGGTCTACAGGATGGTAGTGAGACTAGCTATGTTATATGGGTAGGAGACGGTGGCACTGACCAAAAAACAGGAGACAGAGCTGGAGGTGGCAGAGTTAAGGATGCTAAGATTTGCATTGGGTGTGACGAGGATGGATAGGAATAGAAATGAGGACATCAGAGGGTCAGCTCAGATTGGACAGTTTGGAGACAAAGTCAGAGAGGCGAGATTGCATTGATTTGGACATATGCAGAGGAGAGATGCTGAGTATATTGGGAGAAGGGTGCTAAGGATAGAGCTGCCAGGCAAGTGGAAAAGAGGAAGGTCTAAGAGAAGGTTTATGGATGTGGTGAGAGAAGACATGCAGGTGATGGGTGTATCAAAGCAAGATGCCAAAGACAGGAAGAGATGGAAATAAATTATCCGCTGTGGTGACCCTTAACGGGAGCAGCCGAAAGAAGAAGACGTAAGAGGTCAGCCATTGGAGAATCCAGTGGCTTATTTTTAAGAAGACCTGACTGTGTCCTACTAAGTGACCGCCATTTATAAATGTGACTCTATTACTTCTAATTGATGTACTTCCTGAGCAGAAAGGTCTCCCTGACTTCCCGAGTAAAGTGTGAGAGTTCAAATACTCAAAGACATTCAGCTCCAAGTGTTTTGTGCACCACAGGACCCCACAGAAGTCCCACTTTATGCTGCAGGTGAATAAACAGGTTGTACTTCATCCAAGCGTGGTGTCCATCCTATTTTTTGTTCTGGTTTTATTCTGCTGTGCAACCTGGATGAATACAAACAGACAGAACTTCATGTAAACCTTGACTAATGCACTCTGGAATGTGTGGTTATAATATTTATATGGAGAATACATAAACCCCATCTGCTTTCCCCTTCGCCGTGATTTATATTCGGATAATGAAAAGCATATATCCCTCCTGGATGAAGTCGATGGGCGGCACACTAAGAAACAAACTCGGAGTGGACCTGGGCCGAGAGGTCACACACAGTCAGCAGAGAACAATGGGGCAGTTGCCACGGTAACCAACATCTGCAGATTGGAGATGCTGGTCAGGACATACTGTTAGAAAATGATTAACTTAAGTTTATGCAAAGGGATGAAGCCACAGAAATGCGTCGAGAGAAATGGCTTTCAAGTTCTGCATCAACTGAAAAATCTGCAATTCAAAATTAGAACCTGATAATGATTTTTTTTTCTTTATGTGTTTATGATTAATGAATTAAAATGAAATCACTATTTGACAGATTCCCTTTTATACAGAATTCGACTTATTTTTTGCTTTCATGAGAAAATGCCTTCATTTAGAATGCTGTGCCAAAAAACCATTACCACAAAATTGTTACTCTGGGCTAATTACAGAAGTGAAGCAAAAGACTGCAATTACCATTTTATTTATAAAGCGACATCTTAAAATATTTATGCACTCTGTTGCTAACAAAGAGCTAACATTCTCAGGCTTTGGAAAAATGAGCCATGTCAAATCTCCTGTAAATATGAACAGTGCACACATCTAATAAATCATTGTGTGAAATGTTGCTACCAGTAGGAGCTTCAAATCTGGAAAGAGCAAAGCAAGTGGAAACAGTGAAACTACCACAACAGAAAACAAGAAAGGACTTCACTAATTATACAGTGGTGCCCACATCAAAGGAAGGGGATGGAGTGCCCACTTGTGCTCGACTGCATACATCCTTGCCTGGAGCTCTAGCTCATGTTCTACCAGCTGGACAACAAGAAACTTTTATTCAATGAAGAGCCTTACTGTGGTGTGTCACAGCTTGGTCCTTATGCTGACCCTTCAGGGCTACATGGGAAACCACTGGAAGTGGGATAAGACCTCCAGATGGCTCAGCAGCTGCCCTTTTCTCATTTGTAGGAATTCCCTTGAAGTGCACAGGACAGAAAAGTCAATAGAAGCATCTTTGCACCACCCATTTGTGAGTGCCATGGAGTACAGATGGGCATCCTGGCTGAACAAAGGCATGATCTCTTGTCAAGCTGGAAGGTGCCAGGGGATGGACAAGCAGAAGCTGGAGGTCAGGAGCAGTTCCACCACTGATAAGTTAGGTGACAACAGGGGTTCATGGGAAGACCAAACCACAAGGAGGCACTGTCAGTAGGAGGACTGCCCTGGTTCTCACACCACAAGGAAAGGCTTCCAGTGATCAGACATGACTTGTGGGGAGCACATCTGTTTTTTTGGGGGGATGGAGCTGCTCCTATCCTCCAGCTTCTACTCGTCCATCCCTGGCACCTTCCAAGTGGTCTAGCCAGGATGCTCGTCTGTCCTCCATGGCACTCACACATTCTAGTTATACTCTTGATAGAGAGCATAAATGATCAAAAGTCAGCATGGATGTACATTTACGAGTTGGTCTACACATAAATACATTGCCTTTACTTGGAAAATCACATTGGTACAACTATTCAAACCCTTGGCTATAATCCTTAGAATATGGAACAGGAGGATCCCACTTTTTTGATCATCATTAAGATGTTCCTACACGTTTAGGGAGTCCACCTGTGGACAATTCAATTGATTGTCTGTTATTAGGATAGACACAGAGCAGAGCAGAAACCGAGCCATGAGGTTGAAGGAATTGAGTCCAGAGCTTACAGCGGGGATCATATTAAAGTACAAATCTGGTGAAGGTTACAAAAAAAAACCTCTGTAGTTCTGAAAGTTTCCAAGAGCACTGTGGCCTCCATAATCCCTAAATGAAATATGTTTGGAATAACCATGACTCTACCTAACGCGTGACTAGTCATGTCACAGCATTTTTGAAAACAAAATGGCAGCCACGTAATTTTACAAACATAACGACAAAATAATTTCACAACATGAACCCTTAAAATAATACAATGTTTAAAAATGAAATGAAAATCTCAAAAATGTTATTCATAACTATATGGGTATGCCTGACCAGTCTTGGCTTTTCTGTCCCTGTGCTAAAGTTAACACCAGATGGTTCTCGTTGCTGGATCCATGGGCCTTGACTGAAGAAGGCCACCCATGGCAAGATACAGACAAATGTCCCTTACGGTATATATGGGTCCCCTCTTACATGTGCACACTAATAAATGTGACTTACTGGATATACAGTGGGTACGGAAAGTATTCAGACCCCCTTCAATTTTTCACTCTTTGTTATATTGCAGCCATTTGCTAAAATCATTTAAATTAATTTTTTTTCTCATTAATGTACACACAGCACCCCATATTGACAGACAAAAAATAATAATTTTTGAAATTGTTGCAGATTTATTAAAAAAGAAAAACTGAAATATCACATGGTCCTAAGTATTCAGACCCTTTGCTCAGTATTTAGTAGAAGCCCCCTTTTGAGCTAATAAAGCCACGAGTCTTCTTGGGAAAGATGCAACAAGTTTTTCACACCTGGATTTGGGGATCCTCTGCCATTCCTCCTTGCAGATCCTCTCCAGTTCTGTCAGGTTGGATGGTAAACGTTGGTGGACAGCCATTATTAGGTCTCTCCAGAGATGCTCAATTGGGTTTAAGTCAGGGCTCTGGCTGGGCCATTCAAGAACAGTCACAGAGTTGTTGTGAAGTCACTCCTTTGTTATTTTAGCTGTGTGCTTAGGGTCATTGTCTTGTTGGAAGGTAAACCTTCGGCCCAGTCTGAGGTCCTTAGCACTCTGGAGAAGGTTTTTGTCCAGGATATCCCTGTACTTGGCCGCATTCATCTTTCCCTCGATTGCAACCAGTCGTCCTGTCCCTGCAGCTGAAAAACACCCCCACAGCATGATGCTGCCACCGCCATGCTTCACTGTGGGGACTGTATTGGACAAGTGATGAGCAGTGCCTGGTTGTCTCCACACACTGAGGAGAGGCAAGACACATGACAGCCCGCATGGAGTTTGCTAAAAGACACCTGAAGGACTCTGAGATGGTGAGAAATAAGATACTCTGGTCTGATGAGACCAAGATAGAACTTTTTGGCCTTAATTCTAAGCGGTATGTGTGGAGACTTTTTACTTTTTATATAGGTTCATTGTTTTTGTATGCATACTTTTAAATGCGACTTACTGTATACACAGGTACTCTTATTTCATATGTACATTTTAAAATGCTACTCTTTTCATATGCACACTTTTAAATGTGACTTACTGTAAGTAAGGGTACACTCTTTTAAAAAGTACACTTTTAAATGTTACTTACTATGTACAGTATATGGGTTTACTTTTTCATATGTTGACTTTCAAATGTTACTCTTTTAACGTGTACACGTACAAATGTGATGTACTGTATATATGGGTTCACTTTTTTCATATGTGCACCTTTAAATGTGACTTACTGTATATAAGGGTACACTCTTTCATTATGTACATTTTTAAAAGTTATTGTATACACGGATTCACTTTTTTCATATGTACATTTTTAAATGTTACTTAATGTACATGTATATGGGTGAATGTTTTCATATTTAGACTTTCAAATGTTACTCCTTTCATGTGTACACTTTTAAATGTTGTGTAGCATGGTGGCGCAGTGGTAGTGCTGCTGCCTCTCAGTAAGGAGACCTGGGTTTGCTTCCTGAGTCCTCTGTGTGTGGAGTTTGCATGTTCTTCCCGTGTCTGTGTGGGTTTCCTCCCACAGACCATAGACATACAGGCTGGGCTCATTGGCGATTCTAAATTGTCCCTAGAGTGTGCTTGGTGTGTGGGTGTGTGTGCCATGCGGTGGGCTGGCGCCCTACCCAGGGTTTGTTCCTGCCTTGCGCCCTGTGCTGGCTGGGATTGGCTCCAGCAGAACCCCGTGACCCTGTGTTAGGATCTAGCGGGTTGGAAAATGACTGACTGATTGTATATATGGGTGTCGTCCTTTCATAGGTGTATTTTTCAATGATACTTTGGCACTTTAAGAGTTTATTTAGCACTGGCAATTTTTCTATGCAAGAAGGTCAAGTATTATCATGGTTAAGAGCCTAAGATAATTCTTATAACCTCAGAACTGCTTGTCATCTTAAGAAGCTGAATGTGATATTCCCAGTTGCAAGTGTCACTGAAAGGCCTTCTGAAGAAAATCTGTCAAAGACAAAAAAAGAATCATATAACCCTGAAAGAATAAATTACCTTGATTTTCCAAGATTTACTGAGCGATGTCTATCAAGTCCTTGGGAACCTGCATTTTGGTTTACCTTCTACAGTAGAACAAATTTTACCAGCAACCATACTACGTGCACTTCAGAAGAGGTCATCCATCTGAAGCTAAGTGTGTTTGGGCCCAGCCAGTACTTGGATGGGAGACCATCTTCGAAAAGGTTGAGTTGCTACTGAAAGAGGTGTTGGTGAGGCCAGCAGGGGGCGCTTACCCTGTGCTCTGAATGCGGATCCCAATGCCTCAGTGCAGTGACAGGGACACCGTGATGTAAAAATGGTGCCGTCCTTCAGATGAGGCATAAAACATAGGTCCTGACTCTCTGTGGTCATAAAACATCCCTGGGGATCCAACATAAAGAGTAGGGTGTATCCCAATGTCCAGGCTAAACTGCTACTACTGCCTAGTTATTATGACCCCCTAATCATCCCCTGTATCTAATTTTCGATCTTTGACTTAATAGCTCATGTGCGGCTAGTGTACTGCCACAAAAATGGCTGCCATCACATCATCCAGGTAGATGCTACACATTAGTGATGGTTGAAGTTGTTCCCCACTCACTAGAAAAAAAAAATCCAGAGTGGTCTCCCTTAGACTTTCTTGTATACTCATACAGTATATGGGGATGGATATTTGAGGAGTAAACTGCAAGACAATGAATATATTTTTATATTATGTACATTAAAGGACCATCAACAACAAATCAAATCAAATTAATAAAATATTCACCAATTATTATAAACGTAAATTTGAATAAATCAGACTCTGCCGCTGCATGAATAAAAAAGTACCCCTTCCGATTAGTGGAAATTACTGAAAAGTTGATAGAAATCTACGTTTTGCACCTCAAAATTTGGTTGCCCTAAGTGAAAGCGTACTCAAGTTACTGTGTTTGCATGCATACACACAGACACACAGACAGACATAATTCCAAAAATGGTATTTTCGGACTCAGAGAGGTCTGAAACATCGGGATTCATCAAAATCTCAATGTCGAAATTTTAGACAATTACAATACTTTCCCTTTATTCTGTATACAAGAAAGTAAAAAGTGTGTAATGAGAAAAGAGTTATATAAATGTAAAGAATTATTATTATTATTTTCAGGTTAAGGACCTTGCTCAGGGGCTGATTATGTACCGTGTAACATGGTGTCCTGAAGTGCATGTGGTAGGGCTGCTAGCCAAGGGTGTTGTACAATGGGTGAGCCTGCGCTCTTTCTCCCAAAGATCATGCAAAAACACTATTAATAAAGGATATCTCTACCTATATCTATCTCTATATCTCTCTATTATACAAAAAAATCCTTTGACGAGACGAGGCTTTTGCCTTGAATTTTTTTCAGGTCATGCACTCCTTTCAAACATTTTCAAACAAGACCACAGTCCTGTCACCTCTCATTCATATGAATGCTTTTATCAAACACACTTCCTGTACTCTCAGCTCTTATAAATTTTAACATTTTCTTCACTTTAATTTCCCAGTTAAAGAATATGTATTGTATCCAAATGTTATTGAAGAATTTCATCATGAAGGGTTATCAACAGAAAAAATGAGTATGCGGGCAATCCTAGCACCAAGAAACGAGGTAGTCAAACAAAGTAAGGCAAAAAATGTCAATCGATTACACGACAAATTGGTTAAATGTGTATCAATAGACTATGCTGAAACAGTTGGTGGTGATGGTGCGATAGATGAAAACATCAACTTATAATATCCCGAAGAATATCTACAACCGTTAACACTGTCCGGTCTTCCACCGCACGAATTGCTGTAGAAAGAAGGATTTATCCAAGAAAGGTAATGTAGTACATCTTCAGGGGATAACAGTTTCTACCCTGATGCTATTAGGGCACTGAATGCCACCGAATCACCTCCAGTGCAGCAGTGCAATAGATGACATCTTTTGCAATAGTGTTTCGTGTGCAATTAAGTGAATTTTGAATCTGTGAATTTCCCCTTGGGATTAATAAAGTATCTATCTATCTATCTATCTATCTATCTATCTATCTATCTATCTATCTATCTATCTATCTATCTATCTATCTATCTATCTATCTAAGGTCTTATGTTGAATGTTTGTGTTCTACCTTATTTCTTCTTATCCTTTCCCATCCTTTTGTAATAATATTTATTTATATTTTGACACCGCAGGGACTGCACCTAATTTCGTTGCATTTGTTACAATGACAATAAAGATATTCTGATGAGGCAACAGAGGAGAACGTGATATGCCATTCATATTAAAATGTTAACAGTTTCCCATTAGAACAGCTTTTGCAAAGACAATTAACAAATCTCAGAGCCAAAAACAAGTCGTTTTATTTAATAGAGACAAAGAAACAAAATTCAATCACGGGCAGTCATATGTTGAGTTGATGCATATGTAACAGTTACCATGAAAATAAAAATCTGTTTAAATTGTACATCCGCATCCCCATAAGCGAGTGGCAGAATGGGGATTGGAAAATGAAGCGAGCAGAGGGCAAACTCCCCTAGTACATATATAAATAAATTGTAAGGTTTCTGAACTCGTTTGGTAAAGGATCTTGAAGCGTGATCACCGCATCTATGGAAGACAGTTTATCAGTTGCAGGGGCAACCGCAGGCTCCCAACGCGGAAGCGTCTCACAGCTAAAGCAGATCCGAGTCAATCACGGTCGCGGTGTAAGTGCTTGTCGTCAATGGGTGATGCAGGGAACATTATAAATGCAGAGAACAGGATTACTTGGCCACTAACCTGACCATGGCCCTGCCCGTTTGCTGTGTCTGTGTTTATAGGAGAGCGGCAAATCCCGCTACAATAAATAACCGTGCTGTTCCTGTTTCAAGCTGAATAAAGTTAGTTTTGATAAAGTACTGAGACTTAGCTTCATGTTTTGGGGTGCAAGACAGGGACTCATGCATCACAAAATTTATAAAATAATCAAAAACACACAATCATCACCGTGAAGCATGGTGCTGGCAGTATCAGGCCGTGGGAATACTTCTCTGCAGCAGGCCCTGTAAGGCTTGTGCAGGTACAGGGGAATAATTACAGCAAAATATGGTGAAATCCTCTAGAGAAGATCTGCTTTCCAGCATGACAGCAATAACCCCAATCTTAAAGCCAAAGGTGCATATGATTGGCTTCAAAACAACAGCAGCAGAATCAGAGTCCAGATCTCAATCCAAATAAGAATTTGTGGCCTGACTTGAAAAAGGCTACTCAAGAACGATCGCCATGCAGCCTAAGAGCAGCTTGAGCAGTTTTGCACCCAGACTTAAGGCTGTCATGGCTACCATCTGATAAATAATGACCTGAGGTGAATTTTTATGCAGTCATTTATTTTGTGTTGTAGGTGTCAAGATGGCTTGACTGGCATCCAGATCAGGAAGGAAGGTGGTCCCTTAGGCCTGGTTTATACTTCACACGATGTGACACTTTCCCCTGTGGACGCTACTGCTACGCAGTACGCAATGTACTGTTAATACTTGCACGTGTACTTTACGTATATCTGGAAGATTCCACCAGGTGGCAGTGCGAGATATCATCACGGTGAGAACAGGTTTGGCTTTGCTGTGTTGTGAATTGCCTGTAACACCCATTAAATTCCCACGACACTTTGCCACAATATATCTGAAAAGGACGAATGTTTAATGATTACATCCATCAATCCAGGGATGCACCCATTCCAGCTAGTATCGGGCACAAGGCAGAAACAATTCCCTTCATGGTTTAGCCCCTCATTATCTGTCAGAGCTGCTGCTTCCTTACACTCCTGCCTGTGCATTACAATCATCGAACGCTAAGTTACTCATTGTACCTAAATACAGGTTACTAACTATGGGTGGCAGAGCTTTCAGAGTGATAGCCCCTAAAATTTGGAATCCTCTCCCTCTCAGCCTTCGCAAGGAAAAATCTATTATTAATTTTAAACTTCTGTTAAAAACACATCTTTTCAATGAGTATTATTCTTTTTGTGTATGTCATTTCTGCTGTCTTGTTAATGTGTCTATTGAATTGTAAAGTGTTCTTGAGTGTATTATTATTATTATTATTATTATTCCTGGATGGGGCACCAGTTTATCGCAAGATGAATACAAGCACTCACAAGACGTGCAGCGCTACCGCTCCACCACCATGCTGCCCCCATATGTGTAATTGTTATCAGTATTCATTATTTAAATGAAGTTAACGATTTATCTGTAAAATGTAATATACATACTTTAATGCATTTCATCATGAAGGTGACATCAAGTATAAGTCTAAAGATTCTAAATGTGCAGAGAGTTGGAATATCATACATTTAGTGTGTTCTGTGCGGCGATTGCTGCCTGCCGCTGCTGTCAGGTCAGGAGGAAGCCGCAGAAGCACATAGTGATTAACAACTGGGTCAATTTTAAGATGATATTTACGATGGTCTACTTCAATAATAAAATAAACTACTGGATTAAAGTGGACATTTCGAGATTTAAGGTGAAATTTCCACTTTAATCTCAAAATACACCTTTTTCACTTTGTCCCTAACTTCTTTTTCCTCTGTGGCTGAAATACGCTGTACATTCTGATGCCATTGTGAGGGTGCAAAATAAAAAGGAAACAAAAACGAGAGCACAGAAGATGGCATGTGAGACTTTTAAAATGTATTGTGCCATTACGATGGGGAATATGTGAAGCTTGAATATAAAAGCACCACGAATGCATTTGTATGTTGGCATTTTGCTTCACCACATTGAACTATTCATCAAACATCAACGCACGCACGCACATCGACCCTGTAGGCTTTCTGTCACGTGTTGATAGTAAACAGACACTCTGACGTCACGTTCTGACTTGATCACACTGCGCCCCCCAACATTTGGCTGGTACTGCTGTTCACGCATGCATCACATTAATTTATGAGGACGTCAATGCATTAGGGAATGCATGGCAGCCATGATGCATACACGTATGCGTTCTGAGTGTGAAATATAAACTGGCCGTTACCTGGATGGGAGGCCATAAATGATGGATCTAGATGGACAGTATAGGTTGGTTCCTGGTACCTTTTCTGGCCAGGTAGATATAATGAAAGAACAGGGAAGAACAGTCTCTTGGGGTCATATAATTCCCCAGTGTGCCAGGTGGCAGCATCCCTCTGTTGGAGCTCCCATTTATATTCCTGAAGAGCATCTTAGGCCGGGGTTATACTTCACGCGATGCAACACATGCTGCAGCGGACGCTCCTGCTACGCAAGCGTTGTACTGTTTATACTTCCACGCGTACTTTACGTAAATCTGGAGGAATCCAACAGGTGCCAGTGTGAGATATCATCACGGTGAGAACTGGTTCGCTGTGTTGTGAATTGCCTGGAACACCCATTAAATTCCGATGATACCTTACCACAATATCTCTGAAACGGATGTTTAATGATTAAATCCATCAGTCCAGGATTTGTCCATTTCAGCTAGCATTGGGCACGAGGCACAGAAACAATCCCTGGACGGGGCATCAGCTCATTACAAAGTGAATACAAGCACTCACACACACTAGCGTCATTTTAGTGTAACCAAATCTGCATATCTTTGGAAGGAAAGCGGAGCACAGTGCAGAAACCCAGCAGGAAAACATGTAAACTCCAGGCAGGGAATACCAGCGACGTGACGTGACTCCCTGTGAGACAGCAGCTCATTATTTAATTTTATTTAAATAAAATTACCGATTTATCTGTCAAATGTAACATACATATTTTAATGCATTTCATCATGAAAGTGATATCAAGTATAAATCTAAGGATTCTAAATTTGCAGAGAGTTGGAATATCATACATGTAATGTGCTTAGTGTGGCGATCAATTGCTGGCGATCCACTGCTGTCAGGACCGGAGGAAGCCCTAGAAAAAAAGACGACACAGAAGACGGCATGTGAGACTTTTAAAATGTATCGTGTCATTACGATCAGGAATATGCGACGCTTGAATATAAAAGCAACACGAATACATCTGTATGTCGGCATTTTGCTTCACCACATCGAACCATTCATCAAACATTGAAGCGCGCACACCAATCTCGTAGGATCCGCAAGCAAAGCGACTTTCTGTCATATGTAGATAGTAAACAGAGACTCTGATGTCACATTCCGACTTTTAGCACACTGCGCACCCCGACTTTTTGCTGGTACTGCACCTTGGGCAAGCGTCGCGTTAATTTCTGAGGACGTGCTCAGCGTGAAGTATAAATGAGCCCTTAAGAGTCACTGGACGGTCTCATGGTCTGGAATCCCTGCAGATTAGATTTTTTTCTCCAGCCGTCTGGAGTTTTGTTTTGTTTTATCTGTCCTCCCTGGCCATCAGACCTTACTCTTATTCTATGTTAATTAATGTTGACTTATTTTATTTTCTTACTGTGTCTTTTATTTTTCTATTCTTCATTATGTAAAGCACTTTGAGCTACATTTTTTGTATGAAAATGTGCTATAGAAATAAATGTTACTGTTGTTGCTGTTGAAGGACAGTTCTGTTGGGGTGCTTGGGTACCACCAGAAGGAGCTGTAGGGAGAGGGCGCTCCTATGTTCAAGGATGTTCTGTCTGATCTGAAAGTGCCTCCTGGGTGTAATCACATGACACTGGCAGTACTCCAGGTGAGTAAGAGTCGGGAGGCAGCGGGCAACACTCACTTGAAGGAACAGAAGGAGAGGGAGAGAACCAAGCTTTACATGAGAAGGTACCATGTTATCAATGAAGGAACTGCATTTGAACCAGGAAATGGTGGTTGGCCGGATTGTGTCATGAGATTTGGGGCTCAGTGGCGTCCCCTTGTGGTCACAGTGCTGTAATATTTGTAATTATTTCAGGCCACTTTGCAGAGATCTGCTTTCACTTCGACATTAGAGAGTTTTTTTTTTTTTCTGTTGATCACTGTCAGCAAAGCCAAATTAAATCTGCAGGGATTCAATGTTGCATAATAAAAAGTCAAAATGACGGGTGCATATTTTTTCTCTGCACTTCATATGGTGAAGCAGTGGTCCATCGCCAATCCTAGTTTCAAATTCTGTGACTTGTTCTTGTGTGTGTGTGTGCAGTTATGTATTTTATTATATTTTTTTCAACATGCTGCTATGAGGAAATATTTACATATGTCGTCATTTTTTGCAAACCCACATCACTCAAGCAATGTTCATTTTTTTCAACAGGAGAAACAAGAAGCCGCATTCAATGCATGGTTCTGATTTCTGTGTTTGAAATACAGATACAGCATTATGGAAGGCACTTTAAGTGAAATCAATTAATCTCCATGCCTGACCCCTTTTTTTTTTTTCCATTTTACTGGTTTCAAATTCTGTGGTCTCTCTCATGGTTTCTGTGCAGCTGCCTTAATTGGAGGAAGCGAGCGACCAGCATGTCCCAAGTGAACTAATTTTAGTCATAGAAGAAGCCTGAGATGGAACTGAACCTATTAACCTTTGACTGAAAAAAGCATCTGCCCCTCTCATTACCGTTAGCTAACTCAACAAAACGTATAGATTTTCATCCTTCTTCTTGGAATGTACCCTGCGTTTTAATAGTTACACAATAAAAGACAAATAAAATTCACTTCTCGTTCTCACAAGCTCATCATTTTTCTGTGCTGGTTTAAGGGAGTAAAATGGAGACCTAATGTCACAGCCCTCTACAGCACTAGTTCTCAGTTGAGGTTCCCCCAACTGCTTTTCCCTTCTCCTACAGCGGTAAAGAATTTAATTAATGACAATGTGCCAGAGCCAAAATTTGAATATGCTGCATAACTTTGTCAAAGCGCTTGATGACACAACTGGCTTATAAGCTGAACAGTGAAAAACCAAACACACAAAGCAGACATGCAGAGGGAAACCCGCAGTGAGCACTAAAGGCAAAGAGACACCTGAGCAAAGGTGGGAAATGTGGACCGCCCCTCTAATTAACCTGTTGGGTCCCCTGAATGCCTATAAATCAAATTTGGGAAGTCCCTAAAATACATAATATGTTTTTTTGGAAAAAAAAAAGGAAAAAACAGAAATTTTAGTGATTGGCAAAAATGGATATAATGAGGGAATTAGAAATAAACTTGAGTCATTAGGCTTAAAAGTCAAGATGGAGGTAAAGAAGTTAGGGGTAACTATTGACTCTGACCTAAATTTTAAATCACATATTAATCAGATTACCAGGACAGCATTTTTTCACTTAAGAAATATAGCAAAAGTTTGGTCCCTTACAACTCTGCAAGATGCTGAAAAATATGTTCACACTTTTGCTTTTAGTCCACTAGATTACTGTAACGTACTCCTCTCAGGACCACCCAAAAAAGACATCAATCAGTTGCAACAAGTGCAGAATGGAGCTGCCATAATCTTAACTAGGAAAAGAAAATCCGAGCACATCACCCCAGTTCTGATGTCACTACACTGGTTACCTGTGCCATTTAGAATTGACTTTAAAATACTGCTTATGGTTCACAAAGCCTTAAATAATCTAACTCCATCCTATATTTCAGAATGCCTATCACTTTACACTCCAAATCTTAACCTTAGATCTTTAAATGAGGGTCTGCTTATAATTCCAAGAGCTAAACTTAAAATAACTGATGAGGCGGCCTTCTGCTGTTCTTTTTTTTCTTTTGGCTGCTCCCATTAGGGGTTGCCACAGCGGATCATCTTCTTCCACATCTTTCTGTCCTGTGCATCTTACACCCATCACCTGCATGTCCTCTTTCACCATATCCATAAACCTTCTCTTAGGCCTTCCTCTGTTCCTCTTCCCTGGCAGCTCTATCCTTAGCATCCTACTCCCAGTACACCCAGCATCTCTCCTCTGCACATGTCCAAACCAACACAATCTTGCCTCTCTGACTTTGTCTCCCAACTGTCCCACCTGAGCTGACCCTCTAATGTCCTCATTTATAATTCTGTTCATCCTCGTCACATCCAGTGCAAATCTTAGCATCTTTAACTCCTGCCACCTCCAGCTTTGTCTTCTGCTTTCTGGTCAGTGCCACCGTCTCCAGTCCATATAACATAGCTGGTCTCACTACCGTCCTGTAGACCTTCCCTTTCACTCTTGCTGATACCCGTCTGTCACAAATTACTCCTGACACTCTTCTCCACCCATTCCACTGTGCCTGCACTCTCTTCTTTACCTCTCTTCCACAATCCCCATTACTCTGTACTGTTGATCCCAATTCTTCGCCAACTCTACTCCCTGCATCCTCATCATTCCACTGACCTCCCTCTCATTTACACACATGTATTCTGTTTTGTTCCTACTGACCTTCATTCCTCTCCTCTCTAGAGCATATCTCCATCTCTCCAGGGTCTCCTCAACCTTCTCCCTACTATCGCTACAGATCACAATGTCATCAGCAAACATCATAGTCCACGGGGACTCCTGTCTAATCTCATGTGTCAACCTGACCATCACCATTGCAAATAAAAAAGTGCTCTGAGCTGATCCCTGATGTAATCCCACCTCCACCTTGAATGCATCCATCACTCCTACTGCAGACCTTACCACTGTCACACTTCCCTCGTACATATCCTGTACAACTCTTACGTACTTCTCTGCCACTCCTGACTTCCTCATACAATACCACAGCTCCTCTGGAGGCACCCTGTCATATGTTTTCTCCTGGTCCACAAAGACGCAATGCAACTCCTTCTGGTCTTCTCTAAACTTCTCCATCAACATCCTCAGAGCAAACATTGCATTTGTGGTGCTCTTTCTTGGCATGAAACCATACTGCTGCTCACTAATCATCATCTCACTTCTTAACCTAGCTTCCACTACTCTTTCCCATAACTTCATGCTGTGGCTCATCAATGTTATCCTCCTGTAGTTACTGCAGTCCTGCACATCCCTCTTATTCTTAAATATCGGATCCAGTACACTTCTTCTCCACTCCTCTGTCATCCTCATGCTTTCCAAGATTCCATTAAACAATCTGGTTAAAAACTCCACTGCCATCTCTCATAAACACCTCCATGCTTCCATAGGTATGTCATCTGGACCAATGACTTTTCCATTTTTCATCCTCTTCATAGCTGTCCTTACTTCCTCCTTGCTAATCCGTTGTACTTTCGGATTCACTATCTCCACATCATCCAACTCTTCTTTCTCTCATTCTCTTCATTCATCAACCTCTCAAAGTACTCCTTCCATCTTCTCAACACACTCTCCTCGCTTGTGAGCATGTTTCCATCTTTATCCTTTATCACCTTAACCTGCTGCACATCTTTCCCAGCTCAGTCCCTCTGTCTAACCAATTGGTACAGGTTCTTTTCTCCCTCCTTAGTGTCCAACCTCTCATACAACTCATCATACATCTTTTCTTTAGCCTTCGCCACCTCTCTCTTCACCTTGCGCCTTATCACCTTGTACTCTTGTCTACTTTCTGCATCTCTGACTATCCCACTTCTTCTTTGCCATCCTCTTCCTCTGTATACTCTCCTGTATTTCCTCATTCCACCACCAGGTTTCCTTTTCCTCCTTCCTCTTTCCAGATGTCATGCCAAGCACCCTTCTTGCTGTCACCCTTACTACATCTGCTGTAGTTTCCCAGCTGTCTGGTAATTCTTCACTGTCACCCAGTGCCTGTCTTGCCTCCTCCTTAAACTCAACCTTGCAGTCTTCCTTTTTCAACTTCCACCATTTGATCCTTGGCTCTGCCCTCACTTGCTTCCTCTTCTTGATCTCCAATGTTATCCTACAGACCACCATCCTATGCTGCTTAACTACACTTTCCCCTGCCACCACTTTTCAGTCTTCAATCTCCTTCAGATCGACTCTTCTGCATAGGATGTAATCTACCTGTGTGCATCTTCCTCCACTCTTGTACGTAACCCTATGTTCCTCCCTCTTCTTAAAATACGTATTCACCACAGCCATGTCCATCCTTTTGGCAAAATCCACTATCCTCTGACCTTCTTCATTCCTCTCCTTGACACCATACCTATCCATCACCTCCTCATCTCCACCGTTCCCTTCACCAACCTGCCTATTGAAATCCGCTCCAATCACCACTTTCACCACTACACTGTTCATCACTTCATCCAATCTCTCTCCAAAAATCTTCTTTCTTACCCATTGCACACCCAACTTGTGGTGCATATGCACTAACAACATTCATCATCATAACTCCAGTTTCCAGCTTCATTTTCATTACTCTGTCTGACACTGTTTTCACCTCCTAAACACTCTTGACATACTGTTCCTTCAGAATAACTTCTACTTCATTCCTCCTCCCATCCACACCATGATAGAACAATTTGAATCCACCTCCAATCCACCTGACCTTACTCCCCTTCCATTTAGTCTCTTGCACGCACAATATAGCAACCTTCCTTCTCTCCATCATATCTGTTAACTCTCTCCCCTTACCAGTCATACTGCCAACATTCAAAGTTCCTACCCTCAGTTCCACTCTCTTTACTTTCCTCCTCTCCTCCTGCCTCCAGACACGTCTTCCCCCTCTTCTTCTCCTCCTTCTTCTTTGGCCAACAGTAGCCCAATGTCCGCCAGCACCCTGTTGGCTAACAGTACTGGT
Source organism: Polypterus senegalus (assembly GCF_016835505.1). Taxonomy (NCBI): domain Eukaryota; kingdom Metazoa; phylum Chordata; class Cladistia; order Polypteriformes; family Polypteridae; genus Polypterus; species Polypterus senegalus. The sequence continues at coordinate 16,654,445 of NC_053157.1, forward strand.
GGCGGTCATTGTTAACTCAGGGCTCGACCGGTCCGGTATGGAAATTTGTATTGTTGTCCGCTTTTGCTGTTATGCAGCTAAAATGTGGAAGAGCTGACTGATAGAAATTCTCCAGGTTGATACAGTGAAGCACTTAAAACCTCCATTATTTTAACATGGCTTTCTCATAGTTTCATTTTAGTATTACCCTGATATTCTGTATATGCATTTAATTATCTTTTTCTTTTTTCATGTGTCCTAATCTGTACTAACCCCTTCTTTCTCTACTGGTCTCTGTTTCTGATTTTCTGTGATGGTGTTCTGCACCAGTTGATCAAAGCACCATGCAGTCCCTCCTTTGATGGATTGAAGGCCAGTGGTCCACATGACCATCATTATCAAGTTCTTCCACTTGAAGCCTAAAAGGACATGAAAGGACAATCAGCCATGAGGACTGATTGAGATCATTTATGTTAGGTAGAGTGCCTAAAGGGGGCTGGGTGGTCTCATGGCTTTAAAACCCCTGCAGATTGTGTTTTGTTTTTTCTCCAGCCTTCTGGAGTTTTTTTTTTTTTTGCTTGTTTTTTTTCTGTCCTCCCTGGCCATCGGACCTTACTTTATTCTTTGTTAATTAGTATTGCCTAATTTTTATATATTTTATTGTTTTTTTTTCTTCATCCTGTAAAGCACTTTGAGCTACATCATTTGTATGAAAGCATGCTAGAGAAATAAATGTTGTTGTTGTTAATTATTGTTTTATTCATGGACCCGCAATCCATACTAACCCCTACTTTCCCTGCTGCTTTTTTCCGCTTTTCTGTGGCGGTCATCTGTGCCCCCACCACCTGACCAGGGTGCCATACAGTCCCTACATTGATAGATTGAAGGCCTGATATCCACATGACCCTCATCATCTAGTTTTTCCATGTAAAGCTTGAAAGTCATGAGGCCTGATTGAGGTCATTTATGTTAGGTAGAATGCCCAGTGTGAACTGGGTGGTCTCATGGCCTTGGAACCCCTGCAGATTTTGTTTTTTTTTGTGTTTTTTTTTTCTGTTCTCCCAGCCATCTGACCTTACTTTATTCTTTGTTATTTAGTATTGCCTAATCTTATTTTTTATATCTCTCTATTATAAAAAAAAATCCTGTGGGAGGGAATGACTAGGAGACGATACGTGATCTTCACGTTAAGATCACGGAAGACAAATAAAAGACCCGAGAGCCGAAAGAGCACGGAGATATAGAACATGAGATTCTTGCAAGACACGCCCTACTTCTGAGCAATATCTGAGCATGCCCAGCAAAAAAAATCAGTAGTGTAAAGGGAAGCAGCACACACAGATACAGGTGTCTCAGTGCATATAAAGCATATAAAGGACAATATGTTGTAAATGAAACGTCGACGATTAAAAGATCGCATTAGTGCAAACAAATGGAAATTAATCATCAGGACCAGGTGTAATTGAAAAAATAGCAGGACAAAGTGAGGTCAGAAATAAAAGGCAAAGAGAAGAAAACAAAGTCTTTTCGCATTCGCATCATTCAATGCGCAAAATGTAGATTTACACAACAATGGACCATATGCTATGAGAATCTGCGGTCCCGCAACAGCTAAAGCAATGACAAGTTTAATTTCAAAGAAAACACAATTTGGTCAGGTGTATATTTATGATTACGGAGAAGCGAGGACAACACGAGCAGCAGAGACACAAAGTGGAAAAAAGGAGAGCGGCTGTACAGGGTTTAAAATGATCGATGGGCAGCACGACAGCAGCAACCAAAAATCCCCATCACAATGCACGCAGGATTATACGTCCTACAAGAAAGAATTTAACCATGCCCGTGGCCGGAAATAAAGGATAAATATTGTTTTTACAACGTCACACGAGACGAGGCAGTGAGCCATCATTAAAAACAAGTCCACAGACATCTAACCTAGCAGTTGTTGGATTGCTTTTGCCAGACAAGCATCATGTGCTCCCAGCTCTTAAAACAACGACATGCGACAAGCAGAACAGGCAGCTCACAAGCAGCAAAAAGATAGCAGATGATCCAAAGGTATCATCCCCTTCACAACGCGAGCAAGAAGGAGATGTTAACCTGCACGGGGCCGGAAATAAAGGACAAGTATTGTTTTTACAAAAGTTTTTAAAGTAAAAGTGAAAATAATGCATATGTAAAAATTCCCATGAAAATAATAATCTCTTTAAATTGTATATTCTGTAAACCAAACACGGGGGTGGGCGAGCGAAGCGAGCAGGGGGTGGAGCCCCCTAGTTTTTTAAAAACTTTTCTTTCTTCATCTTATAAAAAACTTTGAGCTACATCATTTGTATGAAAATGTGCTACAGAAATAAATATGGTTGCAGTTGTTACAATGGACCCCTTCACTTCCTGCACACTTTCCTATGTTGTAGATTTAATTTTAAATGGAAAAATTTGCCATTTTTGTCCATTAATCTATAATTCATTACCCCTCTTAGGGGGTTATTGTCCAAATCCCAACTAGATACAAAAGGGGCCTAGAAGAACCTTTATAAAGTAAGATTTATTTTAAAGAAAAAGCTCTGTAGTCCAAGAAGCTCTTAAGAGCACAGAAAGTATTGACTGAGAAGGAAAGGCAAGGCACACCAAACACAGTCCCAATACAGAATCCCAAGGCGAAGTCAAAAAGAAAGAACAGGTTTAAAAAAAAATCACAAAAAGCAAAAGGCACAGCAAACCAAAGTGAGCACTCCACTCCTCATGGCATTTAAAATGAACTGCCAGGAACCATGGAAGGTAATTCAATTTATTGAGGGCAGTTCCTGGCAGTAATTGGAAGGTGGCACCACCTCTTCAGGGACCACTCACAAAAAATATAACCAAGGCGTCTTCTAGTTACAAATAAACACAAAGATTAATGTACATAATGAACCAAAGAAACATAAATACAAATAAACAGTGCCACAATGGACAAAACAGACAAGAAACACACCTTTGAATCCAAGCCAGGGGAGAGACACGTGACGTAGGGCAGCAGACTTATTCTTCTGCACGGCTCTAGATCATTTCTGAATACACTCCAATTGTATTCTCTGACTGATGTTACTTGGACCACAGTGTGATTCTCTGTGTTTTAATAACACGGTTATATACAGAAATCTGGCCTATAAAATGCTACGTAAACCTTGTAAATAAAGCACTGAGATGCAGATAAAGTGTTTGGCAATCCCCATTCAACGTTAGGCAAAACAACAAACACAAATTAAAAGTGTCAAATGGGAAATGTCCTTACAGACGCAAGTCTCCAATCGGACCGGATAAAGATGGCGGCGGTGCCAGTTGTAAAGTCGGTGAGGCAGAATGAGGTGGGTCCAAGAGCCCAGGAAGTGGAAGTGATGTCACGTTCCAGGCGAGATGTCAGTTTCTGGATCTGCAGAGGAAAGAAGAGCAAATGCGTTACAGGAAAGTGCCGACCCTTGGCTCAGAGTAGAATTACAAGTAGACCAGCCATGAAGTTGTTTCCCATGCATGTATGTATGACAGCCCTTATTCTGGTTAGAGAATTGAGTTAGTGGTATCTGTATAGCCAGGTTAACACACTTAGATTTAGAGGGCTATGTAAACCCTTCACCAGGTTACGGTAAAGGATTTTGTGGTCTGCGCATGTCAGTTGCGCATTTTACGCATGTGCATGTGTCAGCTTTGGAAATGCTTTTCAGCAGCCAAGGGTAGAAGCGTCAACAAAGATAAATTTCCTGAGACAAATGTTTGAGTGATCACATTATTCCTTCTCCTGGCTGCAATAATCTGTCTCAATATTTCAGAAACTAATAAATTTATGTTGATGAGCTGAATGAACAAAGCAAAGCTCAGTAGTACAATCTCGGTAGCAGTAGGGTAACACATTATAAGTAACGAGTGTTATGTAGTCTAATTACTTTTTAAAGTAACCCTATCCCTTCCCCTAACCCTAAATGACAAATAAACAACAATAACAGAAACAGTTTTAATAAATGATCCCAACTGACCCAGTAGGTTAGGGGTAGGGTTAAGGGTAGATAAAGTTAGTTTCATTTTCTGGCTTCTGCCATGTACTTAAATCAAAAGCCATTCTCATTGGCCTGAAAAGTAACTGTGAAAGAAGAAACAAATAGTCCAATAAACTATTTAATACAGGTAGTCCCCGAGTTACGGTCATCCAACATACGACTTACGAACGGGGCCGCAGCTGCTCCTTCATGTGTCTGGGGAACACGACACAGGCCCCTCACTAACTGCCGCTCTGTCTTCTTTGGCCTGGGGACGCTGCAAATTGGCTGGACGAAGGCTGGAGGGGGGTGGTTTCGCTGCTTGCGCAGTGTAGCGTCCCTCAGACAGCTCCGGTTGATGAATGGGGAGGTGGGGGCTGCACACCATTCATTCTTAGTGGGCGGCTGGGTGCACGGCAAGCGGTGACTTGTGGTCCATAGTCACGGGGGCCACAGCTACCACTTGTGTGCAGGACGGAGGCTGGATGGGGCGGATGGGGGCATTTCACTGCCTGCCCACCACACAGCATTGCAGTGTCCCTCGAATGGCTGCCCCGTTTGTTCTCGGTGGGCGGCTGGTGATGCTGCAAGCAGTGACGCAGTTGTGGCTGAACGGAGGCCATTGAAGGTGAAGGGGGCAGCGGGGGGGCAGCATTGTAGTGTGCCTCGGGTGGCTTCCTGTTGAATGGGGGCAGTCGTGGGCGATTCACTACCCACCTTTGGCCGCACCCTATTTGCTCTTGGTGGGCTGACGCTGCATGCAGCATACTGTATGCAAGTGGAGGTGACTGTATGGTGGGCGGGTGGTGAACCGCCCCTCGCGGCCCTCATTCATTCTCAATAGCAAGCCTGCTTGTACTGTTACCCACATAGCAGGAAGTTGTCTCTCATCAGTACACCAGACGTGCTGGCGAGGAGTGCCTGCTTGCTGTGATAGCGTGTACAGTGCTGTGCAGAAGAGCTCATCTTAACCTTTTGTCTTCACCCTTCAACAATGTCTCTGAAACACAAATCTGATACAAGTGCTGGTGATACAGTAAAGAAGAGAAAAACCATCACCATGGAAAATAAAGTAGAAAAAATAAAAAGGTCAGGGAGCAGTGAAACTTCATCATTCACTGGCAGAGCACTTGGTTACAGTCGGTCAACAATAGCATTTATTATAATAATGTACCCCGTGATCATCAAAGGTGACTGTGTGCAGAGGGTGCAGACCTATAAATACCTGGGAGTGTAGCTGGATGATAAATTGGACTGGACTGCCAATACTGATGCTCTATGTAAGAAAGGTCAGAGCAGTAAGATGCTGCAGATGTTCTACCAGACGGTTGTGGCGCCCTCTTCTACGCGGTGGTGTGCTGGGGAGGCAGCATAAAGAAGAGGGACGCCTCACGCCTGGACAAACTGGTGAGGAAGGCAGGTTCTATTGTAGGAATGAAGCTGGACAGTTTAACATCCGTGGAAGAGCGACGGGCGCTAAGCAAACTCCTGTCAGTCATTAAGAATCCACCGCATCCACTGAACAGTGTCATCTCCAGGCAGAGGAGTAGCTTCAGTGACAGACTGAGGAGATCGTTCCTCCAACAGACTATGTGACTCTTCAATTCCAGCCCGGGGGTTAAACGCTAACATTATTCAAAGTTATTGTCTGTTTTTACATGCATTTTTATTACTCTTTACTTTAATTTTTTTTTTTGTATCAGTATACTGCTGCTGGATTACGTGAATTTCCCCTTGGGATTAATAAAGTATCTATCTATCTATCTATCTATCTATCTATCTATCTATCTATCTATCTATCTATCTATCTATCTATCTATTATATAGTGTCTTTCTATCTATCTATCTATCTATCTATCTATTATATAGTGCCTTTCATATCTATCTATCTATCTATTCTCTATCTGTTCCGACTTACATACAAATTCAACTGAAGAACAAACCTACAGTCTCTATCTCGTACGTAGCCCAGGGACTTCCTGTATATGGTCTCATCACCGGCTTGCCCCCCTCAATTACAATATACAATGACATATACTGTATAATAGAAAGGTCATTACGTTTAAATAAATAAATATTTTTACTCTTTACTGAGCATTTCTTTTTGTTTGTTTAAGATTTTCTTTTATGCGCATTTCCCACTGTGTCCTGTTATTTTTGAGTTATTATAAAACGCATGAGAGACTTTATTTTTTTGCTGACGAGAGTCTATTCTCAAGTGGTTTGGATAAACCAGCTTTTTCTCATGCCTTTCAATGCACCTGGGATTTCCGCCTAATTCAGTATTTCATTGTGTATTGTGGCACATCTTAATTCATTTTTTCTTAAAAAATATAATTTAGTCACGGTGAGTCATTCTCTTTATTTCTGTATGGATATAAATAAGCTTAAAGAAGATTATTACATTTTATTAGTACTCTATTGTGTCCAAACTGTGATATTCCAGATAAAGATATTTTTCAATAAATTATTCCTTTTAGATTTCTTAGAGGATATTTCTTAATACTTTTTCAGACAGGAGAATAGGATTAGTGAAAACAAACTTACAGCACAGTGTGCGTTGATCTTACCTTTCAGTATCATTTGTATCCATATATATCAGATTTAGAAATCATATATACTGTATGGTTAAAGGAATATTCCACCTAAAAGTAATATATATTTTTATTTGTTACTTAACACATGTAGTTTGAAAGATTTTTTATCTCATGGAGAATGGACAAAACATTTCTGACAGAACGGGAGCCAATGGTGACCAATGCCAGATAATAACAACCAGTATCAAAAATGTCCATTAAAAAATGTATATGACTCATGTCTGTCATTTTTATTCATTTATACAGATGTCGAAATCATGTATACTGTATGTTTAAAGGGAATACTCCACCCAATTTATTTTGTATATTACTTAACACATGTAGTTTATAGTAATGAAAATTTTTTAATCTCATGGAAAATTCACTCAAGGTGTAAGAGCCATTTGTATAATAATATGTAATGTCTGTATTAAAGTGTATTAGTTGATTAATGGGCGCACGGTGGCGCAGTGGTAGCGCTGCTGCCTCGCAGTTAGGAGACCCGGTTCGCTTCCGGTCCTCCCTGCGTGAGTTTGCATGTTCTCCCGTGTCTGCGTGGGTTTCCTCCGGCGCCGGTTTCCTCCCACAATCCAACAGACATGCAGGTTAGGTGGATTGGCGATTCTAAATTGGCCCTAGTGTGTGCTTGGTGTGTGGGTGTGTTTGTGTGTGTGTCCTGCGGTGGGTTGGCACCCTGCCCAGGATTGGTTCCCTGCCTTGTGCCCTGTGTTGGCTGGGATTGGCTCCCGCAGACCCCGTGACCCTGTATTCGATTCAGCGGTTAGAAAATGGATGGATGGATGGATAGTTGATTAATCATGCCTTTGTGTACAATAAGTCGCTGCTCCATTAGTCTATCCTGCTTCTGGCTTTAATTCTGCAATGGCTATTGGGTCAGATTATTGATGTTTGGCAGGACATGAAGCTACACTTTTTTGACCATTTTTGTTGGATATAATTACATAGATTTCAAGTAAATTGCATTTTTGAAAATATGTTAGGCTAAGTTTAATAAGTTTGTTACGTTCTTTAATTGGTCTAGGCTTTATAATAAATTTCTTTAAATCATGTGGAAGAAGTTACGAGTAGTTTAACGCGTCAGAATCTTCTGTCCTGCTCAAAGTGGCACTTAACAGGGAGTCGCCTCTATATAACATATCTGACAGAACGCGAGCCAATTGTGACCAACACTGGACAATAAACAAACAGTATCAAAAAAGCACATGAAAAAATCTCACGTGACTTGTGTTGCAACACCCACACATCAAGTCATTCAGCTGTATGCTCACAAGTTGAAAAACGCATGTAGTTCTTGTTAAAATACCCCTGGAAAATGAAAGTGAACCACTAACAGGAAGCCCCTTCACACGGGAACATTTCTGTTGGTTTCACTTGTATATTCTGTAATTGTGTACTTGTGACAGGTGTCTGGTCACACTTACAGGTAATCTTACTTATACGCCATTAAAATATCCGACTACGCCACCCAGTTTTATTAAGAGACTGGGAACTCTTGAAATTTACCGATAATAGCACACAGGTTTGTTTAAATTGGGCGGTGAGTAAACAACAACAACATTTATTTATATAGCACATTTTCATACAAAAAATGTAGCTCAAAGTGCTTTACATAATGAAGAATAGAAAAATAAAAGACACAGTAAGAAAATAAAATCAGTCAACATTAATTAACATAGAATAAGAGTAAGGTCTGATGGCTGGGTGGACACAAAAAACGAAAAAAAAAAACTCCAGACGGCTGGAGAAAAAAATAAAATCTGTAGGGATTCCAGACCATGAGACCGCCCAGTCCACTCTGGGCATTCAACCTCACATAAATGAAACAGTCCTCTTTGTATTTAGGGTTCACACGGAAGGACTTGAAGATGATGGTCATGTAGACTTCTGTCTTTTAGTCCATCAATGTTGGAGCATCATGATGCTTTGAGTAGATGGTGGTGGCGCAGGCCGCCACCACAAAGAAACAAGAAAAAGAAACAGAAGAGAGAGTAGGGGTCAGTACGGAACACACAATGAAAGACACAACAGTAATTTCAGGAAAAGCAACACTAACTTCTATTACACAAAATAATGTAAAGTATATTTAAAAGATAAACGAACATAAAAAAATCTAAAAATACCAGGAACAAATTTCCTTTTTTTAAAAGAAAAACATACAGTCCACACTCTAAAAGTCCATCAAAAACAAGAACTGGAAGATACAACCTTTAGTGGGGCAGAGTCCAGTGTTACCCCAACAATTAACCGTCCAACTGTCCACCGATGCAGTCTGTTCACCGGACACTCGTTTCTCAACAGAAGTTTTATCAAAATCGTGGAATCCCTGTCAGTGTCTCTTCGTCGTTCGTTTTTTTCCACTCTGGGCTCCTTGTGTTGCTGTGACCTCGGCACGCCTCATTTCTCACCTGCCAGCTTTGCTCGGTCCTTTCATGTGGCTTACCTCTCTCGCTGGATCCACAACTGGCGTCTCCTTGTAGAGCTGTCTCTTCCTCCCTGAATGTAAGTGTTGCCGTCCTTGAGCCTCATGTCGTGCCAGCCACGTACCCTCTTCTCCCTGCGAGCCCCTGTGCCCTGTCTAAGTGTCTTGGCAGCGTTCTCAGTGGACTGTCCCTCTCTTTGCCTTCTCCTGCCCAAAAGTTTAAATCTCCTTCAGTCCCTGCCATTATCAGTTCTGGACAATCGGATTAAACAACGACACATCTAAATTTTCTGGGTTTAACAAATAATGAAAATACAAGTTAACAAAATGAGTACACAGCTGATTAGAAACCAATATTCTCCAAGTCAGGTAAATACAAACATTTTCCAAGGAAGGAGCAGTTCTGTTATCACAATCTTATATTGTTTGTATGTTTAAGCAGTTAAAACTTCAAAGCGGTGACTCTTTTGCAAGACAGCAAATACCGATATCCTGCAGGCAGCCATCACAATAATCAGTAACAGGATAACCCAGGAAAATTGCCTTTCAACTTCTCACCTCAGTCCAAACAATGGGTGCCTATTGCCTGTTCATCTGCTGGGTTTTAAATGTAATATTGACGTGTTTCTTTTTCTAAGAGAGAAATGGAATGACCCAGTGTACAAAAATGTCCCCATCTGACATACTGCCCCTTTTAAACATGTTCCTTTTGCGTTGTGGGCGGGGCCACAGTGACATCATGACTCCTGAGCCCTCCTCTGACTATAAGTTTGCTGAGAAGACTCAGCAGCCAGAGATCATTCATTTATTGTGGAATGTGTAACCATTGTTTTCTGTCTGGATTGACTGATTTTTGGTTTATTCTTTTTCTGCTCTGTTCTTGGATTTGTCTTCTAGATTATGGGACGTGTTTACTGTAGATTTCCTTAGTAGGCCAATGCCTTTGTAATTTTTTGCCCCTTTTTGAGCTTTTATTTGTATTTTGTCTATTTTTGTTAAATAAAATCTTCCCTTTATAAACATTTTTTGCTTGCTCTTTTCTATACATGCCATTGGGTTTATAGCCATCCCTCCTCTTATAAAGTCATTTGCTGTATTTTTTTCTCATTTAAGTGTATCTTTAAAGCTTAATGTCCTTTTTTGAGCCTGCAAGGCCTGTGGCAGGAAAGTATAGCTGGGATTAAGCCCATTGGGTCGTAGTCTGTTTCAGGCGGGCAAAGAAGGCTTTGGCCTGGCCGGTGATGCCTTTTGGAAACCTTACATTCCTTCATGAGAAGCTGATAGCAAATGCATAGTTGTGAGCAAACTCTTATGATGTGAGGAGTTCTCCTCCAGATTATTCACATGGGCCTCCACACCAGGCGGTAAGCAAGCCAGAATCGTCACTGGTTCACCCAGTAGAAGTATACTTGACTTGGTCACTTCCCAGGGGAGACATCAAAAAGGGAAACTGGCCATAGCAAATAATAAGTGCCAAAAAACATTAGCAAATGCTCTGACAAGGGAGAGGGTAACTATGAACGTTTGGCTGTATAATAAAGACTGGACGAAGAGTTCAAAATTTTGAAAACAGTGCAAAATGGCATAAGTGGACCTGTCCCAAAGGACAATTTGAATAACAAACCATGCCCCAGTACAGAATCCGAAGAGAGTGGTCAAAACAGAGAAGAGGTCAGAAATCCAGTAAATATACTGTAAGTCACAGAAAAACACAAGAGAACTCTCCACATCAAGTGCATAAGACGAAATGAATCACTATAGACCTGTGGGTCTCCTCAGCCTTTAGAGAGCTGGGGGCGGCTCCACACAGAGATGGACAGGTGGCCCCGCCTCTTTTGGAGCCACCCCCAAAGCATAAGGAACACAGGGGAACATGAAACAACACATAAGGTTGTTAAAGGTAAAATGTGAAAAAACGTTACTTCAAAAAAAGTTAAAGATATATTTAATTATCTTTTTAACTACTTCATTTCTTATCTGGCACCATGAGTGAAGTACTTAAGGCTGATTTAAAGACGTGTGTGGTTCCGCATTGTGCCACGCCATAGGCCCAGGCCTAAATGTGAGTTGGCAGCGTTTGTAGCATGCAAGAAAAGCAAATAAGCCATTAATATGCAAACAGGATATTGGAGAATGGTAGACCACAAAAGCCAAGGACAACTTCCAAAGAGATATAAATTCCAAGATCAAGGTCCACCAATGTCTGATCGCCCCATCCGTTGCTTTTTGCGTGAGAATGGGCTCAATGGAAGAAGACCCAGGTCAAAACAGAGAAGAGGTCAGAAATCCAGTAAAAATACTGTAAGTCACAGAAAAACACAAGAGAACTCTCCACATCAAGTGTATAAGACAAAATGAATCACTATAGACCTGTGGGTCTCCTCAGCCTTTAGAGAGCTGGGGGCGGCTCCACACAGAGATGGACAGGTGGCCCCACCTCTTTTGAAACCACCCCCAAAGCATAAGGGACATAGGGGAACACGAAACAACACATAAGGTTGTTAAATGTAAAATGTGAAAAAAACATTACTTCAAAAAAAAGCTTAAAGATATAATTAATTATCTTTTTAGCTACTTTATTTCTTATCTGACACCATGATTGAATTGACTTAAGGCTGATTTATACTTCTGTGTTGAGCCTATGTGTGTGGTTCTGCCTTGTGCCACGCCATAGGCCCAGGCCTGAATGTGAGTTGACAGCTTTTGTAGCATGCAAGAAAAGTAAATGAGCCATTAATATGCAAACAGGATAGTGGAGAATGGTAGAAGAAAAAAACCAAGGACAACTTCCAAAGAGATATAAACTCCAAGATCAAGGTCCAGTAATGTCTGATCGCTTAATCCATGGCTTCTTGCCTGACAGTGGGCTCAACAGATGAAGACCCAGGTGGACTCCACATAAAATGGCCAAGCTGGAATTTGCTAAAATGCATATTGACAAGCCACAGTGCTTCTGAGAGAATGTCCTTTGGACAGATGAGACACTACTGGAGATGTCACAGGAACGTCAAGTCTTCTAGCTTTTGCCTTTAACATGCTTGTCTATCATTTTCTTTCTGATCTCCTCAGATGACTCTCCCCTTTGTTTTCTCTCTGGCCCATGTTCAGTGTTGGGGACACATGCTGACCTCAAACAGCAGATTGACAACTTTTCTCCATTTAAATTGGCTGAATGGCTGATTGGAGACGTGCGTGATACAAATTCAAGAAAGCAGCTAGTTTGGAAAATCCCTCAGATCCAATTATATTTTCTAGGGGCGCCAACAATTGTGTCCAGGCCATTTTTGAATTTCTTTATAGAATATACACAACACTTGATCTCTTGTCACACTTGCTTTGCTTTACTCGATGACATATCAAAGGCATGCAGGTACACCGGAGACAACTGCTTTTCATTTCATCACTTTTCAGGAGGCATACGCCACTAAAGGGACCAACAAATTTGTCCGTGGCTTAGGAAATTGTCAAGTTCGGAACAATATTCTATCGTTTTAAATTGAAATTTTCAAGTTTGCTTCGGCAACCGAAATTACACTTTCAAACCTATTCAACCATTTGGTAGTAATTACAATCTGTGCACCCAACTAGAAATACAATTATTAAAAAAAAAAATGGTGTAAAAGACATGCTTGCAAAGAGAGCACAGGCGGCTGATAGTGGCTGTTGATTGAAGCCCTAAAATGAAAGCTCTGACAGATGCACCCTGGGGACATCCAGCACCTGCTTAAGGAGATGTATGTGTTTGAGACTCTTCTCCGTGAAGATCCTAATTATACATCAAATCCCCTTCTCCTTTATCGCTGAAAGGATAAACACAGCATTCATTTCACTAACCACTTGTTGAGACAAACATTTTTGTCAGCAATTAACCCTCCAGAGCCACATTTTCTGTAACTGTTAAAAAAAATATGACCTGCACCTGGAAATAAAAGCCTGACACATGTTGACTTTCTGTTCATTTTAATGGAGGGGGCCAGCAAGACAAACACTCCACTGGCAGCTATGATTGTGGAAGTAAGCAAATAAACACATACGTCTATGAAAGTATTCACGTTTTATTGTTATACAACATGGAGTCACAGAGGATTTGTTTGACACTGATCAATAGAAAAGGACTCTTTATCATCAAAATGGAAACAGACCTCTGGGAAGTGTTTGCAGTTGCTCACATTTCCTTTTGCCAGCTGGCAATTCAGGGAGGTCAGTTGGAAGAAAAAAGCAGGTGTAGCCTATCTGTGCTGCAGTCCAGCAGATCCTCCCAGGTGGCTGTGACAGGCAAACTGGTGTCTGAACCAATATGGACACCGCTCCCTTACCTGGCTAGGAGGCCTTGATAAAGGAAGTCCAGGGAGGGAGCGATATCTCCTTTCATTGGATGTGGCATCCTTATAACAACTGAGCAGCACCCTGGATGACTCAGGAATCTGGAAGGTCAGCACAGTTGTCGACTGCCTACTAGGGGCAGTGTGCCCCCTCGGGTGACAGTATTCCGACTAGCAACCCCCAGCATGGGCCAGCTAAAGACCAGGCCTGTTTGGTTATATAGGAGCTACCATGGGGATAGCTCTTGAGTACTGATGTGACAAGGACATTAGTGGTCCTGCCTGACACGAAAGTGCTTCCCAGCGGCTGCAGATTATGCACTGGAAATACTCTTGGGTCTAAGGCTAAAAGAGAGCCCTCCAGTCGACTCAGTGTTGGAGTTGGGAGTGGAGATGGAGAAAAAGAAAAGGAAGAAAAACAAGAGAAACAGTGGTGCTTTATTGTGAAAAAAGAGGCCCGCATGAAGATACTGTTTTGATTAAAAGCACTTTATCTGAACTCGGTGCAATTGTGTCCTGAGGTTTTGGGAGCTGGTATGCTTCCTACTGGCCACATTAGAACCCTCTAGACGAGAACAGGCCATTCAGTCCGACAAAGCTCAGCAGTCCTATCCACTTATTTCTTCCAAAAAAACATCAACTCAAGTTTTGAAAGTCTACCACACTACTTGGTAGCTTATTCCAAGTGTCTGTCGTTCTTTGTGTAAAGAAAAACTTCTTAATGAATAAATTTAAAAATAAATTTAACTTCTTTAAATCGCATATTAATCAGATCACTAGGACAGCATTTTTTCACTTAAGAAACATAAGTAAAGTTAGACCTCTTATATCACTGAAAGATGCTGAGAAATTAGTTCATGCTTTTGTTTTCAGTTGACTAGATTACTGCAACGCACTCCTCTCAGGACAACCCAAAAAAGACATAAATCACTTGCAACGAGTGCAGAATGCGGCTGATAGAATCCTAACTAGGAAAAGAAAATCCGAACACGTTTCTCCAGTTTTGATGTCACTACACTGGTTACCTGTGTCATTCAGGATTGACTTTAAAATTCTGCTTATGGTTTATAAAGCCTTAAATAATCTCACCCCATCGTATATATTAGAATGTCTGACACCTTATATTCCAAATCGTAACCTTAGATCCTCAAATGATTGTCTCCTTAGAATTCCAAGAACAAAACTTAAAAGAAGTGGTGAGGCGGCCTTCTGCTGTTATGCACCTAAAATCTGGAATAGCCTGCCAATAGGAATTCGCCAGGCAAATACAGTAGAGCACTTTAAAACACTGCTGAAAACACATTACTTTAACATGGCCTTCTCATAACTTCACTTTAACTTAATCCTGATACTCTGTATGTTCAATTCATTATGATAACTATTTATGGTGGCTCTAAAATCCATACTGACCCCTACTCTCTTTTCTGTTTCTTTTTCTGGTTTCTTTGTGGTGGTGGCCTGCGCCACCTCCACCTACTCAAAGCTTCATGATGCTCCAACAATGATGGATGGATTAAAAGGAATAAGTCTACGTGACCATCATCATCATCAAGACCTTCCGTGAGAACCCTAAATCCAAAGAGGACTGTTTCATTTATGTTAGGTAGAATGCCCAGAGGGGACTGGGCAGTCTCATGGTCTGGAATCCCTACAGATTTTATTTTTTTCTCCAGCCGTCTTGAGTTTTTTTGTTTTTTCTGTCCCCCCTGGCCATTGAACCTTACTCTTATTCGATGTTAAAGTTGATTTATTTTGTTTTATAATTGTGTCTTTCATTTTTCTATTCTTTAATATGTAAAGCACTTTGAGCTACTGTTTGTATGAAAATGTGCTATATAAATAAATGTTGTTGTTGTTAATGTTTGTGTGAAATTTACCCTTAACAAGTTTCCAACTGTGTCCTCATGTTATTGATGAACTCATTTTAAAATAACAGTCTCGATCCACTGGACTAATTCTCTTCATAATTTTAAACAATTTGGTCTCCTCTTAATCCTCTTTTGCTTAAACTGTGTGGCACACGGCTGGGGGTGGTACCCAGCCGGGACACCCAGGAAGACCGGAGGAGGACTTGCGCCTCCTCCAGACCACGAGGGCGCGACCACCCTGGTTATGCTGTGGACCACGGGTGCAGAGCTTGGAAGCTCAACCTTGTAGGGGCCCGTGGTCACCGCCAGGGTGCGCCCCGGTGCCTGGAGAGCCCTGGACCTCAGCACTTCCGCCACACCAGGAAATGGTGGGGGGAAGAAGACTGGGGACACCCAGAGGGCTTCCTGGTGCGCAGCCTGCACTTCCGCCACACAGGGGAGTGTCCGCCGAGGAGTGTCGGGAAGCACCTGGAGCCCTTCCGGGCTTGCATAAAAGGGGCTACCTCCCTTCATTTGAGGACTGGAGTCGGGCGGAGGTGGACAAGAGTCTAGCTGGAGAGGAGTGGAGGCGACCTGAAGGAGACAGGCACTGGAGAGAGAGGCCTGGACTTTGGGGAATTGGTGCTGGAGCACTGGGTTGTGCACTTTTGTAAATAGAACTGTAAATAAATATGTGTGTGTTGGGTGACCAAACGTTAGAAAAGGTCAGAAAGTGACAGAAAAACCACCCAAATGGACCGGGAACAGCAGGGAGACGATGTCTGGATGCATCTTGGACTCCCAAGTCGCTGCTGGGAACCAGTTTGTCTGAGTTGTGCGCCACTTTTACAGGCTGACAAAAACACGGCCAAAACCCCCCCAAAAAATCAATTTTACAAGAAAAATGACGCTCTAAAACATTATATGCCAGTGTCTGCAGGTGAGCTGACGCTCTCAAACATTGTCGGGTAACCGGTGCGCCGTGGAATTTTCTAGGGGCACCGCGAAAACTTTTGTAAAATATTTAAAATTGCTAGTGTTTTTGAACTTTTGGTTGATTAAAAAGATAATGTTTAAAAAAAAAATTTATGTTGGAAAAACAGATAACGGAACACTTACGGAAATGAAGTCTAAGAAACGCGAGAGATTTCAAATGATCGACAAGAAAATGCGCGTCTGTCTTTCGAAAATTGATCCTCGCATCAATCTCATATGTGCTGAAAAACAATCTTAACATTCACATTAATTAAATTTAAGATTTATCCTTTGATTCCTTTATTAATAAAATGTCTTTCAAACTTGTAAAATTAACTGTTTTTATTGGCGATTGTCCATAGATTGTGTCGTCACGACTTTATTTATGGGCAGTCCCTCAGGTGCGGCGCGAAAGACAATTTTTTGGACTTAGTGCGCCTCAACTTGAAAAAGGTTGCCTTTCACTGCTCTAAAACATGATATGGGAGTGCCTGCAGGTGAGCTGACGCTCTAAAACATTATATGCAAGTGCATGCGGTTTAGCACCCGATGACGTGTTCCGGCCAGTTAATCACTGTAATGCCAGCACCTGACATGTCTACTGGCATTACAGTGAGGGCAGTACTTACCTGCCCCTTGATTGTCTGTCTCCAACCCACAAAACGTGCAGGGCGGAGACTCGAGCATGGCACACGAGCACATGTGCTCGTTCAAGTAGCACCATGCTCCGAGCATAGCGATGCTCGAGCCAAACACATGTTCGGCCAAGCATGCTCGCTCATCACTACTCATAACTCATCCCCTGTAGTCCTGGAATCAGCCGAGTTGCTCTTCTCTGGACCTTTTCTAGTGCTGTTATGTCCTTATAGATACCAAAACTGCACACAGTACTCCAGATGTGGCCTCACTAGTGCATGGCATAACAATCAATTGTGGGAGACAGCCGGGATGCCCCTGGAATGGAAGGATGGGGAAAGGCAGCTACATGTGGACACTGCCTCCCCCAAAGCGCTAGATGGCAGCTTCCCTGGACTGCAGCGGTGCCCCAGATTCCTGCAGGACACTATGGGACATGGAGTTCGACAACGCAGCCCTGCTGGGTACCGTGAGTGATGCCAGGGGATGCTGCAAGAGGACCGGAGGAGTCATGCCTCATCCATAGCCCAGAAATATTCCCAAGTCATGAGCACAGATGCTCCGAAAGTACATCTCGGCTGAAGAAAGTCCTCCATCGGGTCAAAGACTATTTAAAGGACTGTTGTGAACCCAGTAAGCGAGCCACAGTTGGGTGGAGGTGGACGAAGCTTGCTGAGAGGTGTAGAGGAGAGATTTATAGAGAGAGTATTGTGTGTTCTATTGATTATGTGCCTGTTTATTGGTGGCTGTGGTGCTAAAGAGGCACTATTTAAAGAAGAAAAATAGTAAAATACTTCTTAGTACTTTTACCCTGTGTCCTGAGCATCTGTCTGTTGGGTTTAAAGGGGCAACAGCAACCCCTAGCATCCTTACACAATCTTTGCCTTACAATAATGGAAATTAATTGGGGTACCCACGCTGGAACCCCAACCCTTTCTGCATCTTTCTTTGCTTCTGTTTCAGTAGTTATGAGCTAGTCGGGTGACAAATGGGGCAGATTAATGAATAAGCTACACTAGGGTGCAGCCTCAGGGCCCCTGTTTCGGGAGATTGGAGTTGTTGGATTAAGTTAACTTCTTAGGAAAATGAAACTATTGATACTTTATGAATGTACCTTATACAGTGGACTGCCTCCACCGAGACGACTGCATTACGTGGTGAAGAGAAAAATGATTAAATTTGGTACTCACATTTACAGAAGATGCTGAAAGTGCTCTCCTTGTGCGTCAATACATCTCTGTGCCCGTTTCAGCCTGTTCATATACACTCTTTGCAACGTTATGGAATCAATTTTCTGTATCACATTTTTAATGTTCAACTTCAGTTCATTCACAGTCCACGGATTTGTCTCATACATGCAGCCCTTTATCCCTTAAATTGCCACATGCTTGGGGGTTAATGCACCCCTGGACGCCAAATACTTTTTTGCTGCACTTTTTAAAGAAATGTCACAATTCACCAAGAAAAAGTGAAATTTTAATGGAACACATTTTTTTCATGCAAAGAGAATCACAATTACTGCAACACTGATCATTTTACAAACTGCCAATGAATAGTAAAAGCTATAAAAAAAAACTACTGGAACAATCAATTATTATATGTACAAGGTGCAACTGACGCCATGGATGAAATTCAGTAAATCACCGAGCCAACTGTGCTTGAACTGGCTGCACGCAAGCACACAGAGGCCAAGGCTGATGCTAACAGGCTAGTCGAATACAGCAACTGAATCCCAGGGACAGTGATGCTGATTTACTAGGGGGCGGCAGTGGACATGAGCTGGCTGCTCAACGAATGTACGGCACTGACTGATCAGCCAGTTGTGGCGTTCAATGAATGTATGTCGCTGAATATGCTCGGCTCTGGCGTGCCGACAAATTGCACTGGGAACTGAATATAGCCGGTTACAGCAGTTTAAGGGTTAAATGACCCCACAAGAAATAGTTGCACGTTATTAAGTCAGGTGATGATGGTGGCCATAGACCCTTGCTAATAAATCCTTTCATCAGGGAAAAGCTCCTGAATAGTAGCCATAGATATGCGGGAAGTATGGCAAGTCGCACCATCTTGCTGGAAGTAACAATAGTGTACTGCCACCACAAAAGTGGTTTCCAGGGGTCAGACAGCAAGGAAAAAAGGCAGGCAACATGACTGCAAGCCGCCAGACCGGCAGAGGATGAGACGGGAGTCGTCTCAATGGAGGCGGGCCACTCTGTATTATATGGATGGACTGGCCAATGGGACTAATTGGTCAAATCCCACTGTACTCTGACTCTGAGCAGTGCTGTTGAGTCAGAATCCATAAGATCAAGAGACAGAGAGAGATGCAACATAATTGGCCCATGCTAACTCTTCAGTAACACTATCCAATGACATGATGGCACTACAGTGCATCTGGAAAGTATTCATAGCGCATCACTTTTTCCACATTTTGTTATGTTACAGCCTTATTCCAAAATGGATTAAATTCATTTTTTTCCGCAGAATTCTACACATAACACCCCAATGACAATGTGAAAAAAGTTTAGTGGTTTTTGCAAATTTATTAAAAATAAAAAATTGAGAAAGCACATGTACATAAGTATTCACAGCTTTTGCCATGAAGCTCAAAATTGAGCTCAGGTGCATCCTGTTTCCCCTGATCATCCTTGAGATGTTTCTGCAGCTTCATTGGAGTCCACCTGTGGTAAATTCAGTTGATTGGACATGATTTGGAAAGGCACACACCTGTCTATAGAAGGTCCCACAGATGACAGTTCATGTCAGAGCACAAACCAAGCATGAAGTCAAAGGAATTGTCTGTAGACCTCTGAGACAGGATTGTCTCGAGGCACAAATCTGGGGAAGGTTACAGAAAAATTTCTGCTGCTTTGAAGGTTCCAATGAGCACAGTGGCCTCCATCATCCGTAAGTGGAAGAAGTTTGAAACCACCAGAACTCTTCCTAGAGCTGGCCGGCCATCTAAACTGAGTGATCAAGGGAGAAGAGCCTTAGTCAGGGAGGTGAACAAGAACCCGATGGTCACTCTGTCAGAGCTCCAGAGGTCCTCTATGAAGATAGAGGAGACCCTTCCAGAAGGACAACCATCTCTGCAGCAATCCACCAATCAGGCCTGTATGGGAGAGTGGCCAGACGGAAGCCACTCCTTAGTAAAAGGCACATGGCCGCCCGTCTGGAGTTTGCCAAAAAGCACCTGAAGGACTCTCAGACCATGAAAAAAAAAATTCTCTGGTCTGATGAGACAAAGATTGAACTCTTTGGTGTGAATGCCAGGCGTCACATTTGGAGGAAACCAGGCACCGCTCATCACCAGGCCAATACCATCCCTACAGTGAAGCATGGTGGTGGCAGCATCATGCTGTGGGGATGTTTTTCAGCGGCAGGAACTGGGAGACTAGTCAGGGTAAAGGGAAAGATGACTGCAGCAATGTACAGAGACATCCTGGATGAAAACCTGCTCCAGAACGCTCTTGACCTCAGACTGGGGTGATGGTTCATCTTTCAGCAGGACAACGACCCTAAGCACACAGCCAAGATATCAAAGGAGTGGCTTCAGGACAACTCTGTGAATGTCCTTGAGTGGCCCAGCCAGAGCCCAGACTTGAATCCGATTGAACATCTCTGGAGAGATCTTAAAATGGCTGTGCACTGACGCTTCCCATCCAACCTGATGGAGCTTGAGAGGTGCTGCAAAGAGGAATGGGCGAAACTGGCCAAGGGTAGGTGTGCCAAGCTTGTGGCATCATATTCAAAAAGACTTGAGGCTGTAATTGCTGCCAAAGGTGCATCGACAAAGTATTGAGCAAAGGCTGTGAATACTTATGTACATGTGATTTCTCAGTTTTTTGTTTTTTTTAATAAATTTGCAAAAATCTCAAGTAAACATTTTTCACATTGTCATTATGGGGTGTTGTGTGTAGAATTCTGAGGAAAAATTTTAATTTAATCCATTTTGGAATAAGGCTGTAACATAACAAAATGTGGAAAAAGTGATGCGCTGTGAATACTTTCCGGATGCACTGCTAACTCTTTGCCACCCCACACTAATGAAAACAAGAAAAAACCCAAAAGGCAAGTAAAGATGAAGAACATTTTTTTAAATAAATAAATTAGTGATTGATCCATAAGGGACTGCTACTAATTAAACCATAATAAAAAATTGCTATTTACGTCAAGGACTACCCAAAATTTGACGCAAGACTTGTTGGGTTTGCTTGACATGTACTGAATCAACAGGCTTTGATATTTCATTGGGAATAACTGTTCATTATTGATTATGTTCTGCTTGGCTTATGACACATGAGACAGCTCTGCACAGTAGTGTACCAAGTGTCTGATACAGCAGCAAAGCTGTCAATATCCTCTGAGGCAACATTAAGTAAGAATGATCTGATTTAAGTATGCATCTGACATCAAACCATATGTGATTCAGTACTTGTGTTTGTGTGTGACTTAATACATGGACCAGAATTTTATTTCAGCTGTATTCTAATTATTATTTTTTTTTCTAAATGGTGCCTCACATACAGTCAAACTGAAAGTTGCATCTGTCTTTGTGCCTTCAAACACAGTACAATCTCAGCTGTGTATCAGCAAATCATCTTGCACATACAGTGTTGTGTTTACTGTGTGAAATGGAGAGAAAAAAATTGGTAATACCTAGTATGATGAATATTTTTGTAGCTTGTCATTACTGAGTAAGTTTGAGCCATAACTTTTTATTCAAATTTTATAAGTAACCTGGCATGGAAGTTAATACCTAATAATATACAATACAATACAATACAATTTATTTTGATATAGCCCAAAAATCACACAAGTGCCACAATGGGCTTTAACAGGCCCTGCCTCTTGACAGCCCCCCAGCCTTGACTCTCTAAAAAGACAAGGAAAAACACAAAAAAAAGGAAAAAAAAGAGTGGAGGAAACCTTGGGAAAGGCAATTCAGAGAAAGACCCCTTTCCAGGTAGGTTGGGCGTGCAGTGTGTGTCGAAAAGAAGTGGGTCAATACAATACAATACAATACACAGAACAAAACACAAGTAATCCACAATGCAGTATAATAGTAAAATAAAAATATGACAAGTACGGAGCAGAATTTAACAGTAGATGATGTCACATACAGTGGAACCTCGGTTCACGAACATCTCCGTTCACATACAACTCGGTTCACGACCAAAAAGTTCGCCAAACGTTTGCCTCAGTTCACGACCACACACTCGGTATACGAACAAAGCCAGTTTCCCTTTCGGTTCGTGCGCGCCGATGATTTCCACACGTGTTGCATTGTTCTCAGTCAGACATGCCTGTTTGCTACTAAGAGAGAGAGAGAGAGAAATAGAGCTAGCCACGTGCCTGCCTGCGTGCTACTGACAGGGGCGAGGGGGGTACAGCAGAGAGAGGAGTCGCTTGCCTGCCTGCCTGCCTGCCTGGCTGGTTCATTGTTCTCAGTCAGACGTGCGTGCTTTACTTGAGCTCTCTTTGTGCTCTACAGTATTTTGTGTGCTTTTGCAGTTAACTATGGCTTCTAAGCAAGTGAAGAGTGGTGAGAAGAAAGTTTTGAAGAAAATTGAAATCCAAGTAAAGAAAGAAATTATTGAAAAGTTTGAACGTGGCGTTCATGTTACTGATCTTGCCGCCAAGTACAAGAAGTCAAAATCTACGATTTCGACTATTCTAAAGCAGAAAGAATTTATTAAAGCAGGTAATATTGCAAAAGGAGTTACAGCATTAACCAGGCAGAGGCTTCAAGTGCTGGAAGAGGTGGAAAAACTGTTTACCAGTTTACTCGTTAACCAATTTGAGAACCCTCGTGTTTTCAAGCAGCACAATGTAAACAAAGCCAGACTGCCAGTAATGTGGAGGGCAAACACGAAGGGTTGGGTCACAAAAACTTTCTTTTTGGAATGGCTGCATGAGGCTTTCGCTCCCACCAGCTAAACAGCTAAAAACACCAGAAACCCAAGAAATCACACGAGAGAAAACACTTCATGCCAGAACTCGACTCATGCAAGGTTAGTTTTCTTGGTGGTTTTTGTATTACAGATTTTTCAAAAGTTAATTTTTCAGTTCGTAGTGTGAATTGTTGCAATGTTATTTTTCTCTTTTTTCAAATGTTCCTTTTTTTCCGCTGACGTTAAAACTCATTTTAAAAAAAGTGTTTACAGCGATCGGGCTTTAAGGTTAATAGAGTGATCTCCTGCAATCTTACTTTTTTGATTGCTTGTGGTTGGTTTTTAAATACTGTACACTTCGGATTTGTTCTAATGTTCCTTTTTTTTTCCGCTGTGCTTAAAACTCATTTTAAAAAAAGTGCTCCACGTGCTGCTGACAGAGGGGAGGGGAGGGGGTGGTGTGTGTGTGTGTGTGTGTGTGTGTGTGTGCGTGTGTGTGTGTGTGCTACAGAGAGAGAGAGAGAGCGCGAGCGAGCCTGCTGGTGTAGCTGAGCAGGGAGCCTGGGTGTTTTGTGTCAGTGTTATTCAATGTTTTTACATTAGTTTACTATTACACTGTGCATTCTATGGTGTAATTAACTATATTTGTGCTAAATCTTTACATATATTTACATATTTACATACAGTTCGTACGGTCTGGAACAGATTAATTGTATTTACATACAATCTTATGGGGGAAACTTCTTCGGTTCACGACCAACTCGGTTTACGACCAAAGTTCTGGAACGAATTATGGTCGTGAAACGAGGTTCCACTGTAATATGATTTGGATTTGTATAGAATATCTTATTTTAAAATTCAGGGAGGCTAATATGCCAATTTTTGCTCGGACATGTTTATCACCCAATTGTATCAGATAAGAACATTTCTTAAGTTCTAGATTGAGGGACTGAAGGCTTTGGATCAATCTGGTTGTAACTGTCTGGCCAGCTAACCTTGGGGAATACAGGTGGCTGAGAGAAAAGGATTTGAACAGAGTGATATGTGAGTCGCTTTCTTGCACCCCAAATATGAGGCTGAGTCTCAGTACTTTAGCAACACCAGATTATTATTCAGCTCAAACAGGAACAGCAAGGTTATTTATTGAAGCGAGAGCTGCCATTCTACAACACACAGACACAGCACACAGGCAGGGCCAAGTTATAATTTTCTCTGCATGACCCATCGGGCAACCAGCTATTTGTGCACGGCAGTGGTCAACCTGTGGTTGCCTCGGCGGTGGACAAGCAGCCCTCAACAGACGTGGCAATCATGCTTCTGCGTGTCATCCCATTGGGGAGGTTCTCAAAAGAGTTCAGAAATCTCACCACTGGCTACAGCTGCACTGAACTGGAATGGCATCTTAATCTGCCTTTGTTGAGACTTTGGGAACTGCACAACGATTGATTTGAGACGTACGTCAAAAAGCAACAGGATTCCATGGAGGGCGGTGGAAGAAAGTGGGCCATCTAATCTCTCTCGCTCTCTCTCAGCTGCCATATTCAGAGAGCCCATGGTGCTTGTTTCTGACATTCCATCCAATTGCTATGCCAGACCAGAGATCAATCAACATAATAAGACAGAGAGCCACCTGGTAGCCTATTACAGTGTAAGGTTGTATTATTTTACTAACACACATTGTAGCTTGCTGTCTTAGGTGTGTTATTCACAATGAATGAATAAACGTGTAACTTTCTCTTCTGCCCGTTCTGCTATTGTATATAATTGTCTGGGGTTATAGGATTTTAAAGAAGGGGGGAATGCGGAGCTACAATAACAGTCAGCCATGAACATATTGTAAAAGTATGGGAATTTGGGGCAAGTCTATGTGAAAAAGATTCTAAAAGGGACAATATGGTCACCTTAGGACACTACAACAACCAAACACTGTGTCTCTGAGAACATTTTTAACAGGTTTAATTGTACTCTACACCTTTAGCTTGCTGCTGTATTTGACTCTGTGCTATCTTTTCATTTCTCCACATGGAAATTGATGCACTCTGTGGACTTCTTACTTCAAGTTGTCTCAAAAACATTATGATACCATTTCAGGTGAGATTCTATACAATTTTTTTTACCTACCTTTCTTTTTTGCACTCTGGTTCTTATTTTTGTATCTTTCTTTATTAAGTTTGCTTATTTTCATAACATTATGAATTTCTATTGCTATGTTTAATGAAGATTTTATTGTCATGGGTGCTGCCATTTTGTAGTTATTTTATGTTTGATGCCCATGTGATGCCCAGCAGTAGACTGCAGGGATATCATTAATAAAGGGTATTTCAGATGTTGATGTGATGCTCCAGGCTACCAAGATTTTAGATTAAAAAATATTCTCTGGTGTTAGTTTTTTAAAAAGTTGTGACTTTCTTTTGATTATTTATTTTGATTAATTAGAGAAGAACCTACTGCCCCAGCCATATCTGTCTGTCTGTAAGCATAAAACAAATCAATCCCCAATTTAGTTGAAATTTAGCACAATTATTTGACAAAGAAATTGGCCAGGACAGTTCAATTTTCATTGAGATATTTTAAACAGATGGCACAGTACAGAGTTTTGAAATTTCACAATTACCACTTGAAGAGCATTGGTGAATCTGAGAACTCGTTTATCTTAAAAGGTAGAAACAATATGTGCAACTTCAAGTATGGATTAGTTTACTGTTTCTGTTTTTGCAGCAGTTACAGTAACTTGTTTATTTTGTAGATTAGACTCTTTCACTCTTCAGCCAACCACTCGACTCCCGAATACAATGCCAGGAAAAGGACAGACGGGCAGGCGGGCATCTGCTACAGCAGCACTCTTCTCCCATTGCTTTAGATAAGTTAATCATAAAAGTACAAGAAACAAAAAAGTTATTATTCCACAAATAAATGGAAGAGGTAAAAATTATATAAGCATACTTGTCGTCCCCAGCAGCTCCGTGTGTGTCATAGTGAAACAGGACAGTGAGGAGGGCCTTGCCCGGCTCTCCACTCCTGACGTCAGGGATGTCTTGTATTCACAGCCCCTTTCGAATCCCCCTACAGCATCTCGATGGACTTTAGATCTGGACATTGACATTCCAGAACTCTCCATTTCCTTCCTTTCAGCCACTCATTGGTGGATTTGCTGGTTTGTTTTGAGCTCATTGTCATGCTGCAATGCCCACTTTGGTCTTATATTGTCCTCAAGCTTTCCCGTGGCTGGGGTCTCACTTGTTTTTGTGTCATTGCTGTTGATTTTCAATTTATTTTGTACTAGCCGTCCCCCACCGCTCCGCCCGTATAGAAGTGAAACAGGAGAGTGAGGAGGGCCCTGCCTGGCTCCCTATTCTTGCCGTCACGCTTCCCCCTACCCTCGGCCCACAGCCTCTATCTCGGATTAGCGCACATATATCACTCCTGTATGCAAACTATGATTCTTAGCACAATGAGAGAAGTCGCAAATTAACCAGAATATTCAAGCAAATTCTAGAAAAAAAACCTCATCTAAATCCATTAAGTTGTTATTTCATTCGCTAGCTAAGTGGAGGTAAGGAAAGCCCCCCGAGTATGGAGAGTGAGTGAGAAGATCCCGCCCCCTCCTCTCAGATTTGCGCAAAATAATTGTTACCACAAGCGAACTATGATACTTAACGCGATGAGAAAAGTCACAAAATCAAACAGAATGTTCAAGCAAATTTCAATAAACATCTTTTTAGTAATATCAAAAAGGCATTTATAGTCATGGGGGACTTTAATTATCCAAATATTAACTGGGATAACCTTGTAGATGGAGGAGCACAAGAGCAGGAGTTTTTAGAAGTAATCAGAGACTGTTTTTTAACACAGCATGTTAAAGCACCAACACGGGGTGAAGCCTATCTGGATTTAGTATTCTGTAATAATCAGGATAGAATTGAGGGTGTAGAGGTGATTGAACCACTAGGGTCAAGTGACCATAATGTAATACAATTCTCAGTATTTTGTAAGAGTACAGATGCAAAGACTAATATTGTTAAGTTGATCCAAGCAACTATAGGCCAGTAAGCTTAACATGCATCACAGGAAAATTAATGGAAGGAATTATTAAGGATAAGATTGAGCAACACATGGCAAGGACAGGAGTTATTTGAACAGTCAGCATGGGTTCAGAAGAGGGAGGTCGTGTTTTACTAACATGTTGGAATTCTATGAGGAGGCAACAAAAAGATACGATCAAAGTAGAGCAGCTGATATTATTTATCTGGACTTTCAGAAAGCATTTGATAAGGTGCCACATGAGAAGTTGGGCATCAAATTAAAAGAAGTGGGAGTTCAGAGTGAGGTTTTTAGATGGGTGCAGAATTGGCTCAGACACAGGAAGCAGAGGGTGATGGTGCGAGGAACCTCATCAGAACTGGCCGATGTTAAGAGTGGTGTTCCACAGGGGTCAGTGCTAGGGCCATTGCTATTTTTAATAATATATAAATGATTTAGATAGGAATATAAGTAAGAAGCTGGTTATGTTTGCAGATGATACCAAGACAGGTGGATTAGCAGATAATTTGGAATCTGTTATATCATTACAGAAGGACTTGGATAGCATACAGGCTTGGGCAGATTTGTGGCAGATGAAATTTAATGTCAGTAAATGTAACGTATTACACATAGGAAGTAAAAATATTAGGTTTGAATACACAATGGGCAGTCGGAAAATCGAGAGTACACCTTATGAGAAGGATTTAGGAGTCATAGTGGACTCTAAGCTATCAACTTCCCAACAGTGTTCAGAAGCCATTAAGAAGGCTAACAGAATGTTAGGTTATATAGCGCACTGAGGTGTAGAGTAGAAGTCCAAGGAGGTTATGCTTAACCTTTCTAATACACTGGTGAGGCCTCATCTGCAGTCTTGTGTTCAGTTTTGGTCTCCAGGCTACAAAAAGGACATAGCAGCGCTAGAAAAGGTCCAGAGAAGAGCGACTAGGCTGATTCAGGGCTACAGGGGTTGAATTAGGAGGAAAGATTAAAAGAGCTGAACCTTTACAGTTTAAGCAAAAGAAGATTAAGAGGAGACCTGAGTGAAGTGTTTAAAATTATGAAGGGAATTAGTCCAGTGGATCGAGACTGTTATTTTAAAATTAGTTCGTCAAAAATACGGGGACACAGTTGGAAACTTGTTAAGGGTAAATTTTGCACAAAAATTAGGAATTTTTTCTTTACACAAAGAACGATAGACACTTGGAATAAGCTACTAAGTAGTGTGGTAGACAGTAAGACGTTAGGGACTTTCAAAACTTGACTTTTATCGATGTTTTCTTGGAGGAAACAAGTGGATAGGACTTGGGAGCTTTGTTGGGCTGAATGGCCTGTTCTCGTCTAGAGTGTTCTAATGTTCTGATGTTCAAATTATAGAAAAAAACCTGATCTAAATCTGTTAAGTAGCTGTCTTGTTAAAGCAGGCAGACATACAGATAGACAGAAGTTGGATTTTATATATTTAAATTATTATTAATTTAAATTATTATTGTAAAGAACCAGCATTGTCAATCTGCAGCTAAACAATGTTTGAACTAATTAATTACACAGAATGGGGCAGCTCCCCTATCCATCCATCCATTATTTAACCTGCTATATCCTAACTACACGGTCACAGGGGTCTGCTGAAGCCAATCCCAGCCAACACAGGGCGCAAAGCAGAAAACAAACCCCGGGCAGGGTGCCAGCCCACCGCAGGGTGCGCGCACACACACACACAAAGCACACACTAGGGACAAATTTAGAATCGCCAATCCACCTAACCTGCATGTCTTTGGACTGTGGGAGGAAACCGGAGTGCCCAGAGGAAACCCACCGGTGCTGCCCGCAGCTACCCTAGCTGATATAAAAATAGGATACGTTTAAAAATGGAACTCCAGCTGATCTGCGAGCAGAAGATTGGAGCCTCTTGTCATGTAACAAGGACTGTGCTGTGGTATGCAGTTCAGTTCTATGGGCCTCACAAATAGCAAGGACAGGGCAAGATTACAACAACACCACTAGTAATTAATTTCTTGTATAGCCCAAAAATCACTCAAAGAATGACTGAATGGGCTTTAACAGGCTCTGCTCCCCATGGTGGTAAGACGAACGAAGGGGACAGTCAAGTGGATGGAGGAAGAGGATCTAAGGGTATGGGAGGGAATGGCAACATGGAGGAGGTCAGACACATATGGAGGGGCAAGGCTGTGGATAGCCTTAAAAGAATTTTGAATCAAATCATTGAATAGAATAATGATCTAACCTTCATATCAGTTAACTTAGTCGCTAAAAGCACTTGAATGTTATGCCAGGCATTCATTTCCTAACTTGTTGACTGTCATTTTTATTAACGTCTTGAGGCTTAATGTCTTTTTATTAAGGTCTTGGGGTATTCAGCTTCATTTGGATTTCCTGGTTCTTGACCTGGACCTGCTTATAAATAGCTCTGAGTTTGTCTTTCTGTCTCCTGGTTTTGTTAAAACTATTCCTGCCACCGTGATCTTCTTCATTACTCGTGAAACAATGAGAGTGACTGCAAGTGTGACATGTTGGCTGTGATTATTTTCTAGCTGTCTGCAGAAGAGACAGAGCAGTTCACACTTGGGCAGCTACGTTCAATAATGTCAGTATCAGCAGCGGAGAGGATTTTTCAAGGTAAAAAGGATGTACAAGTGCTAGCCCGAGGTGCCGATGTTCAATAGTGGTGTTTGCAGGTGTCTTTCATTAAAAAAGAAAGAAAATGTAATTAGTTTCTTTTCTGAATGCAATAAGAGTTTAGAGAGTTGAACGTCCGTGTTGGAGGAACCTCTTTACAGGCTCAGTCAAGGTATGTAGTAACCCACCGAGACGAGAGGGGGTGCTGCCACTAACTTGGTCTTCTCCTTCTTTCCCTACAGCTCAGAGAAGACACTCACTAAAGGCATTTTACCTTGTCCCTTCTGGTCCAGCCACCATAAAATCCTGGGAGTTTTGCAAGGAGGTGCCATTTATTGTCTAAAGCCACCCACCAGATGGAGCACCGCTAGAAACAACTGAACTTCCAAAGGCTTTGTTTATGGAATTCCCACATATGGGAAGCATGCCATAGAGCATTTTTTTTTTCATTTTTCATTTTCTTGTCCGTGGACAATTAAAGGGACGACCTGTTTGGCACCCCAAACTTTCTTTTGCTGTCTGGAGAACCTGGCCACAAGAGTTATATAACATAAATGGCATTGCTATTTAGGAAAAAATCAAGGAGAACAGAAGCATAATATTGACTAATTGGGTTTTATATAGGGGCGGCATGGTGGCGCCGTGGGTAGCACTGCTGCCTCGCAGTTTGGAGACCCGGGTTTGCTTCCCGGGTCCTCCCTGCGTGGGGTTTGCCTGTTCTCCCCATGTCTGCGTGGGTTTCCTCCCACAGTCCAGAGACATGCAGGTTAGGTACATTGGCGATCCTAAATTGTCCCTAGTGTGTGCTTGGTGTGTGTGTGTGCCCTGTGGTGGGCTGGCGCACTGCCCGGGGTTAGTTTTCTGCCTTATGCCCTATCTTGGCTGGCATTGGCTCCAGCAGACCCCCGTGACCCTGTAGTTAGGATATAGCGGGTTGGATGATGGATGGATGGATTTTATATAGAGATAATTGCAACACTCCTGGCTTAAGGTTGAGCATGGTTGTATCCAGCAGGGGGCGCTAGCTCCCTTGTTGGGATGAGTTATTTTGTAATTGTGGCATGTTACGTAACCCGAATCTACATAGATATAACATAAAAAGGCGATACCCCTCCCTTATTGATACGGTGGTAAGAAATCACATAGGAGAAATAACTTAGCTTTCTTTAATGACGGCTTATGCTACATAACATATGAAGGAAGCCAATTGCAAAAACCCAGTTCGGGAGCGGGGGCCCGATGTGTAGAGTCTGCTATTTTCGTTGCTGCGTTGGAAGGATTTTCCTGATCAGATGACGTTATCTCCTATCCTCCCGTCAGCTTCAAAGGTGTGCCAGGCAATGTTTCAAGGCTTTATACTTTCTCTCCATGTGCAGGCCCCCACATCATGCAATTCCAAACAAGGCAAAGAGGATACAGTTTCATGCTGAATTTGACACACATAAAATAGTATACAATGGCCCTCGGGTGTGACTGCCCATTTCACAGTTGTCCCTAAACCTTCTTGTCTTAAAATGTTTGCCTAGCAGTTCTTATATGGTGAACTCCTGTGCTAAATCTGGCTCTGTACATGTGAGTAGAAAATGACAGATTTATAAAATATATTTGCACAGAGCACAGTGACGTATTAAACTTATACACTTATTACAGTGGTAGTTATGACGAGAGTGGTTCCCGTGCGTGATGCAGGCGTGGGCGTTCCAGCACTTAAGTGCACAGGTGTGGAATCGCCCCTTGCTGTAATTGATGCCGGGAGTTACCAAGCATCGCATCTGTGCCACATCCCCATTTTAAAAGAAGAAGTGAGAGTGTGAGAGGGGGTAAAAAAGAAACAAAGCGAAGAGAAAGAACACAGAGGAAAAAAGGTCTGAACGGAGGACACCCGGAGTGAAGGCAGCTGAGAGAGAGAGGAGAGCCCCATGAGGAGTGCGTGCGGCCGACACTCGGGGCTGTGGTATTGGATTGCGCTAGCTAAGCAATATAGAGAACTAGAGTGACGAGGAGTTGTGCCGCTTGCTTTTTAAGTCCGGGAAGGCAGAAAGAGCTGTCAAAAGAGGTTCGGAAAGGGAGCCTTTCTGTGTCCATGGACGGGAAGGACCCAGGCCTGAATCCAGATCAGGAACCCTGTGGTGAACCATGGAAGCGGCAGGAACTTGAACCTGTTGACCGAGTTAGATGGAAGGCTGTGCCTGTCTCAGGGGTCTTCTCAGTTGATAGGTCCCGTTGGGGTTAAGCTGAGGAGACAGCAGATTTTGAAGGGTTGCACCAAGGCTCATTTTGAATAGACAGTTTCCTGCCAGCCGATTTAACCTCGTTTTTATTGGAAGTATTTCTTGTCTCTTTAAGCTTTCACATGTAACACCTTATTTTTAAGGATTATTTATTTATGGACTTGCACTTTAGACACTGTTTTGATTTTTTTTTATTGTTTAATAAAAGCACTGAACACTTTTACACCTTCCCTTTGCTCCATGTGTGATTTGTCCTCATTTGTCCAGCTCATCCAGTCACATTATCAATGGTTTCAGGTTCAAGAGGTTCCGAAAATTGGAAGAAACAGCAAGGAGCAGGACCCGCATCGTCACAGGCCCAACTTGAACCCAATCAACCATCTCTAGAGAGACCTGAGAACAGGCGTCTACCAACCTGACAGAGACTGAGAGGATCTGTAGTAAAGAATCTGAAATCCACAAATCCAGATGTATGCAGCTTGTCATGTCAAACCCAAGAACACTCCAGGCTGGGATTGCTGCCAGAGAGGCTTTAATTGCTGATTAAAGGGTCTCAATACTTGTGTCAATGTGATCCTTCAGGTTTTTTTTTTATCTTATATATAAACGTCTATGCATGCAAGTGTGTGTCTGTCTGTCCAGCCCGGAAGTGTGAGGCTACAGTATGAAGCTCAAAGAACCGGCAAGGCGAACCCAAGTTAACGAGTCAGAAAAAGAAAGATATATGAGGCTACAGCATGAAGCTGAAGGAAAGTGACTCCATCACCAAAGTGAAACCACAGATGAAAGAGAAACTCACTTAGCCACTGACACTGTACACAAGCGAGGCGAGAACATCGGCAAAACGAAACCTCCAAGGAGAAACTCGCTTAGCCGCTGATAGACAAGGGGGGCGAACACATCGGCAAAACGAAACCGCCGACTCTGCAGTTCAATTTGTTTTCTGACGATTTCAAAAGTTTCTAGGAGCCTGGGGTTTTTACAGCTAGTTTGTAATGAATGAACAAATATTCTCAAAATGCTATTTTGCTTGTCATTCTGGGGTAACTAATTACACTGGGCAGCAGCAGTTTAGAAAGAGAAGCAGAATCAGGAGACGGATTGTGGTAAAGGAATTAGCCAAAGTTAAAACTGGGAGAGCAAGAACTGAGGAAACAGAACCCAAAACGAGAAGCAAAAGTCGTAGTCGTGATTCGAAGTGAGAAGTTCAAAACCATGCAAACTGGCCTAAAATGTGTTAAAGGAAGAGACTGTACTCAAAGGGACAGAAGAGAGGTAAAAAAACAGAAATCAAATTTAGACTAACATAATAATGTTAGAATTAAAGGTCACATCCAAAACCAGCAAGTGCACGACACTGGGCTTCTATACCTTTGATCTGATGATGCCTGCCTTGCACACTTCTGGTTGACCTTACTTAGCATCTGCTTTGGAACCTGACTAAAAAAATACAGAAAAATAGCAGTGCCCATATTTAAAAGAAAATGCTGTTGTGGCAAAACATACTTATTTGAATGTTATTAAGAATGTGTTGTCATGCACATGCACTTGGGAGACAGCTTAAAGGCTCTGGTGATGGTAGTTACTCACCGAACCAGGGGTTGGCGCTGTTTGATAATGCCTTCTCTCTTCTTCCCTCTGCAGAACAGAAGACTGACAGCCATTTCACCTCTGATGTCATTTATGTTATCCGACCTCCTGGACCCGCCCCTTCCTTTCTGGAAGTCATATGACTAGCAGTTCGGCCATCTTGGATTTCAGTTCTGTTTGGAACTTGTGTCAGAAAAGACATTTCCGTAGCTGTTGAGTATTTTGTTTTTGCCCAAACTTTCATCCACACGTGTTCAACGGGGTGGTGCCACAAACCTTTCGTTTTGTTATGCCACGTTTTACAGTGTCTAAATGTAACCATTGCATTTCTTGGTTTCCCAAGCCCTCTAAACAATACTTAATTTATTTTTAAAGGCCACAAAATGACTGCAGAAAATGAAAACACACTTCAGGTCATGAAAATTCTTAATTAAATTTTTTAATTTGACAGCATCTAAGGGTTTTTTTATTAGCAAGATTTTCTTTGCTAATTTGAGGTGTCAGGGATGCCAGGGGCCATGACCCGGCCGGGACGCCAGGAGGGACCGGAACAGGGTCAGAGCCCGGCCTGGATCACGTGGGGTGATATATGAGAAAGTAAAAAGCATCTTGTGTGTAAATATTCAGTGTAAAACACAGCTCAGCAGGCATTTTTACTTTCTTGTATACCAAGTACAGGAAAAGTATAGTAATCATGAAAAAATTCAACCTCAAAAATTTTTTCGCAGAGTCCAAAAATGCCATCTGTGTGTGTAAACACGATAACGCAAAAACGCAACAAGATAGATGGATGAAATTTGGCATGTGATTGTTACATCAAAGTTGTAAATGTGCATTAATTTTTGGGTGTCACAAAACGACTCCAGACAGAAACAAAGGTTTGGGGCAGCCACCTGTATATTATGATCCTGGCTGCAAAAAGGTTGAAATAAATCAAGTTGTTCACAAGACTGAGTTCAAAACAAAACTGATTATGTGAAGGTAAGGTGGCGGTTTTAACGGCTGGTGGAGGAAATGATGTAATTTATGCCGGAACCGGAAATGACATCTTCGGCATTGGAAGTGACGTCATCAGAGGCATAGAAATAGAATTACTAGACACCGCATGACCAGCATCATCGTACGTCAACGTCGCCGCCATATTGTGAGTGGCACTGCTGTGGAGTGAAGTAATGAATAATGTGCTGCATGGGATTGTACAAACCGCTGTACGCTCCAAACCAGATTACATTTCATAGGTAAGGCTGAACAATTGTTTTGGTTATATTTGACCATTAGAAAATCCCATTTTATAATCTTAGCACTCAAGGTCACCTTACAATAAAATTAAACAACATTAGTAAAAGTAAAACAAGAGAACAATAAATCGAAAAGCAATAATTAGCAAACAAATAAAGATAACTGACTGTGCAACATTCACAATTGGTATGCCAGCTTGAAAAGATAAGTTTTGAGGGCAGTTTTAAACTGTGCTATTGAATCGAGCTGACGTATATGAGAGGGAAGAGAATTCCCGAGTTGACAACAACAACAACAACAACAACATTTATTTATATAGCACATTTTCATACAAACAGTAGCTCAAAGTGCTTTACATATTAAAGAATAGAAAAATGAAAGACACAATTATAAAACAAAATAAATCAACATTAATTAACATCGAATAAGAGTAAGGTTCAATGGCCAG
The DNA here is from genome assembly GCF_016835505.1 of Polypterus senegalus. Classification (NCBI taxonomy): domain Eukaryota; kingdom Metazoa; phylum Chordata; class Cladistia; order Polypteriformes; family Polypteridae; genus Polypterus; species Polypterus senegalus. The sequence goes on from NC_053157.1 coordinate 16,689,289, forward strand.
GGGGGACAGAAAAAACAAAAACTCCAGACGGCTGGAGAAAAAATAAAATCTGTAGGGATTCCAGACCATGAGACCGCCCAGTCCCCTCTGGGCTGAGTTGAGGAGCACAATGAGAGACACTCGAGCTCCCATAGCACTGAGTCTGACGTGTGGTACAGAAAGTCGAGCTGCAGAGGAGGATCTGAGTGAGCGAGAGGAGTGTCAGTCTGGAGGAGATCAGCGAGGTTGTGGAGAGCTTTCAATGTTCAGAGTTTAGTATTGTATTCTGTAGTGAACAGGGAGCCAGTGACATTGAGAGAGAATCGGTGTGATATGTTCAGTGGATTTAGAACAGCAGGTTATTATCCTGCAATTATTAGCAGCAGAATTTTGAATAAATTGTAAGCGATGGATACGCTTTTGTGGGATGCCAGATAGAATAGCATTACAGCAATCTATACGTGAGGTGACTTGGGCATTAACCAATACTTCAGTACTGTGTTGCGTAAGAACAGGACGAAGTCTAGACATGTTTCGGAGATAGAAGAAGGCAGCCTGAGAAATGTTACTTATATGGGAAGAATTATTTAATAATAATAATTATTATTATCTATACTAATAAAAGGCAAAGCCCTCACTGACTCACTGACTGACTCACTGACTGACTCATCACTAATTCTCCAAGTTCCCGTGGATGTAGAAAGCTGAAATTTGGCAGGCTTATTCCTTAAAGCTTACTTGCAAAAGTTAAGCAGGTTTCATTTCGAAATTCTATGTGTAACGGTCATAACGGTCGACAACATCCGCCATGTTAAACTTTCTTATTTATGGCCCCATCTTCACAAAATTTGGTACTACGCGTAATGGTCATAACTGGAACCTATTTTTCTCCATATACTGTAATGGAGCTGAGCTGGATGGCCGTGGGGGGTGGAGTTTTGTGTGACATCATCACGCCTCCCACGTAATCACACAGTACGTAGAAAACCAGGAAGAGCTCAAAAAGCGCTGAAGAAAACATGCATTATATAATTGAGAAGGCAGCGAAACAATAAGAAGCGAGCGACTGACATATACAACCATATTCATGAGTGCTACTACTTCGGAAACAAAGCACGGTGTAAACCTAAAGTTTAAATTAAGTTCATAGACAGGCTGCCGCTGGTGTTTGTAATTTACTGCCTACCCACATAAGGCCGTCCGTCAGCGGCAATTCAATAGAAACACTGCCGCTAAATATTCACGGGTGAAGGACTGTGCTTATGCAGAGGAAGATGAGATGGTCAGGGTGGTGTTTGGCACAAACTCAGCGAAACTGCGAGAGAAACTTTTAAGTGCTGGGTCTTAGCTAACATTACATACAGCCATGGACATCACACGAGATGGCACCAGCACAGCTGGGAAACTTCAATGCATGTACACCGAGCGGCTCACGTGAACTGACGCAGTGCACAGACAAAAGCAACAGTTCCAAAGAGTGCTGAACAAAACTGAATTGCACAATTGAGAAGGCAGCAAAAAAATATGAAGCATCTGATACATACAAGCATATTCATAAGTGCAGCTACTGCGGAAACAAAGCACACGGTGGAAAAAGTGAATGTCCCGCTAAAGGAAGACAGTGTAAAAAAAAAAAAACTGTGCATGCAGTGTGTCAGGTCTCAGATAAAGAAGAAGACGAGCTGTTTATTGATGCAGTAAGAAACGAATCGATGAATGAAACCTGTCATCTTTACAACGATTGACAAACACGGAATGTAACTTGAACACAACACATCGTACAAATACGACCCTGATTGAAAGAAATAATGATAATCAAATCCTTGATGACAGCAACATTCAATAACACTCACAAAACAATTACTGTATATTGACAATCATGTTACGTTATTTTTAAAACGTTCCCTTTTCTTTTTCATAACTTCTTTAACACACTACTTCTCCGCTGCGAATGTATATATATATACCCAGATCTACATATTCTCAAATAGACAAATCACACGCCGTGGCGCAATTGTAGAAGCTTCGCCTCTAGTGCCCTGAGTGCACTGACTATGTACACGCACTTCCCGATTCATTTTAACCTTCGCATCTCCTTGGTTTGGGACGTATGAAAAAATATGCGGTTAACGCAGAATCATGTTACGTTATTTTTAAAATCTTTCCTTTTCTTAGCACAAGCACAGCTGAGAAGCTTCGATGCATGTACTCCATAACAAAAATAACGCATTTAATCACACTTTCAATTCCAAGCATTGGGGAACTTTTGTCAATGCATGATTTCCTGGTACATCGATGACATTGATGCACACATCACAGCTACAAAAATGTTAGAGTCGGAATGAAGCGCGATCCTACGACTGATCGGAGGAAAATTTCATTTCAAAAACCTACCCGAGCGAAGCCTTGATAAAAGCATGGTTTTGTGCACACTGAAAAGCAAAATTAGATGCATTACAGAAAGCGGACTTTGTGGCTCTTACTGGGGATCATTGGACTTCCGTGACCGTTAGTAATTCTAATTACATCTAATTACAAAATGTTCAATGATCACACTGTTTTAGCCTAATGTACAAAATAATTTTGGCTAAGGTTACTCAGAGTTTAAAGAATAAGTTGGTCAAATTACCTTTTGTTTCTGACTTATTTTTTAAGAAGAAAAACTGCACTTTATGTTGAAATTTTGGTTATTATTATTTAAAGACAATACCATTCTGAACATGTACTTAAAGTACTTAAACTACCACTTTATTTTAAAGTCTGCCCAATTTTAACCAGGGATGATATTTTTGTTTCTGTTTTAAATTCAAATGCAGTTTAAAAGCATTTTTTTTTCAGAAATTAAAAGAGCTTGAGTTTACAATATTCATGTCCATGTCTATTATTTGATTCTGTCGCCCACTAAAACCCTTTTAAATTAAAAAAAAAACATTTGCAATTTGGGGCAAATTTACGATTACATACGATTAATCAAGATTAATTATTACACAGCCTCTAATTAATTGGATTCATTTTTTTAATCGAGTCCCACCCCTAATATATATATGTAGATATATATGTAGATTTGTATATATATATATGTGTATATTGTGGTCCCCGGCCGGGGCTGGAACCCGGCCGGGACGCTCAGGAGGAGGAGAGGAGGGCTTGTGCCTCCTCCAGACCGAGGCGTCCGCCTGGTTATATTGGGGACCACGGGTGCAGGGCTTGGAAGCCCAGCCCTGTAGGGACCCGTGGTCACCGCCAGGCCGCGCCCTGATGCCGGTTTACCCTGTGTGGTCTTTGGCCGGGGATGGAGCCCGGCCGGGCGCTGAAGACGGAGGAGGGCGTGTACCTCCTCCAGACTGAGTGGGGCGTCCGTCCTGGTTAGGCGGGGCCTCGGGTACAGGGCTTGGAAGCCCAGCCCTGTAGGGACCCGTGGCCACTGCCAGGCGGCGCCCCGGTGCCTAATTATCCCGGGAGGAAGACTTTGTGTGGCGCCTGGAGAGCCGCCAGGAAAGCAGCCGACACTTCCGCCACGCTGGGGCGTGGCTAAGAAGAAGAGGCCGGAAACACCTGGGGCTCATCCGGGGCATTATTTAAGGGGCCGCCTCCCTCCAGTCATTGGTGGAAGTCGGGAGGAAGCGGACTGAGCAAGAGGAAGGACTGGAGGCGGCCAGGAAGGCACAAGTGACTGTGGGCCCTGGACTTTGGGGGATTCAGTGCCAAGGGCGCTGGGGTTGTGAGTGCACGTGATTTGGACTTGATATTGTAAATAAACAGTGTGTGGTGCAAAATATGTCGTCCGTCTGTCTGTGCTGGGGCCGCCGTTCACAATATACAGTATATATGTAGATATGTATATGTGTATATATATATATGTGTGTGTGTATATATATATATATGTGTATATATGTATATATATTTATATGTATATATATATGTATGTGTGATATATATATACTGTATGTATATATATATATATATGATGTGTATATATATATGTTTATATATGTGTGTGTGTGTGTGTGTCTGTGTATATATATATATATATAGTGAATACATGGATATAAATAATTGCATGTAAACGAACGATTTGCCAAAATCTGTTGTATGTAAACTGTTTTAAACGTTATTGTTTTTTCATCAGAAAACCCGGTTTCCTTGTCTACCTGTATTAGTTTAAATGGCACTTTTGCCACTCGCAATATGGCTGACACGCTGACGTATCGTGTCGTTGGCAACACAGTGAATACGGTGTCTATCCATATATGTCTATGATCAGAGGTACCTAGACCGGAAGTGGCATCATCAGAGGCATCAAAACCGGAAGTGACATCGTCAGATGCTCCAGAACCTGGTGGGATTTCCCGGGAATGGTCTGCAAGGAACTGAGGGAAACAGTCAGCACACTCTGCCACCCCCTGGTCTGATGTAGTATTATAGTTACTCAAGCCCTTTAGCTGCCTCCTAATAGCACGTGTGTGACATGGGCCATGCTCGATTTTTTTGTTTTTTATTCATCCAGCTGCAGAGTCCGATTTATTCAACTTTACTTTTATAATAACTGTTCAATTTATTATTAATTTGATTTGATTTGTTGTTGATGGTTATTTGATGTACATAATATAAAAATATAATCATTGTATTGCAGTTTACTCCTCAAATATCCATCCCCATCCTCCATCTGAGTATACAAGAAAGTTGAGGGGAGACCACTCCTGATTTTTAAGTGGACCAAAACAGAAAAAAACAAATGTGAAATGTGGTGCCGTGATAATGAAAAATCCATTACAGATGCACACATTTACAGCTTTCTATAAAAGTGCAGTGGCTGTTCCAATAAAAATGTTTTTCCAGCCAAGAGCCTTTTTTTTTTTTTGCAGTCAGAGGCCAGATAGACTTGGTAGACTATCAAGTAATTAAACAAAAAACATATTTATTTAGCACTCAGATATTTGCGGCAACAATAAACTGCATGGAGGTTGGCTTGTGGTGTATGTAACTGTAGAGTGACAAGCCGATTACTCTTTCACAGATGAAGGATGTCCATTTTAAAACAAGCACCTATGATTATCATCCATGATTATCATCCAGTTTATGTGGTAAAACAAGCAGCCCATACTAATTTCCTTTCTCCACTCTCTGTGGTCCGAGGTTTATTTATGGGAGAGAGGCCTATTCTTGTTGCATTGTCCATCACCTGTCATGTCCTCACTGGGGTTCCACTCTTTCCTCGGTTTTTTTCTGCTGCCTCTTGCCTAATAGATCCCTTATGTATAACAGTCAATTGCATTTAACTTTCATGACTTCAAGCATTCACACAATTTTATTAGTGACCTCATTTTTACTTTTGCAATGCAACGATGCACATTCGTGAAGTTTGCGGCCATGCGATGTGGTGAAGAAAAATAAGTGACACCATAATCTGAACTTTGAAGAGTGTCTAGTATCCCACTATCATGTTCACCCTATCATTGTAATTTAAAGGGCCCACCCGTGCATTTGTAGGATATTTTCATTGGTTTGCTTAAAATATCAAATTTTGTGTTACAATTGTGAGAAGCATAGCGAACGTCCTTTGGACTCTTACCCCAAGCTTGTAACATCAGTGATGGATTTTAGTCAGAAAATAAAGGTTTTAGATACAAAAGACAGAGTGCAACTTATGGTTTATCTGTCTATCTTCAGACTGGAATTGAAACCTTAAAGATTACACAAGGCTGAAGTCGGCTACTTATTCGCAGTTTATTCTTCAGCCTTTTTAAGATTGCTGTCATGTTTTGTATTCCCAATATATAATAAATCAGTTTATTTTCTGTGTTTTAATTCATATCAATAGCTGAATGGGGAACTTACTTTAGTCACTGTTCTCATTTCATGGGTTAACTTTAATACTGATTTTATGCTAGTACTGGTCATTTTGTATTAATAGATTTTTTTCAATTGCTCATTATTGGTTACTACCTGTGTAAGTCAGTGCTGTAAAAAGCCTGGGCTCCTAGAAACTATTGAAATCATCAGAAAAAAAATTGAAATGCAGAGTCGGCAGTTTCATTTTGGGGATGTGATCGTCGCCCTTGTCTATTAGCGGCAAAGCGAGTTTTTCTCCCCTCTGAGGTTTCATTTTGCTAATGTGCTTGCCTCGCTTGTTTATTAGCAGCTAAGGAAGTTTGTCTCTCCTTGGTGGTTTCATTTTGTGATGTGCTCGCCCTCCTTGTCTATTAGCGGCAAAGCAAGTTTCGCTCTCCTCTGAGGTTTCGTTTTGCTAATGTGCTCGCCTCACTTGTGTATTAGCGGTGTGGAAGCCAGCCCCAGACACAGACAGACAGACACCAGGACATGTACAAAAAGCACACGTTTATTCATTTTAAAGTTCACAGCACACAGTGCCCCTGCACTAATCACCCTCTTTCAAGTCCTTCCAAAGGTCCTTCACCAGCTCCACTCCTCTCTGCCGAGCTCTGTCCTCTTCCTCTCGACTGCAGCTGCTGACTGGAGGGAGGCAGTCCCCTTTTATATCCACCCGAACGTACTCCAGGTGCTTTCTGATGGACTTCCTGTGGCACTTCCGCCACACCAGGAAGCACTCCGGGCATCCTCTGTATTCCTCCCGCCAACACCTCCTGGTGTGGCAGAAGTGTTACCGTCCGATTCTCACGCCCTTTGTCTATCAGCGGCAAAGCGAATTTCTCTCTCCTCTGAGGTTTTGTTTTACCAATGTCCTCACCTCTGTTGTTTACCAGCCGCTAAGCGAGGTTCTCTCTCCTCTTAGGTTTCATTTTGCTGATGTGCTTGCCTTGCTTGTGTATTAGCAGCTAAGGAAGTTTGTCTGTCCTCAGTGGTTTCACTTTGCGGATGTGCTTGTCTATCAGCAGCAAAGCACATTTCTCTCTCCTCTGAGGTTTCGTTTTACCGATATGCTCACCTCCGTTGTCTATCAGCGGCTAAGCGAGTTTCTCTCTCCCCTGAGGCTTTGTTTTACCGATGTGCTCACCTCCGTTGTTTGTCAGTGGCTAAGTGAGTTTCTCTCTCCTCTGAGGTTTCGTTTTAGCGATATGCTCACCTCCGTTGTCTATTAGCGGCTAAGCGAGTTTCTCTCTCCCCTGAGGCTTTGTTTTACCGATGTGCTCACCTCCGTTGTCTAACAGCGGCTAAACGAGTTTCTCTCTCCTCTGATGTTTTGTTTTGCTGATGTGCTCGCTTCGCTTGTTTATTAGTGGCTAAGGAAGTTTGTCTCTCCTCGGTGGTTTCATTTTGTGATGTGCTTGCCCTCCCCATTGCTCGTCTCACTTGTGTATTAGCAGTTAAGCAAGTTTGTCTCTGACTTGTTAACTTGGGGCCAACTTGCCGGCTCTTTGAGCTTCATGCTGTAGCCTTGCACTTCAGACACATACACTTCCACACATAGACGTTTATATATGACTATTCTTGGGTATACTTTCAAAAATGTTATATTTAAGGAAATTGAACAACAATTAGTCACAGACGCTCTACCACTAACACACGTCATTTGAATTGCAGTCTGCTGTGTATGAAAGCCATTGAGCCACCACAAGCCTCTTTGTGCTCTGATTTTAACTCCATTGTAAAGTGCTATTGATCACATTTTTAACATGTGTAATTGCATTCTATTATTGCCATTCATTTTGACTGACTGTTACAAAACTATTTGATTAAGATATGATAACTCCCTCTTGGATTAAGTAAATAAAAATTGTGAAATGCTCCAACTTTCATTCGCCGAACACACCTGAGTGTTACAGTATATGTATACATGGTCTAACATGTTATTTTTTTGGGTAATATCCACCGATTAGTGTTAACCACAACCAAACATCATCCAGCAATCTCCAGTGCACTGCTGATAGCGGTCTGATGTTAATTCCACTGTCAGGTCTGTCATTTTAAAGATTAAAGAAATGCCTCTTTGTTATTATAAAACTTGTTTATGACATTTATGCATGTCTGTGTGTGTGTTTTTTAACTAAAATTAAAACCTTGAAATTAAAGAATCATGTGTCATTTCTGCATTGGAGTGCAATTCAAAAGAAAAAGATGAAAATTCAGTACGTTTTCAGGTTCACTACATCCATTATTGCAGTCATATATTCCATTTTAGGTTTAGGGGAGCATGGAGCCTATCTCTGCCACCCCTGGACAGAAAGGTATGAATGAACTCTCAGTGACACCAGTTTATTCCTGAGTGTACGAGGTGAGACATAAAAATAACCAGATTGGTAAAAAAAATAATATTTATCAATGACTTACAGCATTCTAAATATTGTCACCTTCTATAAACTGCCCCTCCCGATCTCTACACCGCTCCATACGTATCCTCCTTTGATTGAAACAGTGCTGGAAGGCTTCTTGCTTGACACTCTTCAACAGGCTTGCCGTTTCTGTTTTCACTTCATCCGTTGAAGAAAAATGTGTTCCCTTCAGTTGACATTTGATTTTCGGGAACAGGTAAAAATCACAGGGAGCTAAATCGGGCGAATAGAGAGGATGATCACGCACAGAAATGATTTTGTCAGTCAAAAACTGCTTTACGGAAAAAGAGAAAATTCGTGAGAAATTTTATGTTGATTCGCTGTCGTTTTTTTCACCTGACATTATAGCAGCAACTTGTGTAGCGATTGTTGTGCAAATGCTGACTGGGCTATTCACAGTCGGCTGTTTGAGGGGGCGTGTAGGAGGGGATATAGTTCTATGATTCACGTCCGGCTGACCTCCAGATAGTTTTCCAGGAAAGCCCTAAGCCCAGTCCAGTTATTTTTGAGTTTCACCTCGTATTATTTTGCATCTTTATATTCACTTTGGGGCCAGTTCATCTAATATGCATGTCTTAGGTATGTAGAAAGAAAATCCGTGAATACCCAGTAGGAACAAATGCGCAAAGTCAACGCCAGGACTCAGACCACAAATATGAGAACATTTTGTACCTTGTTGCTATGTAATGGGGTTTGTGTTATTAATAGTTAATAGTTTTTGAATTACGATTGGATGAAGGGTTAGGACTTCCGCATTACTGCTAATGCAGCCAGGGTTCAATTCAAGATTATCATTGTGGGATTTGTGCTTTCTTCAGGCTCCTCAGAAAGTGAAGCCTCTGTAGACCTTTTTTGGCCATGGCTGTCATATTTGTTGTCTAATGACAAACTACTCGAAAGAACAATATAAAGAGCAAGAATTCATTGGCATTTGGCATAGGTGCTACATTTTTATTACTATATATATATCTATCCATCCATTATCCAACCCGCTATATCCTAACTACAGGGTCACGGGGGTCTGCTGGAGCCAATCCCAGCCAACACAGGGCGCAAGGCAGGAAACAAACCCCGGGCAGGGTGCCAGCCCACCACAGTACTATGTATATTGCTGCCTATTTTTATGCTCAGTGAATGACCTCAATTTAGTAGTGAAACATGTTATGTGCTGCCACGCAGGATCACCCTAATCTGAGGTACGTAATGCCACTCCGGGATGAGAGAGGGCGATGGCGCTATTAATGTGCTCTTCCTTTCCCTCCACAGTACCGAGAAGATCCCCAGTGAGGTCGTCTGAAACCACACATTCTGCTGTTCTAGCTATAAAATCACGAGGTCGCCGGAAGGAGGCGCCACTCAGTGAGCAGAGCACACCGCAGAATGGAAGGAACATTGCAACAAAGCCTAAAGGCTCTTTATTTTCCAATATTTTATTTCTATTTCACTCCTGTTTTGCTTTAAGTTTGCCTTTAATTAAATGGGGACAACCAAGTTGGTTCCCCAACATGTATCACTTGGACTTGTCCTTCCACGCTCGACCACAGTGCCCCAAAGCTTCTCCACAATTACTCCGCCTAGAAAACTCAGATTTTGAAAAATGGCTGTAAATGTCTTTCAGTTTGCCTAGGAAATAAATTAAAGCAAATGTTATTTGTGACCACCAGTGGGGTGCACAGCTCCCCAAACACCCGACACAACAGACACAGGCAATCAATCAATCAATCAACATTTATTTATATAGCACATATTCATACAAAAAAATGTAGCTCAAAGTGCTTTACAAAATGAATAGAAAAATAGAAGACACAATAAAAGATAAACATAAGTCAACATTAATTAACATAGAATAAGAGTAAGGTCCGATGGCCAGGGTGGACAGAAAAAACAAAAAAAAACTCCAAAAGCTGGAGAAAAAAATAAAATCTGTAGGGGTTCCAGACCAAGAGACCGCCCAGTCCCCTCTGGGCAATCTACCTAACATAAATCAAACAGTCCTCTTTGTATTTAGGGTTTTCATGGAAGGACCTGATGATGATGGTCACGTAGACTTCTGGCTTTCAGTCCATCAATGTTGGTGCATCATGATGCTTTGAGTAGGTGGTGGTGGCGCAGGCCGCCACCACAAAAAACCGGAAAAAGAAACAGAAGAGAGAGTTGGGGTCAGTACGGATTTTAGAGCCACTGTGAGTAGTTATTATGAAGAATTGAACATACAGAGTATCAGTATTAAGTTAAAGTGAAGTTATAAAAAGGCCATGTTAAAGTAATGTGTTTTCAGCAGTGTTTTAAAGTGCTCCACTGTATCAGCCTGGCGAATTCCTATTGGCAGGCTATTCCAGATTTTGGGTGCATAACAGCAGAAGGCCGCCTCACCACTTCTTTTAAGTTTAGCTTTTGGAATTCTAAGGAGACACTCATTTGAGGATCTGAGGTTCCGATTTGGAATATAACGTGTCAGACATTCCAATATATAAGATTGAGCGAGATTATTTAAGGCTTTATAAACCATAAGCAGTATTTTAAAGTCAATCCTGAATGACACAGGTAACCAGTGTAGTGACATCAAAACTGGAGAAATGTGCTCAGATTTTCTTTTACCAGTTAGGATTCTAGCAGCTCCATTCTGCACTCATTGCTGTCGATTGATGTCTTTTTTGGGTAGTCCTGAGAGGATTGCGTTACAGTAATCTAGTCGACTGAAAACAAAAGCGTGAATTAATTTCTCAGCATCTTTCAATGATATAAGAGGTCTAACTTTAGCTATGTTTCTTAAGTAAAAAAAAAATGCTGTCCTAGTGGTCTGATGAATATGCGATTTAAAATTCAGATTACAGTCAACGGTTACCCCTAAATTTTTTACTTCCGTCTTAACTTTTAATCCTAGTGCATCAAGTTTATTTCTGATAACCTCACTAGACTAGTAGGCACATGTGTGGCACAAAAACAAGACTTTTTATTTAGCAGCTACTCATGGGAAACACTTCCAAATAGTCATTTCCCACCTGCCCAAGTTCAGTCCCAAAGCGCAGCACAGCACACGGTATTTTGTCTTTCTTCTCTGTCTTTCTCTTTTTCTGTCTCTTTCTTCCACCTCCACTTTTCCCTCAACCTTCATCCGCTTCCTCCCGACTCTGGCTCTCAGTGTAGTGGTAGCTGTCTCCTATTATAGGGTGCCCAGAAGTGCTTCCAGGTGTCTGGTGATCTTCTTCCGGCAGCACTTCTGGTAATGGTGGCAGTCCTGCTAACGAGAGCACAGCCACTCCCCTTTCACACAGGTGGTGACCAAGGGCCCCATGGTACCGTAACAAGCCCCTCTGTCATCCCGGTGGAGTTATTGCTTCTTCTTCCACCCTCTTCTTCCACCCTGTCCTTCCTTTAAGACAGCGTCTGGCCATTTAAGAGTCCTAGCTGTCCATCACATTTTATATAAGCTGGAAACACACAAATACAAAAATATTGATCAGTGTTAATTAACACAGTAAGCCGGATTTATTGGAACTCGAGAAAGGAACATTTTCTCAGGTTTTATTTTTTTGGAAGTTTAACATTAATAACATCATGTGCCACATATGGATGCAGTCTGTAGGGCTGCTCTGCCATTTGTTAAAGCGCAGATTGTGACCACCTACAAATCAATAATAATTATTGAGAAGAGAAATGTGCATTTCCTTAGAAGAGACCAGTGGGATTTTGTTTTTCTCTTTTAATTATCTCCGACCACAGACGAAATAAATGGACGCGGCATAAAGCACCCACTTGTGGGTCTGGAATCATTTAAGTGAATGGTGCGTAAATTCTGGATGTAAGCTGCCATACAAACAGAACTGGGGGAATATTTTATTGCTGCGCAACCGGGTAGGGAAATAAATAAAAGACAGAATATAAAAATGAGAAGTTTCCCTACACTTTGACAGAACTGGCAAGAAGGGAACTGCAACTTAATAAAATCTGCTAAATAGATAAAGGTTTTAATTTTAAACTTTGCAGTACAAACAGTCTAGTTTATTCCAGAAACAGGCAGTTATAACATACACCAGGGGTTCTTAAACGTTTTAAAGTGAGGTCTCAAATAAGAGAATTAATACCATGCTTGGACTAAAGAAGACGACTGTTAACATAATGATAGCAAAGCCATGCATAATAAAAAACAAAACAGCATATTTCTCATATGAATCTTACTAAAATCAAACAGTGGAAAGCAAACATGTCTACTATATAATAAAACACAAAAGTTAGAGTGTCCAGTTCTTTTGAGCAATCTGATTGGTCGGTTTGTCTTTGGTGTGATTGGTCAGTTTGGTGACGTGACAAAAGAGGACACCAGTCACAGTCTCTCCATTGCTGGCTCTTTTCTTGTACTCACACATCTCTTGGTGCAGAAGTGCCAGCAACAGCTGCACAATTTTCAAAACCTTGCCATCTGGCTTCTCTTCCAAATCGTGTACAAGCAAGATGCGATGAATACGCTATCTACTAGTACATCTCTTCACAAGTCGTCTCACAAATATGACATTTTTGTTTGTCGTTGGTGATGACTCGTGCACAAACGGATCTATGTGTGCCGTTTCAGATGACACGTGTTCACATTACAGTACAGTTAGATACAGGCTGCTTATACTTATGGGGACTTATAGTCAGCAGCCATACCACATGCACTTCAGAAGAGGTTGTCCACCTGATGCTAAGCGTGTTCGGGCCCAGCCAGTACTTTGATGGGAGACCATTTAGGAAAAGTTTGGGTTGCTGTTGGAAGAGATGTTGGTGAGGCCAGCGCCAGGTCAGCCAGTGTTAATCCCAATGCCCCAGTGAAATGATGGGGACACCGTGGTGCAAAAACGGTGCCATCCTTCGGATGAGACATTAAACTGATGTCCTGACTCTCTGTGGTCATAAAAGATCCCTGGGCACCCTTTGTAAAGAGCAGGGTGTATACCGATGTCCTGGCTAAATTGCCAACCTCAGCCTGGTCATTGTGGTCCCCTAATCATGCCCTCCCTCTAACTGGCTATCTCTCTCACCATTTTACCACCTAATGCTAATGTGTGGTAAGCTTTTCTGGCTCAAAAATGGCTGCCGACACATCATCCTGGTGGTTCCTACACATTAGTGGATTTGTGGAGTGTTGATCCCAATGTCTGAGTAAAGTGACAGGGACATTGTGCTGTAAAAATGGCAAAGTCTTTAGGATGAGATGTAAATCTGAGGTCCTGGCTCTCTAGGGTCATAAAAGATCCTTGGACATCCTTCGTAAAAAGGCAGGGTGAACCCTGAGGTCCTGGTTAAATTGCCCTCCATGGCTGAATCAGTCCAGCCCCCTAATCATTGATTGTCTCTAATTGGCTATTCCTCTCACCCCTTCATCACCTAACAGCTAAAGTGTGGTGAGCGTACTGGCTCAAAAATGGCTGCCAACACATTAGTGGTGGTTGACGTCGCTCCCCACTCACTATATAAAGCACTTTGACTAGGTGGTGGTTTGCTGGTAAGAAACATCGTGATGGGCAGTTGCTGGCACTGCTTTTTCGTTTGTGTAAGGAGGTTTTTATACACTTTCGTGGCATCGTCAAGAGCATTTCTAAATGACAAAGAATGAATCATTTGCGGGTCCCATTCTTCCACCGATATGTGGAGATCTTTTGCCGTTTGTAGTATGGCCGCAAGACGCTCGAGAGTTAGGCTGGCCTCTTCTTCCTGTACTGGGTCCTCTTGTTCCTTATCTTCCTTGCTCGCTGACTTGGTCATCTCGGGCAAATGTTCGTTGCTCATCGTCTCGGAGTGGACATCGAGCAGCTCATTGATGAAACTTAACTTTTTACACAGCGAAACACGTTGATGCTGAATGAGCAAGACGAGATTTCCTGGTTAATGCAAAGCGGAATTAAATTCTGCACTCCGTCACTGAGCCAATCAGCACCCAGGAACTTAACCGCGTGCTTCTCAGCCATCTGCCAATAGCGTCCTTTGTATGAAATCAACTGGGCAAACCAACTGAGGAAGCATGTACCAGAAGTAAAAAGACTTATTGTCCGCAGAAACCCGTGAACCAGCGAAAAATCTGCAATATATATTTAAATATGCTTACATATAAAATCCGCAATAGAGTGAAGCCACGAACATTGACGCGCGATATAGCGAGGGATTACTGTATATTAATGTAAAGAATTGTTATTCATGTTATGAATGTGAACCGTCACGATAGGCAAATACAATCTGAACAAAAAGTTATTAAGTATTAAGGCTTGTAATGTGAATGTAGCCAAAATGTTGTGCTTAATTTGTAGCAATGGCACTGAGCAAATGTGTCCAGAAACAAAAAAACAAAGTGAACATTTCGTTTGTAGAGAGGTGACTACCTCTCAGTGAATTCATGCCATCCATCTGCAAGAAAAAAAACAATGGTTGCCAGAGCTTGAGAGGATCTGTGAAGAAGAATGGCAGGCAAATCCCCAAATCCAGGTGTGCAAAGCTTGTTGTGTCAAAACGGAAGAAGACTTGCGGCCAACAGGAATCCGGCTAAGCACTGAATACAGTATTCTTGTGACAATGGGACATTTGTAGTGTTCACAGTTTTCATTTTGTCATTCTGGGGGTACTGAGTGTTGCTTAGAGAGAGAAAAATGAGTTTAAATAATTTTAGCATGAGGCTCCATGTGAAAAAAAGTGAAGAGGTCTGAAGACTTTTGAAAGGCGCTATACTTTTTATAAAAAGACGCATGTTGAGGATGGCTTCTTTAGTAACAGTAGATTGGCACAGAGTTTGTGCAGGAGTGGGCCTTTCTAGTGGGCTGGCAGCCCATCCAGGGTTGAATCCTGTCTTGCACCCAGTGCTGCTGGGATAGCTCACCAACTATGGAAAAAACCTAGTACAAGTGGAACCTTAGATTACGAGTAACTTGGTTTGTGAGTGTTTTGCAAGACGAGCTAAAATTTTTAATAAATTTTGACTTGATAAATAAGCGATTTCTTGCAATACGAGTAGTACGCATACGCTTTGTCTGCCAAGTGCCACGTGATCACAGCTGAGCTGATGGTTCTTCTCTCTCTCACTGCGGGATTGTGGGTAGTCGTCTCCCATTCTCGGTCTGAGTCGGCGTGCCTCACTCATATAATCAACATCTGTACGAGCGTATACTGTTTACTATAGCATGGTGACCACATGTGTGTGTTTCCCTGTCTTGCACCCCAAAACACGAGGCTGAGTCTCTGTACTTTATTCAGTTTGAAACAGGAACAACACGGTTATTTATTGTAGCGGGATCTGCCGCTCTCCTATACACGGACACAGCAGTCAGGCAGGGTCGGGGCCAAGTAATACTGTGCCCTGCGCATTTATATTGTTCCTGTATTACCCATCAACGGCAGGCGCTTATAGCATGTCCGCGACCTTTTTGGATTCGTTTTTACGCCGAGCTGCTACAGCACTTGGAGCCTGCAGTTGCTTCGGGGTGCTCTTCTGCCTATCATCCCGTTGGGTGGAATCCCAAAAGAGTTTAGAAACTCACTCACACCAGCCACGATTCTTTTCAAAGGTAAAGTGCAGGTTAATTTGTTTTATGCGGTTTTACTTTAGATTTTGTATTAATCATTTTTATTGAATA
Organism: Polypterus senegalus; assembly: GCF_016835505.1. Taxonomy (NCBI): domain Eukaryota; kingdom Metazoa; phylum Chordata; class Cladistia; order Polypteriformes; family Polypteridae; genus Polypterus; species Polypterus senegalus. The sequence goes on from NC_053157.1 coordinate 16,705,118, forward strand.
GTTTTGGGTTGTGGAACGAATCATCTGAGTTTCCATTATTTCTTATGGGGAAATTCGCTTTGATATACGAGTGCATTGGAATGCGAGCACGTTTCCGGAACGAATTATGCTCGCAAACCGAGGTTCCACTGTATGCCACATTTTTCAAGTTTTCAGCAAATTGAAAAAATGATGACGCCCGTATTATTAACAATCTCTAGATTTCATTTTTATTGACCTTCACGTACACAATATTGTTTTTTTTTTCACAAATCGGCAACCCCTGCCATTTAAATTACACAGTTCACAGTATTTAAGTCACCTGATTGTAATCCGACGTTTCATTGGTAGGTGGTCTTTCCTTTTTTTATCTTGCAGTATGTACAGTATAATACTATCCACATACGAGCTTCTTCCATCGTGTTATGACTGGAATGAAATCATATTTGGCCATCACAACTACCTTATAACACCAGGAAAGACCTAGGAACTCCAAAAACCAAAAAAACTTTGACAAAAATGGCAGTTAGAAGGATTTTCCGTTGCATATGAGATCACCTCTGGCCTTCTGTGATCATGAATTGCATTAAGCAAGTCTAAGAATGTTATATTAATAGTTTTCAATCCCTCCTATTCTGAAAGTTTTTTAATTTGTTTGGTTATATTTATGATTTTTTATTTAAGTAAATATCCAGGCCGTCACGGTGGCGCAGTTGTAGCGCTGCTGCCTCACAGTAGGGAGACTTGGGTTCGCTTCTTGGGTCCTCCCTGCGTGGAGTTTGAATGTTCTCTCCGTGTTTGCGTGGGTTTCCTCCCACAGTCCAAACACATGCAAGTTAGGTGCATTGGCGATTCTAATTGTCCCATGTGTGTACCCTACGGTGGGCTGGCGCCTTGCCCGGGTTTTGTTTCTTGCCTTGTGCCCTGTGTTGGCTGGGATTGGCTCCAGCAGACCCCCGTGACCCTGCAGTTAGGATATAGCGTGTTGGATAATGGATGGATAAATATCCTGGCAAATTTCATCTCTGTTTCAAACAAACCGATCACGTTCTGTATTGCACATTGGAGATTTTTTTATTTTTAATTAAAGCGGCAGGGACAGAATGAAGGGTTTACTGCTATGGCTACAGTACCAAAAAAAGAAAGCAAGGCATCAATGGAAGCCAGTTGTTTGATTCATCTTGGCAACATTCATCCTGCATTATCTCGAGAGAGTGTTTTTTGTCCTGTAGAAAGGCTGGGCTATCGTCAACTTTATTAGAAGTGACCACTGCGTCTCCTTGTTTGCCTGTGTGCTGTCTAAAGGAGTAAGGTAAAGCATCTTCTTTGCTTTGAGTAAAACTTCTGTCCTGAAGGGCTGCTTAGCAAACAGACCGTACAGAGTACAGAAGACCGACCTCTTTCTAATGCTTTTGCTCTAATGTAAAGCTTTTTTATTAGATTAGTTCAACTTTATTAATCCCAAGGAGAAATTCAGGTGCATACACTAACAGAAATGTAAAAAAACAAGGATACAGACTCACAGGACTGATCATACCGTCAATTAATCAATCAATCGATTGATAAATAAAAATAAACTTACATTGGGTGGAAGCATTGAATTGCCTGATAGGAATGGGCAGAAAAGACCTCCCAGAGATGTTTCTTAGGACACCATGGTCGAATGAGCCCGTGGCTAAAAGAGCTCCAAGAGAGCGCCTCCTAGAGGGGATTTTTCATGATGGCATCCAATTTTGTCACCATCCTCTTTTCCACAGCAGCTTCCAGAGTGTCCAGTGTTTTCTCCCTGTGATGGCTCAGCCTTTCCTGATAAGTTTGTTCTGGTGTTGTGCTTCTTTTGAGCTCAAGGAGACTGCAGTGTGGAACACCACACTGGCTACTATGGACTGGTAGAACATTTCCAGCAGCTTACTGAACACATCAAAAGACCTGAGTCTCCTTAGCAAGTCCACTTCTTGTCCAGCACCACTGTGTTGTCAGACCAGTCCAGTTTGTTGAGCTTTTTCCCCAGTTGATGAGGCAGAATGGTGTTGAAGGCACTGTCTCTGTTGATTATGGTGGTGGTGCCCTTCTTTGTCATTCCACAGATATTTTTTTCAGTCTTTCAAAGTGTAGTGGATGCCTTCCAGAAAGACTTCCATGTTAAGACCTTTTGAACCTTGTACTTGTAAGCTCTACTTCCATGTCCTCCCAATGAATGGTGACTGGTCTCAGAGGCTTCTTGGCACTCCTGAAATCCACCATCTGCTCTTTTCTCTTGCTGATGTTGAGTTGCAGGTTGTTGTCCCTGCACCACAAGACAAAGTCCTCCGTAAACTTCCTGAACTCTAACTTGTCTCCATTATAAACATGAAGTGGTGGTTCTGAGGTTAAGGGTCTGCAGTGGTATCTGAAAGATTCAAATCCTATTACTGCCAGAAGGGTCCTACTCTGTTGGGCCCTTGAGCAAAGCCCTTAGCCTTTGAATTGCGCCATGGGTGCTGTACAATGGCTGACCCTATGCTATGACCTCCAAAGGACATGTGAAAAAACAATTTCCCCTCACGGATAAATAGTAAAGTATACCAAAAAAATTATTAATGCGGCCCATGATGCACAAGTTGTCTGCAGTTGGCAAGTGTTGGTATTGTGTTGGAAGTCTGTTGTGTAGAGGGTGAACAGGAAGAAGGACAGGACAATCCCCTGCGGTGCTCCAGTATTACATACCACCATTTCTGACACACAGTCCTCTCAGCTTTACAAACTGCTGTCTGTTGGTCAGGTCGTCCATGATCCAGATGACTGTGGGGGGCCTCAACAGTCAAAAACTTGAGTTTTTTTCCCCAATCAATGAGTTAGAATGGTGATAAAAGCACCAGAAAAGTCAAGGAACATGATCCTGACTGGGGTGCCGGCTTTGTCCAAGTGGGAGTAGACTCTGAGCACATCATCCACACTTATACAGTATGTGTCTGATAGACAAAGTGCAGAGGATCCAGATGTTCTTTTTATTGCAGTTGTCCACAGCTGGGATCCATGGTTGATCCATTCCTACAAATTCCACCCTATGGAAATTGCTGAGTTTTTAAAACATATTTGATCAGTCAAACAGAAAGATCTTCGTGTAAGCATTGCCTACAGGTAAAGATGGTATACTTGAACAAAAAACACAAGGAAAATATGCCTTTTCAATCATTTATTCAATAAAAATATGAATAGTCTACTGGGGGTAAAAGGTAAGTCTACCCTTGACCTCAGAAGCTGGTATTGAACCCTTTAGCAGAAATGGCTACTTGTAGGCATTTTGCATAACTGCCCACCAGTTTCTGACACTGACTGGGCGAAATGTTGGACTGCTCCTCCATGAAAAATTCCTTCAGTCGCAAGATGTAACTGGACTTTCTTGAATGTGTTTACATTTCAAATCCAAGCCCCCCTTCCCCCCCAACATTTTAATTGGCTTCAAATCAGGGCTTTGACTAGGCCGGTCCATGGCCCTCCATTTCTTCTTTCTCTTCTTTTCCTTGGTGGATTTCCTAGTGTGATTTAGATAGTGTGAGGTTTTTGAACTCTTTTGAGGCCCCACCCTCAACTGACGTATCTGTCAAGGGCTGCTTGTCTGTCGCTGAGGCAACCGCAGGTTCGCAGCACCAGATGCCAGATGTGCTGTTAGCATTAATTCAGCACTGTTATGTCAATTCAGTTGTTTAGGGGATTGTAAGTTTCTTCTGTGACCCTTCTGTGGCACCTCTACTTGGGGAACATTCCTTTAGCAGATTGCTGTGACAGAGTGCTCCCTCTTCATGAAGAGAAATTAAGAGACGCATGATTTCTGACTCAAAGAGGTCCTAATTGAGGTCAAAATTTCTTTCTTTTCTTTCGCTTGCCAACCCCCGGGACTGCACTACGCGTTAGCCTCTTTGCATTGTGCCGCTCATGTATGGGGATGCGGATGTACAATTTAAACAGATTTTCATTTTCATGGGAATTGTTACATATGCATAATAGACTTAACTATTTTACATTACAGCGAGTAATTATACATATTAAAAAATAGTAAAACGTAATAATTTAAAAGTAAATTATGTTTCATGTTGCGTTAGAGTTATTCATTAAAGAATACAATTTCGTTCTGTTTGGCTTTGAAATTAACACGCAAATACTTTTTAAACATACACTTTTACTGTAAAATTTCAGTAAAAATAATTCAAATTTTTGCCAATATTGTATTGAATTTTGATTCTATGTTTGGACTTTCATCATGACAATGCAATGTATAACTGCCCGTGAGAGAATTTAGTTTCTTTCACTCTGTTAAATAAAATGACTTTTTCGAATTGTTAATTGTCTTTGCAAAAGCTATTCTAACGGGAAACTGTTAACGTTTTAATACGAATGACATATCAAGATCTCCTTTGATGTCTAATGTTATCCGCAGAAGATGTACTACTTTACCTTTCTTGGATACATCCTTCTTTCTACAGTAATTCGGAAGACCAGACTGTGTTAACGGTTGTAGATATTCTTCATGATATTGATCACCACCAACTGTTTCAGCATAGTCTATTGACACGTATTTAACCAATTTGCTGTGTAACTGATTATCATTTTTGGCGTTAATTTGTTTGAGTTCCTCGTTTCTTGGTGCTAGGATTGCCCATGTACTCATTTTTTTATGGTGATAATCCTTCAGGATGAAATTCTTCAATAAGATTTGGACATAATACATCTTCTTTAATTGGGAACATAAAGTGAGGAAAACGTTAAAATTTATAAGAGCTGAGAGAGCAGGAACTGTGTCTGTCAAAAGCATTCACACGAACGAGAGGTGAGAGCACCGTGTGCATGGTTAAATATAATTGAGAGGAGGGCAGGACGAAAAAATCTAATGGCCAGAGTCTTGTCTCACAGGACTTGAAATTATCTCTTCAAAAAAGTCTTGTCTTGTTGCAGGATTTTTTTTATATATAATAGAGAGATATTTCCAGTTTATTTCTTCCACAAAGAATACTACAAATCATAAACAAAATAAATAGCAACACATACAAAATATATTGAAAATCTACAACAAAGGCACAAAAACACTGGAGAACTGGATGACAATGTGAGACCATCTGTCAGAAGCATGAAGCTCAACCAAAAGTGGGTTCTGCAGCATGACAATGACCCCAAAACATACCAGCAAATCCACCAATGAGTGGCTGAAAAGAAGGAAATGGAGAGTTCTGGAATGTCCAAGTCAAGGTCCAGATCTGAACCCAGCTGAGATGCTGTAGGGGGATTTGTAAAAAGGGCTTTGAATGCAATACATCCCTCAGGCTTCACACAATTGAAAAAAGTCTGCATAGAGAATTGGGAAGAACTTTCTCCCAGTTAATGTCAAAGACTACTGGACATTTCGAGGAAATGACTGGTTGAGGAGGCAACACCAGCTATTAGAGCATAATAGGCGGGCGCTCATTTCCTGTCATATCTGTTCATTTTTTATTTGACTAAATTATTGCAAATTGTTATTTGTTTAATTAATTACATTATTTTAATGTATAGATGTTGTGTAAATGAAGATCAAATCTTGTTGTGTCCACATTTGTTAAAAAACATAATTTCATGGGACGTTCCTGTTTAAGTGTTCACAATCCCTGACCAAATGATTATGTTATAATATACATATTGTATACTTTCTGACTTTCTCTTTGGACACTAAACACAAAGACTTGACATGCTCTTCTGTCAGAAATGATTACAGTGAAATGCCATTAAGGCGAAGCGCTGGCCTGTGAAACAGATAATGCTGTTTTTCAAGAGACTGACCTCGGCAGTCAAAGTTGCCTTTCCCATATTCCACTCTACGGCGCTGCTGCCACAGACCAGATGTGTTCTTGACATCCAGATGATGCTTTACATTAAAGTGCCTTCAAAATAACACGCAGTGTGCGGCCTCTTGGCTGTGACAGTTTTATAGATAATAGTATTGAGTTACTTCATTGTTTGATATGACAAGACTCTTGAAAGAAATGCAACTTTGCTATTGGAATAAAAAATATGACAAGTAGTTAAAGTCGTAAAGACGTCCACATCGCAGATGTGCTACTGGAGGTTTACTGCCACTGCAGTGCAGTGTATTGTCAAACAGAGCAAAGACAAGCAGGACAAACACACATCTTCTGGTTTGGATTCTGTAATCTCCATTTATAAGGAAGGTTTAAATAAATGTAATAAAATCTTTACAGCAATTTTTAAACTTATAATCATCAGTTTAGAGAAGCTCCTTCTCCCACACAATTTTCCAGTGTAGAGTTTCATGCACCCTAAAGGCCACAGGTCCAAGAAAGGAATTAGCCCTGGACTTGATGGCAGAGTGTTTAATGTGTCAAAGTGCACACACTCACTCACTGACTGATTGACTTACTCACTCACGTCCTCACTCAATCACTCACTAACTCGCCCACTCTCTGACTGACTTAGTGACTGACTCACTCTTGCACTCAATCACTCACCCACTCACTCACTCACTCACTGAAGGACTGATTCACTCACTCACTCTCAAGGAAGGACTGATTCACTCACTCTTAATCACTGACTCACCCAATGACTGACTGGCTCACTCACTCACTCACTCTTGCACTCAGTCACTCACCGCCTCACTCACTCACTCTCTAAATCACCCACTCACTGAAGGACTGATTCACTCACTCTCTCACTGACTGACTGACTGACTGACTTACTCACTCTCTCACTGACTGACTGACTCATTCACTCACTCTTGCACTCAGTCACTCACCAACTCACTCACTCACTCTCTGAGTCACCCACTCAATGGAGGACTTATTCACTCACTCACTCACTCACTCACTTAATCACTGACTCACCCAATGACTGACTGGCTCACTCACTCACTGCCTCACTCAATCACTCACTAACTTGCCCACTCTCTGACTGACTTAGTGACTGACTCACTCTTGCACTCAATCACTCACTCACTCACTGAAGGACTGATTCACTCCTTCACTCCCTCTCTGACTGACTAACTCACTCAGTTACTTTTGCTCTCAGTCAATCATTGACTCACCTACTCACTGAAGGACTGATTCACTCACTCTCTCGCTGACTGACTGACTGACTTACTCACTCACGTCCTCACTCAATCACTCACTAACTCGCCCACTCTGACTGACTTAGTGACTGACTCACTCTTGCACTCAATCACTCACCCACTCACTCACTCACTCTCTAAATCACCCACTCACTGAAGGACTGATTCATTCACTCACTCACTGACTGACTCACTTTTGTGCTTACTTACTCTCTTAATCACTGACTCACCCAATGACTGACTGGCTCACTCTCTCACACACTCACTGAAGGACTGATTCACTCTCTCACTGACTGACTGACTGACTGACTCACTCTTGCACTCAGTCACTCACCAACTCACTCACTCACTCTCTGAGTCACCCACTCAATGAAGGACTTATTCACTCACTCACTCACTCACTCACTCACTTAATCACTGACTCACCCAATGACTGACTGGCTCACTCACTCACTTCCTCACTCAATCACTCACTAACTTGCCCACTCTCTGACTGACTTAGTGACTGACTCACTCTTGCACTCAATCATTCACTCACTCACTCACTGAAGGACTGATTCACTCACTCTCTCGCTGACTGACTGACTGACTTACTCACTCACTCTTGCACTCACTCACTTAATCACTGACTCACCCAATGACTGACTGGCTCACTCACCCACTCACTCTCTGACTGATTCACATTGGCTTAACTTGGCGTTGTCAAACAACCTGACGCCCTGTTCCTCGCCCATATGGTGGACTCATATAATGAGCTGATTCCACACAAAAGTGAATCAGTCAGCACTCCTTTGCTCCATCATCATGTTGCCTTAAAGTGATTAAATGTAGCAGTTATGCTACAGCCAGGTTCTAAGTGTATTTAACTTTTTAATGTTTTTTGTGTTATTTTTGAAGTACCTTTCATGTTTCTATGCAATCTCGGTTATGTTGATTTATTATTTGGTACATGGGATTCAGAACATATTCAAATCCCTTCACTTTCTGCACACTTTATTGTTAGGATATACTCAATATCCCGTAATGACAAAGTGAAAATGCTTTCAGAAAGGTCTGCAATTTCATTAAAAATCGAAAAGTGAAATCTCTCATTTCTATAAGTATTCACACCCTTTGCTTTGCACTCCACATTGTGCTCAGGTCCATCTTGTTGCCTTGAATTCTCCTTGAGATGTGTCCAGAACTTGACTGATTGGACAGCCTTTAGAAAGGCACACATGTTTCTGTGTACAGAAGGTCCACAACTCACACGGCATGTCAGTATAAAAACCAATCCATGAAGTTCAAGGAACTCTCTGCGATCAAATTGTGGTGAAACACAGATCAGAGTCAAAGGGCTTCCATAGCTCCAAGTGTTCCCAGGAGCACAGAAGCTTCAATAATTGTGAAAAGGAGTAGTGTGGTAGAAAGTTGGGCTTTAGAGACCTTCAAAACTTGATGCTGTTTTGGACAATGAAGATGAACAGGATGGATTTCTATTCATTCAATCCATTCCATTAGAAGAGAGGTATGGGCATCATTTTGCTGTTTTACACAAACAATCTAATAGTTTACCAGACTAACACCATGAGTCATTTAAATAAAACAACTTCTAAAAACCCATTTTTTTGATGTGGTTCTACTGTAGGTACAGATTCCGTGCATACAGTGTGGGCACTGGAGAGTGCTCCTACGGTTCAAACCCCAACACAGACAGACAGAGGCACACAAGTTCAGCACAGGTTTTATTTTTCTATGTGGGAAACGCTTTCTCTCGTTTCCCACCTTCACAGCACAGTCAAGGTCAGCAAACACAGCACAATTCTCTTCTTTCTTTTTCTTTTCTCTCTGCCCAGCTCCACTCCTCCTGGTGAGCTTCGTCTCCCTTCCACCCGACTCTGGCTCCTGGAGTAGTGGCCGCTGGCTCCTTTTATAAGGCACCTGGAAGTGCTCCAGGTGCTCATCGACCTTCTTCGGATGTGGCGGAAGTGCTCAGGAACCAAGGGCTCAGAAATTGTCCAAGTGCCCCCGGCAGTGGCCAGGGCTCCCATGCTCTAAACCTGTGGCTCCACAGCAAACCAGGGGGGCTGCCCTCTAGTGTTCTGTGGGAGGTAATGTCCTCAACATGCTCTCTCCCTCAGTCCTTCTATTATACAGGCCCCAGCCGTCTGTCACAACAATTATCATATTCTTCAGGGATTTGCAATCATAACCTATCTCTACTTTTCTCTTCTTACTTTTCTGTTTTCTCTGTGGTGGCTTTCTGAGAGACCACCTCTGGTTAAAGTCCTTTGCAGCCATCTGTGATGTTCAAATGAAAGTGGATACCTTGACTATCCACGAGACCCACTGCATTGAATCAGCTAAGACAAAAAAACAAGAAACAATGAGGAGTGACTTTGGCACCTTTATGTTAGGTAGAATGCCCAGGTTGTGCTGGGTGGTCTTTTAGCTTTGAACCCCTGCAGATTTTGTTTTTTGTTGGTGTTGTTCATATCCAGCTTCTCTGAAGTTTATTTAATATTTTTTTCTGTCCTTAAAGCTATCCATCTTATCGTTGTACTCATCTTTAGAAAGCTAGGCAAAGTCTTTAAACATACTACCATATTCTGTCTACTAATTATATATTATGACATGGTGGACAGAATATGGTACTAGCGGCTTTGAAATTTTCGGGCAGCAACTTGATATCCCTATTTAATGGGCACAAAACTGTGCTTGATGGTGCCAGTAATGAAAAATTATGGCATAGAGGCAGGCTCATAAGCAAAAGATTCCCCTTAGGGTGGCTCGAAACTTGTTTCAGGTTAAGTTGCGGGTACAAAAGCAGATGGCTACCTCTGGGGACAGTTGTGTTTTATAGAACCAGAAGGGCGAGGCCAGCTCAGGGTGCTGTGGTTGGGTCACTTGTCCTCAGTTGGTGGTTTCTCAGAGCTGCAGATGCAGAGGGAGAAGCAGCATGAGCGCCCCCGCTTGTTCCATCATGGTACGGCTTACTTCAGCAGATCCAGAAAGAGGGATCTCCAGACGCACATACGTGACTATATCTTTTACTCTGTGAACCTGTGTTTTTTTTTATTCAATATTATTCTTTACTAATATAACACACATGTGCATGGGAGGCAGCTACAGGGCTCAAATGAGGGTAATTCCATGCCAGACAAGGGGGTGGCGGAGTACACTAACCCTTTCTCTCTTCCCCCTGCAAACCAGTTATGGGAAATTCCGCCTTTCCCAGATGATGTCATTTCCAGTTCCGGCCCGGTGACCTCACTTCCTCTGCCTGACTTTAAAACCACCATTTTGTTTCATATAAGTCCGTTGTCTTGAACTCAATATTGAAAACAATGATTTCACTGACCAAACTTTCATTATACAGGGTGGCAACCCAAAACCTTTCTATGGCGTTTTGTCCTTTCTTTTGACACTAAGTCAATTTGTTTTTCTTTTCTTGTGACCTTTCCCTTACACATCTTGTAAAATACAGCTACATCCTCTGTATGAAAATGTGCTATAGAAATAAATCTTGTTTAGATCATGAGGAAATATCTCTCTATTATAAACGAAAATCTGAAGACGAAACTACTCTTATTTCTCATTCATGCATTCATGTATTTATTTCTAGTAGGACTGACTACTGCAATGCGGTATTCACTGGCTGTTCAAACTGTTCTCTATACAGCCTCCAGTTAATCCAAAATGCTGCTGCAAGAATTATTACAAGAACAAGAAAATATGAACACATAACTCTTCTTAAATCCTTACACTGGCTCCTGGTTAAGTTTAGGGCAGATTTCAAAATCCTCCTTTTAACATATAAAGCATTAAATGGCCAAGGTCCGGCTTACTTGTCTGAATTTCTCATGACTTACAAACCAGAGCACAGATTAAGATCTTAAGATGCCGGTCTGCTTAGGACTCCAAGGATTAATAAAATAACAGCGGGAGGTCGAGCTTTTAGTTACAGGGCCCCTAAACTGTGGAGTGGTCTGCCTGCTACTATAAGAGATGCCCCTTCGGTCTCAGCTTTTAAATCCCGGCTGAAGACTCACTACTTCAGTTTAGCACACCCTGACTAGAGCTGCTGATTAACTGTACAGACTGCATCTCTGTTGTTAGTCATTAGCACTAAAACATAAGTAACATGATAGTTAGAATTGAATACTAACCCTCACCTATTCTGTTTCACTTCTTGGTACTCAAATGTGGCACTTGGTGCCACAGCCCACCTGCCAAGTTGTTTTGCCTGCCTAAGGTAAAGTCATCCCTGATGGAGGATCGCAGGAACTTTGGGGCAGAGGGGTCCTTTCATCGAATTAGTGCTATTTCAACTGTGGAATGGCCAAATGGGGGAGGCAGCTTGATGAATGAGGTCTCCAGGACAAATCCAAATCATATGTGATATCATCTATTGTTAAATTCTGTTCTGTACTTCCAAAAGTTTTATTTTTATACTGTATTAAGGATTTTTTCTGTTCTGTGTATTGTGTTGTATTGTATTGACCCCCTTCTTTTTGACACCCACTGCACGTCCAACCTACCTGGAAAGGGTCTCTCTTTGAACTGCCTTTCCCAAGGTTTCCTCCATTTTCTCCTTACAAGGGTTTTTTTTGGAATTTTTTTCTTGTCTTCTTAGAGAGTCAAGGCTGGGGGGATGTCAAGAGGCAGGGTCTGTTAAAGCCCATTGCAGCACTTCTTGTGTGATTTTGGGCTGTACAAAAAATAAATTGTATTGTATTGTTTTCATGTAGATGTTTTTGTCAGACACAGTTCCTGCACTCTCAACTCTTATAAATTATTATGTTTTCCTCACTTTAAGTTCCCAATAAAAGAAGACTTAATATGTCCAAATCTTATTGAATAATTTCATTCCAAAGGGTTATCAACAGAAGAAATGAGTACACGGGCAGTCCTAGCACTGAGAAACGATGAAGTCAAACGAATTAACATGAAAATTATTGATTGGTTACATGGCAAATTGGTTAAATGCGTATCAATAGATTATGCTGAAATAGATTATGGTGGTGATTGTGTGGAAGATGAAACCATCAACTTACAATATCGCGGAGAATATCTACAACCGTTAACACCATTTGGTCTTCCACCGGCCAAATTATTGTTGAAAGAAGGATGTATCGTAATATTATTACATAATTTATGTCTGAGTGATGGGCTATGCAATAGGACAACATTAGTTGTATTCAAAATTGGTCGAAAAATTCTGACATGTAAACTTTTAACAGGTGACAAGAAAGGTAATGTAGTTCATCTTCAGGGGACAGCATTAGACACCAAAGGAGATCTTGATATGCCATTTGTACTAAAACGTTTACAGTTTCCTGTTAGAATAGCTTTTGCTATGACAATTAACAGATCACAGGGACAAACATTTAAAGTCGGTTTATTTGAGAGAAAGAAATGATATTCATTCATGGGCAGTTATATGTTGCATTGCCACGATGCAAGTCCAAACATGGAATCAAAATTAAATGCGATATTGAAGAAAAGTTCATTCAAAAAATAGTTTTTACTGAAATTTTACTGTAAAAGTGTCAGTTTAAAAAGTATTTGAGTGTTCATTTCAAAGGCAAACAGAACAAAAATATATAACGCAACTAATACCTCTAACGCAACATGAAACATAATTTTCTATTAATTTATTATATTTTACTATTTTTTACTATGGTTAATTACTCACTGTAGTGTAAATTAGTTAGTTCCATTATGCATAGGTAACAATTCCCATGAAAATAACAATCTGTTTAAATTGTATATTCGCTTCCCCATATGGGAGTGGCAGAGCCGCAAAATGGCTAGCGCGTAGCACCCGCATGGGGGTTGACAAGCAAAGCGAGCAGAGGGCAGAGCCCCCTAGTCTTTCAAAACTAAATTAAAAATTACAAAGAAGGTAGAATCTGGCCAAAAGAAATGCCATTAGTTAGCACCTGATCATGAATAGAGTCAGTGAAGAGCGTGGATGTTGTGAACTGGGGAGTCCCAAAAGCATAAAAGCTTTGCAAGCACTTACAAGGGGGGAATACCATCAAACCCCAACTAGATACCAAAAAGAAACAGAAAAATTTATACAAATAAAAAGCTTATTTAATCAAAGGCCCTGAAATACTGGATGATCCCCAGAGCTCAAAGGATTTCCCTGAATAGACAAGGCTTTGACAGTAAACAAAGTCCCAAAACAGAATCCACAGACGTAGTCAAAAACAGAGTAGGAATTCAAAAAATCAATAAACACATTCCCAATAAAAAATCATCATAGTCACAAGCAGAGCATAGGTTCAAAAATCCGGAAAATCAAAAGGCACAGATACTCACACCAAACTCTGTACTCCCTATCGTGTTCGAAATGAACTATGGAAGACCCTCCCATAAATAGGGTAGAGGACGATTCCCGGTTGTGATTGACAGCTGGCCCCACCCCTCAGGGAACCTCTCTCAAAACACAAGGGACATAACCTAGGCCAGTTTCCGTTACAAATAAACATAAAGAAAAATATACATAATAAACAAAAGAAGCATTCATGCAAATAAATAATACAAAATTAGAGAAAACAAACCAGAAACATGACTTGGAAACCAAACCAGTGGAGAAATGCTGGCGAAAACATGACAGTGGAAGAGAGGCGTGGATGGAGAGCACCTTCCTTCGGGCACTTCTGAGAAAATTCTCTTCATTTAAAGTCCAGTGTTCTGGATTCATGGCCAATGGTGAGTCTTCTTAACAATCCAGATTTCGATCGTCTCACATTCATGGGAAAATTGAGTCAGATGGTGTTGCCTCTTAGTTAAAAGAGGTGCAAGATGAATGTCTAGACCAGAGAAAGACACACTCAGAAGTGCATTTCTAATGCTGTTTATTCACTGACCCCATTCAACTAACTTCACGTACAGCACTCACTACTCACACCTTCCCCTGAAGACGTCAGAAGTCCCAAAAGACGCAGACCACAATAATCGATAACTGAACATAAAATAGTTGGTAAAAGCATTACTGAATTATCACATACAACACAGGAGTGGGCAGACTTTTCTCTCTGAGGGCCACATGGACATCACTAAGGTCTCTAACCGGCCACATGTGACAAAAATCTAAATTTTCTAAATAATGATCGTTATTTTCACACAAAAATACATGTATTAGTGATATAACAATATAACTTTGGTACACAAAGAAAGAGGCAAATAAAATTAGCTTTTGACTAGAATTCACATTCTGATAAATTACTTCGAAACTTAACGTGCTTAGTTTGAAATTTTCTCTTCAAATTGAGCTCCTTGAAAACAGCAACACTGTCATGTCATATTAGGCACACTGTTTTACTTTCAACAAAATACTTGCATGTCCATTCCTTTTAAAAACACTCATCCATCCATCCATTATCCAACCTGCTATATCCTGACTACAGAATGGGGGTCTGCTGGAGCCAATCCCAGTCAAAACAGGGCACAAGGCAGGAAACAAATCCTGGGCAGAGCGCCAGCCCACTGCAGGGCACACGCACACACACACCAAGCACAATTTAGAATCGCCAATGCACCTAACCTGCACGTCTTTGGACTGTGGGAGGACACCCATGCAGACACGGGGAGAACATGCAAATTCCATGCAGGGAGGACCCGGGAAGCGAACCCAGGTGTCCTTACTGCGAGGCAGCAGCGCTACCCACCACGCTAATTTGCCGCCCACATTGTAAACAAGCCTCCTCATTTATTCACATGTTCAAAAACACACACTGGTTTTGTATTTAATTTGTCATTTTTTTGTAATAAAGTCATGAAAGTTTTAAACTTGTGTGTATGCCATTCAAATTGATGTTGCTGTCATTTTGTTAACAAAATCAAAAAGATTTCAAATTTATGTGTGGGCCACACAAATTGACATCACGGGCCGCATGTGGCCTGGTGGTCACAGTTTGTCCAGCCTGGGTCTAGACAGTGAACAAGACAGGTGAGAGCACATGGAGCTGCATGGAAGGAACAATAGCAGTAGCAGCATTATACAAGCCCTGTGACACGAATATAAGGCTGACCCCCTCACGGTCAATTACAAAACATATCCACATTCCGCCTATGTTAAATCTACAGCTGATAATGATGTGTTTTCATAATGGACTAACATCCTGGAATGCATCTACTTTGTTAACTGAGGTATTGCTGTACATATTTTTTCAAAATTGGCTCCTACGTGTTCAATTATTTTTTAAATACAAGATATTCTTTTATAGTTATTTGCCTATACAACAGTCTTTCCCAACTTGTGGGCCATAGCCCACTTATGAATCCAACAATTGTGCTTGGCCCACAGCAGCAGCATCATAGGCCAATCTTTGTGGACCTCCCCAAACCTCTGCGCTAACAATGGTGTTCAATTCACCACGGAGGAAAAACTTTGGAGATAATGCTTGATTCATCTAATGCTCTGGGGCCTCATGTATAACACCGTTCTTAGAATTCACACTAAAACATGGTTTATGGAGAAAAGTGGAAATGTGCGTACACACAAAAAAATCCAGATGCATTAATCTGTGTGTTCACCAACTTCCACATTCTTCCACTCCACAAATCCCGGTCATTGTGAAAAGTAATGCATGTGCACGCGCCTGCCATCCCACCCTGTCTTCTCCCAGAATTACGCCTCTTTGAATATGCAAATCAATATAAATAGCCCAGCATTCTGTGAAAAGGCAATGGCAAAAGCACGGGGGAAATAGAAGAATTTTAGTGATTACCAAGTGAAGACACAGAAAAACGGATTATTTGTTGGTTTAAACAGTGGTATAAACAACAAAAGGAAGTTAATCGATTAACATAGAGTGTCCGAGAAACTCAAAAGTTCAAGTACACAAAGTCGCACTGTGCTCAAAATAAAAAAGAAGTTGTCAGATATCAAACTCGCCGTGAAAAGGCGAGTCGTAGCCCACCATCTGAGTGTCATATGGAAGCTTATTAGGGTACAGAGAAAAGAAAAAAAAATGGGACACAGTGGGAAAAAAAGCTCAAAATGTCAACTTTAAATTTCTACTTTAATCACATAGGTTATTTTGTCATTAAAGTAGAACATCATAAAAATCATCTTAAAATCATTTAATTTATTTGTTTCTCAGATATGTACAGTGCATTCGGAAAGTATTCACAGCACATCACTTTTTCCAAATTGTGTTATGTTACAGCCTTATTCCAAGTGGATAAAATTCCTTTTTTTCATCATATTTCTACACACAACACCCCATAATGACAACGTGAAAAAAGTTTACTTGAGATTTTTGCAAATTTACTAAAAATAGAAAAAATTGAGAAATCACATGAATATAAGTATTTACAGCCTTTGCCATGAAGCTCCAAATTGAGCTCCGGTCCATCCTGTTTCCCCTGATCATCCTTGAGATGTTTCTGCACCTTAATTGGAGTCCACCTGTGGTAAATTCAGTTGATTGGACACAATTTGGAAAGGCACACACCTGTCTATAGAAGGTCCCACAGTTGACAGTTCATGTCAGAGCACAAACCAAGCATGAAATCAAAGGAATTGTCTGTAGACCTCCGAGACAGGATTGTCTCGAGGCACAAATCTGGGGAAGGTTACAGAAAAATTTCTGCTGCTTTGAAGGTCCCAATGAGCACAGTGGCCTCCACCAACCGTACGTGGAAGAAGTTCGAAACCACCAGGACTCTTCCTAGAGCTGGCCGGCCATCTAAACTGAGTGATCGGGGGAGAAGGGCCTTAGTCAGGGAGGTGACCAAGAACCTGATGGTCACTCTGTCAGAGCTCCAGAAGTCCTCTGTGGAGAGAGGAGAACCTTACAGAAGGACAACCATCTCTACAGCAATCCACCAATCAAGAATGTATGGTAGAGTGGCCAGACGGAAGCCACTCCTTAGTAAAAGGCACATGGCCGCCCACCTGGTGTTTGCCAAAAGGCACCTGAAGGTCTCTCAGACCATGAGAAACAAAATTCTCTGGTCTGATGTGACAAAGATTGAACTCTTTGGTGTGAATGCCAGACGTCACGTTTGGAGGAAACCAGGCACCGCTCATCACCAGGCCAATACCATCCCTACAGTGAAGCATGGTGGTGGCAGCATCATGCTGTGGGGATGTTTTTCAGCGGCAGGAACTGGGAGACTAGTCAGGATAAAGGGAAAGATGATTGCAGCAATGTACAGAGACATCCTGGATGAAAACCTGCTCCAGAGCGCTCTTGACCTCAGACTGGGGCGACGGTTCATCTTTCAGCAAGACAACGACCCTAAGCACACAGCCAAGATAT
This sequence comes from Polypterus senegalus, assembly GCF_016835505.1. Taxonomy (NCBI): domain Eukaryota; kingdom Metazoa; phylum Chordata; class Cladistia; order Polypteriformes; family Polypteridae; genus Polypterus; species Polypterus senegalus. The sequence goes on from NC_053157.1 coordinate 16,722,431, forward strand.
CAAAGGAGTGGCTTCAGGACAACTCTGTGAATGTCCTTGAGTGGCCCAGCCAGAGCACAGACTTAAATCTGATTGAACATCTCTGGAGAGATCTTAAAATGGCTGTGCACCGACGCTTCCCATCCAACCTGATGGAGCTTGAGAGGTGCTGCAAAGAGGAATGGGCGAAACTGGCCAAGGATAGGTGTGCCAAGCTTGTGGCATCATATTCAAAAAGACTTGAGGCTGTAATTGCTGCCAAAGGGGCATCGACAAAGTATTGAGCAAAGGCTGTGAATACTTATGTACATGTGATTTCTCAGATTTTTTTATTTTAAGGAAATTTGCAAAAATCTCAAGTAAACTTTTTTCATGTTGTCATTATGGGGTGTTGTGTGTAGAATTCTGAGGAAAAAAATGAATTTAATCCATTTTGAAATAAGGCTGTAACATAACAAAATGTGGAAAAAGTGATGCGCTGTGAATACTTTCCAGATGCACTGTAAGTGTTCTTCTATGTGCTCTGTGTGTGTGAATCACTATTGGCTTCTTAAACTGGCTTTCTCTTCCTCTGACAGGACACAGAATCCATTACATTTGTGATATTATAGCTCTCTGAATAATTAAAATACTGAGATGTATTCTTGATATCATTTTCATAATGATAGGAATGAAAGCATTTTATTAAGCATGGCGCAGTGATAGTGACACACTGGTGCCTCGTCCAGAGACTGCCTCATGCAAGATGCTTGCTGCACCGTGAGCGACCTTTGATGAAATCATTTATTGTAGCAGTACTGCCTTCCTCAAACGTACTAACCCCCAATTCCTGTCATTCCTTTTCTTTCTCCAAATGCCCAATTGCCACACAATCAGCTCTGTAACAGACGTTAAGCCATCTGTAAGTTTAGAATGCCGATTCTTCAAACTTTTAAGGAACACTGAAATATCTTCATAGCACATGTTTACATATTCTATCCATTTATGTTTCCAGTGTTGTGCCAGGCCCAGTAAGAATACAGCGCGAGATAGGAACAATCTGTGAACGGAGCACCAGCTCCTCGCTAGTGCTGCAACACTGTGTCCTCCAGCCATCCATCCATTATCCAACCCACTATATTCTAAGTACAGGGTCACGGGGGTCTGCTGGAGCCAGTCCCAGCCAACACAGGGTGCAAAGCAGGAAGTAAACCCCGGGCAGGGAGCCATCGCACCACAGGGCACACACGCACACCAGGGACAATTTAGGATTGCCATTACACCTAACCTGCATGTCTTTGGACTGTGGGAGGAAACCGGAGCACCCAGAGGAAGCCCACGCAGCGAGGACCCGGGAAGCGAACCCGGGCCTTCTAAATGCGAGGCAGCAGCGCTACCCACTGCTCCACCCACACCGTGTCCTCACATGTTTAATTATCAACAATATAGATTATTTAAATGATGTTAACATTTTATCTGTATAATGTAATAAACATATCTTTAAATGATATCATTATCATATGTAAATACGCGCTTTATAAAGTGGCACAGGTGGTGCAATATTATAACTGTATCGCAAGTTTACAGTGAGGTGATTGTACTAATAAGTACAAGGCGTTCTACAAGGAGCACTTGATGGACTGATTGAGTGTGTTTAGAGTTCTTGAGATGAAACTGTTTCTGAACCATGAGGTCCGTACAGGAAAGGCTCTGAAGTGTTTGTCGTATGAGAGCAGTTCAAATAGACAACATGGCTGAGGCAGCGTGTGCTTGGTGCTGTATACGGATAATTCTCTTTCCAGTCAGCTGCTGTAGAGCTGTGATTCACACTCAGATACAGTGATTTAAATACTCCAAATGATGCAGTGAGAGTAATATGGAAAGAGATAACCCGCTGTGGCAACCCCTAATGGGAGCAGCTGAAAGAAGAAGAAGAAGGTGCAGTAAAAGTAACAACGCTAAAGCAGCTATGGTATTTGGAATAGTTTGACCATTCAGTGCACCATTCTATTGTTACAGGTTAATTACAATCAGATGCCTTAAACTAATAAACAATATGTGGTTAATTTCAGTGTATTTGATAATGCCACGTCAGGGATCTAAAAAAGAAAGGGAAACCACACTGGAACAGAAGCACTGCTTTGATGCTGGGTGCCGCCAGTTTGCAAATGTGAGCGTGGAACATGCAACATTTTTGTGCGTATGCACCGTTTACGCATGAGGCCCTTGGTGATTGTGTGGTGATTGCTCTGATAATTACACTCGATTCATCAAGCGGGACAAGCCTTCTTTCTTTCATCCTTCCCTTGTGGTTCACACTAAATTCTTGGAAGGATGGAACCGGGGAGAGTGGGTCACTGGTGTGTGAAAAACTAGGTCACGACACCACAAAGGTTGGGAAGCACTGCTCTAGAGGTTGGACAGATCTAATTATAGAATCTTTATTATCATTCTTTATGTCCTGATATGTAAAACCTCAGAATTAAAAGAAGTTCCACTTGTTTTTCACATGAGTGAATCAGTGGACAAAAACATTTTCTAGCAATCCTTTTATTGCAGCTCGATCATATTTATCATCTGGGAGCACAGATCATTTCTTATCCAGCACACTGATAGTCCCATACTCTGACATCTATATAAGACATGGTGAATCACAAATTAATCACCCGTTGCTGGCAGCATTTGGCCTTCAAGGACGCCGATATGAAGCTACATTCTCTAATTTGTTCCAGGGTGTGAAGGATGTTTAGGGAATCATGATAAAGACCCCTTGGAAAGTATAACACACACCATGCAGGATTTCATAGATTTATAATGTAACATCTGCAGATTCACTTGCCTGTGCCAGGAATTAAATTTGTCATGGTAAGTATTAAGTCAATCAGCTGCCCTTTTGAAATATTATCCTTTTCCATTTTATAGGTGTGCATATGACACATTTCTAAGTGATGTGGTCACACTCCTGATTGTAAATATGCTGTGTAGTTGCCCTTATTTTACCTCAATGACCTATACCCATTTTTCCACAAATGTCAAGTTCTTAACGTATGAGATGTTTTACTCGGCTTAGGTGAGAAAGCAAATAAAATGTATGAGTCCAGACTGCAAAAATTAATCTGATCAACCATACCTGAAGAAAATGAAGCACACCTAACAGAGTATCTATAAATAAAGTATTCACCCCTTTGGAAGTTTTCACATTTTATTGTTAGACAACATTGAATCACAATGGATTTAATTTGTATTTTGAGACTGTTCAACAGAAAAGGACTCTTTAATGTCAGAGTGAAAACAGATCTCTGCAAAGTGGTCTAAAGTCAAAGTGCCTTGAACATGGGAAAGATGGTACGTAAAAAAAAGTATTACTGTATTACTATTATTATTACAAATATAAACAAATATAAATTACAAATATATTAGCAGTCCCTGCTAATATGACACAACCTAAACCATCACTAGTAAGGCCAATTGGTTTTCAAAGTCACACTTCTGTTGCTGTGAAAACTTCAGAGGCCTCTATAAAATAAGATTGTAAATAACTCTTATCAATCAGCCTCTTATCAATCTTTATTACCTAAAACTTAACCTGGGGTGCGATTTCTGAAAGTTTTGCAGCGCCAAGTACTTCATTATCTCGTACTTCATCTCGTTCTTCTAATTAATGAATGACCCACTCAAAATCTATAACATCGTTCCTTATTTGGTCTCTTGTCTGGGACTGAACCACTGAAACGCAGAGGTCATCCAAAGAGAAACACAATAAACACACTAACGCTCATATTTGGACAATGTAATAATAATCATAATAATAACAAGTATGTTGCAATATAAATATAAAATGATGATCTGAGTTATCAATTAGCGTGAAAGGGTGTAGCAGTCACGGAGGTGTCTGAAGATGGGGATTTGCTTATTTTATTGTTGGGTCCCCAGGAACACACCCAGTATTGACAGGGAATTGAGACACTCACACACAGAGACACTGATAAGTGGCACAATGCATCAATAAATAAACAATCAATCAATCAAATTTATTTATAAAACACATTTAAAAACATAATGAAATATATTAATGAAATGATGAAAAAGGAACACATAGTTGATGTGTGATTGAAACACACTGTGAACAGCTTTCTGAAGCAATGTAAAGTTTTGTCCTGCCAGTTTCCTGATGAAGTGTGAGGTGTGAAGTGATTGAGAGCACTCTGGCAGACAAAGACATATCCAATCACGAACAGGTGAGCACAGAACAGCACATACTTCCAGACAGAAACTGTAATCCAAGATGGACAAGTCATAATCCAATTGTGTGTATGAGGTGTATTAACAAACAGACCAACGACCACAATCTCTTCCACGTCTTTTAGGTTCCTTTGTAAAGGGTCGGCCCGCTCAATCTTCTTCACAGCAGTCCCTGCGCCATCTGAAGCTGTCCAATAGTGTTATACTGCTTGGGGCCACTGGGAGATGTAGGACATTTTAAGTAGCGCTGCTACGAGGGGCTTTTTGTAGCTTTAACAATGGTAGACCATTTGAGTACATAATGAATTAAGTAATCAAATTCACTATTTAACCAGTAAGAATACTTTAAAGTTGGAAAGTGAATTGGACCTCCAGAGAATAGTGCAGCTTAACCAGAGATGCCATTTAAGACAGTGCCAGCCAAGAAGCCAACTTGCCGGTCAAAAGGTTGTTATGCAGGAAGACATGAATCCGTTGAACCATCTCATTAACCAACAATTAGAAGAAAAATACAGGCAACCCAGGGGTGAAACAATAACACTCCTTGGTCTAGTGCAGAAGGAACACACCTGAATTTTGCCCTCTCTTCCACTGTGTGACAAATCTCCATTTATCTGCCATCAGTCCTGCTGACCATTGTCATGGAAACTTTTTCCTCTGTATTCAAAGAAGGATGTCTCAGAGCCCAGATGAGAATACAGAACATTTCTTTATTTGCACAGTTATGTACAAATGTCTCAGTCCATGGAATGATCCATCAATTAACACTAGAATCCCTGAAGCCTACAAATAAAGTGATAATCCCAGGCCACCTTAAATCCCTTCACACCTCTTCATCAGCATCTTTGTTTTGCAAATGTGTTAATCAGCACAAGCGACCTGCTATCCCATCCTCAACACCGCCGTATTTCAAGCTGGACAAAAAATTCTCCCAGCTCAAGTCTGTTTATCTGGGTATGAGGTATTTGGAATTGTACAGGCTAAATAATATATTGTTGTTTGGAACACATACATTTCATGTGTGTTCCGTGTCTACAACAATCTGTGTAAGTGTAGGATGACAGAAAATGCGAGGCAAGACATGTTGAACATTTAACTAAAACAGATTTTTTTTTTCATCTTATAGTACTAATGAAAAAAATTTGACATGAAGCGTATAATCTGTCAAGTCCAAATATCAAATAAACACTTTCACAAAAGATATAAAAACACTAGTGTGCTTCTATTAAAGAATATAATCAAAGAAAATGTTACTGTCAATGAGTAAAAACCCAGGCCGAAATATCAATCCACACAAAGTAGACTTGGCTGGTGCATGGGTAAGAACTGCCGCCTCATAATTAGGAATTAAAACAAAACTGAGTGCCATTATGAACAATGTTGCACATCCCCTATGTAACACACTAACCCCGAGGACTATCAGCCAACAAATTATTCAGCAGAAGTGTGTGAGAAAACGTGACGGGGGGCTCCTTTATAACAACAACAATACACACGCATAATGTCTCACCGGGACAGGGACTGCCAAATCAAAGGTTTTCTTTTTTTTTAATTTTCTTCCTTTTTAGTTGTCCTGGTGTGTGTTCAGACTTGGTCTATCTATCTATCTATCTATCTATCTATCTGCCCTATCTATCTATCTATCTATCTATCTATATATGCTTCATCTATCTATCTATCTATCTATCTATCTATCTATCTATCTATCTATCTATCTATCTATCTATCTATTATGTAGTCCCTCATATTATCTATCTATCTATCTATCTATCTATCTATCTATCTATCTATCTATCTATCTATCTATCTATCTATCTATCATATAGTGCTTTTCATATCTATCTATCTAAATTTTAAAAAATAACTAGCCTACTCTTTTGTTTCATAATGGAGCTAATCAGTATTGAGGTCCCAACATCAGAAAAAGCTTTAAAACTTACCAAATACATTCACTTTGAAGTAGCAAAGGTTTTGAATTAAGAACAGTGCCTTTTTGTTTCTGAGACATGCTTGTAACAATAAAAGACCTCTGCAGATAATGCATATTGCCCATAGTAGGCCGTTGCCCATTGTGCTATCCTTCCACATTGTTTAGTCCATCCTGGGTTTTGCTCCGTGGTTACCAGAATGCCATCCCTGGAGAAGCCCTTTCTGTAGCCTCTTCTTCCTGCAGCCTTGTCTTGGCATAGCAGGAGAATATCACTGCTCCTCAGCTGTGCTTCGTATCTGCTTGCCTCCGGGCCAGATATGGGAGCAGGACCCACCCCGGCAGGGACAGCTGTTGGTCCCTCACATGGGCTTCAGTTTCATTTTGCTTTCTACCTTTTTTTTTGTTTGTTTTTGTTTTATTTTATATGATCATTTCCTATTTTTTGCTCAAAACATTTATCTGCCAGTTCACTGACAGAGCACTGATCATGTAATTCCTAATGGCCCTGCGTAATTGTTAGACTCTCAGTTAGGATTATTTTGCTTCTTCACATTCTCTTCTGTTTTCATGCTTTTAATCATCAGAAATTCTTTTTTGTACATCCTGATTCATTTCACTTAATTTTCGGAATTTTCCAGTGGTTATTTTGGTTGTTATAAATGTATCTGGTTATTTTTCATGAGTGCCACCATGTTGATGATGACAATGGCATTTGATGATAACCACAATAGCTGGCAGCTGTTAAAGCACATCCACACACTCACAGCAAAGCCATGACCTGTGATCACTTTGAGCAAATCCAGAAAAAAAAACAATAAAATACAACAGTTACAACTTTGCTTTGACTAGAAACATCGAAGAATGTTTTGGTTTTGGTAAAAGGCAAATGAAAGCAGAAGGAATAACTGGTTTAATTAGTAGTTGGCTTTGACTAAGAATAATGAATAACATTTTGGTTTTAGTGACAGGCCCTTTTTTGATTTATGTTCTCCAGATCCCTTCATGCTGGACGACTGTTCTTTTGGCTTGTATTTAAAATAACCACATTTTATCTTGGCCGCTGAAACCACCCAAAAGTCTGTTAAAAATAAAAAAAGTAAAGGCAAAAGTGAAAGCAACAATTAAGAACCAGAGTGACACCAGAAGCTATAGAGAAGAAGCACCCCTCAAATGCCTGGAAAAGCAAGTATAGACGTAGTGGTAAATTAGCAAGTTAGAGTGCAGTAAATGCTTTTACCTGCTAATAGCAGATGCCATTTGTGTTGTGACACTCAAGAGTTCCCAAGTATATAAGTCCTGAACAGTTCCAGAAAATGCCCGCTAGAGGGGAGAAATCCCATCAAGCAACACAGAAGGCCACAAAGAATCTTTATTAAATAAAAGATTTAGTCTTAAAGAAAATTCTCTGAAATAACAAGAAGCTTCATGAAGCACAAAAAAAGGCAAAAAGGTATTGCCAGCAATCCAAGGTGAACAATAAATCTGATTACAGTAACACAAGGAAGGGTCAGAAACAGAGCAGAAAACATGACAAGCCAATGCAGAGACGCAAAAACACTCCCTAGCGACTCCCTAGTGAATTTGAATGAACCGTCAGGAACTGTGGGAAACTCTCACCTTTATAGGGCAGTCCCTGGAGGTGATAGGCGGAGGGTCCCGCCTCTTGGGGCACCACCCACAAAACACAAGGAACATAATAAAGGCATTGATACAATGACAAAAATAAATACCAAGAAAAATACAAATAAATGTTGTGGTCACCAGATGGTGCTGCAGCTCCCCAAACTCCCGACACAAAGGCTCAACACAAGCTCTCTATGTGCAGACGATTTTTATTATGTGAAGCTCTTACATGAGTAATCGTTTCCCACACCTTAACAACAACTCTAAATCTCTGACGTTCAATCTGTCATTTCCCCTCCGCTCCTGCAGGCAAGCTTTGTCTTCCTCCTCCTAACTCTCGCTCCCTGAACTGCGGAAAGGCTACTCCTTTTATCTAACATCCAGGAGTACTTCCAGCATTGTGAAACTATGACTTTCTGGGTAAGGCAGGAGATAGACAATGCAGGTCTCGCCTATTCCCTCAATGCCCTGTGGCAGCACCCACAAAACCTAACAGGGCTGAGCCAATGAACTACAGTTCCCAATGTGCCCTGTGGGAATCTGTGTTGGTACCATAACCCGGGGTTCTGCCATTTTGGGGGAGACAATACCCTGAGTGAATTGTCTTCCCACAACATTGGTGTCCTGCGTGGTAAATAAAATTAATGCCAACAGAATTGAAAATAGACAAAGAAGACATAAAAAGAAGATTTGATCCACAACCAGGGCAGGAACCCTTGCTCAAATATAACAGTTTAAAAACAATAGCCTTACTAAGGCTTAAAGTTGGTACAAAATGAAAAAAAACTGTTGCCATGGTTCTATTTACCTACATACTTTGAGCTGTTTCTGCTTAGGGATGTTTGATAAGCATGTATGCTATTGTGGCAACTAGAGCGGCCATAACCCCCTGAAATGCCTTTGGCCTTATATAAGGTAAGCACATTGACACCAGTACCTGAGGAAGTGTGGTTGCTAACATCCTCTTTTTTTTCACCTGCAGACCAGACAAATCCCATAATGCTCCCTGACTTCACTTCTGGTTTTGCTCTGGAAATTCTGCCATTTCCACCCAGTGGGAATTTAAAATAATTGAAGTTGCAGAAAGCCATTGACAAACCACACATCCACATCTGCCTCACTAAGAATGTTGCTGATCTGTTGGACACTCGTTTAGGGGGCTTAAAAGGAGTGCAAAAAGGAAAGGCAGAGAAAAAAAGGAGAGATGAGTTTAAATTGATTCATACATCTGTATTTTGTTATTTAAAAATTATAAGGTTATTAGAAAGCATTTAATTGGAAAATATAGGTATTTCTAGTTGCAGTTTTTCTTTTCCCCCTTTCTGCATCACGCTCCAGTCCAAATGGTGGTGGTAATACACCTTAAGTTTGCCAACTGCCATTAAACAAAAGAAGACGGAAAAAAAGGATCGATACTAAACATCGTCTTTATGGCAGAGTCTTTCCAAGTCCAGGTAGGAGATTTGCCTCACTTAAAGGTCGAAACCCTTTCCCTGTCCTTGGGCTCGTATCAGACAATGATTATTAGGAAGAGGTTCAGAACCTAACAGTATAGTGTGACATCAACAACCTGGTCTTAAATACCAAAAGTTATTCTGGTCCTTAGGGATCACTAAAAAGGCCAATCACAGTCCAATAACAATCAGTGCAGAAGCTATGGAGAGAGCTTCCAACTTAAAATGATTTAAGAGTCACCATCTCAAAGGACCCATCTAAGGCGGACAAGACCGGAGGTCTTGGGCAGACAGCTAACTTCCCCAAGAAGCTGCTGGTCAGTTTCTATATACAGTAATCCCTCCTCGATCACGGGGGTTGCGTTCCAGAACCCCCCGCGATAGATGAAAATCCGCGAAGTAGAAACCATATGTTTGTATGGTTATTTTTATATATTTTAAGCCCTTATAAACTCTCCCACCCTGTTAACATTATTAGAGCCCTCTAGACATGAAATAACACCATTTAGTCAAACGTTTAAACTGTGCTCCATTACAAGACAGAGATGGCAGTTCTTTCTCACAATTAAAAGAAAGCAAACATATCTTATCTTCAAAGGAGCGCCGTCATAAAGGAGCGCCGCCAGGAGCAGAGAATGCCAGAGAGAGCGCTCGGAAAGAAAAGCAAACGATCAAAAAATCAATACGTGCTTTTAAGTATACAGAAGCACCGCGATAAAGCGGCATTTTGTAGAGGAGCATCCGTGTCCTCTGTGCAAACAGCCCCTCCGTCAGGCAGAGAATGTGAGAAAGATAGAGAGAAGCAAACAAGCACCGCGCGGGAAGCATATCTTATAGCATTGAGGAGTTTTAGTCAGTGTTGCCAACTCGTCAGTAAGGAAAGTAGCTATTGGCTGTCGTAGAAGTCGCTAGAAGTCGCTAGATGACGTCATCACGTAATTTGCATAATGCACGCTGCACATGCAAGTTATTTGCAAATTCAGAAACCGAAAGTAAGAGACAATTCTGTCATATGGCTTTCATAAAGTTACGTGACACTTATTTGAAGCTTGAAATAAATGGCAGTTTGTTTTGTGTGAAACTATTGTAATGCTTTGCCTTTTGTGTATGTTTCTGAGTTGACATGTGTTTTTTTATATCGCAAAGTTTGGCATAAAAATCCGTCTAGCAATACAGGCAGTATGCCCATGTATTATCTCCAATAAAAGGCTTCAACCATCCTTTGAATTCAGAATTTGATTCCCACTCCTTTCTGAATTTCTGAGAGTATAGTTTTGACTGAGACATGATGAACTAGCGAGCTATATGTTTATGCTAAAGTCACAGAGAAGCACACACACAGTGGATGAGGTAAGTAATGAGGCTGTTTGAGTCAAATGCAGCAATTTATTTTAGACAAAGAACATTTTTTAATATGCATCGGAACAGGATATTTTTAATTTACATCCGGCTTACAAGCCAGGGCGGGATCACTTAACGGCGGATTCGCGCATGGGCAATTCATTTGCAGTCGAGACGGGCCTGTCTGTGAGTGCTTTGGGACGGGGGAGGGGCCGGCAGCGACAGCTGCTGTGGCAAGTTGAGAAGAGTCAGTACAGACGCATCAGAGTCTCCAAAAGTCTCCAGTAACACAAGAAAAAGTCGCCAGATTTGTCGCTAGTCGCTTTTTAAAAAAATTGTCGCTAGAGGGATTTGAAAAGTCGCTAAATATAGCGACAAAGTCGCTAAGTTGGCAACGCTGGTTTTAGTTAATATGTAATACATGCTCTGATTGGGTAGCTTCTAAGCCAACCTCCAATAGCATCCCTTGTATGAAATCAACTGGGCAATCAAACTGAGGAAGCATGTAACCTAAATTAAAAGACCCATTGTCCGCAGTAAGCGGCGAACCAGCGAAAAATCTGTGATATATGTTTAGATGTGCTTACATTTAAAATCCGCGATAGAGTGAAGCCGCGAAAGTGGAAGCGCGATATAACGAGGGATTACTGTATATGCACTACTAGCCATCCCTTGTGGCTCTGCCTGCATAGAAGTGAAACAAGACAGTGAGGAGATCCCTGCCCGGCTCCCCACTCCTGACACCATGCATCCCCCTGCCCTCTCCCCGCAGCCTCTGTCTCGGATTAGTATGAATATATCGCTCCTGTAAGTGAACTATGGTTCATTGCGCAATGAGAGAAGTCGCAAAATCAACCCAGAATGTTCAAGCAAATTATGAAATAAAAAATCTAAATCTATTAAGTAGTTCTCTCATTCATTAGTTAAGTAGATAGAGATACACTTTGAGACTGGTGTGTGAGTGAGGAGGACCCCCTTACCCCCTCCCCTCGGCCCACTGAGTGTCTGTCAGATTTGCGCAAATAAATCGGTAGTGAAAGTGAACTATGATACTTAGTGCAATGACAGAAGTTGCAAATTTAACTGGAATGTTCAAGCAAATTATAGAAAAAATCCCGATCTAAATCCGTTAAGTAGTTCTCTGATTCGCTAGCTAAGCAGAGGTAAGATACGTTTCAAGGCTGGCGTGTGAGTGAGGAGGGCAAACCTCAGCCTGCTGCGTCTCACTTGAATTTGCGCGAATAAATCAGCAAATATGATACTTAGCACGATGAGAGAAGTCGCAAAATCAACCAGAATCCATCCAGCTATATCCTAACTACAGGGGTCTGCTGGAGCCAATCCCAGCTAACACAGGGTGCAAGGTAGGAAACAAACTCACTAGGGACAATTTAGACTCGCCAATGCACCTAACCTGCGTGTCTTTGGGCGGAAACTGGAGTACCCGGAGGAAACCCACGCATACACGGGGAGAACATGCAAACTCCACACAGGGAGGACCCAGGAAGCAACCCAGGTCTTCTTATTGCGAGGCAGCAGCGCTACCCACTGCGCCACCATGCCGCCCGTTGACCAGAATGTTCTAACAAATTATAGAAAAAAACCCAATCTAAATCCATTAAGTTGTTCTCTTGTGAAAAGTGGACAGACAGACAGACGTTAGATTTTTATATATATATATATATATATATATATATATAGAGAGAGAGAGAGAGAGAGAGAGAGATGTGTTGGACTGGTGGGGCTGGGGGTGTGCATTTCCGGATTCAATTGCTGCCATTTATGTTTGTGTGTGTTTTTTTAATTGATTTAATTGATCTGTTCTGCAGAGGACAGGAAGATATGGGTAAAGATGATCCAATGTGGCAACCCTTAATGGGAGCAGCCGAAAGAAGAAGAAGATTTAACTCATCTGTTCTATGCTTTGTCTGTTGCTCTGGGTCATGTTCTTAATATAATTTTAATTCTATTATTATATCGTAGGACAGGTTGACCTGCTATCTGGATGAAATGCGTCACCAAAAGCGTGGCGTCTAATGGTGGTATCGTCCCGGATAGGGCGAAGCATTATATCCTACATGAATGTTTCATTGTGTTTACAACATGTTTGCCATTTGGTGAGCGTTTTTCTTGGTGTTCCATTCCTGTCACTACTCTAACAACTGCTGATTTTACGTACAGCTGACAATAAACCCGCACTTGAACACAGAGCATCCAGTGCTCTCTGACGTGCCTCTACTGCTTCTCAATTGTCCAACCTATATTCTTTCATAAATCATTTATTTAATTAAGAAACAGTTGCTGACCAATCACTGACCCCTACTTTAGTTCATTCTCTCCTGGGGAAAGCTGCCATCTGAGCAATCAACTGCTGCTTTCTGCCTTTGAGCTCATTGCATAGCAATCCCACTATGGACACCACTGCTTCTACTTAAGCCAGGCCTTCAGAAAATCCCAGCTAATAAATTCATACAAAGGAGGGTTCATTTCCCGGGTCCTCCCTGCGTGGAGTTTGCATGTTCTCCCTGTGTCTGCGTGGCTTTCCTCTGGTTGCTCTGGTTTCCTCCCACAGTCCAAAGACTTGCAGGTTAGGTGGATTGGCAATCCTAAATTGTTCCTAGTGGGTGTGCTTGGTGTGTGTGTGCCCTGCGGTGGGTTAGCGCCCTGCCTGGGGTTTGTTTTTCTGCCTTGTTGGCTGAGATTGGCTCCAGCAGACCTCTGTGACCCTGCAGTTAGGATATAGCGGGTTGGATAAGGGATGGATAGTTTCATATATCTTCTCTCTGAATTGTTGCATCCACTAATACTAAAATCTAGTTATCTTGATCAGTCAGTTAGTTCATTCGGAATTATGGTTTTCAAGAGCCGATCCTAATGGTGCTGTCCCCACGGCAGGAGACAGGCTGCCTGTCCATCACAGAGTCAAGTTACAAAACTCAGTCAGTCATTATCCAACCCGCTATATCCTAACTGCAGGGTCATGGGGATCTGTTGGAGCCAATCCCAGCCAACAAATCCTGGGCAGGGTGCCAGCCCACTGTAGGGCACACACACACACAGCACAATTTAGGATCTCCAATCCACCTAACCTGCATGTCTTTGGACTGTGGGAGGAAACCAGAGCACCCACAGGAAACACACGCAGAGAACATGCAAACTCCACACAGGGAGGACCCGAGAAGCGATCCCAGGTCTCCTTACTGCGAGGCAGCAGCACTACCACTGCGCCACCATGCCACCCGAAGTTGCAAAAGTATTCAAAAAATTTCACACCCCTTAACGTTCTGCACACTTTATTTTGTTGCAGATGGGCCATGTAGGTTTGGATTTTTTTTCTCCCTAAATAATAAAAACCATCATTTAAAAACTGCATTTTGTGTTTACTTGTGTTATATTTGACTAATGGTTAAATGTGTTTGATGATCAGAAACATTTTGTGTGACAAACATGCAAAAGAATAAGAAATCAGGAAGGGGGCAAATAGTTTTTCACACCACTGTAATTTTAAATGGATACATTTGCCACTTGCATCCATCACTCTACCCTCAATAGCCCATAAAGCCAAATTGAAAACAGGTTTTTAAGCAATGTTTGCAAATGTAATATAATTCTAAAGTGTAATCTCTCATTCATTTTAGTATTTAGACCTTTAAATTCAGTGCTTTGTAGAAGGTCCTTTGGCAGCAATTTCAGCTTTCAGGTCTTCTTGGGTAAGTCTCTACAATCTTTGCACGACTGCATTTGGGCAGTTTCTCTGGTTCTTTCTAGCATATTCTCTCCAGCTCTGTCAGATTGGATGGGCAGCATCCCTAAACTGAATTCCTCAGGGCTCTTCACCGATGCTCTATGGCAGTGATTCTTAACCTTTTTTGAGTCTTGGACCTCTTTAAGAATCTGATGAAAGTTATGGACACCATTCCCCAGAAATATTCACATAAACCCAACTTGTAATGATTATAATGTACAGGTAGTCCCCAGGTTATGGACATCTGACCTACGACTTATGAATGAGGCCACAGCTGTGACGCATGCGCCTCAGTAACTTCCGCTCCGTCATCCTCGGCCTGGGGATGCTACAAGCGGTGGCTGGATGGGGGTGATTTCGCTGCTCGTGCAGTGTAGTGTCCCTCGGGTGGCTCCTGGCAGCAAGCAGTGACCCATTGTCCATAGTCACTGGGGCCACAGCTATTGCTGGTGTGTAGGACAATGGTTCGCTGCCCACCCACTACGCCACCGCAGCTACTGCTCCTGACTGGACACAGGCTGGATGGAGCAGAGGGGGGCATTAATGCTGCAAGCGGTGACCCGGTTGTGGCTGAACGGAGGCCATTGAGGGTGAACGGGGCGGCGGGGGCAGCATTGTAGTGTGCCTCGGATGGCTGCCTGTTGAATTGGGGTTGCGCGATTCACTACCTGCCTTTGGCCGCACCGTGTTCATTCTCGGTGGGCAAACACTGCAAGCAGCATACTGTAGTGTAGGCGACTGTGTGGTGGGCGAGTGATGAACCCCCCCTCGCCGCCCCCAGTCATTCTCAATAGTAAGCCTGCTTTTACTGTTACGCACATAGCAGGAAGTTGTCTCTTGTCAGTACATCAGACGTGTTGACGACGGGTGCCTTCCTGCTGTGATAGCGTGTACAGTGCTATGCAGAAGAGCTCATCTTAACCATTTGTTTTCACCCTTCAAGAATGTCTCTGAAACACAAATCTGATTCAAGTGCTGGTGATACAGTAAAGAAGAGAAAAACCATCACCAAGGAAAATAAAGTAGAAAAAATAAAAAGGTCAGGGAGCAGTGAAACTTCATCATTCATTGGCAGAGCACTTGGTTACAGTCGGTCAACAATAGCAATTATTAAAGTAATGTACCTGTTCCGACTTACATACAAATTCAACTTAAGATCAAACCTACAGTTCCTATCTCGTACTTAGCCTGGGGACTGCCTGTACTTTATTTATCGGGATCTGATCTTCTACATACATACCTCACTGTTAAGAACCCCTGTTCTATGGTGTTTAAGTCTGGGCTTTGGCTGACAATCAGAGACTTGTCATGGCTGTATGCTTTAGGTCATTGTCATACTGGAAACCAAACCATTGTCCCAGCATGCACTCTGGAGGAGGTTCTCTTCAAGGAAACTCTCTGTATTTCATCCTTCCCTCCATTCTGACCAGTCTCCCTGTCCCTGCCGCTGAGAAGCACCTCTATAACAAGATGCTGCCACCACTATGCTTCAGCACAGGGATGTTATTAGACAGGCGCCTGCTCTCCTCCAGATATAGTGCTTGAAAATCTACCCAAAGAATTAATTTATTGTCTCATGATACGAGAAAACCTTTTTTTTCATATTCTCATAGTCCTTTAATTTATCAATCGGGGTCATTTTTGCTAAATCGCTTGTAATTCGACCTCTCCAAATTAGAATCATTGCTGTTATTGAACTATTTGGAGTATAAACACATGTTTGGTCTCTTTGTAAAGGTAACATTCTCTAGTTTCACCCTTAGTAGTCAGAATCACTGTAGGTGTGACTGATCAAAAGTTATGCACATTAGAACTCACAAAAAAACGAATTTTCTTGTTCTCGCCTAAGTTTTTTTATGAAAATAAAGGAAAATAAAGCTGCAATAGGTAGGTGGGGACAGAAACACACTATGTACCAACAGAATAACTTGTTGACTACTCAAATTTCAAATTTGAAAAGAATACCTGTAAAATGACATTTTTACACCAGTTTTATGTGGGCATGCCCAGGGCTTTTAGAGGACCATTATCCACATTTTGGAACGTATGGAAAACGTGTAATAACTTTTGAATGCTTCAACCCACAGATATCAATGAGGGCTCTACTGAAAGCTTACACCTAAAGGAATCTATATCTATACACAGTGTCACTCTATTAGTTATGGAAATTCATGTTCCATAATAAAAACAATAAAAAATACACATTTCTATGTAAAAATAGTCAATACAAGTTATGGGCCAAAAATATATTTATATTTTTATTTTTACTTTTTTTATAAAATGCACACAAACTATATATATTTGTTTTTACAAACTGTTACAACACAGCTCAGCGTTTTTCCATGTGCCACTTGATGGCAGCAATCACTAGCAAGCAGAAAGCACAAGGGCGTGGCACGTTGCTCTCTGCCATTAGACGTTTCCTGGGCCGATTGAATACTTTCGCAACGCGTACATGCATCTATTATTTAATCGAGCGTTTATTTACGTTTAAACTTCTACTTTTATTCATGTTTAAAATGCGAAAAAACTTGGCGAAATCACAATAAACAACCACGCACCAACTCTGCAGACTGGCACAAATGCCACCTTCACACAGCTCAGATCGTTTTGTTTACAAGTTAGTATGGCAAGTTACATATCAAAATGCTCGGCTGCTCATTGGCTGTAAGTTTTGAGTGTCAGTCACAGTGTCCAATCAAACTGGTAGATTCTACCAGAGTTCAGAGCTATACTTCACCCTGCAAGCTTTCTGTGACACTGGTTGGCTATACGAGGTGCCAGTCAACCCCAGACCCGTCGTAATTGGCCAACTTAGGTGTCTTTCGAAAGCTAACACTTCATGCGGTAGCATGGTTATCGCCGACAGAAACAAATTACGTCTAATATGAGCAATATAAGTGAAAAAAAATTACTTAGGTGGTCTCAAGTTATGAAACGTTTTCTGGAGTTTTTGTCCCTTTGAGAATATATCCTGTGTTTTGGACCTAAATCATTTTACTGGATTATATTCGCTGGAGCCTTACGGACACAATGGGATCAATACTGCTCGGAAATATTGATGTTTGACTTGCAGGGTTTCTTCAAAGGTAGGGACAGTCAACTCTTAAAAGTATGTACTTCTCTGTAAAAAAGGCTTTAGTGTCAGTGCTGTGGTTGTTGTGTGTCAAAATGGTTTATATCATCGGAAAGACGAGACTTTGAAGTTTCATTTGATGGGTAGGGTGTCGAGATGCATGGCAGATGGGCATGCACACATTACTGTAACGTTTTTAAAACACTTAATTGTCCCGGGACCGGCACGTGTGCGCGTTAATGTTGTTTACCAGTGTTTTTCTCATGTGTGGCTTCTGTCTAGCGGCTTTATCATAAATGTCTGATTGATAGAGCACTGCTGACATAGTTGCTCTAATGACAGGTCCTCCCATCTCAGCAGAGAAGTTCTGAAACTCTGTTAGAATGATCATAGGGTTATCATATGGTCTCCTCCACTACCAAGATCCTTGTTATCTGGTTACTCAATTTGGTCAGATGGCCAATTCTAGGAAGAAGTCCTGGTGGTTCCAAACATTCTTCCATTTCACAATTATTGAGGACTCTGGGAAAACTCACAACTTTAGAAATGGTTTTATGCATCTGAGTTACATATAACAGGGTGCCCCAAGAGGAGTTGTGGTATTGTATGAGGAAGTTGGGAGTTGCAGAGAAGTACATAAGAGTTGTATAGGATATGTACAAGGGAAGTATGACAGTGATGAGGTCTGCAGTAGGAGTGACGAATGCATTCAAGTTGGAGATGGGATTACATCTGGGATCGGCTCTGAGTCCTTTCTTACTTGCAATGGTAATGGACAGGTTGACAGACGAGATTAGGCAGGAGTCCCCATGGACTACGATGTTTGCTGATGACATTGTGATCTGTAGCGATAGTAGGGAGCAGGTTGAGGAGACACTGGAGACTTGGAGAGGAATGAAGGTCAGCAGGAACAAGACAGAATTACATGTGTGTGAATGAGAGGGAGGTCAGAGCAATAGTGAGGATGCAGGGAGTAGAGTTGGCAAAGGTGGATGAGTTTAAATACTTGGGATCAACAGTACAGAGTAACCGGGATTGTGGAAGAGAGGTGAAGAAGAGAGTGCAGGCAGGGTGGAATGGGTGGAGAAGAGTGTCAGGAGTGATTTGTGACAGACGGATATCAGCAAGAGTGAAAGGGAAGGTCTACAGGATGGTAGTGAGACCAGTTAAGTTATATGGGCTGGAGATGGTGGCACTGACCAGAAAGCAGGAGACAGAGCAGGAGGTGGCGGAGTTAAACATGCTAAGATTTGCTTTCGGTGTGACGAGGATGGACAGGATTAGAAATGAGGACATTAGAGGGTCGGCTCAGGTTGGACATTTAGGAGACAAAGTCAAAGAAGCGAGATTGCATTGGTTTGGACATGTGCAGAGGAGAGATGCTGAGTATATTGGGAAAAGGATGGTGAGGATGGATCTGCCAGGCAAGAGGAAAAGAGGAAGGTCTAAGAGAAGGTTTATGAATGTGGTGAGAGAGGACATGCAGGTGATGGGCATGACAGAACAAGATGTAGAGGACAGAAGGATATGGAAGAAGATGATCTGCTGTGGAAACCTCTAATGGGAGCAGCCAAAAGAAGAAGTTATGTATAACAGTGCTGCCATTTACAGTAGAGAAGAGCCATATAATTTTTTTTTGATGGCAACACCATGTGGAAAATCCACCTTAATTAAAGGAGAAGTGTCTGTGTGTGTGTGTGTGTCTATTTATCTGTGTGTCTGTCTCTGGTAAATGGCATTTGTTATGGGATTCATAAACACAGTGCTAATGTTTGTAATGTGCCATCTTGTACCAGTGTTACCACTGGAAGGACTCCCTTGCCCAGCAGCTCAGAAGGGTATTGCCCTCATTGGATGTCTGAAACAGGCGCAGGGGCTGCTGGGGAGAAGAAGGGCCAGCGGGAAACTTGGAAAGGAGCCGGTGAAGCAGCAAGAGGAGAGATCTGTGTTTCTGTGTACCCCTGTGTTCCATCCAACATAACCCCTGTTAAAATCATTTACACCCTGGATCACTTCTCATAAGGATGAATCTACTGTCTCTTGCCTGCCTGTCGTGAGAAAAGTGGTGGATCAGACATCATGCGTCTTCATAGGGAGCGCTCCCACGAATCTCAACCCTTACCACTCAGGACTACTGGTAGGACCGTTTAATTGATTTCTTACGGAAGCTGTTTCCAAGATCGTCATCTTTAGTCCAGTTCATCCATTTCTGCTGCATTGAAACTGTGTTAAGAACATTGTCGTGAGAGTTTAATCAACTGGTGACAGCGACTTTGAAAGGAGGGTAAACTGACAAGTCACATTAGTCTGCGGACGAGTCACCAACAGTATGAGCTGACATTCCATCACAGACGTGAGGAGTTTTATAGCCAACTGCAGCGAGCATATAATAATGTCAAGCCTTCCAAAGACTGGTATCATTTCCAACTAGTGTGACTAAAGCTAAGGACACCAAGTTACCTAAAAGAGTGATGTAAAGAGCACTAATTTATCGGTTTGGTGCCGGTGAGTACTGACACAGTGCTACCTTGGGTCAATAAATGTGCCATCCTGTCAAGGGTGACTCCTTCCTTGAGCTTGATAATAGTGTGATTGGCATGTGTCTCTAAATGCCCCGGGGTGAGATGAATGAGCAACGGTTACTTGAGTGTGTCGGTCAAGGCAGGGTTAACATCACATTTGCTATGGCAGGCCAGCTTAATTAGCTCTCCTCATGTGGCCGCCCATCATCAGCAATAACCGAACCAATGAGGAAGCGACATTCAGTATGCATTTGAAAACATGTCAGTCTTCTTTATGCAGAGCTGCACGTTTTTTAACATCACGCCCTTTTGTGTTGTCAGTAAGACAAGATGGTCATTCTTATGGACTGGTGAGAGCCTGACCAGCATTTCATATTTTACATGATCAAAGCAAATAGAAGCTTTAGAATGCCAAATATAAAAATAGCTTTAAGTTAATTAGTTAAGAGTTAAGTCTCGTTGAGACCATTTTTGTAATGAATTATTTAAAAAAAATTGGATTCTAATGAAAATTTCTCATGCCTTTCAGTTTTATTCTAAGCTTATTTGACTAAAGTTTAATCCATCCATCCATTATCCAACCCGCTATATCCTAACAAAGGGTCACGGGGGTCTGCTGGAGCCAATCCCAGCCAACACAGGGCGCAAGGCAGGAAACAAACCCCAGGCAGGGTGCCAGCCCACCGCAGGGCACACACATACACACCACTAGGGACAATATAGGATCGCCAATGAACCTAACCTGCATGTCTTTGAACTGTGGGAGGAAACCCAGAGCACCCGGAGGAAACCCACGCAGACACAGGGAGAACATGCAAACCCGGGTCTCCTAACTGTGAGGCAGCAGCGTTACCACTGCACCTAAAGTTTAATAATCAAGCAAACTCATTGCTTTCAACAACTTTATTCTCCATAAATAATTCAGAGCTTTAAAATGAACTGCACGGAACTCTAAAATAATTTTGAAATTCTAACCTTTGGGGTCTTGGGAATGCTTCATGTGAGATGACAATCAATCTGTCAGAGCTTGTCTGCTTGATCATTATGCCAAAGGTAAAATTGCAGTTTTAAACTTTGTGCAGCTGAAGCTGTTCTTTGAGGGATGCTAATTTGAATCAAGATCTCAGCAGGTCACCGACAGTTCCTGAGAAAATAAAATGATTTTACACAAAAGCAAAAGAAATAAATCAATCCCTACCCTAGCAAAAAGAATATATAGAATAGTAGATTTCATTTCATTAAAATGTATGTCCATTTATAGATATGTTTGCATATACAGTGTAAAGAGACAAAAAAAGGTTTGGGGGATCCACAACCCATATTGACATTTCACAGTTCTAAAAAGTAAGTACTGTATATATTCACCTATAAGTAGGGTCTTGAAACTTGGAAAATCGATCATAAAATCAGACCCCGACTTATACACCTGTTCAAAAATGCGACACTTCATTTTTATTTATTTATTTTTACATCTTCTTGCCTCCTCCAATCTCGCACCAGTTTCTCAGACGCATGGAATTTTGTTGCAGCAGCACAGTTACAGATTTCTTTCGCTACTTCAACGACGTTTAATTTAAAACCAGCTTCATATTCTCTTCTGATCGAATGCTCTGTCATAGATAAGGGATGCTCTTACGATAAAGGTGTATGAGGATGTGAGATACAAACAACACAAATCAGTGGAAATGTCGCTTTGGAATAGTTCAGGTATTACAGTGTGGTCACGAGGTCTAACTTTTGCTATGTTTCTTAAGTGAAAAAATGCTGTCCTAGTGGTCTGATGAATATGCGATTTAAAATTCAGGTTACAGTCAACAGTTACCCCTAAGTTTTTTACTTCTGTCTTAACTTTTAATCCTAATGCATCAAGTTTATTTCTGATAACCTCATTGTATCCATTATTGCCAATCACTAAAATTTCAGTTTTCTCTTTATTTAGTTTGAGAAAATTACTATTCATCCATTCAGAAATACCAGTAAGACATTGTGTTAGTGAATCGAGAGAGTCGGAGTCATCAGGTGCTATTGATAAGTACAGCTGTGTGTCATCAGCATAGCTGTGGTAACCTGAGATAATCTGACCTAACGGAAGCATGTAGATTGAGAAGAGCAGCGGACCCAGGATAGAGCCTTGTGGAACACCATATCGGATATCATGTGTCTTTGAGATGTGATTACCACAACTCACAAAGAATTTTCTACCTGCCAGGTAGGATTCAAACCAATTTAAGACACTGCCAGAGAGGCCCACCCATTGACTAAGGCGATTTCTAAGAATATTGTGATCAATGGTGTCAAATGCAGCACTCAGATCTAAGAGGATGAGAACAGATAAATGGCCTCTGTCTGCATTTACCAAGTTATTTACTACTTTAACGAGTGCCGTTTCTGTGCTGTGATTTGTTCTTAAACCTGACTGAAATTTATCAAGAATAGCATGTTTATTGAGGTGGTCATTTAACTGCATAATGACTGCCTTCTCTAGAATTTTACTTAAGAAGGGCAGGTTAGAGATGGGTCTAAAATTTTCAAAGCAGAGGGGTCAAGATTATTTTTCTTGAGCAGGGGTTTAACTACAGCAGTCTTAAGACAGAAGACCCCGTATCTAATGACAATTTACTATGTCAAGAATATTATCAATTAGCACGCCTGATACTTCTTTGAAAAACCTTGTTGGTATTGGGTCAAGGACGCAGGTGGAGGGTTTCAGTTGAGAGATTATTTAATGTAATTCAGGTAAATCTATCCTGGTGAAAGATTTAATTTGTTTATAATGGAGTACTGGGGCTTTGGAGGTTCCAGTGTTGGGGAGATATACTATGTTATCTCTCATATCATTAATTTTTTGATTGAAAAATACAGCAATGTTCTCGCAGGTTTCACTGGAAGTATTCTGGGGGCATTCCTTTGTTACCTGGGTTTAACAGACGATCAATTGTAGAAAATAAGACTCTGGGATTACTAGCATTGTTATTTATAATCTTAGAGAAATAGCAGCGCCTCTCAAGACGGACTGTTATTGTATTCTGTTATTTTAACTTTTAATATCTCATAATGGATAGTTAGTTTAGTTTTCCTCCATTTACGCTCAGCTCTACGACATGTTCTTTTAAATCAGACACTCTTTGGGTCTTCCATGGAATAACAATGCTAGAAGATTTTTAACTGTCTTTTCAGGTGCAACTATGTCAACAGCAGCTCTTACTTTAGAATTAAAGTTTTCCACTTTACTATTTACATTATCCTCGCTATTATAGTTGGCATTATAAATGGACTGATTGCTTAGAATGTTTGTCATTTTTAAATCTGCTGATGAATCAAAGAAGCGTTTTTTAACAATATGCTTCTCATGAATGTTTTCTATCATTATTTCTATATTAAATAGTAGAAGAAATGGTCTGATAGACCAATATCAATGATCTGCTTTATATCAACTTTAGTCCTTTGGTAATCACTAAGTCTAACGTATGACCTGCTTTATGTGTAGGCTGATTAACGAGCTGTCTCAAATCAAAAGAGTCCGGGAGGTTCATGAATTCCTTTACTTTTAGGTCACACTGATTATCGATATGAAAGTTAAAGTCGCCACTATTAAGAGTGTGTCATAGTTTGTAATTAAAATTGGCATTAAGTCTGAGAATTCCTCAAAGAAAGACCCATTAAATTTACGAGGTCTATACACGGAAAATCTCCATGAATAACAACGGCGAGATACTCAAAGGACTTAAATTTATCAAAACTAACATCTTTACATTTTAACCGGTTCGAATAAATGTTTGCCAAGCCGCCCCCCTTTCTTCCCTGGCGGTCTGCACGAGTAAAACTGTAATCCGGAGGGGCAGATTCGATTAAAACAGCCACGCTGTCTGAGTTAAGCCACATTTTAAAATCAATGTTTCTATCACTAATAAGATCGTTAATAAAAAATGTCTTGTTAGTTAAAGCTCTAACATTTAATAGTGCCATATTTAATGTTTTGGAGGGACAGAGCTGCATTCTATGCAGGTTATTGGTATTTGGAACAAAAACCAAGTTATTTTTGTTACGCCGCTCTGTGTGTATTTTTATGTAATCTACAATCTGTTTTTATAGTTTTAATGCATTGCTGATCTAAAGTAGTAATTGCAATTAAATTATTGGTGTATATGCTACATTGCTTAGATTTTTTACGTGCATTAAGATTGGTTATTAGATTATTATTGTTGTGCACTTTACGGAAGACTTGTTAAGCCATTATGTCCTAGCAAAGCAGTAGCATTACGGAAGGGATTTAAAGTAGAAATAGACAGTCAAGATAGACAAATTACCTTAGCGATGTTTTCGGAGAGGACCCGGGTGCCAAATCTATTCGGATGCAGTCCATCCTGCTTGAAGAAGCGGCCTTTCCCAAAAGAGGTCCCAATTGTCAATAAACCCGATGTCTTGACTCTCGCAGAAGCCTTTCAGCCAGTTGTTTAATCCCAGCAGACGACTGTAGTATTCATTTGATCGTCTGACGAGAGATAGTAGACCCGAAATGAAGATCTTTGCCGATGGGGTCCTCTCCTTCGTATCTTTAACTAGTGCTGCGAAGTCAGCCTTAAGAACCTCCGACTGTTGGTGCCTTATGTCGTTTACGCCAGCGTGTAAAATAATGGATCCGACTGCCCTCTTGTGACTCTCGTAGATGGTCGGCGCACGTGTCATCACATCTCGGACTCGGGCGCCGGGAAAACAAGAAACAAAAGATTTTCTATTAGGGCATGTGATATTGAGGTTTTGTACAATCGAATCACCTACCACGATTACATCACCTGGGGTTGAAGGCAAACTGGGGACACGAAGTGGGTCGAACCGGTTCTGGATTGAGATGCTCGCCTGTGCCGATGGAGGTGTTCTAGCCTTGAACCCCCGCCTGCATGGCTGAAACACTCCGAGGTCTTCATTGCGTCGTTGTCGCTCCTACGAGGCGCGGGGGTGAAGCTTACTTGCCCTTGGAATTGAGCGGCACAAGGTGGGGTTGATGTTATGTCGACTTCAGATGTCGAGGATGGTTTATCCAGCAGCCGAGCCTTCAAGTCTCTAAGGTACCTTTGTCTGGGCAGGAGTTTCTGAATATGTTTGTCGAGTGCCTGGAGTTCTTTGACGACGACAGCAACGCGATTTATCTCACTGTCGGCCATTGTCTGCTTCTACTTCCGCTTCCGCTTCGTGACCTAGGAAAGAAAGAGAGAGAATGAGGCAGTGAGTGGTTCTAATTCCCATGGTGCCTTGTGAGAAACTGTCTCAGCCCACGGGTGCTGCCATGTAGTACTCTGGGGGAGATAATGCCCTGGACATGCTCTCTCTGAGTTTCTCCCAAGTATGTGGTTTTACTCCGGACCGAGGGGGGGTTGTATGATATAGCGGGTCCACGACACAGAATAAAATCCTAGTGTTTAAATATATAATCGCCACACTTGCGGCTAAAAGAGGGGGCGTGGTAGTGTGGCCGGAGCGGTTCCTGGACACTGTGTGAGGTGGGCGTTTCCTCACTTATGTGCACAGGTGAGGAATTGTCCACATCGGTAATTGAAACCGGGAGCTACTAATCAACACACCTGAACAACGTCCCCATAATAAATAGGAAAAGCGCGAGGCAGAAGAGGAGATAACGGTAAAAGAAAGGAGGAGGCAGAGAGTGAGAGAACAGCACTGGGGAAAGAGTGGATGAGCCTGCCTGCTGTGAAAGAGAGAGGTCAGCGCGATCAGGGGTCCCAGATGGAGTGAGTGGTCGACACTCGTGGGACAGGATCGCTCCCACTGTGGCTTTTAATAGAGTGGGTATGATTAGGGAAAAGTCCTTCCCAGGGATCCAAGGGACGACTTAGAGTGCGAGAAGGAAGACGGGAGGACAACCAACCCTGAGCGGTCAGGCAGATGCCGGCGGAGGCAGCCATGACGGGGTTCGGTAGAATGAGGACTGCAGTGGCTGAAGTCTTTCCCACTGAATATACCTGAAGTGAGCTGGAGAGACTGGGAAGGAGCAGCGCTTGGCTGATGTGACCCCAATGTTGTCAGTAGGATTTTAATCTCGTTTTAGCCTTGTTTTAATACCTAGAATTTTTACATTTTTAATGGATTATTTACTTATTCAATAACGTCTGAAGTACTGCACTATTTATTTGAACACTTTTTTTTGCCGGTTTTAAATAAAAGCACTCTTGCACTTTTTTGCACCATCCCCTTTCTTCGTTTATGTTTTAACTGTCCGGCTCATCCGGTGACATTACCGATGGTGTTGGGTTCAAGAGGTCCCAAAACAGAGATGGGAGCATGGAGCAGAACTCGCATTTGTCATATAGAACACAGCCACTAACTGTCCTGTCTTCTTCAGAGAAACTGTCCAGTGAAGGCAACTGACTCCACCCCTTCTTGTCCCTGCGCCATAAAATCATGAGGGTGTCACTTCTCACCCAAACAACCAGAGCTGAAGGAGCTCCTCAATCACATAAGATGGAGAAAAGACTAGAATTGCTCAAGCCAAGTTGTTTTGTTGGCAATGGTTTTCATTTCACTTTCACGCAATTGAGCATTTGTTTTTGTTTGATAGTTTAAGTAAACAGGGAGAGCACCCCAAAATGTATTTTTTGTCGAGACTCTCATTCCCTCGGATAACCACACAATATATGTGAATATGGTGTGTGTGTGTGTTTATGAGCGTGTGTGAGTGAGAATGGTCCCTATGAAGGACTAGGGTCCTATGTTGTCCTGTTTTTAGCCATTTGTCCAACTCTGGCGAGATTGCCGTTGGCCCCCATATCCCTGAAATAGACTGAGAAGGTTCTAAAAACTCACATACTGCTCTCAATTGCTCTCTCCTTGTCCTTCCTGACTAATTCTTCTCTAGTTTTGAGTTTTGTTAGTGTCATAGTCACTATTGGTAACATAGAGAAGTACTTGGAACTGAAATCAGGTTGCACAGGTAGTCCAACTCCTCCAGGATGGCACATCCATAATGCCATCACAAGAAGGTTTGCTGTGTGTCTCAGCACAGTCTCAAGAGCATGGAGGAGATACCAGGATGTGGGCTGTTACATGAGGAGATCTGGACAGGCCCGTAGAAGTTCATCGACCTATCAGTAGGACCGATACCTGCTCTTTTGTAAGAGGAGAGAACAGAAGGAGCAAAATGACCTCCAGCGGGCTACTGGTGTGCATGTTTCTGACCAAACTGTTAGAGACAGTCCATGAGGGGGGCATGAGGGCCTGATGTCCTTAAATGGCAGCTCGATTGGCATTCACCAGAGAATACCACAATTGGCAGATCCTCCACACTGAGCAAATGTGACAGACGTAAACGAGTCTGGAAGACGCCATGGTGAATATTATGCATCCTGCAACATCTTCCAACTTGACCAGTCCAGCTGTGGGCACAGACCTCCACATGCTAGGTTACGGTACCCTAACTGCTGCTAGGCACCATGATTAAATCCTCAGAGCCATTGTCAAACCTTATGCTGGAGCAGTGGGCCCTGGGTTTCTCCAGGTGCAGCAAATTCCCGGCTTCTTGCGATTGTACGTTGTCACACACTTTGTTTGGGAGTCAATCAAAGGGACAAGAAAACGCAATTTCCACGCCTGGCCTGGGGGCAGCAGGTTCCACTGAACATCTCTCTTTTTTCTCGACAAACCAGATATGGGAAATTCTGCCTGTCCCGCCTCTGAGGATGTCACTTCCTGTCCCGCTCTGATGACATCACTTCCCTTGAATCACCTTATAAAAGCGACATCATCCCAACCAAGACAGTTCTACTTTAGACTTGAACCTATGCACAACAACTCTAACTTAAGCCCTTTTGCAGCCAGGGAAAGTATACGGATGGCTGCCCCAAACCTTCATTGTGTGTAAAGTCTTTTATTTCACAACATACAGATCGGCTGCAGGCATCGCCTCATGCTACCAGTAGTGACAAGGACACTAGCAAAATGCAAAACTAGAGAAGAATCAGTCAGGGAGGATAAAGAGAGAGCAAATGTCTGTGGCCACCACCTGCAAAACTATTCCCTTTTTTGGGGGTATTTTGCCTTTGCTGCATTTTCTGTCAGGTACGGTCTGATCTTGTGGAGTGAATCTGAAAGACCAAGAAACCAAAGCAACATGATCCTTGAAGAACAGCTATTCTTCGATCACCACCCCAAGTTTGGGTACAGGCTTGATGGATGTTATTGATAATGAGCTGAGCTGAACAAAGGTGGGGTGCTTTGTCTTGGCCAGGCAGGCCCGAAGGTGGTGTTCCTTCAACCAAGTTGTAATATCAGTCAGACATGCAGACATTCTAGCTGATACCATGTGGTCCTATGAAAGGAACGACAGGTACAGTTGCTTATCATCGGCATAGCAATGATAAGAGAAACCATGGGGTGATAGGGCCTAGTAAGGAGGTGTATAAAGAGAAGAGGGCCCAGGACCAATCCTTGGGGCACCTCAATACTTGCCTGGAGCACCCTTGAGATCTCTCCATGCCAGGACACTCGGTAGAATCAGCTCAAGGGGTAGGACCCAAATACCTGAGGGAGAGTAGTTCTCACTGATTCCCAGGTCAGAGAGGGTAGCAAGGAGGATTTGATGTTTGACAGTGTCGAAGGCAGAAGAGTGGTCTAGTGGAATAAGGACAGATGACATGGTGGTACTTCTAGCCAGCCGTAACAAGTCTACATTAATAACTAGTGGAATGGCCAGTCTTGAAATGCGACTGATTAGGTTCATGCAGTCTGTTCTGTAGAAGAGAACAAGGGCCTATTGAATAGTGAATTGATTTCACTTGGGTGACGCTTCTGTGCTTAGATTTAAGTACTAGACCTCTATTCCACAATTTACCCCATAGTGGACTAGCTAGTTAGAACATCATTTTACACAACATTTTTGTATGGCGTCATTCATTCAAATCATGCAGTTAGACTTTGGATTGGGAATGTTAGATTTGGGTTAATTCACCCACAAAGACTGTTTGTCAAATCGTTGCAGGGAAGCCTGAACAAATCATAAGCACTGCGTCACAAAACTTTATTACAGAGTGCACTTCAGTAACACTAACTACAAAGCTTGGCTCCAAAGTGCAATCTGAGTACGCAGTAAGAAGTTACAGGGGGTGCACAAAATAATGAACAGACCACATGAAAAAGGAGTTGAACTTTAAAGTAACTAAATCCCACTTCTAAATGCAGCTGCAAAGACGAGTCATCCTCGGTCAACTGGCAGTCAGCAGCATGTGTCAGCCATAACAAAGGTCTGACAATCAGCACTTTGATATGGGATTTTTCAAAGAAATATGAGGCAGCTACCAGAGTTCAAATGTGGTCATATACTGTATCTGGTGCTCAAATTACAAGAGCACTGGTTAAAAAAAGAAATAATAACTAAATAAAATAAATAAAAATTTAATGTGTCAAGAGGTGAACAGTCTCAACATGACAACATATACCAAACTGCATCAGCAAAAGGAAACAGAGGCCGGAAGTCAAAGCTTACCTGAAATGATTGCAGGGTGTCCTTGCTTTTATTTCCTTTTTTTTCATCTTTCCTATTATTTTATTACTCTTTTGTTAATACTTTTATAAGCTATCTTTTTTTTTTTTTACTGTGTTTCACATCATTTTGTCGAATTGTGTGAGTGAATGTGGCTATCTAGAAAATAGAACCGCTGCCATTCCAGAACACTGGGAAGCTGCATGTTGGCACATCATTAACACTAGAATCCCTGAAGCCTACAAAAAAAGTTGTAAATTCTGGGCACACCTTAAATTCCTTTGCACCTCCTCATCAGCGTCTTTGTTTTGCAAATGTGTTGTTCGGCACTGGCAGCAGGCAGCCTGCTCACTCACCCCAACTCAGAACTCAGACGCTGGCTGAAGTCAGGTGAGGTGTTTGAAATTGTACAGGGTAAATAATATATCGTTATTTGGAATACATACATTTCATGTGTGTTCAGTGTCTGCAACGATCGGGGTAAATGTAGGAAGACAGGAAATGTGTGGCACCAAAGAATGGGACCAAAACATCCTGTGAGAGCAACTTCTCCCACCCGTCCAAGAACAGTTTGGTGACCAACAATGCCTTTGCCAGCATGATGGAGCACTGGGCCATAAGGCAAAACTGATAACTAAGTGGCTTGGGGAACAAAACTTTGAAATTTGGGGTCCATGGCCAAGAAACTCTCCATTGAGAACTTGTGGTCAATTCTCAAGAGGTGGGTGGACAAACAAAAACCCACCAATTTTGACAAACTCCAAACATTGATGATGCAAGAATGGACTGCCATCAGTCAGAATCGGGCCCAGAAGTTGATTGACAGCCTGCCAGGGCGAATTGCAGAGGTCTTGAAAAGGAAAGAAGGGCCAACACTGCAAATACTGACTCTTTGTATCAACTTAATTTAATTGTCAATAAAAGCCTTTGAAACGTATGAAATGCTTGTAATTCTACATCTGACAAAAAGATGTAAAAACACTGAAGCAGCAAACTTTGTGAAAAGCAATACTTGTGTCAAAACTTTTGGCCACGACTGTATACCAAGATGGTGATGCCCCCATAAACACCACTAAACTAACTGAAGACGATGTGTTTTAATCCCCCTGCTGTATTCTACGTATACCCATGATGGTGCAGCCAGATTAAGCTCTATGTCCATAATCAAGCTGATGACACAGTGGTTCGAGTCTCAAATAATCATGAGGCAGATTACATAAAGGAAATAGAGAACTTGGCTTCATGGTGTCAAGCAAGTAGCCTACAACTAAATGTCAGTAAAGCCAAGAAGCTCATTATGGACTTTAGCAGGAAGCAACAGCAGTCCCACACCCCACTAAACATCAATGTATATTGTCAAAATCACTGAATTTGTGCATGTCCTGTTCAAATACATGGGAGAAACGCAAGGTGCGGCAGCGACAAGCCTCACCTCACCTCAGACTGCGCTCTCCCTCACACACGGGGTTGATACATGCAGTTGGTGCATGCCTGTTGCTGTCTCATTGTATGTCGCCAATATAATCTTTGCAAACATGTTTATTATACACCATATGACTTTAATGAATGTGTGTGACATATTTAGCCTTGCTGATCGGACATAAAACCGCAGTGAAAAGGCACAAAGTGAGGCAGAGAGTACCATGCCGCACTGAAGGGGGAAGATGTGATCCCAACAGGTGCTTGTTGCTGCTGTTAGTCTACGCAGAGGTGCCAATAATTTAGTGATATCAGAAAGTCAAGTGCACTGCAGAGGTCCATTTATATTTATTTCTTGTTCCGAATGACTGCCAAAATAAAAGATTATATATATAAGCTTAAAAATTTCTCAAAACTGGACTTTCAGTCAAAACAGGAAGTGATAAATAACGGAAGACCAACGCCAGAGCTAAAAAGTTTGCTGCAAACTAAGGGAAAACTTAATTTTGACCTTAAATAAAATATTCTTTTGTTTTTCTTGTTATCCTTTTGTTGAACAGTCCACTTTAAAATTGATTAAAGCATCGGAATTAAAAGCTGTTAAACACAACTAAATATTTCAGTTAAGGTCAAAATTGAAGTCTGTTTTTTGTACACCACTCTGTAGTTTAATTTGTACTGAATGAGTATGAATTGTGGAATCGCAACGGCAAATTTAGAACACATGGAGGGTGCAGAGCAAATGCACTCTCTCCACTTTCTCTCGCTGTTATAAATGTGTTGTTCTTTCTTATCCAAATATGTACCTTACCTATGTGTGTGTAAAGAATGCTGATGAGATATGAAACATAACCAGTAGTCAATGTGCATGCTGCCAATTGAATAGTGAATAAGCTACTCTTTTGGATTCATATATCTGTTAATCTGACTCTGAAGGAGCCAGTGCCTCACTAGCCACACATCACTGAACCCAACAGACAGCAGAAAAACACATTACATCTATTTATGTGGCAGCTACAAGATCCTTAACACCCCGTGATTTGCCTGTTCAGCCTATTGAAATCAGGCAGACGTTTCCATAGTCTTACGGCCAAAATTGAGAGACTTAGAGGGAGCTTCTACCCTCAGGCCATAAGACTTCTTAATCAGGACATGCCACTGTTGCTCAACCTTTATTTATCTAAGTAATTTTTATCAATTAATTAAATTAATTAATTCATTATTTATTTATTTATTCATTGATATTGTGACGTGTGAGTCGCTGTTTTTGCACCCCAAAGACAAGGCTTAGTCTCAGTACTTTAGCAAAACCAGTTTCATTGAACACGAAACAGGAACAGCAAGGTTATTTATTGTAGCAGGATTTACCATATTCCTATGCATAAACACAGCAAACAAGCAGGGCCGAGGCCAAATCAGTGGCCAAGTTATAATGTACCCTGCATCACCCATCAGGTGACATACCCATGGCAGCCATCAGTTTGTATTTGTTTCTGTGACACTGCGAACCTGCAGTTGCCTCGGCAATGGATAAGCAACCCTCAACAAACACAGCAGTTGCACTTCTTCGTGTCATCCCATTGGGGAAGGTCTCCCAATATAATACCCTTATCATATTCTTTATTTATACAGTACATCTGTATCTACATTATCTATCTTATATGTAAACGTCTACGCATGGAAGTGTCCAGCCCGGAAATGCAAGGCTACAGCATGAAGCTCAAAGAGTCGGCAAGGCATCCCCAAGTTAACGAATTGGATGAAGAAAGAAAAATGAGGTTACAGCATGAAGCTGAAAGAAAACGACTTTGTCACTAAAGTTAAACCGCAGAGGAAAGACAAATGAGAAAAAAACTCGCTTAGTCACTGATAGACAAAGGGGGCGAGCACGTCCACAAAATGAAACCATCGACTCTGCAATTCAATTTTTTTATGCCAATTTCAATTGTTTCTAGGAACCCAAACTTTTTGCTTTTTACAGCATGGCCTAAACAGCTCGTCTTATATATAAATGTCTATGCATGGAAGTGTGTGTGTCTGTCTGTCCAGCCCAGAAGTGCGAAGCTACAGCATGAAGCTCAAAGAGCTGGCAAGGCAGCCCCAAGTTAACGAGTCGGAAGAAGAAAGAAGCACAAGGCTACAGCATGAAGCTGAAAGAAAGTGACTCCGTCGCCAAAGTGAAACCGGCTTAGCTGCTGATAGACAAGCAAGGCAAGCACATCGGCAAAACAAAACTTTTGAGGAGAGATAAACTCGCTTAGCCACTGATAGACAAATAGGAGGGTGAGCACGTCTGCAAAATGAAATCACCAACTCTGCATTTCAGTTTTTTCCTGACGATTTCAATAGTTTCTTGCATTCCGGGCTTTTTACAGCACAGGCTTACACAGCTAGTTACTTATATTATTTCTCTAATGGACAGTCTGTCGAGCTAATCAGACTTACATTGGTTAATAGAGTACAGTATGTGATGCATAAAAATGAATCTTGAATCTTGAAGAGTGGTTTGTTTAAGTACACATTTTTGAAGTAATTAAGCAGAGACCTGTGGCAAGTTGCACTATGGACATGGTGATTACTTGTGTTGTGCGTAATTATTTATTGATTTTCCATTTTGTTTAGTTACAAGAGGTGCTCACCTTGAGGTGCTGATGAGAGCTCTAGAGAATGAAGTGACAATGCAACTACGTGGAGGCTTTCTTCCAAGGAAGTGAGGGCTTGTATTGGACTATGCGAGCCGTCCAAGGCTAGATGAGAGGATGTGTCCTGCCAAGCTGTGAGAAAGGGAATAAAATTTAGCAAAGCCATTTCAGTGTAAGTGAAATGGCCGAAAGCAAGAGATTACTTATTGGTTGGAGTGTCCAGGGTTATTATACGCATGCACATGAGCGTGGGTCATGGATTTGAAGGCTTCATTTTAGGGATATCATCCACTTTAATAAAAGCCCTGTGTGTGTCCAGGTGTCCGTGTGTGTGTCTCTTCTGGTGAAGTGCGCATGCGCGGGGCCACGCCGCACATCACACCATGTCCCGCCCATGTGCACGACACCGTGGACGCACACACACTGGAAGCTGGGCACACAGTGAATGGCCTAGCCGCGGCAGCGCATGATAAGCAAATAAAAGACATCATTGCTGGGGAGAGTGCTGATTGGGTAGTCGCGGCCGCGCACATAAAATCCGTTGCTGGGGAGACGCCACACATACAATAATCAACTACACGCCAGCACAGATTAAAATACTTGCTGGGGAACTGCACAGTATTTGCTGGGGAGACGACACAGTCACGAATATCAACTGCACGCCACACATTACATCAGTTGCTGGGGACACTCTGCTGATTGCCCACTGACAGAAAATTAAAGTCATATTACGGACATCAAAGCCAGTATTACTGTCAGAGACAATTACAGGCATTTTACGGAAATACAACCCAGTATTACTGCGGGAGAAAATTAAAGGCACACAATACAGTGACGCATATTACAGCCACATACAAGCCAGTATTACTGTAAGAGAAAATATTACGGACATATCTATTAACAACATGCCACCCAATAAAAAGGACACGTCAAGTAGGACAAAAGACAAAGACAATCTAATCCTATATAAGCAACATCTCCTGAAAGAACGGTCAGCTCAACAAGTAAACATCAACAAAAGAAAGGCTGAAAGACAAAGAAAAACGCGAGCAAATAGATCGATTGAAGAAAAAGAAAATGGGCGTCAGAAAAATGCTAGAAGAGAAAGACTCAGAAGAGCAAACCTTACACAATGTTGGCATTTACTTGCCAGAACCAGTATTCAGCCACGGTCAGTTATATGTTGCATTATCAAGAGTTAGAAGTTTTCCAAATGTTGTTGTCAAGGTTGTAGATGGTCCTGAACAAGGCAAACTGTTGCCAAACTCAGAATATTTACTAGAAATGTTGTCTATAATGAAATTTTATAGAAACATTTATGAGGTAAAAAAATAGAAAATTTTTGCTAAATATCTTCTTCAGATATTGTGTATTACAGATTATTATAGAGTTTTACACTAAGGCAATATTAATTATACTTACTGTATTGTCATATACGTTTCTATTATATTTTTATTATTATTTTACTTTAGGCTTCTTGCAAAAATATTTTTGACCAAAAAAAATTAAGACAAGAAACAGAATGAGGTCAAGGTCCCTTACCATTTAATATAGACTGTTCCTACTAATGTTTATGCACTACTGTTCTAGCGCCCGTTATTGTAACGGGCTTAAAGTCTAGTGGTACATAAAGAACTAGACGCCCTTTGGTTTAATCAATGTGTGGTATGTGGTGGCATCACGAGACCTGGAAGTTGAAATGTAGCTAATGTCCAGCCAAGCATGGAACCAAAAAAAAAAATAAAATCGAAAATGTGATAAAGCTGTAAACATCCATCCATCCATCCATCCATTATCCAACCCGCTATATCCTAACTACAGGGTCACGGGGGTCTGCTGGAGCCAATCCCAGCCAACACAGAGCTCAAGGCAGGAAACAAACCCCGGGCAGGGCACCAGCCCACCACAGGGCGCAGACACACACACACCAAGCACACACTAGGCACAATTTAGGATTGCCAATGCACCTAACCTGCATGTCTTTGGACTGTGGGAGGAAACCGGAGCACCGAGAGGAAACCCACGCAGACATGGGGAGAACAGGCAAACTCCACGCAAGGACCCGGGAAGTGAACCACTGTGCCACCGTGCCGCCCAAAGCTGTAAACACTAACCCGAAATTATATTGAAATAAACATGGCCAAAGTCTTTTAAGCCAGAAAAAGCAAAACAAATCACACTTGCAAACTTCAATGGAATCATCCATATCTTGAATAACACAGAAGGTTGCACGATGCCAGCCGTTTATCCATTTGCAGCGGTGATGCCACACCTCTTGCAACTCTGGACGGTTTTCCATAGCAAAATATGGGCAACACAGAAAATATTCACAACATTATCAAATGTCAGCAATGAATTCTAAACCCCCAAAAAAATGATATTTACGTTGACACGTGTGAGTAGGGGGCATCTTCATGGCTTCTATAACAATAGTAATTCCACATTGAACCATAGGGTGGCACTCTCATTTTCCTTTTCCAACTTTTTAATGTCAGATGTGAAGAGAGATGGCTTAATGGACAAAGACATCACTTAAAATGTTTGCCAGAAGTTCAGCATATTTTGAGCTGGACATACAGTGCCCTCCATAGCTTCTGGAACATAGACACATTTTTACTTGATTTCCCCCTCTGCTGCACAGTTTAAAATTACAAATCAAGCAAAGTGCCATCCAATGAGTTTGAAGTTTTGCACAAAGAATTCTGAAGTGTTTAAAATGTGTGTGTCTCAAAAATGACTATCTGCAGACGACTCCATGAACAGAAATACTGAGGACACACTGCAAGATGCAAACCACTAGTAAGCCACAGAAAAAGGATGGCCAGATTACACTTTGAGAGAAAAAGACTTGAGAGAGTCTGTGGAATTCTAGGAAAAGGTCTTGTGGACAAACAAGAGAAAAATGAACCTGAATCAGAGTGAGGGCAAGAGCAGAGAGTGGAGATGAAAAGAAAACCGCCCGAGATTCAAAGCAGACCACCTCATCTGCTAAACATTACGGTGCTGGCGGTGTTATGGCTTAGCGTAGTATGGCTGCCACATACCCTGCCACGCTTCTCTTCATAGATGATGAATCTGCTGATGGCAGTCACACAAGGAATTCTGAGGTGTAGAGAAACATCTGATCTGCTCAAGTTCCAATAAATGTCTCCAAACTCATTGGACGGCGCTTTGTCCTACGACAAGTTAACCCAACATACAGCTAAAGCAACACAGGAGTTTTTCAGTCCAATTAAGCAGGCCTTCCATGTGCAGAAGAGAAAACTTAAGGGGACAAACCCCCCCGAAACAAGCTGGAGCTGAAGATGACTGCATCAGAGGCTTGACAGAGAGAAGATCCTCAGCACCTGGTGATGTCGATGAATCACAGACGTCAAGCAGTCATTGCATACAAGGGATAAGCTACAAAATCCTAAATGTGGTGGCTTTAATGGACCTGCCATTGCTGTGTCTTAACATTATGGTTCCCTGAAATGGGAGCAAACATGTAGAAACAGTGTTGTCATTTCTATGTTGCGTGACCAAAATGTATGCAAATGCCTTAAATGAAAGTCTTCAATGTGTGCTTTAATCATAATGTCTGAATTGTTTGATTTGTAATTTTAAACTGTGGAGCAGAGGGGTACATAAATCAAGAAAATAATGTGTCTTTGTCCCAAACATTATGCATAAGACCTGGCAGTACTGCAAGTCAACAGCCAGTTTAAGGCTCGCATCTGAACAAGACGCTTTCTGGATGACCAGTGCGTTGACCATATTGTATGTTCTTTTCTTATATTTTTGCCAAATCAACCTGGCAATTATAGAGGTTCACCGTGTGGTGCCCCAACTTATCTTTGTCATGTGCTTTCGATTCTCAGATAAAGGATGAAAATCAGTAAAAGATCTGGAAACAAAATACCATTTATAACATTGGGAAAACTCAAATGTGTACCAGGGCCTTTCCAGTCACCAGGCCTAAACATTATTGAACATCTATTAAAAAAAATTTAAATTAAAACTCTGCATGGATTTAATAAAGAAAGTAGGAATATGTTAAAAATCAGGAAAATGTGTATCCATCCATCTTCTAACCCGCTGAATCCCAGTACAGGGTCACGCCAGAGCCAATTCCAGCCAACACAGGAACCAATCCTGGGCAGGGTGCCAAACCACCACAGGACACACACAAGGGCCAATTTAGAACCGCCAATCCACCTAACCTGCACGTCTTTGGATTGTGGGAGGAAACCGGAGGAAACCCACGCAGACACGGGGAGAACATGCAAACTCCACGTGGGAGGGACCCAGGAGGCGAACCGGGTCTCCTGACTGAGAGGCAATTGCACCACTGTGTAAAGGAAAGCGTGTATGCTAAAAAAAAATGACTTTATAAAATTGGAAAACCTGTCTTATTCACACTTCTACGCAGTTTACCTTTTATAAATTACAATCATCTTCTTAACATGCGCACATGAATGCAGCTCCGACTCCACCATGTTGCCATCCTAAAACAACAGTGCATTGACTATGCTAATTAATCTCATGCATATGCAATCACAATGCTGCAAACCTTCATTGGTTGGTGGAGCAGCCTCCCACCTGACACCTCCAGACACCGCCACCTGCATTAGAGGAGTCCTATGGTGAGCTTGGTAATTATAACATAGCAGGTGCACAATTGTAGTGTCTCTCCTCTTTGCTCTGGGGTGGACGAGGAAAGGTGTCAGGTGCCAGAGTCTGAGCAGGTAGCCACTATCACCCGACACATGAAATGACGTGATTGCTGTTACATTTTAATAGTACAGGCCATATGTTTAGCCAGCTAACTCAGCCCGCCAGCCATCATGTACTGCACCATCTGCAAGAATCATGGGGCAAACCAGACCACCAAGCCATGACGCTTGTCAGTCTCTTCTTGGCATCACAGATGACTTGTGTGTTAATCGAATGTCACTGCCTAGCTTCATTCTCACTAGGTGCCTTTATTGCAACATGAGTGCTTTCAACTGATACGATTACGTTAAGAAAACCTGACACTACTGCAAATTTCTTTTTGACGTTGGCAAAACCTGTTATGTTTTGTGTATGTGCACCCATACTGTACGAAAACTGGTTGTTGTGCCTCACCGGTCAGCTAATGGCTTCCAGCGTAGACAGCATGACAGCTGAGATAACCCTAACCTGCCGGCCAGTGACAACAAGTAGTTCTTCAGTGAAAATACGCAGCATTGGCCCTCGGGAACTAAAATATTCTGTGCATCAAGTTCATCACTTTTAAGGTGTAATATGTTTGCTATGTCAATACACATTATAATAACGACTTGGTAATTTGAATTATTATCTATGTGAGTCAAAATTTAGCTTGTTTGGCTGAATTTTTCTTCTTGATCAAGAGTGTTGTCATTTCTCAGTTTCTCAGAAATGTTGCGTATGGATGGGTCAGAAATGCTTTAAATATAGGCACATTTTCTTTTATTAAACTCAACCTTTCCGTAGAAATCTGCATATGCACATTTCAAGCCTCTTTTTGTGCGTTCGCAACTTTTTAACAAGTAGTGTGGTAGACAGTTGTACTTTAGAGACTTTCAAAACTCGACTTGATGTCATTATGGAAAAATTAAGTGGAGAAACAGGCAAGCCTTATTGGGCTGAACGAAGTTATGGAAAAATAGTAGTTGTTTCAATGATGTAATAATTATCCAACGGGCCAGAGGACAAACAGCACTTCAATTTGAGATCTAAAGATGGCAAGCCTCTCACTTCTTTTTAAGTCAGTCTTCAACTTCAAGATGTTCCACGTGCCTACCTGGATGGGCCGCCTCAAATTGGGACCCAAGTGCTGCCATGCAGCGGGTGACGCCTCAGCACCACACCAGTTCTGATCCCTGACAGGCTGGAACCCATTGGCTCTCTGATGGTTTTGACTCTTCTGGGGATGGGGCTCCCGAGGGCTTTTCCTCATCCCCTTCATAAGAGCTACTCCTGAGAAAAGAAGAAAGGAGTCCGTTCTGTCGTCTCAGACCTACAAGAAGTTTTTTTTTTATGGTGGCTGGGGTGCCAATCCTGCCGCCAACCCCCATGATTTCCCAGAAAATTGGAGGGCCAGATGCAGTTTAATGTCATACCCTGTCTTGCTATATGGTTGCGAGACATGGACGCTATTCTGTGTCTCTTTGGGTACCGCTGCTTTGACTTTGAGTCAAATGAGAGGTTGCTCACAGAGTCCAGAATGAAGCACATTACCTGAATTGTGAGGGAGAGTCAGTTAGGGCACTACGGCCATGTGGTATGAATCCTCAAGTGTATGATCCTCATTGTTGAGAACCCAAGTGGCTGGACCAGGCCAAGGGGACACCCATGTAACTCCTGGCAGAGACAGATAGAGGGTCATTTCCAGAAGGGTGGCACTGGACCATGTGTCTGCCTGGGGGGTTGCCAACCAGGATCCCAAGCTGTTTCATTGTGTGGTGGGTATGGCAACGCACTGCACCAGTGCATGCTCCCCAACCTGACCTGACCTGACATTCAACTCCAGTTTATTTTATACATCGAAATTGTTTAAATGAAGTAATAATTATTCAACGGGCCACAGGGGTGAGTTAAAAATCAGGACAAACAGCACTTCAATTTAAGATCTAAAGATGTCGAGCCATCTCACTTGTGTTTAAGTCAGCCATTCAACTCCAGTTTATTTTATACATAAACAGGACTTTCATTTTTAAACAGTATAGCCAGATAATTGCTTACCCACTACATAACATCAGAGTCACAGGACTCTTCAAAGCTTTTTTTCTGAGTTTTACTCAAAACTAATAATTTTTTCCATTGCACTTTTAATTGCGACTCCACAATGCCATAAAAATATAAATAAATAAGAGTCACTGATAAACAGACTACCTTCTGTTCTTGTGTAGATTGTTCTAATATTGTAATAGCTGACCCCCAGGAGTGCATTGTGTGGCGCATATGTCCACTTGTTTCATTCATTTCTTTTCTTCTTGAAGGAAGGATTAGCATCCCACTACACACAGTGCAGATCTTGTATGGCATCATTCCTAGATAGGTTGGCCTTACTTCATTCTTAATAAATCTTTACATTTATATTGCACTTTTCTCACTAATTTAAGTGATTTACATAGTGATGTATTGATGGATGATTCAACGGCGGCCATTTTTGCACCAGTATACTCACCACACATGAGCTGTTAGGTGGTGAAGGGGTGAGAGGAATAGCCAGCTAGAGAAGGGGATGATTAGGGGGCCAGAATGATTCAGCCTTGGAGGGCAATTTAACCTACCATATATACTCACGTATAAGTCGGTTCTTGAAACCCGAAAAATCGATCATAAAATCAGACCACGACTTATATGCCCGTTCAAAAATGCGGTACTTAATTTTTTTTTTTTTAGATCTTCTTGCCTCCTCCAATCTCACATCAGTTTCTCAGGCACATTGAATTTTGTTTCAGCAGCGCAGTTACCAATTTATTTTTCTACTTCAACAACATTTAATTTTAAACCAGCTTCATATTTTCTTCTGATTGAACGCTCCAACGTAGATAAGGGATGCTCTTACGATAAAGGTGTATGAGGGTGTGAGATACAAAAACCACAAAACAGTGCAAACGTCACTTTGTAATAGTTGGAGTATTACCATGTGGTCACGTAGGCACAATACATAGAAAAAATATTCTCTAAGGTGGGCATTAGCATATCATGATCTCTTAGACTAGTTTTCTGCATTCGACTTATACGACCAACATTATAAACTACTGAAAATCGAGCCCCGACTAATCAACGGGAGAACGACGAGTATCTACGGTATATAGTGAACTTTGCTAAATTTTTTATATTGTATGAGGAAGTCGGGAGTGGCAGAGAAGTATGTAAGAGTTGTACAGGATATGTACGAGGGAAGTGTGACAGTGGTGAAGTCT
This sequence comes from Polypterus senegalus, assembly GCF_016835505.1. Lineage (NCBI taxonomy): Eukaryota > Metazoa > Chordata > Cladistia > Polypteriformes > Polypteridae > Polypterus > Polypterus senegalus. The sequence continues at coordinate 16,763,789 of NC_053157.1, forward strand.
GCGGTAAGAGGTGGGATTACATCAGGGATCAGCTCTGAGCCCTTTTTTATTTGCAATGGTGATGGCAGGTTGTCAGATGAGATTAGACAGGAGTCTCTATGGACTATGATGTTTGCCGATGACATTGTGATCTGTAGTAAGAGTAGGGAGCAGGTTGAGGAGACCCTGAACAGGTGGAGATATGATGAGGAGAGGAATGAATGGTCAGTAGGAACAAGGCAGAATACATGTGTGTAAATGAGAGGGAGGTCAGTGGAATGGTGAGGATACAGGGAGTAGAGTTGGAGAAGGTGGATGAGTTTAAATACTTGGGATCAACAGTACAGAGTAATGGAGATTGTGGAAGAGAAGTGAATGAGAGTGCAGGCAGGGTTGAATGGGTGGAGAAGAGTGTCAGGAGTAATTTGTGACAAGAGGGTACCAGCAAGAGTGAAAGGGAAAATCTACAGGATGACAGCAGGCAGGCTTTATGGGCTGGAGATGGTGGCACTGACCAGAAAGCAGGAGACAGAGCTGGAAGTGGCAGAGTTAAAGATGCTAAGATTTGCATTGGGTGTGACGAGGATGGATAAGATTAGAAATGAGGACATTAGAGGGTTAGCTCAACGTGGGTGGTTGGGAGACAAAGTCAGAGAGGCAAGATTGTGTTGGGATGGACATGTGCAGAGGAGAGATGTTGAGTATATTGGGAGAAGGATGTTAAGGATAGAGCTGCCAGGTAAGAGGAAAAAAGGAAGGCCAAAGAGAAGATTTATGGAAATGGTGAGAAAAGACATGCAGGTGATGGGTGTGACAGAGCAAGATGATGAGGATACAAAGATATGGAAGAAAATGATCCGCTTTGGCAACCCCTAATGGGAGCAGCCAAAAGAAAGAAGAAGTGAACTTTGCTAAATGTGCTTAATTGCTTTAAGATATAAAATCCAAACTTCACAACTATTAAAAAACATCATAACAAGACAAATTGATTACCATAATGTGAAATGTGCCAGGAAAAAGCCTTTGCTGTCCTAAAGGAACATCGGAGAAAGGCTACAGTTTGCCAATAGTGCAAGTTTTCCGCATTCAACTTATATGACCGACATTATAAAATATCAGAAATTATACGGTAAAATCAAGTCCCGACTTATCTGCGGGAGAACTTATCTGTGAGTATATACGGTAGACACCCGGGTTCATCCTGCTCTTTACGAAGGATGCCCAGGGATCTTTGATGTCTGCAGAGAGTCAGGACATTGGATTTACGCCTCATCCAAAGCATTTTGCCATTTTTACAGCACAATGTCCCCGTTACTGCACTCGGGCATTGGGATCCACATTCAGACCACAGGGTAAGCACCCCCTGCAGGCCTCGCCAACACCTCACCAACTTTTCCTGTTTGGTCTCCCATCCCAGTACTGGCCAGACCCAAATATGCCTAGCTTCAGGTGGATGACCTCTTCTGAAGAGCATGTGATATGGCTGCTGGTCCTTAATAACATTACATTGTCAGCTTTTTTTTTGTTTGTTTCATTATATTGTCCACTCCCTGTAAATACGTACATTAGGATTAGCTCAGACACCTTCCAGATGTCACCAGGGGTTTGTTAATCACTTAAGTGACCTTCTCAGAGGCAGCTTACACGGTAATAACAAGAAATTGTCGATATTGTTTAAATGAAGTAATAATTATTCAACGGGCCACAGGGGTGAGTTGAAAATCAGGACAAACAGCACTTCAATTTGAGATCTAAAGATGTCGAGCCATCTCACTTGTTTTTAAGTCAGCCATTCAACTGCAGTTTATTTTATACATAAACAGGGCTTTCGTTTTTTAAACAGCATGGCCAGATAATTGCTTACCCACTACATAACGTCAGAGTCACTGGACTCCGCAAAGCTGTTTTCTGAGTTTTACTCAAAACTAATCGTTTCTTCCACTGCACTTTTAATTGCATAACACCAAAAACATAACAGTCACTGATAAACAGACAAACTTTAAGTGTCCCGTTCAGAAAACCCAGATGTAAGTAAATCTGGAAAAGGCAACACAGAGAGTCACTGTTGATCGTGATCACCTCGGATGCCTGCCAAGCCACAGACTCATAAAACAGAACATTGTGTTGGTATAAATTTGTCTAAGGCTTTGAGCGTTTTCATTTTCATTTACTATAATCCAAAAATGCTGTGTTATGTTTACGCAAAAAAAAACCAAACTCCGAGAGCCTTTCCACAGATATGCAGTTCTATTATGATATTATGAAATGGCTCCAAGTCTCTTATTTCTCTTACAGCAGGGTTGATAACCGCAGTTTCAAAATCAGGTAGGCTGCCAATTAATCAAGTCACAAGCACAAAGTAATCAAATGGGGAAGCGCTTCATCAGGAAACACAGGACAGCTGGGCCCTTCCTGCTCTCAAGCGGCTTGAACAGTTTATTCCCATAAGGCTGCTTTTGACAACAGCGCAGCGGTGAAGATTAATGCAATTCTTGCTGTGTAATGTGCCTCCTATGCCTTTGCTGTCTACTAAAGCTTTCTCGCCTAATCTATTATTACATTTCACCCATTCATTGTTGAGGCAGCAGAATTATAAGATCCAGGTACCCTCAGCCCTAAGTATCACTATATTTTTATTTTACATTTTCAATAGTTATAGAGGGTGGCACGGTGGCGCAGTGGTAGCTTCCCGCGTCCTCCCTGCATGGAGTTTGCATGTTCTCCCCATGTCTGCGTGGGTTTCCCCCCGGTGCTCCAGTTTCTTTCCACTGTCCAAAGACAAGCAGGTTAGGCGCATTGGCGATCCTAAATTGCCCCTAGTGTGTGCTTGGTGTGTGTGTGTGTGTGGGCTGGCACCCTGCCCGGGATTTTTTTTCCTGCCTTGCGCCCGATGTTGGCTGGGATTGGCTCCAGCAGACCCCCGTGACCCTGTGTTAGGATATAGCAGGTTGGAGAATGACTGACGGACTGAATAGTTATAGAGTTCTGGCTGTGTAACCCAGCTTTGCCTAAGAAGACAATGAGTTTCGGTGTGACAAGTGGTCTGTGACGCTGTGCAAGTTTTAAATTAGTAATCGTGTCCAGGCTGAGAAATTAGGGTGCAGATGTGCACATGGTGGTGCTGCTGCAGGGTTCATTGCGGTGCTTGGCTGATCACGTGCAAATGCGAGCGGATTGGTCAGGTGCCACATTTACACATCGGAATTGGCATCTGCACCCACAGAGCCTGCACAGAAGGGAAGAGAAAAGAGAGAGCAGAAGAAAAAAAGGCAAAAGAGAGAATGGAGGTTAAAGAAGAAAGAAGGAGCGAGAGACAAGAGAAGGAGAGTCCGTGTTGAAGATGGATGAAGGTCTCAGGCAGAGGGGGCAGAAGATGTCATGCTCCTATTGAACTACGCTGGGGAGTAGGAGTGGCCCGTTATGCAATGTCTCCCATGAATGCTAAGGGGCTGGCAGTGAGAAACATGAGTGTGACTCTGCATGGCGCCCCATGGATACAGAAGGCATGGAAATGGGGACCATGGTTGACCTCACAAATCAGTGGTCGCCTCCACTTGGATGCGGCAGGCATGGAAATGGGGACCCGAGCCAGGAATTAATGGTTGACCTCACAAATCGGTGGTCGTCTCCACTTACTGCAAGGTCCGGACAGGATAAGTGGAGGAGACGCCATGTTTTAAAAGGAAAAGGACTGTCTCTGTATGTTTAAATTTATTTTATGTTGTCACAGATGTGCGATTGGGAGGCAGCTAAAGGGCCTGAAAAATAATAGTTCCGTGCCAGACCAGGTGAGGTGAGGTGTAGTGACTTTCTATTTCAATCCTCTGCAGACCATCCACGGGATATCCCGCATGGTTCCGGCACCATTGATGACATCACTTCCACTTTAGGTGCCATTGATGACGTTACTTCCAGTCCCGATGACATCACTTCTGTTTTTGGTGCCATCGATGGCGTCACTTCTGGGGACATTTATGACATCATTTCCAGGTTCGGTCCTGATGATGTCACTTCCTGTCTCGGCCTTTAAAACTGCCATCTTTGCAACCCTAAAATCAGTTCTGTTTTGGACTCAGACCTGTGAACAACTTATACACGAATTACCCATTTGAAGCCGGGCCACAATATACAAGTGGCTGCCCAAAACCTTTTTCGATGTCTTTTGACTATTATTGTGACAATGTCAAAGTGTTTCACAGACCAGAGCAAATCAACATTACCAAGACTTCCACCTTTCTTTCATTTTCAGATGTTCTACGAAGGACACAGGTTGCTGGCCAAGTGTTAGCTCGTTTTATATGTTATTATGGGAGCTTGACAGGAAACCCGCCTAAGAAGGTGAGCACTGGTGAAGAGAAGTTCACACACACATGAAAACAGAGGAAAGGTGCTGCAGGTACACAGAGAACAAGAGATGAAAAATATTTTTTAACCAGTGACGGCGCACTGCACACTTGACTTGATCATTTCTAGTTTTCATCCTCTTTCTCTGTATGTTTAGCATTCGTTTGCTCTGAGGTTGATGCGCTTGCTGCTTCCTGAGCAGCTCTTCTTTTCTCCACCCTAGCGACCCACTTCTTCTCTTCTTTCGTTGGCATCTTTTCATGTTAAAACTGATTAATCAGTGTTTGTGTTGCAGTTACTTAGAATATTTTCCTTAATTTATCACTTCAGCTGGCATTTCAATCTGCCTCAAGAATGGTTTAAGATATGAAGATGTAGGGGAAGTGATAGGGTGGTGCCTGTCACTCTGCTGCCGAGAGTTGATTCTGCAGTAAAATAAAATTAAAAGAGGAATAACCTTGGAGGTCACTCATCACCCCAAAAGCGGATAGGAGATGTCACGTAGTGTATGTGTACCAGATTTCAGGTCAATAGGTCAAATGGTTTGTGAGCTACAGGTGATTTAAAATCCTGGACAGACAAATGAACAGTCATGGTAGCGTATTATATATAAAGATTATTCTCTTAGCTGATAGGTACCATGTACAGGGATCAAGGTCTGTGTAGTTATGTGCCTGTCTGGTTGCTATGCCTCTATCATTGCAACAGATGGGACATCACAAACATTTTGTAGCAGTAAATTGCATTGCATTTGTCATTCCAACAGTTGGCACATCACAAACAACACTGCTTTTACTGAGGTTGAGGACTGATTGAGGTCATTTATGTTAGGTAGAATGCCTAGAGGGTGCTGGGTGGTCTCGTGGCCAGGAACCCCTGCAGATTTTATTTTTTTTATATATATTTATATATATATATATTTATTGATGAATTCCAGCATTCTAAACATTGTCACCTTCTATCTACTCCCCCTCCCGATCTCCACACCGCTCCATACGTATCTTCCATTGATTGAAACAGTGCTGGAAGTCTATCTTACTTGAGGCTCTTTAACAGGTTTGCCATTTCTGTCTTCACTTCATCCATTGAAGAAAAATGTGTTCCCTTCTGGTCACTTTTGATTTTCGGGAAACAAGTAAAAATCACAGGGAGCTAAATCGGGCGAATAGGGAGGATGATTGAGGACAGGAATGTTTTTGTCAGTCAAAAAACAGCTATAATGGAAAAAGAGAAAATTGATGGTGATTCGTTGATTTTTTCGTGCACGGGAGCATTGTCTTGTCTTGTTTCGCCGTTTGATTTTTTCACCCGACATTATCACGGCAATTTGTGTAGCGATCGTCGTGCAAATACTGACTGGGCCATTCACAGGATATACCTAGCCGGTCGGCGGTTTGAGGGGATATAGTTCTATGGTTCATGTCTGGTCGACCTCTAGATGGTTTTCCAGGAAAGTCCCAAGCCCAGTCCGGTTATTTTTGTGTCTCACCTCGTGTGTTTAATTTTATCGAGCATTTACATTTTTAATCCTGTGAGTGGTTGTATAGTGTGGAGACTGCCCCGGCCACAGACAGGCTGACACTTTGGTTTCACCACACACACGTTTATTATACATTATTTAAAATTATTATAAAGTGCACACAACCCAAAAGTCCCCACAAAGTCCTGGCCACAACAATGCCTCACTTTCTCTTTGGACCACCTCCTCTTCCTTCTCCTGCTTAGTCCACTCCACTCCCGACTCTCGCCATCGTATGAAGGGAGGCGGCCCCTTTTATACACACCCGGATGTACTCCAGGTGCTTCCCGGCAATCTCCCACTGACACGCCCCCGTGTGGCGGAAGTGTCAGCTGCGTACCCGGGAAACACTCTGGGTGTCCCCAGTCTTCTTCCCCAGCAGCACTTTCGGGTGTGGCGGAAGTGCTAAGGTCCAGGGCTCCAAAGGCATGGGGGTGCCCCCTGGCGGTGACCACGGCCCCTACAGGGTGGAGCTTCAAAGCTCTGTACCTGTGGCCCCCAAAGGAACCATGGCGGTCGCCCCCACATGGGTCTGGAGAAGGCATAAGCCCTCCTCTGGTCTTCCTAGGCATCCCGGCTGGGTAGCCACCCCAACCATCTCTGACAGTGCCCCACCGCCAGCGAAGACCAGTCGGGAGGAGCAGCCCGTCCCACAAGGGCAGCTTACCCCCGAAGTGGGTCCTACTCCTGAGACACAAAGGTCCAACTCGGTAACCTGGGGTCTACTCCTTCGGCACCCTCTCCGAGGTTGTCGTGCCCCTTTGGTTGACGCCACTCGCACCCTCATAGCCTCCATCAGCCGTGGCAATAGGTAGGTACCACCGTTCACTGCTTTGCCTATAATGCTGTTAAGATGGCCCTGTGTAAGCCAGAGTGGGAGCTGAAATGAACCAGCGACCTGTCCAGAACTGTTTCCTGCCTTTCACCCGCTGATGCCAGGGTAAGATCCAGTGCCTGTGCCCTGAGTTCGATTTAGCAGGTGTGAGACTGTTATGCCAGATTAACACACTCTAACAGCAAGGTTTGTACAATGAAGCCTTATAAAAGCATTCACAGACAGCAGCAAGGATGCATCCTGCGTTTAAAGTTACTAATTATAATAAGCAAAATAAACATCTGCACGGGTATAATCAGGTGAAATGTCAGCTGAGACCAGAGCCTAATTGAAATGTTTTAAACACATGAAAGGCGTGAAGAGTGATTGGGCACATAATGAGGCGGCGTAGGATTAGGACTGAAGTCTCCTGAACCTTTTGCATGAAGAGGGTAACTAGAATTGACAACTGAGAGATGCTCTGGAATCTCAATCAACAGACCACAAGGACTGAGGGTCTTTTAAAGCAGCATTATGTAAAAAGCTGAATTTAATGCAGCCATTTTTATTTGTCTGGTCAGAAAACTGTGGTTAAATAAGGTACAGAAAATACTGAATATAAAATAAAGAGGTTATTTTGAATCACCTTGTCCTCTAGTATCGTTTCTGACATTCTGAAAACATAGGATGACATTCTACCAAAGTAAGTGTTTCAAAGCAAAAATGGTAATATTTTACTGATATGTTCAAAGATTTGGAGAGCTTGCTTCATTCATTCTTCATTTGTCTGTCAATAAAAGCTTATACCGTATATACTCACGTATAAGTCGGGTACTGAAACCCGAAAAATCGATCATAGAATCAGACCCCGACTTATACGCCGGGTACTGAAACCTGAAAAATCAATCAAAGAATCAGACACCGACTTATACATCATCATCAAAATCCATCCATCCATTCTCCAACCCGCTATATCCTAACTACAGGGTCACGGGGGTCTGCTGGAGCCAATCCCAACACTGGGCACAAGGCAGGAAATAAACCCCAGACAGGGTGCACACACACACCCACACACCAAGCACACACCAAGGACAATTTAGGATCGCCAATGCCCCTAAACCTGCATGTCTTTGGACAGTGGGAGGAAACCCACGCAGACACAGGGAGAACATGCAAACCCGAGTCTCCTAACTGCAAGAAAGCATCGCTCTCACTGTGCCACCATGCCACCCCATTCAAAAATACAACATTTATTTATTTATTTTTTTACATCTTCTTGCTTCCTCCAGTTTATTTTTTATTTTATTTTATTTACCTTTATTTAACCAGGCAAGACAGATTAAGAACATGTTTCTTATTTACAACTGTGGCCTGGAAAGGGCAAAGCCTTAAGAGGGAAAAATTAAGAAAAAAAAAAAAAAAAAACATATTAAGAAAGATACATATATACAATATAAACAAAATTACGAAAAGAAAAGGAAAAAGAAAGGAAAAAAATATATATAAAAACAAAAAAATAAAAAAGAAATGAAGCAAGAAACAGTAAATAAGTACATGTACATAATAACAACATAAGTACATACTCCAGTCTGGCACTAGTTTCTCAGACGCATCGGATTTTGTTGCAGCAGAGCAGTTACTAATTTCTTTTGCGACTTCAACGACTTTTCATTCAAAACCAGCTTCATATTTTCTTCTAATTGAACGCTCCATCGTAGATAAGGGATGCTCTTACGATAAAGGTGTATGAGGGTGTGAGATACAAAAAACACAAAACAGTGCAAACGTCGCTTCAGAATAGTTCGGGTATTACCGTGTGGTCACGTAGGCACAATACATAGACAAAAAAGGCCGTGTTCTCCGTGGTTACTCTCTCAGGTGGATGTTAGCATATCATAATCTCTTGGACCAATAGCGGGAGTTTTCTGCATTCGACTCATACAACCGACATTATAAAATACCGGAAATTATAGGGTAAAATCAAGCCCAGACTTATACGTGGGAGAACTTAAATGTGAGTATATATGGTATTTACATTTATTTATTTAGCCAACGCCTTTATCCTAAGCGATTTACAACATTTGAGATACTATTGCGTATATTTCGTTCCCACAGGTGGGTGAGGTGACTTGCTCAGGGTCACACAGTGTCAGTGGTGGGATTTGAACCCACCAGGGTTTGATGTCCAAAGCCTTAACCACTACACCACACCACCTATTTCTATCAATGAAGAAGTAATTATCACTATGCTTTGTGACAATAAGATTAACACTAAAATCTTCAACTCATCCCTAAAACAGGCAACCGACCCACAGGTTTTCAAAAAGATCACTGTCGTTTCTGGGCCCAAAAGTCAAAAATGGATTTAACCTTTAAAATTATGAACAGAGAGCAAGACACTTATGGAGGAGATGTCAGAAGCAACAACAGAGGTGGAGCCACCTGGCAATTACTACCTGGAACTGCCCTCCCCCTTATAAATCTGGAGAGTCTTCCCAGAATTCCTGGCGGGTTCATTGTAGAAACGCTAAGGAGCTGATGACTGTACATGTGTTTATTGAGTATTTGGTACAATCGAGAATATTTGTTTTCTGGATTTTTCACCTTCTGCATTGTTTTTTGATCTCTCCTTGGATTGCTGTACTCAAACTTTGTTCGCCTTGGATTGCCTTTGCTAACAACTACTTTTTGCCTGTTTATACTACAGAACTTTATGTTATTTCAGGGTATTTTCGTTAAAGGTAAATCTTTCAGAAGGGCGGCATGGTGGCGCAGTGGGTAGCGCTGCTGCCTTGCAGTTCAGAGACCCAGGTTCGCTTCCCAGGTCCTCCCTGTGTGGAGTTTGCATGTTATCCCCGTGTCTGCATGGGTTTCTGCTGGGTGATCTGGTTTCCTTCTACAGTCCAAAGACATGTAGGTTAGGTGCATTGGCGATCCTAAATTGTGCTTTGTGTGAGTGTCGGCTGGAGCCCTTCCTGGGATTTGTTCCTGCCTTGTGGCCTGGGATTGGCTCCAGCAGACCCCCATGACCCTGTGTTAGGATATAACGGGATGGATAAATCTTTCATTTTATAAAGAATTTACGTGATCCTCTGTATAAACAGCCGGGGTTTTTAACAGGATTTTCCTCTCTGGAACTGTTTGAGACTTACAAGCTTGTGTTGTCATAGCATTGGGATGAAAAGACCTACAGTGTAACTTAGGAGAGTGCTGATTCCCATCAAGACATGAAATGGACTTGTTTGATTCTTAAGGAGTTGCTGTAGATAGAGATACTGAGATCTAGAACCTGGATTGCCATTTTTCTGCTTTGATATAGGAAGGAGAACAGCTGAGAGACATCTGCCTCTGCAACACCACCCAGAGGTGGACTTAGGGGTGTGCGGCGCCTAGGGCTGACCAACCCCATGTGGGGACGGTTACATCAAATGCTGTTACTGGTATGTGTGGACTGTATAAACTTGCGCACAAAAATTTAATAAAACCTGGGGGCTTTGCCCCCTGCTCGCTTCCCTTGCCCAGCCCCCTCCCCCCCCCGCCTACCACTGGCATTGTGAAGAGGGGGGCTGAACGCACCCCAAAGAGACGCGATCACTCCTCTGAAACCCCCTCTTAAACGGTGATACAATGGGAAACACATACAGTTTTTTTTATACCTCCTCTTTGCTCGATCAGCTGCTGGTTTGCTGCTGCTGCTCCTATGCCACGTGATCTGCATTTCGCGTGGTGCACTACTGTCATATCACCTTTGTCCATATATTCAATCTCTTTTTCCTTTTACCTTTTCGTCAAAATCACATTGAATTTAGATTCCGTGTTTGGAATTACATCATGACAACGAAAGTTATAACTGCCCATGAGAGAATATCGGTTATTTCTCTCTACAAGAAATGTGTCTGACATAACCACGCAGGACTTTTCCAAATCTCTTTGCTGAAGCTCTTGTCGTCTCGCTGGACGTGAAAGTGTCTCAGACACAATACAATACAATACAATTTATTTTTGTATGGCCCAAAATCACACAAGAAGTGTCGCAATGAGCTTTAACAGGCCCTGCCTCTTGATAGCCCCCCAGCCTTGACATTCTAAGAAGACAAGGAGAAACTCCCAAGAAAAAGCCCTTGTATGGAAAAAATGGAAGAAACCTCGGGAAAGGCAGTTCAAAGAGAGATCCCTTTCCAGGTAAGTTGGGTGTGCATTGGGTGTCAAAAAGAAGGGGGTCAATACAATACAATACACAGAACAGAACTAATCCTCAATACAGTACAAAAATACAAATTTTACAAGTACGGAGCAGAATTTAACAGTAGATGATATCACATAATATGATTTGGATTTGTTTACAGTTCCCGGAGACCTCATCCATCAAGCTGCCTCCCCCAATTGGCCAGTCCACAGCTGAGTAAGTGCTGGACCAGCCAATCCGATGAAAGGACCCCTCTACCCGACAATTCCATCAGAGATGACTTTACCATAGGCAGGCAAAACAACTTGGCGGGTGGGCAGTGGCACTTCTCACTTCTCGTCTCCTGCCAAGATTTTTTTTTATAATAGAGAGATAATGGTAATATGCACCGGATTTTCTGATTTCAGTATTCAGCTAAATGTTTGCAACATAACTGACTAACTATTAAAAAAGTGCAATTCATAATTCATGACAATACCATGACAGTGCGAAATGCGATGCGGTGTCATGCGGAACTTAGCAGGGCCTCTTCTAGAAAAGTACCCAAATTGCAAGTAAACTCTGAGTCTCGATATGCAGGATGGCACAGTCATAACTCACATTGATGTCATGTCAGCCGGTTATCATGTTTTTGTGCATTAACTCTTTCAGGGCGGATGTCGACTTTTGTCAAAAGGAGGGGTAATCAACTGTAAGTGGTGGCCGTTATGTTTTAGTTGGACTCTCTTTGCTAGAAGGAATGTTAAATTCATTGGTTTTACCGAGATTCCCCACGCTCACGTGAGTAGAAAGGGGCGAACAATGGCAAAAAGCGACAGCTGGTGAGAGATCGAAGCAAATGAGTAAAGCAAAATACTTCGTGGACGATGTTTTGCACATTATCGCTGATTTGGACTCTGACTTTTCAGACTCCGATTCTGATTCAAGTGATTGAAAATGAATGTGAGGTGCCCACATCAGCTGATCTTGGCGCTGAGCAGGTCTGTGTTGCTGAAGTGCCTATGGCAACAGTGACAAGGGGTACAAACCAGATAACAGTGCACTATGACCACCACTGCTGCCCCCGTTTCCCGCCACGTGAAGACAGCCTGGGAGCCAACAGTGGTTTTATGTTCATTTCTGTGTGAAACCATTGCTTTGTGTGCTTGTCAGAAAAGTATGTTTATAGGAAAAAATATTCAGCCCTCAAAGAGTTAATATTCGGACATGTTTATGGCCTACAAATAAAATGTGAGTTTCAGTGTTTCGACAGGAAGTGTGAAATTAACGTAAAGGTATCATCATGAAATCTTGTATTCCAATTGGAAAAGTTGTTGATGACATCTTCGTAGTCTAATCTGGATGCAGTGTCTTTTTCTGTCGATAGGAGAAACCAACCCAGCGACTAATGGGCTATACCTATTTTAGGAAGGGATTATACTGGCGACCCTTTTCGGGCGTTGATGGTGGACTATGGCATGTTTTCAAAGACGTACATGTACAGAATTTGACATTGAAGAGGGATTTTAAAAGAGTTCCTCTTAGAAGCATCTCATATATATATATATATATATATATAGTGTCAGGGATGCCAGGGGCCATGACCCGGCCGGGACGACGGGAAGGACCGGATGTGGGTCTGCACCCACCCTGGATCACGTGGGGGTTGCCTTCCGGGTTGCTTTGGGGCCACAGGTACAGGGCATGGAAGCCCTACCCTGTAGGGGCCCGTGGTCACCGCCAGGAGGCTCCCCAATACCTTGGGGACCTGTTACCCCAGCACTTCCGCCACACCAGGAAGTGCTGGGGGGAAGATTTATGATGGCGCCCGGAGAGCAGCCAGGATGACAGCCGGCAGTTCCGCCATGCTGGGGTGTGGCCAGAGGAGGAATGCCGGGAACACCTGGTGCTCATCCGGGTACCATATAAAAGGGGCCGTCTCCATTCATTCGAGGCTAGAGTCGGGTGGAAGGAGGACGAGGCAAGAGGAGCTGTGGAGGCGGCCCGAAGACAAGGCATTGTGGCCAGGACTGAGTGTTTTGGGGTTTGTGCACGTGACTGAGGTATGAGTGACCATTGGCTGGGGTGTTAGTGACCATTATTGTAAATAATCATTGTAAATAAACGTGTGGTGTTTTAAACAACATGTCCGCCTGTCTGTGTTCGGGTCAACTTCCACAATATATATATATATATATATATATATATATATATATATATATATATATATATATATATATATATATATATATATCCTGTATACTGGCAGTCCTGAAAAACGGGGCCGCTCTTGACCCCACCACCAGTTCTTCATCGGCTAATTTCCAGTGGCTATCGTGTCCGAATGCAGGACTTGCAGATGAAACTGTCATTCATCTCAGGTGAACTGTGCCAGGCAGGGCCAGTGACGAGGCCATACAAGAAATGAATGAGGCATATTGTAGAGGAATTACAGAGAAGACATGGATTGAAAGTCTTAAAGCTGAGATCTGGACCTGGAACACCATTTGCATCACCATGTCAGCAAAGGAAGACAGCCAAGAATCTGTTACATCTGCAGCTCCATGCCAAGTGGTTTCCCTGCCCACACATGATTGCCAAATCACAGAAATACAGCGTTTACTGTAACAACCCATACTGCATAGCAGGCCACTGCAGTACCCAGCAACCCTACAACAGTCTCATTATAAGATGACATTTTAGTCCTACTGTGGGATGAAGTAAAGATGTGAAAGGTAATCAGAAGCAAATGCAACATTGTAATTTAATAACAACAGGCAACACTCTGGTAAGGGTGGCATTTTCATGCAGCAGTGTTTTTTAACATTACGAAATAATGATACCACAAATGAGCGTTAATTACGAACCTTAAGAATTGCACACACATCTGGTTCTATATTTATATACTACATTCAAACACCAAGAAATGTGTTAATTTTAAAAGTTTCAAATTGTTTAGACTTTTAAGTATCAAGTCTGTGCTCGATATTGTCTTCACATATTGTATTGATTATGTCAGTTTGTAGAATTTAGTTATTTTCTGGAATGTTATTCAAGTGTCAGTAACACATATCATGTCCGTCAAATCTCTCTTAAGTTTTTGACGTGTGTGCGGATTGGTGCTTTTTATCTTCCAGGACATTCTGACTATGCCAAGGATGTGTTAAGTGGCCTGTGGCGTTGTGTAGAGTTTAAATAAATAATCACAACCCAAGAGTGTTCCGGCTCCAGTTGGGTGCAGGGGTATGCCAGCATACATCACTCTGAAGATGATTGCTGTGCTTGGCTGATCGTGTACTCGCCTAGAAGGTGAGCGGATTAGTTGGGTGCCACACTCATGCCCCAGAGGTAATAACAATTATGCCCAATAAATAGAAAGGAAAGGAAAGAAAGGAGAGAAGCAGAAAAAGGAAAAGGAAAGAAATGGAGATTTAAGAGGAAAGAGGATGTGGAGATGCCAGGGTGCAGAGGAGTGGAGGCTGGCAGCTGGAAGCAGAGACCCTTGGGGGAGTGTAGGGTGAACGCTTGGGGGCTGAAGATGGCCACTCCAGCTGTGCAGTTTTATGGAGAAGTTGGAGTGACCCGATACTTGTAGGGGGCTCCTGCATAAAGCAAAGGAGTTGTAGCAGGAGACAAAGGAGCAAAGCTTGGCAGGGCACCCTGCTGGGAACCTGTGGGACAGTATGGACCCCAGCCTGTGAAAAGGGCTGGCTGTGGCTGTCGGCCGGATGACTCCTCTGCCTGCAGGATCCCTAGTCAGGTAAGCAGAGGAGACATTGGTTTTAGAAGAATGCACTAAGGCTCATGAGCTCTTTAAGGGACCATTTTTAACTTCATTTTTAATGAAATATATTTATTTGATGGATTTTAACCACCACATGCACTTGTTTTTACGGATTATTTCTTTATTTACTGTTTATTTATTATGGATGGAGCAGTGCACTATTGGATTCTTGGTTTTGATATATTTTAAATAAAAGTACTGAACACTTTTACACCTACCCCTTACTGCACCTGTGTCTCCTCGTTTGTCCGGCTCATCTCGGTACATGGCTAAGGGTTCAAGAAACTCCCGGATACAACAAGGAGTGTGGAGCTGACAAATGAACATTACAAATGGAGGCAGCGGTGGGATGAGCCATGGCGATAAGGAACAAAGAACAGAAGAGGAAGCAATGAGAGGCGGAACCAGGCCAAGGGGGCGCCCACGTAACACCTGGCTGCAGCAGATAGATGGTCATTTCCAGAGGGTGGTAGTGGACTGCGTATCTGCCTTAGGGTTTGCCAACCAGGATCCCAAGCTGTTTCATGCGTGCTCCACAACCTGACCTGACATGACCTGACTGTTTGAGGACAAGTGTTAGAGGACAAAGGAGCAAAACTGATTGCCACAAGTCATGTCATTTTCTAACTTGCTTAATCCAGACCAGGGTTTGGGTTGAATCATTTGGATCCTATAACAGCTACCATAGGGCACAAGGCAGGAACAAACCCTGGACAGTCCATCACAGGGTGAGTAAACACACACCCATCACACTATAGGGCCAATTTAGTGTCTCTAATTCACCTATGAACAGTGGGATAAAACTGGAGCACCCGGAGGAAACCCACACAGACAGGCGGTGAACATGCAAACTCAATGCAGGGAGGAGAGCCACTCAAACCCTGGTATCCTTACTGTGAGTAGTCCCTCCTTGCTGCCCGATTACCACAAGCGAAGAGCTCTAAACAAAACATAAGGGAGTTACAATTCCCAGATTTATAAAACTTACCAGCTATCACTTAGACATTGCCTGTGTCACACATGTGCATTTAGGAGACAGTTTACGGGCTCAAATTTATGCAGTTACCCATTGAACCAGGGGCTAGCACAGCCCTCTAACTCTTTTTCCTCTCTCCCGGCAGAACAACTGAAGTATCCACCCAATAACATCACTTCAGGTTCCCATCCTCAAGACCCGCCTCTTCATGATGTCACTTCTGGTTCCCATCCTCAAGACCCACCTCTTCATGATGTCACTTCCAGTTCCCATACTCAAGACCCACCTCTTTATGACGTCACTTCCAGTTCCCATCCTCAAGACTGGCTTCTTCATGACGTCACTTCCAGTTCCCATCCTCAAGACCCGCCTCTTCATGATGCCACTTCCAGATCCCATCCTCAAGACCCGCCTCTTCATGATATAATTTCCGGTTCCCATCCTCAAGGCCCACCTCTTCATGACATCATGTCCTGCAAAGTCTACTATATACTGTATACCACCATCATTTTCTCTTGGTTCTGTTCCGATCTGAACTCTGTCTGACGTCAAGACGTCATTTCCTTTGCTTGTCTGACAGTATGTGGGGGATCCCCCCAAACCTTTGACGGTGTTTTTGTCTTTATTTTGCACCTGTTACTTGTCTACACCTGGACTAATGTGTGATTGTATTTATCTTTTTTATTTCATCAATGCCCCCAACTTTCAAAATCCTTTCCATGTTGGGAGCCTTTTGAACAACAGTCCCAAAGTGCTGACTTTATAGTTGTACAGAGTAAACATTGGCACACATGGGCATCTAAAGGCATCTTTCTCCTCTTAGCTGCTGAACTGGGATCGGATGACATTAAACTTTTTACAATTTTCCAGAAAAAAGTAATTTTCTTTCATGAGGGTTGACCTCAACAAACAGCTGAGGTTCCCCACGGAGATAACAACTACATCTCTCCGCCCTGATATTGTGGTGTGGTCCACCAAAGTAAGATCGGTGCACCTCATTGAGCTGACCGTTCCATCTGAAGGGGAGATAGAGGCCGCCTTCGAGTGCAAGAAGGCCAAGTACTCCGAGCTGGCTGAGGAGTGCAGGGAGGCCGGCTGGAAGATCACCATCTACCCAGTGGAGGTGGGATGCCGAGGGTATGTGGGGCTGTCAACCACACACCTCCTGAGGGACGCAGGGGTGACTGGAAGGAACCTAAGAAAGGCCATTAAAGATCTGGCAGAAGAGGCAGAGAAAGGCAGCTTTTGGCTCTGGTTGTGGAGAAAGGACAGGAGCTGGGGAAAGACCAAGTAACCCCAATAACAGCTGCAGGGGGTGACAGGGAGACGTCTCTGTCACTGCTCCGCCACCAGGAGGCATTCTAGCGATTAAAGGAGCGAAACGTTGGTGAATGGTGGTTCCTAGCTGAAGACCCTGCAGCTGACCCATGGGCACCGGAGGAGGTGCGACAGGCAGCAATGCCAAGCAGGTTACACCACCTACATGTACATCGACTTTTTATTCCATTGAGCATTTAGCAATAAAAAGGGCCTGTTTTAGCCCTAACGAATCATCAAACAAACAAAAAAAAAGAGTGAGCCATGAGCTTTAAAACATTTACTCTTTTGAAGGACTTTAATAATTGTGGACATTTTCTAGCATTCTGAAACACTACTGAATAACTTTAATGGTTATTTATGGATGACAGATGCTCATAGTTTCCTTATATCTTGTGTAGATGCACAGCATATACATAAATATTTACAATCTCCAAACCTCTTAATCCAATTCAGGGCCATAGCACTTGAAGCCTGTAATAAAACAATAAACTAATAGGTGACATGATTGAAATACACACAATTATTTTAAATTTAGCTCTTCAGCAAGGACCATAGGACACAGATAGAAACTGACTTCAAAAGTTTTTTTTCATACAGAAAATTATGGAGACATGGAAAAAATTGTCACGCATGATTGTAGACAGTAGTATTATGGGTTTAAAAAGACAACTCAGTGTAATTTTGGAGAAATTAAGTGAATAGGGTTGGCCAACGTTTTTTCAATAAAGTGTTCTAATCCAAATTATTCTAATGCTTCAATGTTCTAGTAGCCTAATAATCTGGAAAACGCTTAACCAACTTCACATTCACAATGACCACACTCTATCCTGTGAACGAAGCCTGGACTGGCCACTCACGCACACATTCACACTATCATAGGGCCAATTTGAAATCACTAACCTGGTGTCATTGTGTTTGTGTCCCGGGGCCCGTCTGTGTGGTATTTACATGTTCTCCCCGTGTCTGTGTGGGTTTCTCCTGCATGCTTCAGTTTGCTCTCACTGTCCAATGACATGCAGGTTGGCTGAATAGATATTGCTATATTGGCCCTAGTGGTGTGCGTGTGTGTGTGTGTAAGTTCATCGTGCGATGGACCGTCAGCCTATCTAGGATTTGCATCCTGCTTCCTCACTGCATGGAGTTTGCATGTTCTCTCCATTGGTTTCCTCCAGGTGCTTCAGTTTTCTCTCACTGTCCAATGACATGCAGGTTGGGTGAATAGATATTGCTATATTGTCCCTACTGGTGTGTGGGTGGGTCACTGGGTATGTGTGTATTTTCTATGTGATGGACTGGCCATGGTTTACTTCCCGGTTCCTCCGTACATGGAGTTTGCATGTTCTCCCTGTGGGTTTCCTCCATGTGCTTCAGTTTTCTCTCACTGTCCAATGACATTCAGGTTAGGTGTATAGACATTGCTATATTGGCCCTAGTGGTGTGTGTGTATTGTTGTGAAATGGACTGGCGTCCCATCCATGGTTTGTGTCCTGGTTCCTCCCTACATGGAGTTTGCATGTTCTCCCTGTGGGTTTCCTCTGGGTGCTTCAGTTTTCTCTCACTGTCCAATGACATTCAGGTTAGGTGAATAGACAACACTATATTGGCCCTAGTAGTGTGTGTGTGTGTCACCATCGTGTGATGGACTGGCAGATTGTCCAGGGTTTGCCTCCCGGTTCCTCCCTACATGGAGTTTGCATGTTCTCCCCATCGGTTTTCTCTGGGTGATTCAGTTTTCTCTTACTGTCCAATGACGTGCAGGTTAGGTGAATAAAAAACACTGTATTGGCCCTAGTGGTGTGTGTGTGTGTATTTGCTCTGTGATAGACTGGCGCCCTGTCCAATGTTTTGTGTCCCAGTTTCTCCCTGCATGGAGTTTGCATGCTCTCCCCGTGAGTTTCCTCTAGGTGCTTCAGTTTCCTCCTAATGTCTAAAGACATGCAGATTAGATGAACTGGTGACACTAAATTGGCCTGTGTGTGTGTGTGTGGTGGGTGTGTTTGTGCCATTGCTCACCCTGCGATGGACTGGTACCCTATCCAGGTTTGTTCCTGGCTTTGAGCTGCAGTGCAAGCTGGGATAGGCTCCAGCAGATCCATGACTCTGCTCTTCAGTATGTGGGCTAGATAACAACATGGCATGTCTTTAGGGCCCTGGGAGGAACACTGGCGCAAAACTCATACAGATACAAGGAGAAAGAGCCAACTCCACACAGACAGTGGGTGGACCAGACGTGGGTTTCAAAGCCATGACACCAAATCTACGAGGTAGGTGTGCTAAGCCACAGCACCACTATGCTGTCTGAAGCCAGTTATATCTGTACAACAGCGACTGCATAAACGATCCTGAAGTGTATGTGAGCCAATAAGACAAGACAACCAGAATTTTACTTTTATGTGTATATAAACTATACAGAAATGCTAGGGTCAGTCCTGTCACCATGACCTATCCATTCTCCACATTCCACACCAGTATGATGCCATTTTCACAGTATTTCAACTTTAATGGCCAGAAGCTCCTATACAGTTTGCAGCACATTAACAACTTTTTTTCTGAGTTCCTATAATTTCCTTTTATCAAGGTCAATTTATGCTCACCAGCCACTTTATTAGGTATACCTTCTCAGTCCCAGGTTGGAGCCCCTTTTGCATTCAGAAATGCTGTAATTCTTCATGGCGTAGATTCAACAAGGTGCTGGAAACATTCCTCAGGGATTGTGGTCCATATTGACATGGCAGCATCATGCAGTTGCTGCAGATTTGCCAGCTGCACATCCATGATGTGAATCTCTCTTTCCACCACATCCCAAAGGTGCTCTATTGGATTGTGACCTGGTGACTGTGGAGGCCATTTGAGTACAGGGAACTCATTGTCCTGTTCAAGAAATCAGTTGAAGATGATTTGAGTTTTGTGACATGGCGCATTATCCTGCTAGAATTAGCCATCAGAAGATGACACTGTGGTCATAAAGGAATGGGCAGGGTCAGCAACAATACTCAGATAGGCTGTGGCATTTAAATGATGCTCATTTAGTACTAAGGGGCACAAAGTGTGCCAATAAAATATCCCTCACACCATTACATCACCACCAGCATGAACCATTGATACAATGCAGGATGGATCCATGCTTTTATGTTATTGACCTCAAAATCTGACCCCACCATCTAAATATCACAGTAGAAATCGAGACTCATCAGACCAGGAAACGTTTTTCCAATCTTCTATTGTCCAATTTTGTTGAGCCCTTGTGAATTGTAGCCTCAGTTGCCTGTTCTTAGCTGACAGGAGTGGCACCCGGTGTGGTCTCCTGCTTCTGTAGCCCATCTGCTTCAGCATTCAATGTGTTGTGTGTTCAGATATGCTCTTCTGCACACCATGGTTGTAATGAGTGTTTAATTCAGTTCCTGTTGCCTTTCTGTCAGCTCAAACCAGTCTGGCCATTCTCCTCTGTTCTCTGGCATCAACAAGGCACTTTCACCAAGAGAACTGCTGCTCACTGGATATTTTTCCTTTTTCAGACCATTCTCTGTAGCAGGGACGTGCGGTCAGGGGAGGCAGGTGAGGGAGAGCTTCACCTGTCATCATGAACAGTAAAGATAACATAAAATAAATTTGCCCACTGGTTTCTGTATGATTCTAATAATTTTGATCATTTTTATAGTCAAAATTGCTGAATTTGCGCATTTCCTGTTCAAAAACAGAGGAGAAACATGAGGTGCAGCAGCGACGAGTCTCACCTCACCTCGGACTGTGCTCTCCCTCACACACGGGATTGATGCCTGCAATTGGCATGTGCCTGCTGCTGTCTCTCTGTATGTCACCAATATAATGTTTGCAGACACATTTATTACACCTCTTGACTTTCCACAGTCTGGCTAAAATGTGTAATGAATGTGTGTGACATATTTAGTCTTGCTAATCGGACATTAAACCGCAGTGAAAAGGCACAAAGTGAGGCAGACAGTACCATGCCGCCCTGACAGGGGGCACAAATGAGCCTAACAGGTGCCCATTGCTGCTGTTGTTCTACGCAGAGGCGCCAATAAGTTAGCAATATCAGAAGGTCAACTGCACTGCAGCGGCCTGTTCATTTTTATTTTTAGTTCCGACTGACTTCCAAAATGAAAGATTAAGACTTCT
Source organism: Polypterus senegalus (assembly GCF_016835505.1). Taxonomy (NCBI): domain Eukaryota; kingdom Metazoa; phylum Chordata; class Cladistia; order Polypteriformes; family Polypteridae; genus Polypterus; species Polypterus senegalus. The sequence continues at coordinate 16,784,827 of NC_053157.1, forward strand.
AAAACTAAAGGAAAATAAGAAGGACTTTTACAAGAAAGTGACAGAGATTTTCGTGAAGGATATTCTAATGGACTTCATTTACAAGTCAAGGTAAGACCATAAATGGTTTTCAATTTTGTAAAAAAAAAATAGGATCAGACTACGAAAAAACAATCCAATATTTAAAAACAAAATTTTGACATTAAATAAAATATTCTTTTATTTATCTTGTTATCCTTTTGCTGAACACTCCGTATTAAAATTGATTAAAGCATCAGAGTTAAAAGCTTTTAAAAACAACTAAATATTTCAATTAAGTTCAAAACTGAAATCCATTTTTCTCGTACACCTCTCTGTACTTTAATTTGTATTGAATGAGTGTGACTTGTGAAATCGCAACGCAAACTTAGAGCACATGGAGGGTGCAGAGCAAACGCGCTCTCACCACTTTCTCTCGCCACTATACATGTAACGTTCTTTCTTATCTAGATATGTACTTTACCTATATGTGTGTGTGAAGGACATGTAATGAAACATAACCAGTAGTCAATGTGCAGGCTGCCAATTGAATAGAGAATAAGCTACTCCTTTGGGTTTATATATTTGTAAATCTCACTCTGAAGGAGTCACCAGCCATGAACCTCTCCGCACGTCACTGCTCTGTAAACCCTTCTGATGGTTGTGCGTGAAAATCCTAGTAGATCAGCCGTTTCTGAAATACTGAACCCAGCCTGTCTGAGACCATCAACCAGGTCACGTGCAAAGTCACTTCAGTCTCCTTTGTTCCCCATTCTGATGCTCGGCTTGAACTTCCGCAGGTCGTCTTGACAATGTCTACAGGCTGAAATGCATTATGTTGCTGCCGTGTGATTGTGTGATTAGACATTTGTGTTAACATGCAGGTGTACCTAATAAAGTGGCCAGTGAGCATAGCGTTGCCTATTAACTTAACACACACAGTCACTGGTGATGTGGCAATGAAACCTGGACTACCTGAAGAAAAAAAAAAATCTCATAGATATGGAGAGAAGATGTAAACTTCAACCAGACAGCGACCGGGGCTGCATGATCTGAACTCGGGAAACCGGATCCATGAGGCAACAGCACCACCCATACACATTTATGTTCATTAATATGTCAGCTTCCCTTCAATCGAATGGTTCTTTTAAATACAAAAAGCCAATGTAAGAATGCCTTTTCTCTTCATGAGTATCAAATGCTTATATAAAGCGGACAAAGTATGTTAAATACATGCACATTTAGTAAAAATAAAAAGGAGACCTGTACAGGAATATAAAAATAACTGATTAAAATTCTAAAAAAAAAATTGAATGATAAAATAAAATCATTTCTAGGAAAGAGTAGTTGAACAATACAAAACTGCATATGAAAAGGTAACTCCTCGTCTCCATCACAATAGCTTCTAAAGCATGTCATTGTTGTGCTGCACCGTTTTTTTTTTGTTTTTTTTTTTTATTAAAACAGTTTCTAAAAATACAAATATATTTTTTTAAGGCAACTGTCTAATTTGGGACCAAAGATTAAAAAATGAACAAAGCAAGCCAACATTAGAATCATAAATGTGGCAAAATAGGACAAAACGGATTGATTCATTTGCAGTTCAATAAAATCTACAGTTATGTTAAAGGAGTAGGATAGACAACAAAAGCAAAATGCTTCATTTTTAATATACAGAAGAATATTTTTGAAAAAGTAGACCAACCCCCCCCCCTCCCCAAAATATATATAATAAGATAATTAAGAAAAAAGAACTTTCCTAAACATAGAGGTCTGTGGGGAGTACAGCTCCAGTGCTGGCAGCATAAGTTTAAAAGCAAAACCAAGAGTTCCAAAAACATTATTCCTCTTAAGAATGTTGCCGGCTTGTCTTATAATCCACACTTCAACAAGATTTCTTGGGAGAAATTGTGAGCAATCTCTGCTTCCTCGTTTCCATTTGTGATTTACTCTCGCTTTCACAAATCTCAAGATAAAACGATGCCCTCCTTAGGAACCCAAAGTGCCATCCATATGTCCAAAAATCCCGGCCAACGGAGTCAGCATTTCCCAGTACTTCATTCATTTTAAAAATTCCCCCCAAGTGATGCTGGAGATAAAAGGTGGGGGGGACGGGACCCTAAGAGCTCAATACCATCTGATTGTGCTTTAGTGAAAACTTTGAATTGTGTTCTTTTATCCATCAGGACTGCTGCTGCTGCTGCTGCACACACAATCGCACTCCTCGTGATGTTCCAATGGGACATCTGTCATCGATTTTTGCCATCCTTTTCCACCATTTTTTGGTCTCAGTTGGAGAACCTAGAAAGAATACCAAAAGTAATTAGTATGCTGATGAATGTATATTAAAGCAACTATTTTTTTTTTTTTTTTTTTTTTGTATGAATATGTGCTATATAAATAAATGTTGATTGATTGATTGATTGATACTTACATAGGAAGCAGGCTTTTGAAGGAGCTGCTCATTTTGAAACAAAGGTACTAAAAGTGCAAAGGGATTAAACACGGTTTACACACTTAGAGCGTAAGAGGGAGATCGTCAAAGTCTCTGTGGACTGAAAATGTTAATGGCTCACAAGAAAGTGTCTAAGAAGGCACACTCTGATGAAATTAGATTAAACTAGCGACTGGGAGCCCGATCGAATTGTGCTACAAATTCTATATGTTTGTGAAATCCATACTTTCTCTGCAAAGAATGATTCGTTTTTTAACCTTGAAATGATTTTGTTATAATGGCACTGATTTGTCATTAAAATAGACCTTTTTGGCCGATGTAATGAAGAGCTTCCTGTTTAAACGGGGCTGCGAGACGTGAACTCATCTCTTCGGCGCACCTCATTTGATTTTTTCCGGCAAACAAATTTTCAAAACAAACCGTATTTTACGACTCTAATCAGAGTCGGAATAATAATTATGTTGGCGTGGTCATTTTAGATCTGAGATCGGCTAAAATTTAAACAATGACCGTTGTAAATACCCGGCCGTCATTACTCAATTTGCCAATAGATGTCAGAAAGACAGATGCCAAAACCAAACTGCCCAAAGATAGATTTCGACGTACCAAGCAAATGGCGATACGTTCTAAATTACTTACATGTTCCGGAGCTGTCGAAGGGTTTAAGTCAGTTGAAGGTGTTAGTCTTGGAAAGTACGCCCAACCAAACCAACGTTCCACAAACCAACCGAATTTACTGTTACTCGAACCAACACCGCCTCCCAGTGGCGTTACTGAAGAATTCGAACATTCTTAGCCAATCATGCAATACTGCGTCTGTGTTTGCCACGTTATGTTCTACAATACAGAGGCAGAGTCCCATTGCATGGTTCTAACTTGTATTGAGTCGAGGTATTGACGTGAACACCATACATATGGATAGTATCAAATTATATATAAGGATAGGCTGAAATCAAACAAATCACCTGGACCAGATAATATTTATCCTCGAGTTCTTAAGGAGGACAGCGAGTACAGGTATAAACCCTGCACACATATTTTTAGGAAGTTACTCCACACTAGTGAAATTCTGAAGGATTGGAAAATGGCAAATATTATCCCATAACCAGTAATGGCGTACTGCACGATAAAGTGCAGTGAATACACTTGACTTGAGCATTCCTAGTTTTCATCCTCTTTCTCTGTCTCTGTTTAGCATTCGTTTGCTCAGAGGTTGATATGCTTGAGCAGCTCATCTTTTCTCCACCCTGGCGGCCCCGCTGCTTCTCTTCTTTCGTCAGCATCTTTTCATGTTAAAACTGATTAAGTTAGTTTTTGTGTTGCAATTATTTAGTACGTTTTCTTTCATTTTTCACTTAAGCTGGCACTGAAGTGTTCAATCTGCCTCAAGAATGATTAGCGAAGGTAGTAGGGAATGAGAATGGTGCCAATACACATGCACCGCACGGCCGCCCTGCTGCGCGCTGCCGAGAGTTGTTTCTACAATAAAATAAAATAAAAATCATCACCCCGAAAATGGATAGTAGATATCATGTATTATATGTGTACCAAATTTCAAGTCAATCGGTGAAACGGTTTGCGAGCTACAGGTGATTTCAAATCCTGGACAGACAAACGAACAGCCATGGTAGCGTATTATAGAAGACGATATAAAGAAGGTGACTGAGAAGTGTGATATAGCGGGTCCATGGCACAAAACGAATGGCCAGTTTCTTAAATAAATAATCACCACGGCTTAAGGAGGGGACGTGGTAGTGAGGCCGGAGCAGTTCCCAGGAGCAATATGGGCGTAGGTGTTTCTGCACTGAAATGCACAGGTGTGGGATTGCCTGTGTCCATCATTGACAGCGAGAGCTGCTAATCGCCACACCTACAATATGCCATGTCCCTATTATGAAAAAGAGGAGTGCGAATGCAGATGGGGGAAAAAAAAGACCCAAGTCTTGGCCTGGAGGGATGAGCTCTACATAGCCAGGGGACAGAAGGCTACCGGACCAGTGTGGAAGGCAGCTGCACCTGCAGGTAGGGCAACTACACTGTTGCAGAGCCTGAATGGGAGAAGCAGGGGAGCCACCAGCTAAAGGAAGAAGGCACCAGGTTTTTAAAAGGGGACTGTTTCCAGCCTGTTGTTTTTAGCCTCATTTTAATGGATTTACTTACTTTGGATTTTTTAACTTCCATTTTTATTCACTCTGTTCTTATGGATTCTTTATTTATGGCTGTTTTTGAATCACTGCACTGTGGACACTGTTTTGGTTTTATTTTCGGTTCGTTTTAATAAAAGCACTCCCCTTGCTCAGTTTGTCCCCATCAGACCAGTTCATTTATTTACATTATCGATGAAGTCCGGTTCAAGAAGCTCCCAAAAGGGAAGTGGGAGCGTGAAACAGGACCTGCAAGAAGATCCAAGCAACTATAGGCCAGTAAGCTTAATGTGCATCTCAGGAAAATTAATGGAAGGAATTATTAAGGATAAGATTGAGCAACACTTAGCAAGGAACGGAGTAATTAGGAACAGTCAGCATGGATTCAGAAGAGGGAGGTCGTGTTTTACTAACATGCTGGAATTCTATGAGGAAGGAATAAAATGGTATGATCAGAGTGGAGTTTACGATATTATTTATGTGGACTTTCAGAAAGCATTTCATAAGGTGCCACATGACAGGTTGGGCATCAAATTAAAAGAAGTGGGAGTTCAGGGTGATGTTTTTAGATGGGTGCAGAATTGGCTCAGACACAGGAAGCAGAGGGTGATGGTGTGAGGAACCTCATCAGAATTGGCTGATGTTACTAATGGTGGACAGCAGGAGTCAGTGCTGGGACTGCTGCTGTTTTTAATATATATAAAAGATTTTGATGTCAATATAAGTAACAAGCTGGTTAAGTCTGCAGATGATACCAAGCTAAGTGGGTTGGCAGATAATTGAATCATTACAGAGGGACTTGGATAGCAGACAGGCTTGGGCAGATTTGTGGCAGATGAAATTTAATGTCAGCAAATATAAAGAATTACACATCGGAAGTAAAATATGAGGTTTGAATACACAATGGGCGGTCGGAAAATCGAGAGTACACCTCAGGAGAAGGATTTAGGAGTCATAGTGGACTCTAAGCTACCGACTTCCTGACAGTGTTCAGAAGCCATTAAGAGGGCAAACAGAATGTTAGGTTATATATCGCCTTGATGTGCGGAGTAAAAGTCACAGGAGGTTCTGCTCAAGCTTTATAACACACTGGTGAGGCCTCATCTGGAGTACTGGGTGAAGTTTTGGTCTCTAGACTACAAAAAGGACATAACAGTACAAGAAAATGCCAAGAGAAGAGTAACTAGGCTGATTCAGGGCTACAGGGGATGAGTTATGAGGAAAGATTAAGTGAGCTGAGCCTTTTAAGTTTAAGCAAAAAAAGATTAAGAGGAGACCTGAGCACCCAATTAACATTATTTTAAGCAAAAATCTTTCAATGCCTTTCAGACAGCCTTGGTATCACAATCCCTCCTAACCCATTAACAGCTGTGTTTGGTGGGCTCACAGAGGGGCTTAAAGTGGAGCAGGACAAACAAACTGTGATTGCCTTTACTTCACTACTGTAGACTTTTCTTGCTGAACTGAAAGAATCCTAACTCTTCTATTTTAAGTCAGTGGGTAACTGATGTTCTATACTATTTGAAATTGGAAAAAAAAAATAATTCTCTCTTTGAGGATCTATTCAAAGCATTTTTAAATTTGGCAAGATCTAATTAATAACATTTTAGAATAAGCACTTAAATTAGGGAAAAGGACCTTCTCCCTTCTTTGTTGTCTTTAAAGATTTGTTTTGCTGTTGGCTCTCCTCTCTTTCTCTTGGGTGGGGATTGAATTCTGTTTTGTTAAGTTTGACTTGATTGGATGTAACGTTATCTTCTTAATTGTATGAGGGGGAGTCGAGCTAAAGTTAGGAAATGGGATTATCAGAAAATGGAATGGACCTGAACAAAACGGGATCATGTCATTTCTCAATGTGGTCTCTACCCTTCTCAATGCACTTGCACCACCTGCCTGGCAGTGCCCAGATGCCAGCAGAATAAAAGGTTTGGTTTAAATCGTAACCTTAGATCTTCAAATGAGTGTCTTACTTACAGTAGAATTCCAAGAGCTAAACTTAAAAGAAGTGGTGAGGCGGCCTTCTGCTGTTAGGCAACTAAAATCTGGAATAGCCTGCCAATAGAAATTTGCCAGGCTGATATGGTGGAGTACTTTACAACACTGCTGAAAACACCTTACTTTAACATGGTTTTCTCATAGCTTTCTCATAGCTTCATCTTAGTTAAATCCTAATACTCTGTATATTCAATTAATTATCATTATTATTCATGTTGGCTCCAAAATCTGTACTAATCCCTACTTTCTCTTCTGTTCTTTTTCCTGTTTTCTGTGGTGGCAATTTACACCACCACCACCACCACCTAATTAAAGCACCGTGATGTCCCTACATTGATGGATTAAAGGCCAGAAATCCACATGACCGTCATCATCAAGTCCTTCCATAAGAACCCTGAATGCCATGAGGACTGATTGTTAGGTCACTTATGTCGGTTAGAATGCCTAGAGGGGGCTGGGTGGTCTCTTGGCCTAGGACCCCCTGCAGATTTTATTTTTTTCTCCAGCCATCTGGAGTTTTTTTTGTTTTTTCTGTCATCCCTGGCCATCGGACCTTACTTTTATTCTATGTTAATTAGTGTTCCATCCATGCATCCATTATCCAACCCGCTATATCCTAACAAAGGGTCACGGGGGTCTGCTGGAGCCAATCCCAGCCAACACAGGGCGCAAAGCAGGAAACAAACCCCAGGCAGGGCACCAACCCACCACAGAATTAGTGTTCCCTAATTTTAATTATTTATTTTGTCTTTTTTCTCTTTCTTCATCACATAAAGCACTTTGAGCTACATTGTTTGTATGAAAATGTGCTATATAAATAAATGTTGTTGTTGTTGTCCTTGCCACCACTCGTGCACCACTTTCTTCACATCATTATCTGTCATGAATCGACGATCACCCAGATGTTTTTTTAGCAGTCCAAAAATGATATGTGTGAAGAAAGAAATAAGTGCATTATGTTATTGTGCCTTTGTTGAAGCCTTTTTAAGGTATTTTGTATAATAAATATTATTATATTATATATATATATATATATAGACACACAACACACATACACACACACATACATATACAGTATATGTATATATATATATATATATATATATATATATATATATATACTAGCTGAATACCTGTGCTTCGCTACGGGATAGCAACACGAAAAATGTGTTCTAACATATACAGAGTGACAGTATACATCCTGTAAAGGTCATAAGGCAACATTTAGTACATACATAAAACAAAATAGGTTAATAATTATTTCTATTTATTCAAATATAAGCTGTTTTAAGTATAGAGGCGGTGCTGTGCTTAAGGTAGGCCAGCGAGAAGAACAGGCAATCGCCATTACCGCTCATTAGCACCACATTGTAAGGGGCCATTACTTTGTGATTATAAATCCTTTCTTCCTCGGTCATAGTTTTACAGGTTTATTTAAAGAAGTATAAACTTAATAGAAGAATTCATGAAGAAAGTATGAAAAAGAATAAAATAAAAAAGTATAAATGTGAAAATCAAAATCCTCCAAAAAACAATTGCTTTAACATACCTTAGAATAACTTAACTAAATTATTTTAAAAAGATAAATAAATGGCAAATTATAAACATTTTGCGGAAACTTGACAATATCAAAACTAAACATTGTACTCTTCAGAAAAATAAAAGTACAGTGGAACCTCATGTCACGACCATAATTCGTTCCAAAACTCTGGTCGTAAACCGATTTGGTCGTAACCCGAAGTAATTTTCCCCATAGGATTGTATGTAAATACAATTAATCCATTCCAGACCATACAAACTGTATGTAAATATATTTTCTTTAAAGATTTTTAAGCACAAAAATAGTTAATTATAACATTGATGGCACAGTGTAATAATAAACTAAATAAAAAAACATTGAATAACACTGAGACAAACACCCGGGCTCCCTGCTCAGCTGCACAAGAGCCTTCCTGCACTCGCTCTCTCTCTCTCTCTCGCTCTCTTTCTCTCTCTCTCTCGCTTGCTCGCTCTTACTCTCTCTCTCTCTCAAACAATTATGAGTGAGAAATGCCCACATCATGAACTCCTCGGTAGCCACTTAAGCCACACACCACTATGCCCCCTTGCTAAGCCGCGAGTGCGGTGATTATTTATCAAAACTGGCCTTTTTGATGGGAGCTATGGACCCGCTATACCACAGAAGGAAGGTTACAGTTTTGAAGGAGAGTGCCTCTGCGTGATGCACCGAGAACAATGTACAGTACAGGGAGATACTGAACACGTACGGAAATCATCGGCGCCTCTGAACTGGAAGGGAAACTGGCTTGCTCGTCTCCCGAGTGTGTGGTTGTGAACAGATGCAAAAGTTTGGCGAACTTTGTGGTTGTAACCCGATTTCTACGTGTTCAGAGACGTTCGGGACCCAAGGTTCCACTGTATTTTTAATTTACTTTAAAGAAATTTATTTTAGAAAGAAATGGAGTGAATGGATGTAAAAAACTATAAGAAATTTCGTGTTTGGACCACGAAATTTTTAAAACCGTTTCTTAGCAAGCACCTATGGGCCAAGGGTAACCTACATTCCAAATTTCAAGTCCCAAGTCCTCATGGTTTGGGAGATTTTGTGATGAGTGAGTCACTGGTATTTGGCTTTTATATATATAGATATATAAAGTATATACATATACATATATACACACATACATACATACATATATACAGTATACAGTATACATACAAACATATACATACATATATGTACACATATACATAAATACACACACACACATGGTGTGCAGGGGGACAGGGGAGACAACTTATGAGGGCCACCTGAGTTATTGTCGAACACTACATGCCGAGGGGTACTCCAGTCGCTAGTGCAAGTTACAGTGACTTACTGGAGACCAATATGAAGCCTGCTATTCGATCCAAGAGGCCTGGACTGCTGTCTCAAGGAGTCCTTCTGCTGTCAGACAATGACACACACTGCTAAGAACACCAAGGCTTGTCTGGAGAAGCTGAAGTTTAAGGTATTGCCACATCCTACTTATTCGCCAGATTTGGCACCGTGTGATTTCCACCATTTTGGACCGCTAACAAAATATCTGGGTGATCATTGATTCAAGATGCAAAGAAGAAAGCAGTGTACAAGTGGTGGTGAGGACAAGGCAAAATCATTTCTTCTGCTGGCATCCTGGTACTTCCAGGTAGGTAGCACAAGTGCATTGAGAAGGGTGGAGACAACATTGAGAAACGATTTTGTTAAGGTTCATTCCATTTTCTGATAAATCCCATTTTCAAACTCTAGCTTGACTCCCTCTCGTATAACTTAGACTTGACCATATGGAATGTTGTTTTCTTCAAACACATTTACAAAAATATAAATAAATAAATACATAAAGACAGGGATGATTAGGGGGCCATTATGAACAAGGTTGTGATAGGCAGTGTAGTCAGGATGCGGAGCCAAACCCTACTCTTTATCTTATAAAATCTTATCCGAAGGATGGCACCATATTTACAGCACAGTGTCCCCATCACAGCAGTCGGGCATTGGGATCTACAATGTAAGCGCCCCCTTGCTGCTCTCACCAACAATTCTTCCAGCAGCAACCCAAGCTTTTCCTTCATGGTCCCCCATTCAAGTATGCTTAACTTCAGGTGGCTGACCTGTTCTGAAGTGCAGGTGGTATGGATACCGAATACAACTTTAAACATTGACCAAAATATTGTTAACTGTTACAGAGTTATTGTTATGTACAGTATGTAAGAAGTGTAAGTTAAAATACTTCATGAATACTGTAGAAAAAGAACCACACGAGACACCAGGTAATATTTTCTTGAATGCTGGAGCACCTTACTTTAATCATGCCATGCAGTCCCTACCATGGTTTCCATCTCGTCAGCCCGATGTTAAGATCTTGGATGCACCATCAAAACAAGAATAACACGAGCACCTGTGGCCTCCCTCCCTGCTCTGGCTAGCACCGTTTTGCACATCTCTCTCTCATTATTCTATCTCCTCTATCGTCCTGAATCACCTCCGCGCTCCTCAGCGACTCGTTCTTATCATTCCCTCCAGGCTCCGCCCCCTCTGCTTTGCCCCTTTATGTTGTCCCGTCTCTGACAGGTTGCAGTTCAGATATGTCGTTTGCTCTCCTGCTGTAGGACTGTGAGGCGGGGAAGCCCAGTCAGCGTTGTAATGTTACAGACCTGCTTTCATTACTGATGAGCACAAATAAAGTGAATAACTTGAAAGCTTAAACACTGACAACATGCAGACAACAATACTTTAAAAAAAGAAACCCCATGGCCATGGGTATTCAACCTCCTGTTAACATCCATCATAAAGACATTGGACGAGGTTCTGTGTTCTGAATTCAACAAACAATTTCTAGATGAAGAAAATTTGCAAGGAGTTTAGTTAATGAGTGTCCCCCCTGGTCAGATGTTGTGCACTTCTAAAATGATTCATATTTGTCATGATGTATAACCGGCTGAGGTGGAAATCAATTATATGTGACAAGTTGTGTAAAGTTCACGCACTGTCAATATTCAAAGGACATCATTCAATATTATTATGTAATTTATTAAATAAGAACATCTTGTTTTAGAAAAGTCATTATAACTGGAACAGGCACAATGGTGGCACAGTGATAGTGCTGCCACTGCCTCACAGTAAGGAGATCAGGGTGTGCATCTTGGGTCCCCCCTTGCATACAATATGCATGTTCTCCCCGTGCCTGTGTGGGTTTCCTCTGCTTTCTGACCACAATCTGAAGACATGCAAGTTACATGGATGGGCAGCACTAAATTGGGCCTAATGTGGGGTTTGTGTGTGTGAGTGTGTGTGTGTGTGTGTCTGCTCTGCGATGGACTGGCTTTATTCCAGGGTTTGTTCCTGCCTTTTGACTTATGCTAGCTGGGATAGGCTCCGGCACCCCCAACGACCCTGTTCAGGACAAAGCGGCTTAGAAAATTAGACATTATATACAACTCAAAACAATTAAAGGAACACTTTTTAAGTATAGCATCAAGTCAATGAAACTTGTGGGCTATTGATCTGGTCAGTTAAGTAGAAGAGGGGGTTGTTAATCAGTTTCAGCAGCTTTGGTGTTCATGAAATTAACAACGGGGGCACTTGAGGGGCAACAATGAGACGACCCACAAAACAGGAATGGTTTAACAGGTGGAGGCCACTGACATTTTTCCCTCCTCATCTGTTTTTTCACTTGTTTTGCATTTGGCTACAGTCAGTGTCGCTACTGGTAGCTTAATGCAATACCTGGACCCTACAGAGCTGGCACAGGTAGCCCAACTTCTCCAGGATGGTAGGCACATCAATACGCACCATTGCCAGAAGGTTTACTGTTTCTCCCAGCACAGTCTTAAGGGCATAGAGGAGATTCGAGGAGACAGGCAGTTACTCTAGGAGAGCTGGACAGGGCCGTAGAAGGTCCTTAACCCATCAGCAGGACCGACCGGTATCTGCTCCTTTGGGCAAGGAGAAACAGGATGAGCACTTCCAGAGCCTACAAAATGACTTCCAGCAGGCAGGCCACTGGTGTGAATGTCTCTGACCAAACGATCAGAAACAGACTTCATGAGGGTGGCCTGAGGGTCTGACGTCCTCTAGTGGGCACCGTGGAGCTTGATTGGCATTTGCCATAGAATACCAGAATCGGCAGGTCCACTACTGGCGCCCTGTGATTTTCACAGATGAGAGCAGTTCCATCCTGAGCACACGTGGCAGACGTGAAAGGGTCTGGAGAAGCCGTGGAGAACGTTATGCTGCCTGTAACATCGTTCAGCATGGTTTGGTGGTGGGTCAGTGATGGTCTGGGGAGGCATATCCATGGTGGGACACACACACCACTACAAGTTAGACAACGACACCTTGACTGCCATTAAGTATCGGGATGAAATCCTTGAAGAAACTGTTATCATTGACTGGCCCTCACGCTCACTCGCCGGACCTCAATCCAACAGAACACCTCTGGGTGTGACATTATGTTTCGGTCCATTTGACGCCGCCAGGTTGCACCTTAGACTAGCCAGGAGCTCAGTGATACCCTGGTCCAGATCTAGGAGGAGATCACCAGGACACCCTCCGTTGTCTCATTAGGATTTTGTCTGGCATGCATACAAGCACGTGGGGGCCATACAAATTACCGAGTATGATTTGGAGTTGCATCAATGAAATTTCATCAAAATGGACTCGCCTGCCTGCCACATAATTTTTTCACTTTAATTTTCAGGGTGTCTTTCAATTCAGCCCTCTGTAGGCTGATCATTTTCATTTCCATCAAACGATGCACCATCCTTTCGCTCCTAACACATCACCCAGTCCATATCAGTAGAGATATCCAGCAGAATTTATTTTTCCCATTGAGATCTGATGTGTTTTCAAAGTGTTCCTTTAATTGTTTTGAGCCTTTTTTTTAAATCAATAACATTTACAAGTATTTTTTTTAGATACAGTATTTATATACAGTATAAATTAATTTGTAAACTGAAAATGTAATCAATTTCAACGCTTCTCTATATATACATTTCTTATTCTTCAGAACAGTGCAGTCAGTAATGCAAAGTGCGACATCTCCAACAATACATACCTCATGATATTTTTTGGTGACTTTGGTGGCGGTACACTGGCAGTCATAGCAGCTGTGAGCACAGCAGGCACAGTTACCTCCACATCGCTTGACCAGCAGGCAACTAGGCCAGAAGATTGTGTCTGTCCGCTTCAGTTCTTCTCTTAGGGAGACAGAGTAATTGCGTGGCGTGCAGCTAAACAGCCTCACCTCTTCCTTCAGGAGGTTCAGATCCACCACTGTGACCCATAGAAAAAGAAGAAAAAAATTTATTGGTTGAAAGAACATTAGTGTATGATAAAAACTAGGCACAAATTGGGAAATGAAGTAAATACACATTGTGGAAAATAGAGAGCACCGCTATATGATCTCAGAATAATGCCAGTGATGTCAGAATATCAAAATAAAGGAGATTTATTACAGAAATAAGAACAAGAAGAGATACACAATTAAATAATACAACAAAAGTAGAAAATAATGTAAACTCCAATACCTTTATAATATACAGTAGATGTTCATGACTATTACAGTGGAATGGCTCTTCTGTCAGTGCTTCCAAAAGGTTTCAAAGGATCCCATCCCTTCTTTCATATCCGTCTACAACTCTGCTACCTCTTCCCCATTACAGTCCCACCTCTTCCTCCCTCTACACTCAATTAGAATGTTTACAATCACAAAGATTATTCACAGAAACCTGATTAGTACAACACCATTTAACCCATAATCCGATTAGAGGAATTGTGTTATCGCCCTCACAGAGGTAGCTTTCTCCATGAATATTCTGATTATGTGGCCATGTAAACCCTTAAAGGGGTTACTGTTAAGGATATTGTAGTCTGCGGACATCCGTTGCACTCATGTATTTGCTTTGCCAACGGCAGATGTACAAGCGTCCACAAAAATACATTTCCATAGGGAAACATTCGGGCAATTGAATTATTCCTTCTCCTGGATTAAATAATCTGTCTCAATATTTCAGAAATCTCTAAATTTGTGCTGATCAGCTGAACATACAGTGCTACGGTCAGCAACAGAATCTTGACAGCATTAGGGTAAAATGTTAAAAGCAACATGCAACACATAGCCACCTAAGGTATAATTGCTCATTTTTTTGTCAGAACAGATAGAGAAAATGCATAGCGTGGTAGTACAGTGGCTAACACCAATGCCTTACGTATACAAGTACTTGGCTCCGATTACAATCTTAGTCTCTGTCTGTGGGAATTTTACTCCTTATACCTATGTCAAATGGAATTTAATTTGGATACAATGCTACCGGGCAGCACATACACCTGATTGTCTGGCTGTCAACATGATGGATGAATTTTGCTCAGATTCTTTAGTCTTAAGTACGTCTGTTTTTCCCAAACAATAAAACTTTTTTGATGTTACTTAGTACTACTGTCATGTCTTCCTTTCCCAGGCTGTAGCTACTTGTTGTCCCATTTGCCCAGGTTATAAAATAATCAATAGCCTTAGGCACCAGCATGTCTTCATTTCTTTGTTGGAACAGCCATTTTAAAAGTGAGGTACAACTTGTGCTTTGATGTGTCCTGAATTTAGTTCATCTGTTGATGTCTTGAGCAAAATATAATGAAGAAACAGAACGAAATTTACAGATTTTGCACCCCACAACAATATCTTTCTCTAGAAAATCTGGCCATTGGGTTTCCAAAGACATTTTCAACTGGATCTACTCTAAAACTGATTGCAGCCCATGGCATGCACTCTTTGCTAAAACCACAATTCAGAAGCATCAGTTCTTCTCAAAGGCAAGACAGCAGAGTATTATGGGAGCATTGTCATCCTGGAATAGGGGAGCATCATGAGCAATTGTCAGCCCTTCCAGGAGATAGTATCTGCCCGTATGATTACAACAGAAATTGACAGAGACAAAAAGACAGGAGATCTTCTTGTCAGGTCCTTTTATTTTTTGCACTGCTTAGGGGTCCTCTTTAACTCTTTGAGAGCTGAATATTTTTTTCCAAAAATCACAGTTTTCTGATAAGCAAACTAAGCAATCGTTTCACACATAAATCAACATTAAACATCTGTTGCTGCATGCTGTGACCGCCAGTTTGCAGTCTCTTGATGCTCAAGCTGATCATGGGTGGCAGGAAAGCGCAGTAGGCTGGTTGCCATACTGTCTTCGTGGGGCATGGGCAACAGTGGCAGTTGCGGTTGCAGTGCAGAGCAATCTGGTTTGTGCCTCTTGTCATCGTAAGTGGCAGTCCTGCTGTAGGTGCATCAGCTACACAAAAGTGTTCAGCACCACAATCAGCTGGGGACCGATTAGCTGATGCTGGTACCTCACATTCGTTTTCAATTACTTGCATCAAAATCGGAGATTGATTAGAGTCAAATTCAGCGATAATATGCAAAATGTTGTCCAAGGAGTATTTTGCTTTTGTGCATTCGCTTTGATATCTCGTCGATGCCATTTTTGCCATTGTTTGCCTTTTGCTACTCACATGAGTGCAGGGAATCTCAGTCAGACTAATGAAGCTAACTTTCCTTCTAGCAAAGAGAGTCAAACTAAAACATAGTGACGGGTTTGGTCATTGCTTAGAGTTGATTACCACCCTCAACACCTCCTCTTGACAAAAGTCTACATCCGCCTTGAAAGAGTTAAACCAGGTTATGTGTCTTTGTATGCCGGCCTTGGATACAAACGGCAGTCCTGCCATACATTCAAGCTTTGTGAACCCCATAACGTTTGGAGTGTCAGAGATGCTGATTCAATTCTGCAGTCATTTTTGAGGCATTTATCTACTATCCTGTGTCAACTGTCCATCGCTCCCTGCCTGTGAGCATTGACTTCCAACCATTGTTTCTCTTTGCCATAGCCTGTCATTAGTTTTGAGTTTGTTCCCCCTTGACATGAGAAGTTATTCTTTTTGTAGTTTTGCAGTCTGTTAGTTGTCTTCTGCTGCTTGGAAAACTCACATGTCAAAGTACTAACTGCCAGGCCTCTGTCAAAGCTGACGTGTGGTGCTAAACGATAATCAGCCTAATATGACTCACCTGTACAGCTGCCTTTGGTTTTGGGATTTAGTTATGCCAAAGTTAAAGTACAGTTTATGTGTGAATGGTTTAAATGAACTGACATGAAAAAAGGTTTCCTGTTTTGAAATTTTCCTTCTGTCCTTCTATTCTCTGAACCCACACAGTCCAATTTTGGGTCATGGGGAGCCACAGCCTATCCCAGTAGTATTGGATTTGAGGGGCGATCCCACTCTGGATAGGTCAAAAGTTTAACACACCCTCACTCACATGTAACACATCAGTTTACATTCATCACCCAGCCTAATCTGCACAGCTCTGGGGGAATGTGGGAGAAAAAAACAATAAACTTCAGATAGAGGGGGACCGACTTGAACAGTGCGAAACACGTCATCATCATTTTAAATAATATTAAGCACTCACACATTTTCAGGCCAACAGGATCAACATTAACCTTTCTTTCACTTTTCAGAGTTACAGGGATGTAAAGCAAGCATGTCCTGGCAGAAATAAGTAGAATAAAGGACTCAGTCCTGAGGGTGCCAGCTCTCTTTATATGGCACTACATGAGGCAGCTGCCAGTGCAGCTACAATTCAGTTTTAACAAAATACTTGCCGTTTTTTGGATGTTTTCTGTTATATTAAATAGCAGTAATGGTGCACTGCATGCTATACTCTTGACTTGAGCATTCCTAGTTTTAAGACTGTTTCTCTGTACGTTTAGCATTCGTTTGCTCAGAGGTTGATGCGCTTGCTGCTTCCTGAGCAGCTCTTCTTCTTTTCTCCACCCTAGCGGCCCACTTCTTCTCTTCTTTCATCGGCATCTTCTTCGCATTAAAACTGATTAAGTCAGTGTTTGTGTTGCAATTACTTAATATGTCTTCCTTAATTTTTCCCTTAAGTTGGCATTTAAGTTTTAAATCTGCCTCAAGAATGATTTAAGATATGAAGATGTAGGGGAAGTGATGGCGAAGGTGGTAGGGATGAGAATGGTGCCCATACAAATGAGCAGCACTGCCACCCTGCTGGACTCTGCTGAGAGTTGATTCTACAATAAAATAAAATAAAAATAGAAAGAGGAATAACCTTGGAGGCCAATCGTCACCCCGAAAGCGGACAGTAGATGTCACATAGTATATGGGTACCATATGTCAGATGAATAGTTCAAACTGCTTGTGAGCTACAGGTGATTTAAAATCCTGGACAGACAAACGGACAGACATGTTAACATATTATATAAAAAGACTAGCTGTGTTACTCAGCTTCACCCGGGAATTTTTTCTAAGCCAATGAGACTTAGTTTGTGTCCTGCCTTGCGCCCTGTGTTGGCTGGGATTGGCTCCAACAGACCCCTGTGACCCTGTAATTAGGATATTTATAAGTTGGATAATGGATGGATGGATGGAATTCTGGGTAGCTCATTCCCAGATAATCAATCATAGCAGGAACTGGGAGAACTTCTTGCCCGTTCTGAGGAGGTGAGCGGAATGGTATATTGTAGCAGGCTGCATGCAGCTTGGGCTTATCGACACATTTATCAGACAAAAGACGCTGATGGAGAGGTGTGAAGGGATTTAAGGTGGGCTGGATTTACGAGTTTTTTCGTTGGCTCTGGTAATTCCAGTGCTAACTAGAGACATTTTAAGTAACTAACAAGTCTGTGTGCCGCCTGAAACTACACAACACCATTTATATGGTTGTATCTTTGCCAATATTCAAACGTACTTTACGTATTGCTATTATTTATAAATGTTATCAATAATACATTATTTAAAGTGTAACTTAACTCCTGCTTGTCTTTTACTACACCAAATTGCCTAAAGTTATAAATGTAATAGGGAAGGTGGGGAGAAATTATATACTACAATACCTAATAAACAGTGGTAAGTCTGTGCGATTTGAGGCATCCTGTCACAGGCTACACATTAATAATACAAAAGGGGAAAGTAGAGTAATAGAGAACTCTACCAAGACAAAACAGATGTTTAACTGTATTGTAGGTAATAGTGATGCTTTGTAAAATAAAGTCTGGCATATTCTGCACATTGCATGTTTCCCATAAAGCTCTTTCATTCACTAACCCATTAAATCCAATTAGAGTCACGGTTTAGGGGGAATAGGGGGCCTATATGTTATTCTCAAAGTATCAAGGCAAGAGCCAGGAACCCAATTTGGATAGGTTGCCAGTCAAACGTGGGTTATATTCATACACACATCCCTACAGAGCCAGTTTAGAACTGTCTATTAATATACCATGAACCGTTCTGAGATGTGAGAGGAAAAGTGGAAAACTATGCAGGCAGTGCCAGTGCTAGGTTATTTTGTGCCCTAGGCCAAGCTTATTGTGTGCCAAGCAACTGTTCGGTAGCTAACCTGTGTGGGTGGGTTCCTCCTTCCCCCTTATGATTTGCGCCCTAGGTGAATGCTTAATTCACTTAATACTGGCACCGATCATGTATGCAGACACAGAGATAGCACTGAAACTCAGCACACTGTAGAAGATGACCTGACATTGAATGTGAGTTCAAGATGCTGGTGGTGTGAAGCAGCATTGCCAACAAACACAGCATTGTCTCCCTCTATATAGCACATAATAAAATCACAGTTAGCTCAGTCTTAATGTATTTCCACTTTTTTTTTCAGTACTGGTATTATAACTGAAAATTAAAAAAAAAAAAAAATTCTCCACTGTTTTTATCCCAGTTTTGTGCCGCCTTCATTCCACACCTTGTGTTCAGCAGAGTAAACGTCGACAGGCCTGCTGTTTCTATTCACTCTCAGAAGAATTGTATCCCAAAAACACAATTAAAGCCAACATTCTGCTAGCGTCTTGGGACATGGCATTATACTTAGCCAAACAAATAAACATTGAATGTACTTCCCACAAAGCCACTACAGTTTAATCAATAACGCTCTCTGTACCCCTCCGCAGCAGATGTGCTGGTCAAACATGTCTGGCTATTGTACCGCACTCCTGGATGACAGCCCATCTTGCAGTGGAAATAAAAGGATACAGAAAAGCTTGTTGAAAAGGGTGAATTTCAATTGTAATTCTCTCCATTTCTGATACAGTCCTATAGGAAGGTTTCGAGTTTCCATTCATTCATAAATAAAAGTAAAGAATACTGGTGTTCAGTTGAGGTAACTTACAAAATTAGGCATCAGCTTCATCCCTCAGTAAATGAGAAATTAGCAATTCACGTCATATACAGGATGACCAGGAGTCCCATACTTCCCAGGGCAGTCCCAGACAGCAGCTTGAATTCAATTCTTAGCCTGACCTGTAACTACCATATACAGGTGCCGGTCATAAAATTAGAATATCATGACAAAGTTCATTTATTTCAGTAATTCCATTCAAAAAGTGAAACTTGTATATTAGATTCGTTCATTACACACAGACTGATGTATTTCAAATGTTTATTTCTTTTAATTTTGATGATTATAACTGACAACTAATGAAAGTCCCAAATTCAGTATCTCGGAAAATTAGAATATTGTGAAAAGGTTCAATATTGAAGACACCTGGTGCCACACTCTAATCAGCTAATTAACTCAAAAGACCTGCAAAAGCCTTTAAATGGTCTCTCAGTCGAGTTCTGTAGGCTACACAATCATGGGGAAGACTGCTGACTTGACAGTTGTCCAAAAGACGACCATTGACACCTTGCACAAGGAGGGCAAGACACAAAAGGTCATTGCTAAAGAGGCTGGCTGTTCACAGAGCTCTGTGTCCAAGCACATTAATAGAGAGGCGAAGGGAAGGACAAGATGTGGTAGAAAAAAGTGTACAAGCAATAGGGATAACCGCACCCTGGGAGGATTGTGAAACAAAACCCATTCAAAACTGTGGGGGAGATTCACAAAGAGTGGACTGCAGCTGGAGTCAGTGCTTCAAGAACCACCACGCACAGACATATGCAAGACATGGGTTTCAGCTGTCGCATTCCTTGTGTCAAGCCACTCTTGAACAAGAGACAGCGTCAGAAGCGTCTCAAATGGACTGCTGCTGTGTGGTCCAAAGTTATATTCTCTGATGAAAGTAAATTTTGCATTTCCTTTGGAAATCAAGGTCCCAGAGTCTGGAGGAAGAGAGGAGAGGCACAGAATCCACATTGCTTGAGGTCCAGTGTAAAGTTTCCACAGTCAGTGATGGTTTGGGGTGCCATGTCATCTGCTGGTGTTGGTCCATTGTGTTTTCTGAGGTCCAAGGTCAACGCAGCCGTCTACCAGGAAGTTTTAGAGCACTTCATGCTTCCTGCTGCTGATGAACTTTATGGAGATGCAGATTTCATTTTCCAACAGGACCTGGCACCTGCACAAAGTGCCAAAACTACCAGTACCTGGTTTAAGGACCATGGTATCCCTGTTCTTGATTGGCCAGCAAACTCACCTGACCTTAACCCCATAGAAAATCTATGGGGTATTGTGAAGAGGAAGATGCAATACGCCAGACCCAACAATTCAGAAGAGCTGAAGGCCACTATCAGAGCAACATGGGCTCTCATAACACCTAAGCAGTGCCACAGACTGATCGACTCCATGCCACGCCGCATTGCTGCAGTAATCCAGGCCAAATGAGCCCCAACTAAATATTGAGTGCTGCACATTCTCATACTTTTCATGTTCATACCTTTCAGTTGGCCAACATTTCTAAAAATCCTTTTTTTGCATTGGTCTTAATTTATATTCTAATTTTCCGAGATACTGAATTTGGGACTTTCATTAGTTGTCAGTTATAATCATCAAAATTAAAAGAAATAAACATTTGAAATACATCAGTCTGTGTAATGAATGAATCTAATATACAAGTTTCACTTTTTGAATGGAATTACTGAAATAAATGAACTTTGTCATGATATTCTAATTTTATGACCGGCACCTGTATACTCCTGTTTAAGTTGGGTCTTGAAACCCGAAAATCGATCATAAAATCAGACCCCGACTTATACGGCCATTCAAAAATGAGACTTTTTTTTTATATCTTCTTGCCTCCTCCAATCTTGCATCAGTTTCTCAGGCGCATCAAATTTTGTTGCAGCAGCGCAGTTATCAATTTCTTTCACTACTTCAACGACATTTAATTAAAACCAGCCTCATATTTGTGTATTTCCCCTTGGTATTAATAAAGTATCTATCTATCTATCTGTCTATTTTCTTTTGATCGAACGCTCCATCATAGGAAAGGGACGTTCGTATGATAAAGGTGTATGAGGGTGTGAGATACAAAAAAACACAAAACAGTGAAAACATTGCTTCAGAATAGTTTGGGTATCACCGTGTGGTCACGTAGGCACAATAGAGAGAGAGAGAGAGGTTAGGAGCACACGCTGATACAACGCATTGCCACAATCACATAGGAAAAAAGGCAGTGTGCTCCGTGGTTACTCTCTCAGGTCGGCATTAGCATATCATTATCCCTTGGACCAATAGTGTGAGTTTTTCCATTTGACTTATACGACCGACATTATAAATTATACTGTAAAATCAAGTCTCGACTTATCCGCGGGAGAACTTATCCTCAAGTATATACTGTAGTGGGGTTTGGGGGGTTTGTTTTTTGGTGGTGTATAAATCACACACTCAACTTCCAAATGTTGAATTCAAATCCAGGACACAGCATCTGTGAAGTAGCAGCACTAGCCACTGGTCCACCCAAATGCTCATTATGATAATGACTGGTTTATTTATTTATAGTAAATAACTACATCCAAGGTGACTTCCAAAAGAAAATAATTAGAGCTATTACAATAGAGAGATGTTTACCTCTGGATTTTCTGTGGTGAATAAATGATTTTCCGACCACATGCCACGTTGACTTATATAAGTCTTCCATATCCAGCTGCCATCTGTCAGGTTCAAGGTATTTGATGACCTCTTCCACCGTGTTCAAGTAGGAGACCACGTCATCGAGCATGTCTATGCTTTGCACGGAAGGTGGATGCAAAGAAGGGCTTTGAGGCTCAGGGAATGTCTGTAGGAAAAAAGAAACAAATAAAGTTCAACATCTCAGAAGATCTCCAATCAAGGCTGGAAAGTGACCCACCTGGGTGTCTAAATAACATTTTTTATTTTGCATTATCACAAATTGCAATAAAAACTCGGGCTATGATAAGTAACATTGAGTCAACATTTCAAAGCATGGATTCTGCAGATAAGTACAGGAGTTAAGCATCGCTAATTCACAGTGAAAACACATCAGACACACAAACTGAGATCACATGTTTTAGTGCAATCACTATGTCCAGAATGCAATTCTTTTCAAATTATTATAAACTAGCTGCCCTCCGCGGCTCTGCCCGTGTAGTAGTGAGACAGGACAGACTTTAAAATCAATAAACAAACAGGTATCGCTAACTAAGCGGATGCAAGGTCCGCTTCAAAATGTGGCCAGAGGTAGAGCAATTTGAACAGAGGCTGGCGCGTGGTTGTGGAGGGCCCTACCCAGCTCCCCACTCCTGACATCACGCAGTCTTTGTCTTGGATTAGCACTTATAAATTGCTCATGCAAGCGAACTTTGATACTTAGCACGATGAAAGAAGTCACAAAATCAACCGGAATGTTCGAGCAAATCAGATAGACATTGGATTTTATATAAATACTAACCATCCACCACAGCTCCACCTGCATAGCAGTGAAACAGGACAGTGAGCAGAGCCCTGCCCGGCTCCCTACTCCTGACGTCATGCTTCCTCCTCCCTCGGCCTGCAGCCTCTGTCTTGGATTACCGTGAATATATCACTCTTGCAAGTGATCTATGATACTTAGCACTATGAGTGAAGTCACAAAATCAACCAGAATGTTTGAGAAAATCATGGAAAAAAACCTGATCTAAATCCGTTAAGTAGTTCTTTCGTGAAAAACAGACATTGGATTTTATATGTATACTAACCGTCCCCCACGGCTCCACCCAAGTAGTACTGAAACAAGACAGTGAGGAGGTCCCCGCCTGGCTCCCCACTCCTGAGGTCATGCTTCTCCCTCCCCTTATTCCACAGCCTCTCTCTCAGATTCGCACATGTAAATCGCTCCTGCAAGTGATCTATGATACTTAGCGCGATGAGAGAAGTCGCAAAATTATCCGGAATTTTCAAGCAAATCATACAAAAAAAAAACAATCGAAATCCGTTAAGCAGTTCTCTCGTGCAAAGCAGACATACAGTACATACAGAAAAACAGATAGACATTGGATTTTATATAAATACTAACCATCTACCGCAGCTCCACCTGCATAGCAGTGAAACAGGACATTGAGAAGTTCCCGCCCGGCTCCCCACTCCTAACGTCACGCTTCCCCCTCCCCTCGGCCCACAGCCTCTGTCTCTGATTAGCGTGAATATATCACTCTTGCAAGTTATCTATGATACTTAGCAGAATTAGAGAAGTCGCATAATCAACCAATCAATTAATATCAAAGATATGATAAGGAGTGGAGCAATCTTTTGCCAACAAAATAGCTTTAGTCCATCTTGAAATGCTGTCATTCACATCCTAACCTGTTTGCACTGGAATGCTCAAGCAAATTATAGAAAAAAATACAATCTAAATCCGTTAAGTAGTTCTCTTGTGAAAAGCGGACAGACATACAGACAGACAGACATTGGATTTTATATTTATATATATATAGGGATGTGACACAGTCTACAAAGTAGTGTGGTAGACGTTAGGACTTTCAAAATTTGACTTCATATTTTAGAAGAATTAACTGGATAGGAGCTGCAAGCTTTGTTGGGCTGAATGGCCTGTTCTCATCTAGAATGTTCTAATGTAACTCAGATACAGGGGCTAAACCTTCAACCTTCACCATTTGCAGAGTGTTCTCAATTATATGAAGCCCAGCAACTGTGGATCTCAGGAGTAATATAAAATTAAAGTTAGGTAATTAACATAAGCCAAATTTAAAGTACAACAGCAAGGTAATAATGATCCCACGCATGCAGAAAATCATTTTGATAGGTTAAATGGTCCAGTTAATTTTTTATATCTTAAGGTAATGCTACATTATGCAACTTCAAGTCGTGTCGGTATATCAGATATGCCAACTGTAGTTGCTGATCTGGTTATTGAATTATTTCAATTTAAATGACAGAAAATCACCAGCCATGTCAAATTTAGTAACTGAGTGCCAACCTTCCAGTAGAGTAAAGCTCGCTGCTTTTTGTGACAGCCTGTAACGTGCTGCCTGACAGAGGTAGTGCAATATGAAGGGTAACAGGAGCAGCCAAATCAGCTACAACAGCGGCCCTTTTTTTTCTTTTTTCTATTCTGTTGTGCTACATAAAACATGAGACATCAGACACATTTGTGAGATCCAAAATACCTGTGTCCCTTATTCGTCGTCACTGCATTATAAGCACAGCACCTCCGGATGAGTGTTCATAGGATTACTGTATGTGGTATCAAGTTAAGTCAAGTTGGGGAGCATGCACTAGTACAGTGCACTGCCGCACCCACTACACAACGAAACAACTCGGGATCCTGGTTGGCAACCCCCCAGGCAGTCCCACCCTCCAGAAATGAACCTCTATCTGCCGCAGCCAGGTGTCACATGGGTGACCCCTTGGCTTGGTCCAGCTATTCTGGTCCCCAACAATGAGGATCTTACAAGCTGGATCACCCTCGGGGAAACGCGCCACATGGCAGTAGTGCCGTAACTGACGCTCCCTCACAATGCAGGTCATGTGCCTCATTCGGAACTCCATGAGCAACACAAAGTCAAACCAATGTTACCCAAGGATTTTCCAGAGAAACACACATGAAGGAGTCCAGTCTTCGTCTCAGGTCACTGTATAGCGTCCATGTCTCGCAACCATATAGCAAGACAGGAAGCACCAGAACTCTAAAGACTTGGACCTATATATGTGGTATACCGGTAGCAAAAAAGTACCAAAAGACTCAACTTTTAAAATGGTAGGGTACCAGACCACATAAACGCACCGACCTGAGCTGCCAAATGCTGACACGCATAGCATGTAAAACTCGCCAGTCCTATGTGGCATCACTATCAACAGATAACAAACTGCTTCTAGTAGTGACATCAGCACAAGTGCTGTGCATCGGGAGCTTCATCGATGGATCTTCATGGCCAAGCAACAGCACACAAAACTAAGATCACTATGTGGAATGCCAAGCGTCAGCTGGAGTGACGTAACGCTAAATGCCATTGGATTCTGGTGCAGTGGAGACTTGTTCTCTGGAGTGATGAATCGCACTGCTCTATCAGGCAGTCAGATGAACAAATCTGGGTTTGGCAGATGCCAGGAGAACACCAAGAAAATGCTTCCAGGCTGCATATCTCCTACCTTAAAGATTGTCAGAGGAAGGGTAGTGGTCTTGAGCTAGGCCCTTTCATTCCAGTGAAGGGTACTGTCCATACGACAACATGCAGAGACGTTTTAGACTACTGTGCACTTTGTGGCGACAGTTTGGTGAAGGCCCTTTTCTGTTCTAGCATGACTATGACCCTGTGTCAAAGCCAGGCAAATAAAGACATGGAGGAACTTGATTGGCCTGCAGAAAACCCTGACCTCAGCTCTATCAGACACCTTTAGGATGAATTGGAATGGCGATAGTGAGCCAGCTCTTCTCGTGTAACACCTGGCTGCACAAATTTAGGCCGATTGGGAACCAATTGATACAGACATATTTGAAAACGTTGGCAAATAAACTGGTAGAGAGAGAGAAATTCATACCTAATTCTTTAAACACCAGATGAACATAAAGAATCAAATCAAATGTTTGTGTGCTGAACTGCAAGATAAACATGATCTACAAGAGCAGGCCTTCTGGTTGAAAAGGGGTTTTGTTCTGGAAACACACCATGATCGATTCCAGGTTGCACATTTTGCACTGTGGTAACTGCCAGTGGTCAGCCACAAAGCTGAGACATCTGGCTTACAAAGATCCTTAAAGCAGCATCCTAGTAACAACTCTACATGTTTGTACAGGGACTGAACATACTGTAAGTAACTTACTGGTGATGTCAGCTGATCGTTCTCTCTCACTCAGCCCTCACCTTACTGTACAGGGCCTCCTCTACACTCCATCCCCGCAAAGTGCAAATCCTGCCGACTACGCCAAGTGTCTTAATTTTAAAGTTATCACCACAATCCATCCCAGGCACCACATTTTGCACTGGGGGAACTGCTGGCAATTACTCCAGCAAATTTATAAACCCATTTTGAAATTTTTAAAATACAACATCTGAAACCAACTAAATCTAAATCAGAGTGGCAGGTGCACCGGAGCTTATCCAAACAGAAAGTTTGCTATCTATGTTCCCTAGTTGCCAATGATTAGAACCTTCTTAAGCGAATCTGTTTTATTTAAACCACAGATATCGGGGGTTTGGTGTTCTCTTTGCTGTTGATGTGAGTGGCGTTATCATGCTAAGATCAAAGGAGTTCTCAATGACCCTCAGAAAAAATGCTGTGGATTCCTATGAGTCTAGCAGGGGATTTAAAAAGATTGTCAAATTATTTGAAATCAATCATTCCACTGTAAGGAGAAACATCTACAAGTATTGTAGTTCTCAAATGACTGCTAATTTGTCCACAACTGGCCAGTCCAGCAAATAAAGTCCTCACCATATGAAACTAGAAGAAGTCTCTAAGACCACCCCAAAATTTTACTGTATGATTTGCAGGAACCTCTACAGCAGTTGTAGTCAAAGTCCATGCATCTACAAATCGGAAAGAAATTGCACAAACATGCATGTTGTGGTAGTAATGACCGTCACCCTCTGGGTGACCAAAAATCTCTAAGAGAAAACAGGAAGGAGGAAGTTTGAACCTTTCTGCTAGATGAGGTCATTTTTATACACAAGTACAGAATTAGATCACTTACATCATGCAAAGTTTATCATCGTCACTGGCCGCTTCCAGTTGCAAGCCGGACACAGGCCAAAATGAACCGTACTAAATAATAATTAAACACAGTCACCAAAAACACGTAGATCATTAATGTCCAGCATCGCGTGTTTACTTTGCTATTTTCAGCTCCTTTCTTTATTAGCACAGAAGCCGAAGGCAGCTGCCTTTCTCATACAGTAAATTTTTACACACGTGTGTTTAGGAAACAACTATAGGGACTGAATAGATGTAATTCCACACTAGGCCAGGGGGTGGTGAAGTGTACTGATTCTCTCTCTCAATCCCTTGCAGACCATTCTCAGGAAATCCTGCCTGTTTCTGGGGCAGCCAATGACATTACTTCCAGTTCTGGACCTGATGACTTCACTTCCTTTACTGGCCTTTAAAGCCACCATCTTGCTTCCAGTATATCAGTTCTGTTTTGGACTCAGTTGTGTGAACATGTCTATTCTTGCTAATCAATTTTGCAGCCGGGAAATATTATACGGGTGGCTACCCCAAATCTTCTCAATGTCTTTTTGTCGTTCATGTGAGAAAATAAACAGATACAGTAGTTTCATGCTGACAGTCAAGTGTGGTCTGCTTGCATCCCTGCTCTAGGTTACCTGAAAACACTTTTATATTACCGTATATACTTATACGCCATTCAAAAATACGTATAAGTCGGTTTCTCAGACCTTGAAACCTGAAAATTCGATCAAAAATCAGACCCACAAAACAGACTTATACGGGTATTACCATTCAAAAATGTGCTCCATGGTTACGACAGTTCATTTTTTTTATTTTACATCTTCTTGCCTCCTCCAATCTCACGTCAGTTTCTCAGACACATCGGATTTTGTTGCAGCAGTGCAGTTACCAATTTCTTTTGCCACGTCGACGATTTTTTATTTAAAACCAGCTTCATATATTCTTCTGATTGAACACTCCATCGTAGATAGATAGATAGATAGATAGATAGATAGATAGATAGATAGATAGATAGATAGATAGATAGATAGATAGATAGATAGATAGATAGATAAAGGCACTATATAGATAGATAGATAGATAGATAGATAGATAGATAGATGGATAGATAGATAGATAGATAGATAGATAAGGCACTATATAATAGATAGATAGATAGATAGATAGATAGATAGATAGATAGATAGATAGATAGATAGATAGAAGGCACTATATAATAGATAGATAGATAGATAGATAGATAGATAGATAGATAGATAGATACGAAAGGCACTATATAATAGATAGATAGATAGATACTTTATTAATCCCAGGGATGCTCTTACGATAAAGGAGTATGAAGGTGTGAGATACAAAAAACACAAAATGGTGCAAACGTTGCTTCGGAATACTTCGGGTATTACTGTGTGGTCACGTGGCACAATGCATAGAAATAAAAGGCAGTGTGCTCCATGGTTGCTCTCTCAGGTGGGTGTTAGCATATCATAATCTCTTGGACCAATAGTGTGAGTTTTCCACATTCGACTTATATGACCGACATTACAAAATACCGTAAATTATACTGTAAAATCAAGCCCCAAGTTATCCGCAGGAGAACTTAAACATGAGTATATACGGTAGATAGTGAACTTTGCTAAACGTGCTTAATTGGTTTAAGACATAAAATCCAAACTTCACAACTATTAAAAAATATCATAACAAGACAAACTAATTACCATGATGTGAGGTGTGCCAGGAAAAAGCCTTTGCTGTCCTAAAGGAACATCGGAGAAAGACTACAGTTTGCCATTGAACAGGCCAGTGGTTCTCAAACTGTGGGGTGGGCCCCCTAGGGGGGCACGAAGTAACAAAAAGGGGGGCACGAAGATGTGAAAAAAAGAAAACAAGAATCAAAAATATGAAAAATACATCTACTGAAACCAAAACAAATTAACTTAAACTACATTCTGATACTAGAAAAATAAAAATAGAGATAGATAAATGTCGATAAAAGTTAAGTAGGTATAATAAAATATGCATCTATGATATATCATTAATTGAAAAAAGAAATTGGTATTAGTGGGCTCCTTTCAAAAAAACATTAGGGGGGCGCGATTAAAACTGTTATGAAAAATCGGGTCCCTAATACTTAAAGGTTGAGAAACGCTGGAACAGGCAATGCCCAGGCCTTCTGAAACAATGTGCTCCAGCAACAGTAACAGTGGACACGTTTGGCACAAACTGAAGACAGCATTTTAGGTGAAGAACCTCATACTGAATGCAATGCATGGTGGTGGACATGTTCTGTTTTTGGGATATCTTTGCTGCCTCAGGGCCTGGGCAGCATGCAGTCATCGAGTGAACTATACATTCTGAATCCTATCAAAGTGTGCTTGAACAGAATGTGAAGCCATCTGTCGAAAAGTTGAAGTTGAACCGGAAATGGACCTTTCAACATGATGATAACCTGAAACATACTAGCAAATCCATCAAGGAATGGCAAAGCAACATGAAATGGATGGTTATAGACAGGACTAGTGATTTAAATGTTGCTTAAAGCAAGTGGCATATGCAAGAAAACCCACAGACATTTTGCAGATTTTGCCAAGTCGATGTCAGGGATTTGTAGACAACACATCTGCAAGAAATAATTTTTGCTAAAGGGGGGCAATACCAGCATCTAATGCCAAGGGTGGGCTTTCTTTTTCCCCATCTATTGATATTTTTGTTGAATAAATGTCTGAAAAGGTTACTTTTTCTTGACTTTTTGTTGAAATATTTCACCTTTATCTGTAGTCACTGTTTTCATGAAGACTGAATATTTGCCTCTTCAAATACGTTGAAAGGATCAACAATTCCCAAGGGGTGTATTTACTTTTTCACAAGGCTGTACATATGACCTTGAAGGGACTCAGAGAAGCAGTTTGGATTAAAGGCCTGGTCACAAAGAGTCGGTTTCAAATAAATAGCCTGTGAAGTGTGGCAGATCGGAGAAGGTTATCCAGACCAGGGGCCGCCAAGTTCGGTCCTGGAGGACCACCATGGCTGCAGGTTTTCATTCTAACCATTTTAAATTGAGTGCCCTGCTTGTGCTGCTAATTCACATCTTGTGAATTCATTTTAATTGAATTGCTTTTTTAAGATTTGTTCGCCTGAATTTCTTCATTTCTTTCCTTAAATGGCACCCAAACAGAAATGAAATGTGAGGTGAGGGAACCAACAGAAGACCAACTAAGTCAGGGCCTCAAACTCCAACCAATTTCACTCAAATCAGCTGCTTAATGAGGTGCCAGTTCCTGTCATCAATTAAACCCATTCTTTAATTTTGTGGCTTGTTGTTGCTCTCACGGTGCTTAAGCAGACATTTCAGAAATTGTTGATTTTCTCTTATTTTAAGAGCACTAGGGACCTGAGCAGATCAACATTCCTGATACCTTCACGTTTCATTATTTTCAGATATTATATGATGGACACCAGTTATTTTGGCTCATTTTGTATCTCATGGCTGCTAATTAAGGAAAAAGAAACAGTTAAGGGGTCTCCGTCTTCAAGTGCAAATCAATTAAAATGAGTTCAAAAGAAGTTAATTAGCAGCAAAAACAGGTCACACATACAGAAATGGGGTTAGAATGAAAACCTGCTGTCACGCTGGTCCTCCAGGACTGGAGTTGGCGACTCCTGGTCTAGAGTTCAGTCTGTTATTGAAAATGCTAATCACCCACTTCATAGTGTTGGCCTTGGGCAGGATGGGACAGAGGAGCGTTTTCGGTAGTAGACTGCCCAGCATAAAGTGCTCCACAACCATCAGACTCTAGAACTCCTCTTCTGGTCGCTCATCCACACTATAGGCTGATCTCTCCATCCTTAATGGATCTCCCAGAACATTTTTTCTGGCTTCTTAGATATGCAATAACTCATCTGTTGCTTCTCATGTAAATAACTTTGAACATTTTTTTCTCAAAATGTGCAATATTTTTTACTAATACAGTAATCCCTCACTATATCGCGCTTCGACTTTGCTTTGAAGATACTGACGCTCCTCAAACTTAAAAGCACATGTATTGATTTTTTGATTGTTTGCTTTTCTTTGCGAGCGCTCTCTGTCTCTCTCTCTCTCTCTCTGAAATTCTCTGCTCCTGAAGAGAAGAAGATCTATTTGCATTCTTTTAATTGTGAGAAAGAACTGTCATCTCTGTCTTGTCATGGAGCACAGTTTAAACGTTTGACTAATGGGTGTTATTTCATGTCTAGGGGGCTCTAATAATGTTAACAGTGTGGGAGAGTTTATAAGGGCTTAAAATATATAAAAATAACTATACAAACATATGGTTTCTACTTCGCGGATTTTCATCTATCGCGGGGGTTCTGGAACGCAACCCCCGCGATCGAGGAGGGATTACTGTATTTGCAATATTATTATTATGAACACTTCCAGCTAAGTGTGCTATTCTGTTTAGTAAGTTAGGGATTTTAGTAAGTGACTTAGATGTGTAGTATCTATTATATTTAATTCACTGCGTACCTGTAGTGCATAGTAAATTAGGCTTTATTGTAATTTATTTTGATATTTTATTTTCTGTTTTATTTTATATGCTTATTTTTAATATTTGCTCTTTGTGTTCCTCGTACCTTTGTCTATCCATACACTTGTAACATAAGTAATTTCCTGTAGGATTAATAAAGTATTCTGAGTCTGATGATTCCAATTCTGATTAAACAACAAACTATGCCAATTCAATTTACTTTTGTATAGGCTCAGCAGCATGGCAGCAAGTTTACAGCTAAAATACAAATGACCAATTTTACAAAATACAGAATTTTCACCCACAATTATTTAAATAGCATTGGTCCTCAAGTGTGTTTACAAATACCAGACAGCGTTACAGCTCCTCTCGTGTTTGTCCACATCCCAAATCTCAGCTATTAAGGCCCCACAAATGCCACATCTGCATAAAGATTTCAAAGTGCCCCATTTTAAATGCTTAACCTTTAGCAACAAAAACATGCAATTTTTTATCATTAAAATGCATCGACTCTCATTTTCCAAAAGGCATTGAAGCAAAAATATAAATAATGTATGATGTTTTCAACAGCCAACAGAGATCTAACAACTGATTAACCTTAAGGAACAGGAAACATACTGTAATGTGTAAAAATGAAAAATAGTCGCACTGCCAATTTTATTTAAATCATTTAATACCCACAATGATGCCTGAGGTTCATTTAAAAAATAATTGTAAAAGAGGAACAGAATTTTGTTTAAAATGCAGCACATATATATTTTCTTCTTTGCCAGTTACAATACATTTGGAAGTGAGAATCTCTAAAACACGTCAAGTTTAGATAGATAGATAGATAGATAGATAGATAGATAGATAGATAGATAGATAGATAGATATATAGGCACTATATATGAGACTAGATAGATAGATAGATAGATAGATAGATAGATAGATATGATACTATATAATAGATAGATAGATAGATAGATAGATAGATAGATAGATAGATAGATAGATAGATAGATAGATAGATAGATAGATAGATAGATAGATAGATAGATAGATAGATAGATGCCATGAATTAAACTGATGAAACCCTTAACCTCATATTTGGCTGCACCACCTTTAGAGTTTGCCATCACTGCACACAAGCGATTCCCGGAGCTCTCCAAGAGACGTCTGCACCTGTCCACAGGTAGCCCACTCGTCCTGAACAAACTGCTCCAGATGTCTCACATTTGAATGTGGGTTTCTCCAGACTGCATCATTTAGGTCTTTCCATAGATGCTTGATGGGATTCAAATCAGGGCTCACAGAAAGTCACTTCAGAATGGTCCAATGTTTTGTTCTTAGCCATTCCTGATGCTTTCACTTTGTTTTTTGGCTCCTTATCCTGTTGGAGGACCCATGAGCTGTGACTGAGACAGAGCTTTCTGATACTGAACAGTACATTTTGATCCAGAATGTCTTGAAAGTCTTGAGATTTCATTGTTCCCTGCACAGATTCAAGACCCCCTGAGTCAGACGCAACAAAACAGCTTCAAAACATAAGCAATCACTGTAGCTCCAAAAAGCTCCAGTTTTGTCCCATCTGTCCAAAGGACATTTTCTCAGAAGCAGTTTGGCTTATCAATATGCATTGTGACGGACATCTCCCCCAGACCAACAGACGGCTGCCCCTTTGGCTTCCAGCAAGGCCATTGGGAGCCCGCGGCCACCGGCAGGGGGTGCCAGGAAGTTTACTATTTGGCAGCACTTCTGGCATGCCCAGAAGTGTTACCGGAAGAGGCTCGTTGGGCACCCGGAGTCCTTGTGGGTGCCTTATAAAAAGGGGCCAGTCTCCAGCATCCAACTGTGAGCCTGTTGTGGAGCACTGAAGGCGAAGGGACAGTGTTGGTGATTAGTGCACTGTGCTTTACCGTGTGCTGTGTGGACTAAACCTTTGTCCTGCCAGTCTGTGTCGGGGTTAGGGTGGCTGTATGTGCCCGGGCATCACAGCATTTTTTTTCTTTCAACAGCGGAGTATTTCTTGTTTATTTCCATTGATCCGACTATCAGTCAAACACCAATGGATGGTGTGATCAGACACTGATGGACGTCGACCTTGGAGTTCAGCTTGTATCTCCTTGGCGTTTTGTCTGCCACTCTAAATGTCCTTCTGCTTATTCTTGGGTCGATTCTCCTCTCGTGGCCAGGGTGGTTGGCTACAGTCCTATGGACCTTAAACTTGTTAGTTGTCACAGGAACATCAAGCTGCTTGGAGATGATGGTCTTCTCCCCTTTGCCTTTAACACACTTGTCTATCATATTCTTTATGATCTTCTCAGACAACTCTCTCCTTTGTTTACTTTCTGGTCCATGTTCAGTGTGGGACACACGATGACACCAAATAGAAGAGTTACAGCTCTTCTCCATTTATATCGACTAAATGACCGATTGCACAATTGAAGACATGAAACACAAATTCAAGAACACAGCTAGTGGAAAAATCACTCGAATTCAGTTATTTCTGGGGATACCAACAAATCTGTCCGGGCCTTTTCAGAATATCTTTGTAGAATAAGCAACACTCGATCTCTGGTCACACTTGCTTTGCTTTACTCGATGATATATCAAAGGCATGCAGGTATACAGGGGACAATTGCTTTTCATGTCATCACTTTTCAGGAGGCAGACGGCACTTTTTCAATGAGGTGTAAAGGGACCGACAAATTTGTCCACATCTGTATATTTTATTTTGGTTGAAGACCTGAAAAAACCTGAATGGCAAAAAATCCATCAGTGCTCTGCCCTTCTCTGCCACACATCCACACACAGACAGGCTGGCTGCCCACCTGGGACCTCTGAGTCAGTAAGTAGCTGCTTACCCATTTGAGCAAAGGGTGATGCCTTCAGAAAATAAATTGGCCTGAGGGATTTCTCACTGGTGACAGTGACAAAAGTTTGCAATAACAGAGAAAATCAGGAAAGGGGTACTGCCATTTTTCATGGCTCTGCTGGTGAATTTCTGTACATGTATCTGTCAGTGGCATTTCTGCGTTAAGGGCCACAGTGGGTCACAGCCTAGGAGATGTTGTGCAAAATGAGCCTGAGAAATGTGACCTATTATTAGATTACTTATAACAGCCTTCAGCTTTATCTCATTAAGACTTTTATTTTACTAGGGGGCTTCACCCCCTTCTTGCTTTGCCAACCTCCACACCCCCCTGCATGCGCTACACGTCAGCCACTTTGTGTCTCTGCTGCTCGCGTTGTGAAGAGGGGGGCAGAACGCACCCCAAGGAGTCACGGTCGCTCCTCCAAAACCCCCTCTTAAATGGTGATACAATGGGAAACAAATACAGTTTTTTTTTACCTCTTCTTTGCTCGATCTGCTGCTGGCTTGCTGCTGCTGCTGCTGTGCACATGATCCGCATCTCGCGCAGCGCACTTCTGTCATATCACCTACAGTATGTCCATATATTTAATCTCTTTTCGCTTTTACCTTTTCGTCAATATCGCATTGAATTTTGATTCTGTGTTTGGACTTAAAAGTTTAAATCTGAACAATATATTAAATCACTTTTTGCTGTTCCGTTATTTCAACGAGTAATAATTTCTGTTTGTTTGCGCTAATGCGATCTTTACTATCCTTTTTTTGAGACTTTTGAATTTTCGTACTTTCATTAACTCTAACCTGCTAAGCATGTGTACCGCACCAACGTTTTTGAATTCTTTACAACGTTCTACTTTGTCATCTACTCTTTGTCTTTTATTTCCGGCCCCGGGCGTGGCTAAATCTCCTGGCACAAAGTCTCGTCTCATGGGAAATGAAAGTGTCTCTCTGAGAAAATCACGTCTCGTCACCTAACAACCTTCCAAGATTTTTTTTATAATAGAGAGATATCATATGCAAAATGTAATTACTTACCTAGAAAAAATATCTTTGATAGATAGATAGATAGATAGATAGATAGATAGATAGATAGATAGATAGATAGATAGATAGATAGATAGATAGATAGATAGATACTTTTTTAATCCAAAGGGGAAATTCACATAATCCAGCAGCAGTATACTGATACAAAAAACAATATTAAATTAAAGAGTAATAAAAATGCATGTAAAAACAGACAATAACTTTGAATAATGTTAGCGTTTACCCCCGGCTGTAATTGAAGAATCGCATAGTGTGGGGAAGGAACGATCTCCTCAGTCTGTCAGTGGAGCAGGACAGTGGCAAAAGTCTGTCACTGAAGCTGCTCCTCTGTCTGGAGATGATCCTGTTCAGTGGATTTTCCATGATTGACAGGAGTTTGCTTAGTGCCCGTTGCTCTGCCACAGATGTTAAACTGTCCAGCTTTACTCCTACAATAGAGCCTACCTTCTTAACAAGTTTGTCCAGGCGTGAGACGTCCTTCTTCTTCACGCTGCCTCCCCAGCACACCACTGCGTAGAAGAGGGCGCTCGCCACAACTGTCTGGTAGAACATCTGCAGCATCTTATTGCAGATGTTGAAGGACGCCAACCTTCTAAGAAAGTATAGTCGGCTCTGACCTTTCTTTCACAGAGCATCAGTAATGGCAGTCCAGTCCAATTTGTCATCCAGCTGCACTCCCAGGTATTTATAGGTCTGTACCCTCTGCACAGTCACCTCCGATGATCACGGGGTCCATGAGGAGCCTGGGCCTCCTAAAATTCACCACCAGTTCCTTGATCTTTCTGGGGTTCAGGTGTAAGTGGTTTGAGTCACACCATTTAACAAAGTCCTTGATTAGGTTCCTATACTCCTCCTCCTGCCCCCTCCTGAAGCAGCCCACGATAGCAGTGTTGTCGGCGAACTTTTGCATGTGGCAGGACACCAAGTCGTATTGGAAGTCTGATGTATATAGGCTGAACAGGACTGGAGAAAGCACAGTCCCCTGCGGCGCTCCTGTGTTGCTGACTACAATGTCAGATCTGCAGTTCCCGAGACGCACATACTGAGGTCTGTCTGTAAGATAGTCCACGATCCATGCCACCAGGTGTGAATCTACTCCCATCTCAGTCAGCTTGTCTCTAAGGAGCAGAGGTTGGATGGTGTTGAAGGCACTAGAGAAGTCCAGAAACATAATTCTTACAGCACCACTGCCTCTGTCCAAGTGGGAGAGGGATCGATGTAGCATATAGATGATGGCATCCTCTGCTCCCACCTTCTCCTGGTATGCGAACTGCAGAGGGTCGAGGGCGTGGTGGACCTGTGGCCTCAGGTGGTGAAGCAGCAGCCGCTCCATGGTCTTCATCACATGTGACGTCAGAGCAACAGGCCGGAAGTCATTCAGCTCACTAGGACGTGATACCTTTGGGACTGGGGTGATGCAAGATGTTTTCCAAAGCCTCGGGACTCTCCCCTGTTCCAGGCTCAGGTTGAAGATGCACTGTAGAGGACTCCCCAGTTCCAACGCACAGGCCTTCAGCAGTCGTGGCGATACTCCATCTGGACCCGCTGCTTTGCTGGCATGAAGTCTCCTCAGCTCTCTGCTCACCTGGGCTGCTGTAATTGTGGGTGGGGATGTCTCACCTATGCTGGTATCAGCAGAAGGATGGTTGGAGGATGCAGTACTCCGAGAAGAGAGTGGGTTAGGGTAGTCAAACCTGTTAAAGAAGTTGTTCATTTGGTTTGCTCTCTCCACGTCTCTCTCAATGGTGGCACTCCACTTCGAGCTGCAGCCAGTGATAATCTTCATCCCATCCCACACTTCCTCCATGTTGTTATTCTGCAACTTCTGCTCCAGCTTTCTCCTGTACTGCTCCTTCGCTGCCCTGAGCTGGACTCGAGTTCCTTCTGCAGCTTGAGCTCATGCTGATCACCGCCTTTAAAAGCCCTTTTCTTCTGGTTCAAAAGGCTCTTGATGTCACTTGTAATCCATGGCTTGTTGTTAGCATAGCAGCGTACTGTTCTTACTGGAACTACAATGTCCATACAGAAGTTGATGTAATCAGTTATGCAGTCAACAGCCTCTTCAATGTTCTCACTATGTGACCCCAGCAGGATATCCAGGTCTGTAGTTCCAGTCTTTCAGAGCCTGCTCTGCCTCAGGGAACCACTTCCTGAATGATCGTGTGGTTGTAGGTAGCTCCCGCACTTTTGGTTTATAGTGAGGCTGAAGCAGAACCAGGTTATGATCTGCTTTCCCAAGCGCAAGCAGCAGGGTGGTTTGTTGTAGAATGTGAGTCTTGTGTCTGGCGGAGACGCAATTGGCCCTGCAGTGTTCTCTCTTCTATTAATGTGTGTGTGTCTTTAATCCTTTAACACGTTTGTCTATCATTTTCTTTCTGATCTCCTCAGACGACTCTCTCCTTTGATTTGTGTTTGTGTGCGCATGTGTGTGTGTGTGTGCGTTTGTGTATGTGTGTGTGCACATATCCAACCAGAACTTTCCAGCTAAGCAATGGGGTTTGAAGATCATCGCCTGTATTAAAATGAGGACTGACTGTTGAACCCTTAGCACGATCTGGGATTCTGGGTTCCAACTAATTCATAACCAAATGCAAACTTTAGTGAGTGGGAAATGCACACAAACACTTGGAAAAGGTGCAAATCATAGTGTCCTTTGTTATAAAGACAGACCGAAAGTGAAAAACAATAGTCAACAAATATACCATAGGTGCCGTGCAAAAATGACTACTGCACAACCCAGCAATGACACACACACACCGGAAAAATGATCTATATGCCAAAACTGGAGGCAGAAAAAAAAGGAATATTTCCAGATATTCACAAGTCCTGCACTGTTTTCTGCAATCAAAAAGAAAGAAAGAAAGAAAGAAAGAAAGCAAGAAAGAAAGAAAGAAAGAAAGAAAGAAAGGTTTCATCATTCTACAGTACGGGAAGCTCTTTTTTCAAGGAAATAAAAAACATATTTACGCATAAGTTATTTACAAATTAAAGTGAACTAACGGTATTCCATCCCTTCAGCTCACCACCTCTCCTTCCCAAGTTGTCCCCACATGGACTTAAATCAGAGTTTCTCTTCAACTCCGTCTTTCGGTTTCTAAACGATCTGCAGTCTGGATTGACCCAAAGGCAAGACGCAGGCCTAATGACTACGACGACATTTTCGCCCAGCTATGGGAAACTGATCTCTGCAGAGGTGACCCTTAAGCTTAAAGGAGAGTCACGTACTCGAGGACATCAGTGAAAATTAAGTGGTGTATTTAAAACTTCACGCAAAGGATTGTGGGAATCTGGAATAAACTCCATGGACCTGAAACCTTGACAACCTTTAAGAAGGACCTGGATGGCATATTGGTACAGCATAGCGATTAGCTAAACAAACTGGCTTGGTGGACTGAATGGTCTCCTCTTGTTTGTCAAGTTTCTAATGCGCTGAATCACCTCCTCTGTGCAGACGCATGTAGAAGAGACCAGCAGTGAATGCGTTGGCTATACTGATTAAAAGTGAAAAATAATTATACTGTTTTCAAAGTTGGGAGTGTAGTGAAATATGGAGCATACATAGTTTATATAGTATAACAATAAAAGACACTTAACTTTATTGTCATACTTTGCATAGTTTACATAGGATACGGTATCACTGCTTCCTTTGAAGCTGTTGTGGTTAACCATGCTGTATCACTAAAAACCACAAAATATCATTTTACGTGTGCGACCACAAAGAATACAATGCTAATTTAATACCAGTGTTATCTCAACAAGTAATTTTCTAAAGCATGTTTTTACTACAGCTTTCACTGGTGTTATGGGTTTTGTTTGCAAGTTGATTAATTGATTTGTCCCCGCTGTACGCTTTTTAAAGCAAAACCTCAGCTAAGATTACCTTGCTTGCCATAGCAACAGCTGCAAAATATTTGGACTCCCACACTTTCAAGATTTATGTTTATACCTCCTCTGCCAGGATCCTTCAATACATGAAGCGTTGATACAATCTCTTCTGTGTTTAACACATAAAGTCTAAATGTTACATACTTGATTTTTTTTTTTTTTAGCATAAATGAAACATGTATTTAAAAAAGAAATTTCAAATTAACTGGATAGTTGTGTATTTTTTCTTAGAAATATTACTGGAAGGAGTTGTCAGTTCCTCATAAGGTAAAAGGCAGTAAGGCTTAATATTAACAGTGGAATCCTGTATCTTACTTGAAAAAGATCAAGACGCACTTCATGAAGTTAAACATCAGGAGAGTAACAATCAGAGCACATCAAGATTTTAGAAGACGGAGGCTCGAAAACAAGGGTGATCAACGGCGGACCTGGAGGGCCGCGGTGACTGCAGGTTTTCATTCTAACCATTATCTTTAGTGACCTGTTTTTGCTACTAGATAGATAGATAGATAGATAGATAGATAGATAGATAGATAGATAGATAGATAGATAGATAGATAGATAGATACTTTATTAATCCCAAGGGGAAATTCACATAATCCAGCAGCAGTATACTGATACAAAGAAACAATATTAAATTAAATAGTAATAAAAATGAAAAAATGAAAAAGCAGACAATAACTTTGTATAATGTTAGCATTTACTCCCCCGGGTGGAATTGAAGAGTCGCATAGTGTGGGGGAGGAACGATCTCCTCAGTCTGTCACTGAAGCTACTCCTCTGCCTGGAGATGATCCTGTTCAGTGGATGCAGTGGATTCTTCATGATTGACAGGAGTTTGCTTAGTGCCCGTCGCTCTGCCACAGATGTTAAACTGTCCAACTTTACTCCTACAATAGAGCCTGCCTTTTTAACAAGTTTGTCCAGGCGTGAGGCATCTTTCATCTTTATGCTGCCACCCCAGCACACCACCGCATAGAAACTAATTAACTTCATGTAATTGATTTGCTATTTAAAACTCTGACTCATTAAATCACGGGTCCCCAACTCCAGTCTTGGAGGGCCACAGTGACTGCAAGTTTTCATTCTAACCATTTTCTTAATTAGTGAACAATTTTGCTATTAATTGACTTCATTTAATTGATTCTCTGTTTAAGACTCAAACACTTTAAATCCAGGTTAACTAAAATCCTAGGGGGACGCAGAGTCTACAGGTTTTCATTCCAACCATTTTCTTCAGTGGCGTATTTTTGCTGTTAATTAACTTCATTTAATTGATTTGCTTTTTTAAGACTCAGACCCTTTAAATCTGGGGGGTGCCGAACTCTAATCCTAGCAGGCCGCAGTGACTACAGGTTTTCATTCTAACCATTTTCTTAATTAGTGAACAGTTTTGCTGTTAATTAACTTCATTTTATTGATTTGCTTTTTTAAGACACAGACCCTTTAAATCCAGGTTAACTAAAATCTTAGGGGGACCCAGTGACTGCAGGGTTTCATTCTAACCATTTTCTTAATTGGTGACCTGATTTTGCTTCTAATTAACTTCATTTAATCAATTTACTATTCAAAACTCTGACCCATTAAATCAGGCGTCCCCAACTCCAGTCCTGGAGGGCCACAGTGGATGCAGGTTTTCATTCTAACCATTTCCTTAATTAGTGACCAGTTTTGCTGTTAATTAACTTCATTTAATTGATTTGCTTTTTTAAGACACAGACCCTTTAAATCCAGGTTAACTAAAATCCTAGGGGGGGCACAGTGACTGAAGGTTTTTATTCTAACCATTATCTTTAGTGACCTGTTTTTGCTGCTAATTAATGTTATTTAATTGATTTGCTATTTAAGACTCTGACTCAGGGGTGGGCAATGTCAGCCCTGGAGAGCCACAGTGGCTGCAGGTTTTTGTTCCATCCCAGTTTCTTAACGAGAATTCAATTATTGCTGATGAAGCACTTATTGCTCAAGTGACATTTTGATACTTCATTTTAGTGGTCTCTCTTGTTAAGGTTCCCCACCCTTAATTGCTTATTTCAAACTTAAACAGCTGCATTCAGTGTTTTAATGGCTCTTTATTAGCAATACGATTTAAATGACAAAGCAGCCAGCAGTTCTCCATCTAGCTTGTTTCCATTTACATCTGTGTGTGTTCATTCTGCACTGTTTGATTTAATAAAAAACTTAATAGAAGAATGTGACAGACAGAAAATTATCTGTTTAAGGCTCAAAAATCATTTGGATGATATCCTTGAAAAGGAAAAAATCTACTTATAAGAATCTTACATTGCAGAGTAACAAGCCGTAAGATTAAATAAGGTCTGAGAATGGCAAGGATTGGTTTCTAATTACGCAACTGGGTTGAAATGAAAACCTGCAGCCACTGTGGCTCTCCAGTACCGACATTGCCCACTCCTGCAGTCTGACCCAACGTTAGCCCCGGAGAGCTGCAGTGGCTACAGGTTTTCATTCTATTTTCTTAATTAGTGACTAGATTTCCTGTTAATTAACTTAATTTAATTGATTTTTTCTTTTCTTTTTTCTTTCTGCTATTTGCAACTCATAGACCCTTTAAATCCAGGGGGTGAGCAACATCAGTCCTGGAAGGCTGCAGTGGTTGCAAGTTTTCATTCCAACCATTTTCTTAATTAGTGACCAGTTCTTGAATTGATTAACTTTATTTAAGTCTTAGATTAAGATTTAGAGAGAAAGAGAGAGGTTCAGAGCTTGCACTGATTACAGCGTGTTGCTGTACCCATCACACAACGAACCACCTGGATTGAGATCTGAGTGCAGTCGTGCAACAGGTGAACCTCAGCACCACAATGAACAGGGTGAGGTTTTTTATGGTGGCTGGAGTGCCAGTCCTGTCACCAACCCACAGGTTTACCCTGCAAGTTGGAGGACCTGCCTTTAAGGATGGAGGCAGGTTAACATCATACCCAGGATGAAGCAATTGCAGGTTAAGGGCCTTGCTTAAGGACCAAAATTTAGATTAAGATTTAAGACAGAGTGGTGGCTCTAAGGCTAGGGATCTATCCTGGCAAGCGGAAGGTTGCCAGCTCGAATTCTGTAAATGGCAGAAGAGATTCCACTCTGTTGGGCCCTTAAGCAAGGCCCTCAACCTGCAGTTGTTCCATCCTGAGTGTGACGTTAACCTTCATCCAGCCCTGCAGGCAGGTCCTCCAACTTGCAGGTATACGTTGGTAGCAGGATTGGCACTCCAACTACTGTTAAAAAAAAAAAAACTCACACTATTTCATTTAAACTAGTCTGGTGCTGAGGTGTCACCTACTGCATTCTGGTCCTAAATTGGGATCGTCATGTGGTGGGTTCAGCAATACATTGTATCAGTGCTAATCCTGCATACTACACTACAAATTAATATCTATCTATCTATCTATCTATCTATCTATCTATCTATCTATCTATCTATCTATCTATCTATCTATCTTTCTGTCATATAGTGCCTTTCATATTATCTATCTATAACAGATAAATAAATAATACATAATAAGGAAATGAATAAATAGTAATCATTTAAAATAGATAGTAACAAATACATAATTAATAAATATTAACAGTAAAACTAATAATAACAAACAACAGTAGTGACAAGTGTAACAAATGTCCTGCATATAATTTTGCTATTTAGGGCAGATCTGATGGCCAGTGAGCAGCAAAGAATTCAGGGACTAAACAGCCAAGGGGTCAAAGCTTTTGTAGAACCAGGCAGAACCAGTTTGGATGCTACAGTACCTTCTGCCAGTTGGACGTGGGACAAAGAAACCATGGGAGGGGTGGGGGTGGTCTTTTAGAAACTGGTTTGCTTTGCTGATGCCACACTTTACAAACATGTCTTCAATGTAGGGTAGAGGTGACCTAATGATCTTCTGTTTTAGGACCTTATGGTCAGAGAAACTTCAGTTCATCATTCACTTTGCAGAATTCAATCCTAAGATACAGTAGATTCAGAATGTATGACATTTTTAGCAAATTTGTAAACCTTTCTGAAAACATGTTTTCACTTTGTCATTGTGGGTTATTGAGAGCAGATCGACTAGCAAAATTTACAACTTTATCCATTAAAAATTAAATCTATAACATAATAAAATATGCAGAAAGTGAACAATCCCAACGAGAACATGCCATTCAGTCCAACAAAGCTTGCCAGTCCTATCCACTTGATTCTTCTCAAAAACATCAAGTCGAGTTTTGAAAGTCCCTAAAGTCTTACTGTCTACCACACTACTTGGTCGCTTATTCCAAGTGTCTGTGGTTCTCTGTGTAAAGAAAAATGTCCTAATGTTTGTGTGAAATTTATCTTCAACAAGTTTCCAACTGTGTCTTTGTGTTCTTGCTAAGCTCTTTTTAAAGTAATATC
This sequence comes from Polypterus senegalus, assembly GCF_016835505.1. Lineage (NCBI taxonomy): Eukaryota > Metazoa > Chordata > Cladistia > Polypteriformes > Polypteridae > Polypterus > Polypterus senegalus. Next base: position 16,828,504 of record NC_053157.1, read on the forward strand.
TTTGATCCATTGGACTAATTACCTTTATAATTTTGAATACTTCAGTCATGTCTCCTCTTAATCTTCTTTTTCTTACACTGAAAAGGCTCAGCTCTTTTAATCTTTCCTCATAACTCATCCCCTGTATTCCTGGAATCAGCCTAGTTACTCTTTTCTGGACTTTTTCCAGTGCTGTTATGTCCTTTTGGTAGCCCAGAGACCAAAACTGCGCACAGTACTCCAGATGAGGTCTCACCAGTACGTTATGAAGCTTCAGCAGAACCTCCTTGGACTCTAATATTGTAATTTTTTCAATGTTCTATTTTATTGAATTACAGCAGCTGCACCCCATGCAAACATAGTGCGATCATCACCTTCTCTGCCTATGTTCTATTATTTCATGCCACACTCAATTACTCAATTGGATTACCTTTCAATCCGTAGCAGCTGCAGGCGCTCACTGAGTTCAAGTGTTAAATAAAAAAGAAATCCTCGCCTTTAACTAAACTGAATGCTTAATGAGGTGACCAGTCCAATGAATTACATTTTGTTCATTTCTAGGGGCCTGGCTGTCAGTCATTGTTATTTGTAGTTACAGTAAATTTGAGTTATTTGACAGACTTTTTGTTTTAATTATATTACTATATTACTGTACTATTACTATATTGCACTTTACAGACTTTAAACCCGCAACTTGGACGTCCCAAACCCATAGAGCCGCTTCACTGTATCTCATTTGTGATAATGTGTTACTGTAATGAATCATCTATTGAAGTTCCAGCTGCTCCCACATTGCTTGGATTATTCACACTCAGCTATTTCAAACCAAAAATATTACAGGGCCTAATTGGACTGTTGCCTCACTGCAATAATTGTGGGCTTAAGGGAAAGGTTTGCTAAATTAAGATGACAGATATCAACACATTTTTTTCCATAGTGTTAAATTAAATTCCTGTGAGTATATAGTTGGTGTAAAATGGGGATTCCTAACAACCTGATAAAGGTTCTTAATTCTAGCAAGTTTCACAGGGGAACCAGGACCACTAAATTTAGCAATAGGAATCACAAGGAAGTACAATTACCTCTGATGGAAAAAAAATCACATTAAGCGTCTAGTCTTTTTTTTTGCTGTTACCGTGTTTAGATATTATTTTGATTTACTGGAATACCCAACCTGCCAGTGAATGACTGACAAGAATATTATGTGCTTAAATCGGAATGGAAAAAATGACAAATGGAAGAATACACAATTGAAGCACTATCAATTAACTTTCATTTTAAAGTAGTTGCTGTCAAGAGGGTGGTCCTCTTGAAAGCAAACCTGGCAGAAGAATTGACAGGGATGAATACTTTGATACATTTGTTCTTTGGGTATAACAGTTAAAATATTACTGCATGCCAGATTTTGAGCAGAATTAACACTGCTACAGCAAAACAGGGGCTCACGAAATGGAGAGGAGCAGCACAATGAAGTGATTTCTTGCTGGCGAATCTGCCATTTGTTTTTTTTTTAATTTGTTCACTTTATCATTTTGCTACAATGTATGTGGAGCTGGTGCGAGGAGATCTTCCAAACTTTTGGTCCAAACAGAAATGTTGAACTCGGGGAGCTTTCTTAGTTATTGCAGAGTTCATCTAATAATAACAGTAAGCATGGAAGAGAAATTCGGTAACACTGGGTAATGCAGACGTAGCTTTCAGAACACTTTTGGGATTAATAAAATAACAGCGGGAGGTCGAGCTTTTAGTTACAGGGCCCCTAATGTGTGGAATGGTCTGCCTGCTACTATAAGAGATGCCCCTTCGGTCTCAGCTTTCAAATCCCAGCTGAAGACTCACTACTTCAGTTTAGCACACCCTGACTAGAGCTGCTGATTAACTGTACAGACAGCATCGCTGTTGTCATTTACGTATTAGCACTAAAACATAAGGAACATGATAGTTATAATTTGTTATTAACCCTCACCTATTCTGTTTCTCTTCTCTGTACTCAAATATAGCACTTGGTGCCACGGCCCACCTGCCAAGATGTTTGCCTGCCTCAGGAAAAGTCATGAAATTGTTGGGAAGATGGGTCCTTTCATCAGATTGGCCGGCCCAGTGCTGACTCAGCTGTGGAATGGCCAATAGGGGGAGGCAGCTTGATGGCAGAGGTCTCCAGAACTCTGAACTAATCAGAATCCTATTATGTGATATCATCTACTCGCATTTTGCTATGTACTTGTAATATTACTATTGTATTATTGTATTGTATTGAGGATTACTTGCGTTCTGTTCTGTGCATTGTATTGTACGCCCATCCGACCTGGAAAGGGGTCTCTCTTTGAACTGCCTTTCCCGAGATTCTTTCCATTTTTTGTTTTTCCCTGCAAGGGTTTTTTTTGGAGTTTTTTTCTTATCTTCATAGACAGTCAAATCTGGAGGGCTGTCAAAAGACACGGCTTGTGTGATTTTTGGGCTATGCAAAACTGGATTATGGATTTTAGACAGCTGATTATTGCAAGAGGTAGACCACTTATAACACTGCAAAACAGTGAAAAATCGATTTACACTTTTGTTTTTAGTGGGATAGATTACTGTAATGGATGCCTAGCTGGGCTACCTATAAACAACATCAATGAGCTGCAATTAGATTGGAATGCAGCAGCAAGAAAAAGAAAATCTGAGCACATCTCCCCAGTCTTAGCATCATTAAACTGGTTACCAGTGTACTTTAGAATATTACTAATGATGAATAAAGTCTTTAAAAATGTTGGCCCTTCCTATATTTTGGAGGGCCTGTCCTCCTACACTTAAACTCGTAGTTGCAGATTTTCTAATAGTAGCCTGCTTATAATTTCAAGAGTCCTTGAGTTGCATAGAGTAAATAATACACTATATCATGTGACGGGCAGCTGGGTCCCATGCCCGGCCGGGACGCCCCTGCTGCATATGTTCCGGGGGAACAGCCATAGGCTCCTCAGTACCTCCCCTGGGATGCTTGGTGGCAGCCTTCCTGGTTGACGATGGTGCCTCAGTTTCCCGCAGGATTCCATGGGAGATGGAGTTCTTCACAACCCTGTGGGGATCTGGAGTGGCCGCCAGGGGGTGCTGCATGGATCCCGGAGCCAACCTGGACACCTCTACAGCCCTGCCCGGAAGTGCAATTAGCAACAGGTGATCAAGCACCTGGAGCACTTCCGGGTGGGCTATAAAAAGGGCCAGCATCCACCACTCAGGAGCTAGAATCGGGAGGAAGAGGACGAGGTTTCCTGGGAGGAGTGGTGGTGCCAGAGGAAGGATTGGATTATGTTGTGTTGTTGTTGTGGCTGGGGGGTTCACAGGGAAGACGTGCCCTCCAGCTGAAGAAAAATAAAAGTCCTGCTGTGTTTTACACGTGCCTTAGTCTGAGTCTGTGCCGGGTCGGGCGCTATACAGCGTCCATTTTACAATCGTTATTTGGAACACATGCATTTCATGTTTATTCTGTGTCTACAACGATCTCGGTAAGTGTAGGATGACAGGAAATGTGAGAAACGCAAGAAATGTCTTTTTTCATGTTTTAGTACTAACAAAAACAATTTTGACATGTATGAAGACTGAAGCACTTTCACAAAAGGTTCAAATATAACAAAACAAGTACGCTTTTTATTCAAGAATATAACCGGAGAAAAAAAGAAATTGGGTTAATGTACTGTACATCATTTATATGACTGCTCTGGTAATATAGCAGTAAGAACCGCTGACTCATAACCAACAGGTCGCGATTTCGATCCTGTCCACTTCCCAGAATTAACATTTTGAGTAGTGAGCAGCTCTTATTGTTACTGTTGTACAATAAAAACATACATTTGACTTGAGTCTGTAACAGCCAGTGTAAATTTATGGTATTTGTAAAGGTTAGCATTTTTTACATTTTTTTCATTCAGTTTTATTCTCTCAGTCACATTCACGCTCCCCCTGATCTGATACTGCTGTTTTCAAATAAAGACGTGCTATAGCAGAGGTCAGCTCAGATGAGGGTTCTACATCAGACAAAGAGAACAGAAGACCTCCCCACAAGAAACGTCCACTCACACATAAGAACAATGCAGCTGCACCAGGCGTAAAGGCAAAACATGGCACCGTTTGGATACAGCACCAGGTCGGGCATCATCCTGCCAGTCAGTCTGCCCCACACCTTTCCTTCAAAGAAAAAGCAGGGCTTACAGAACTCTCCAAGGTATCGTGCAAAGCCCAGTTCATGATGGACTTTATATAAAAAACATTTATATGTTACTTATATAAAAGCCAGATCAAATGTTATTTACCTTGATTTATTTACATCTCTTCCTACAGCATAAAGTCACAAGTAGACTGTAGAGCTTCCTCTGTTTGATTGACATGGGCATGATGACAAAATACATGTGTACTGAAGTGACTTTAGCTGCAGGTGAAAGCTCAACGCAACTGTTGTTACGGTTCTGCCTTTGTCCAGAAACGGTTTCATAAGCTTTATGTCCTTAGTCTCGGAAAGTCTTTCTCCCGTGGGGCGACTGGGATCTTTTCCTACACAGCTGCGTAGGGAGCGACAGGAGCTTCTATCTGCAGCTACCCCGCCTGGCTAACCCTAACCCTAACCCCTCAGCAAATAAATCACTCCTGGAAGTGAACTATGATACTTAGTGCGATTAGACAAGTCGCAAAATTGAAGGAAATGTTCAAGCAAATTATAGAAAATAACCCAATCTAAATCCGTTGAGTAGTTCTTTAGTGGAAAACAGACAGACAGATGTTGGATTTTATATACTGTATATAGCAGATAGAGATTAGACCAGTGGATCCAGACAGATACTTTAAAATGAGTATGAGATCTCCACAAGGAAATGGTGGCACAGTTGGAAACTTGTTGAAGGTAAATTTTGCACCAAACCTTAGAACGTTTTTCTTCCTATAAAGAGCCATAGGCACATGGAGTAAGTTACCAAGTATTGTGGTGTATAGTAGGACTTTTTGGATATTCAACACTCGACTTGATGTTATTTTGTAGCTATTAGGTGGATAGCATTGGCGAGCTTTGTTGAGCTGAACGGCCTGTCCTCGTGAAAATTATTCTAGTGAGAGTTGCAACACCAGCAAACTAAGTGACTTGCTAAAGGTCACACTGTGCGTCAAAGAACACACACTAGGCCTTTAACCAAAGCTCCTACACTTTTTAATGCTCGACAGTCCAATCCTCCATCCATTGTAGCAGTAGGGGGCGCTAACACTCCCTTGAATCCTCATGTACCACTTCAAACACCAAGTAAAAGTCCAAATGTTATTTTTATCAATAATCAATAATCCAATCCTCCAGCTCCCAGACGCGTTGCCCTCCTACCACCCAGCTCAGCTCGCCGTCTGGGAGCTCCCACAGTCCTTTATACTCCCTGACCTGGAGGTGTTCCTGCCCAACAGTCCACAAGTCCATATTCCTTCTTCCGGGTCAGTCAAAATAGTCCTTATCTTTACCCCGGAAGCATGTCGTTTCTTCCTGTCACGGGATTATGACGCACTTCCAGGTTATAGGGCATATATGAGTCCACTGGCCTCCCGACAGCGACTCCCAGTGGTCCCCAAGGTATCCAGCAGGGCTGTGCATAAAAACTACATAGTCCATGAGGCCCTGCTGGAATTCGGGGCCCGTCCATGCTGTCGGGATAGCTCCTACTGGCGGCCTGGGGGTGAGGGCCGGAATATGAAGCCGGCCATCCATCATACCATTTATTGAGTTCTTTTTAAAATAATTACAGGTAGCCAGAGCCCATCCCCATAACACTGCAAACGACTACAGTTAAGTTGAATGGAAATTTTTGCACAGAATTTTTAAATTTCTGCTGAAGGCATTTATATAATTGGTAACGAAGCATGAACTCACCTTAATAAAAAAATATATATATATATATATATATATATATATTTTTTTTTGCTGTGTTGATGTTTGAGCCATGGAATTAAGAGCGTCCTCTGCCATCTGCTGCATTTCACAGCATTTGAACAAATTATATCATGAAAGCTGAATAAGGTAATGCCCAGAAGCAAGTTCAGGAACAATAACCTTTCTGTCTATGTTTAAAGTAATTGAAGAAGTCAAAACAAGCCTTCTTCCTTTACTAGTATATCATTATTAATACTATTAACATTATTAAGGTGCCAAAAATTGGAAATCTGAGCTGACGGCTTCTTCTTCTGCTCACTCTGAACTCCTGTAAATGTCCAGGCACGTACGGAGCCGCTTTCCATTTTTATTCCTGCGTTTTACAGGTAAATTTCACCTCCGTCACACTTGTGTTTGTTTAGCCCCGTGCTGTGCAGCGCTGTGAGGACCCGTCCCGCATTCCACTGAACAAGAGCTGCAAATCACAGCTTGTCTTCCTTGAGGGAAGAAGCCTAATGACAGTATTTAAAATTATACAAAGCAAATTGAGCATTCAGTCAGCAGTTATTCTTGGGTGACCCAGATGTTTATACAGTGAATTGTGAAGTTTGTATTAAATTAAATATTTACGGGGTAAAGCCACCCAATCCCTAATACTCCCCACCACCACCACCACCACCCTGCCAACTCCTATCTACTAAATGGGCTGAAATCTAACGTACAACCTCTTACCTCCATTATAGAGGAGAAGATTCAGACATCTTTATTTTCTTCACAGCAAAATTTCATTAGAAACTGCTTCACATATTTCATTAAAAGAGCTAAAATATACAAATTCTATAAATCATGAGGAAGTTTCTATTGGCAGGGTCCAGTATTTCACTACTGCATTGCGCCTGAACCTCACTCTTCACCTGGTAGCTCAGAAAGATGGAGTGCCCACCAGACAGACCACATATATCCAAACGGGTATTTCAGGGATACTGTTACACATGTCAGGACTAGGGACAGAATTGTAGTAATGGGCCCTTCTTCACCTCCAAAGTCACTTTGACACTAAGCTGAGCTGTATAACTCAAACCCACTTCTCCCAAAACTCTTAACTTGATTGTCTGGTTTTGACACGTTACAGATTTCTTGAACCTTTTGTGCAATACACCAATACACATAAAGCACACGTAACACAATATTCTCATTTAGAAAGCACCACAACTCAATATACTTACTTATTTAAAACTCGCTGGTTTTAAATTAAACGTCGTTGAAGTGGCAAATGAAATTGGTAACTGTGCTGCTGCAATAAAATTCGATGTGTCTGAGAAACTGGTGCAAGATTGGAGGAGGCAAGAAGATGTAAGAAACAAAAAAAAATGAAGTGTCACATTTTGGACGGGCGTATAAGTCGAGGTCCGATTTTATAGGTTTCAAGAGTATATACAGTAACTGAAATAATCCAAACCTGAACTCAATGAGCACAAAAAAAAACCCACCAGGAGAGGAACATTGAGGGCCCATTCACACCTAAGTGTTTTTCTAGTATTTTCACACTGGACCTGAATGTTAGTAAACTACCTGTAATGTTATTTGTCATTATTTTCAATGAAACTGTTTACGTCTAAGCGAGAGATTTGGAAAATGCTGCTATTATCAAACCCAAAACGCTTATTCTGTTGAAATCAATGGTAACGCTCGTAAAATGCTGTTAAAAAAAAACACGCATTATTGAAACATTTTTACAGGAAGTCAGTGCCTCTTCCTAGATAAGCATCAAGTCTAGCTTCTAAAATAACATCAAGTCGAGTTTTGAAAGTCCCTAAAGTCCTACTGTCCACCACACTACTTGGTCACTTATTCCAAGTGTCTGTGGCTCTCTGTGTAAAGAAAAACTTCAAATGTTTGTGTGACAATACAGTAATCCCTCGCTATATCGCGCTTCGACTTTCGCGGCTTCACTCTATCGCGGATTTTATATGAAAGCATAACTAAATATATAACGCGGATTTTTCGCTGCTTCGCGGGTTCTGTGGATAATATGTCTTTTTACTTCCTGTACATGCTTCCTCAGTTGGTTTGCCCAGTTGATTTCATACAAGGGATGCTATTGGCGGATGACTGAGAAGCTAACCAATAAGAGCACGCAGTTAAGTTCTCCTGACTGAGAAGCTAACCAATCAGAGCACGCAGTTAAGTTCCTGCTTGCTGAATGCAGTGTTAACCAGGAAGTCTCATCTCGCTCATTCAGCATCAACGTGTTTCGCTGTGTAAAGAGTTGTGCTCTTTTGTGTTTATCTTTGTGCATAGTCAAGCCCTTCATTATGGCTCCAAAACGATCTGCTACTGCTTCAGGGGCCGTGCCCAAGCGCAAACGGAAGATGTTAACGATTGTCGAAAAGGTAAACGTTTTGGATTTGTTGAAGGCTACGATTCTTTTTATTTAAAAAGTAGGAAAGGAATATAAGATCTACGACCGCAGTGTCCTTTTAACCAGGGTGCAAAACGAGTTGTAAGTGGATGTAATAAGGCAGTAGTCCGGATGGAATCTGCTTTAGGGATTTGGATTGAAGACTGCCAGAAGAAGAACAACGGCAGTGCTACACAATCGCCTGAAGTGGCTCCTTTAAGGGCTGTAACGCTCTCCTTTGTTGTGCAGTAAAATTAAACTCATTGTTATCTGACAAGTCATCGTGTCATTGTTGGTGAGTAACTATAATTAATTTTCTACTTACAGTACTTAGTACATGTACGTATGTTTAGTGTCACTGTACACACATTTACTGTATACTGTTTTTCTTGCATTGTACGTATTTATTGCTGGTGGCCTGTCTATCGTAATGGCTGTAACATATGTGATATCGGAGACACTCGATATCTTTAAAATAATATTTAGGTTTTACTGTATATAAACAGTGTGTTTACATACATAATTTCAATGACTCTTACCTAATATCTAAGAGAATACAAAGGGATTATGCTGTATAACTCTGCGGGGAATATTTATAAACAGTGTGGGAGAGTTTCTAAGGGCTTAAAATATATAAAAATAACCATACAAACATATGGTTTCTACTTCGTGATTTTCACCTTTAGCTGGGGGTCTGGAGCATAACCCAGCGATCGAGGAGGGATTACTGTACAGGTTTTAGGTACAATACATAGAAAAACAAGGCAGTGTGCTCCGTAGTTACTCTCTCAGCTTATCGTAATCTCTTGGACCAATAGCGTCAGTTTTCCACATTCGACTTATACGACCGACACTATAAAATGCCAGTAATTATACAGTAAAATCAAGTCCCGACTTATTAGAACATTAGAACACTCTAGACAAGAACAGGCCATTCAGCCCAACAAAGCTCGCCAGTTCTATTCACTTATTTCTTCCATAAAAACATCAAATCGAGTTTTGAAAGTCCCTAAAGCAGCGTTTCTCATCCTTTAAGTATTTGCGACCCGAGTTTTCATAACAGTTTTAATCGTGCCCACCTAACATTTTTTTGAAAGGAGCCCACTAATACCAATTTGTTCTTTCTTAATTAATGATATTTCATAGATGCATATTTTATTATACCTACTTAACTTTTATCGACATTTATATAACTCTATATTTATTTTTCTAGTCTCAGAATGTAGTTTAAGTTAATTTGTTTTGGTTTCAATAGATGTATTTTTCATATTTTCGATTCTTGTTTTATTTTTTTCATATCCTTGCGCCCCCCTAGGGGGGCTCGCCCCACAGGTTGAGAACCACTGCCCTAAAGTCCTGCTGTCTACCCCACTACTTGGTAGCTTATTTCAAGTGTCTATCGTTCTTTGTGTAAAGAAAAACTTTCTAAAGGTTTGTGCGAAATTTACCCTTATCAAGTTTCCAACTGTGCCAGTGTGTTCTAGACGAACTCATTTTAAAGTCACCATCTCGATCCAGTGTGTTACAAAGCTTGAGCAGAACCTCCTTTGATTTGTGTGCCACACATCAAGGCGCTATATAATCTGCCATTCTGTTAGCCTTCTTAATGGCTTCTGAATGTTGTCTGGCAGTTAATAGCGTAGAGTCCACTGCGATTCATAAACCATAAATCCTAAATAAGGCATACATTCGATTTTCAGATCTCCCATTGTGTATTTTTACTTCCTACATGTAATACTTTACATTTACTGACATTAAAATCCTTCTGCCACAAATCTGCCCAAGCCTGTCTGCTGTCCAAGTCCTGCTGTGATAAATAAATGGATTCCAAATTATCTGCTAATCCACCTATCTTGGTATCATCTGCAAACTTAACTAGCTTCTATGTATATAATTCACTAAGGCAAGACAACCATAGAAAGCACGCCGGAAGGGGCGTGGATTCACTAAACCGCCGACAAGTGAGACACCTATGGCGCACGCAGGAAGGAGCCACACCCACCAACTCCAAGACCATTGGATACGACGACAACTCACAGAGCCACGCCCACCAACTCGGACACGACGACACAGAAAAACCGGCGTCATTTATATTCGTCTGTTGTAGAGGTCACATGCAGCTCCGACCCACATTGACTGTTCATAGAGGCATGTTTCTCGCGGAGGTGAATCGTCATATGCGGCGTGTAAAACTGTTTGCGAGGGTATCCCATGGGATCCTTAAAACGTTCCTTTACAACTGAGGTTAAAACACAATGAAGTGAGCAGTCTTTAAAAAACGAGTTTTCGGTTACGACGCACGACCACCTGCACCATAGCAAACTGTTTTACACGCTACATACAGCAATTCTCATCCGCGACAAACATGCGTCTTCTTAGATACTCCTGCACTTTGTACACACCCCCTCCCACCGTGGTCGGGTGTCTTGGTGGATTATATATAGAAAGGCAGCCAAAACCGCACAGAGCAATGAAAAGTCTACGTGAGTCACAGGTGCATCTGGACTGTACAAAGACGACAACGACTCAAGTGACGAGTTGGAGGTGGGCACATGAGCAGGCAGTGTATACTGAATGAGAAATCAGCAGACTAGCATGATGGAGGGAGCGGAGTGGATGTCTTTCTCCTCTCCTCCCGTTCCAACCTGAGCGCCGCACGGACGATTGTGTGTTGGTTCGTTCCGTGCATTGGTTAAAACCCAATGAAGGAAGCAGTCTTTAAAAACCAATAAGCCCTGTGCCTCTGTTTCATTACCGTCTCACCTGCTTCACCAATGCAGGCCCCGCAACAGGCGATCCGGCGTCATTCCCATGACCGCGGGGCCAACTGGGTAACCAAAGTCTTTGGGTTCAGGGGGGAGTAATGGTTACAAAGCTGAAACTTAAAGGAATTGACAGAAGGGCACCACCAGGTGTGGAACCTTTCACTTCATTTGACTCAACGCAGGAAACCTCACCTGGCCCGGACACGGACAGGATTGACAGATTGATAGCTCTTTCGATTCTGTGGGTGGTGGTGCATGGCAGTTCTTAGTTGGTGGAGCGATTTGGCTGGTTAATTCTGAAAGCGAACGAGACTCCGCCTGCTAAATAGTTACACGACCCAACAGCGTCGGCGTTCAAATTCTTAGAGGGACAAGTGGCTTTCAGCCACGTGAGATTGAGCATTAACAGGTCTGTGATGCACTTGTATGTCCGGTACTGCACGCGAGCTACACTGAATGGATCAACGTGTGTCTACCCGGCGCGGGGAGCTGTGCGTGAGCCGTTGAACCCCATTCGTGATGGAGACCGTGGCTTCCAATTGTTCCCCACGAACGAGAAATTCCCAGTACGTGCGGGTCATACGCCGCACTGATTACGTCCCTGCCCTTTGTAAAGCCCCCATGGTCGGGTGACTTGGTGGATTATATATAAAAAAGTAGCGGAACCGCAAAGAACAATGAAAAATCAACGTGGAAACCGACTGAGGCGGTGTTTGGAAAATTAACAGTCAACGTGACTCACAGGTGTTTGTGGACTGTACACAGACAAAAGCGACTCAGGTAGGGAGTTGGGGGCGGCACATAAGCGGGCAGTGCGTACTGAACGAGCGCCGTTCAACCCCGTCCTTCGCTTTGGAAGGAGAAAGTGCGATGGCGCTCCTCTGGTTTTCAGTCACGGTATGTTGGTTCGTAGCGTGCATTGTTGCAATGTTACTTTTCTTGGTGGTTTATTAAATTACGTATTTTTCAAATGTTTCTTTTTTCCTCTGTGCTTAAAAATCATTTAAAAAGCGGCCTGATTATGCGGCGTATGCTACGCCGCGGGTTGGCTAGTATTACTTATATTCCTATCTAAATCATTTATAAATATTAAAAACAGCAGTGGCCTCAGCACTGACCCCTGCTAGACACCACTCAACTCCTCACACCATCACCCTTTGCCTCCTGTGTCTGAACCAAATCTCCTAAATCCTTCTCATAAAGTGTACTTTCGATTTTCCGACCCCCCCCCATTGTGTATTCAAACCCTCCATATTTACTTCTTACGTGTAACGCTTTACATCTACATACATGGAATTTCAACAGCCACAAATCTGCCCAAGCCTGTCTGCTGTCCAAGTCCCTCTGTAATGACGGGCAGGTGAGGGTAATGAGGAGAAGCCAGGAGTGAAGTAGCTCATCGAAACCAGAAAAAGAAACAAAAGATGCTGGTGTCTTTGAGCACACACGTGCTTTCATTGTCTAGTGATAGTTTTCAAGGGCAAGATTAAGTTTGTACTGTGTGTAGTTTGCAATCAAGCGACAAGAACTTAACAAAATTTATAGGTATACATTTAGTTTTAAATCAAGCTGAAGTTTGCTAAGTTTAGTAAAGATGTTTTAACACTGTGGTTTATAAACTTTTTTTTTTCTCACGACCTAATTTTGCCTCTTTTATATCTTTCATTGGAGTGAGTCTTCCTTGGAGAATTGTCATTCCCCGTTAGGGGTTCTCCTTTGGAGAATTTCTACTGATCGTCATCAGTGGTTTCCCATTACAAAGTGGCAAGCCATTTTGCAAATGATTTGCGACACTTTCCTATTCTGTACTGTTGTGATTGACGACAGCGTGACCTGATTTCAGACGTCAAGAGACCTAAAATGAGTCACAACCCATAGTTTAAGAAATATATAGGCAGAGTGGCAGTGCATGTTCTACTGGGCATTTGTGGATTGAATGATATCTGTGAGTGTGCTTAAGTGGGTATGATTACCTGCTTCAACACTGAATACTAGAAATAATTTAGCAATACCCTCAACATAAGAACATATGTTTACTCCTTCATGGGCCGTGAAGTAAATAACATTCATCACCGTTGTTCCACCAGATCACACTGTTTTAAAATATCTACAGTACAGGCCAAAAGTTTGGACACACCTCCTCATTCAATGTGTTTTCTTTATTTTCATGACCATTTACATTGGTAGATTCTCACTGAAGGCATCAAATCTATGAATGAACACATGTGGAGTTATGTACTTAACAAAAAAAGGTGAAATCTACATAACTCCACATGTGTTCATTCATAGTTTTGATGCCTTCAGTGAGAATCTACCAATGTAAATGGTCATGAAAATAAAGAAAACACATTGAATGAGGAGGTGTGTCCAAACTTTTGGCCTGTACTGTATATCACCAAATTAAAAACTGATATTTTATTTCTGTGGTGGGCTGGCGCCCTGCCCGGGGTTTCTTTTCTGCCTTGCGCCCTGTGTTGGCTGGGATTGGCTGCAGCAGACCCCCGTGACCCTGTAATTAGGATATAGCGGGTTGGATAATGGATGGATGGATATTTTATTTACTGTATACGAGGTGTGGCAGAAAAGTAATGAGACTGATTTTTTATTTACCAAAGTTCTTATTTTTTTCAAACATCAATGTTATCCCCTTCAAAGTAGTTCCCTTGGGCAGCTACACACCGATGGAGACGTTGTTCCCACTGTTGGTAGCAGCGCTGGAAGTCTTCAACCGGTATGGTCTTCAGCATGTCCGTTACACTCTTTTGGATGTTTTCTAAAGTCCCGAAAGGACGTCCTTTGAGGACATTTTTCAGTTTAGGAAAAAGGAAAAAGTCACACGGACTGAGGTCAGGTGAATAAGGGGGCTGGGGAACCACAGGAATGCCTTTTGAGGTCAAAAATTCTGTTATGGAGAGGGCAGTTTTTCTGCACCATTTTGGCACAGACCTTTCGCATGTGCAAATGTTCAGTCAAAATTTGATGAACGGTAAATCTGTTCAAATTTAATTGTTCACTCAACATTCTTAATGTTAAACGACGGTCTGATCTCACAAGAGTGTTCACACGTTCGATGTTTTCATTGGTTTTCGAAGTTGAAGTCCTCCCTGAATGGTGTTCATCTTCAACGTGTTTTCTGCCTTCCAAAAATGATTTGTGCCAGCTCAGGATAAAGAATGTTCCCCATAGGCCTGTTTTAACTTTTCAAACGTCACACTTGCCGTTTAATGGCACAACGTTGCTCCAAATTCCGCTATTCCATTTTGCGTGACGCACAACCAAAAACACAACTTCGCTAATAGCAGTCACAAAAATCACGTAGTTAACGGAAGGAGTTGAAACTCGCACTGAGCTATGGGAGGGTACTGATACACGTGCTCTATCAAGGACAACAACGCAGCGTTGCTAGATCGCTTGCAGTGTTGCCAGTCTCATTACTTTTCTGCCACACCTGTAAGTCTCTGTTACTGGAACAGAATACTTTTTTTTGATTGGACTGGCCTACCATCTACCACTTTTACTTTTTGATTTATACTCAGTGCTACAGCGATAATCCATCCATCTATCCATTATCCAACCCGCTATATCCTAACTACAGGGTGCATGCACACACACACACACACACACACACACCCACACTAGAGACAATTTAGGATCGCCAATGCACCTAACCTGCATGTCTTTGGACTGTGGGAGGAAACCCACGCAGACACGGGGAGAACATGCAAACTCCACGCAGGGAGGACCCGGGAAGCGAACCCGGGTCTCCTTACTGCAGTGGTTCTCAAACTGTGGGGCGGCCCCCCCCAGGGGGGCACAAAGATGTGAAAAAAAGAAAACAAGAATCGAAAACATGAAAAATACATCTATTGAAACCAAAACAAATTAACTTAAACTACATTCTGATACTAGAAAAATAAATATAGAGTTAGATAAATGTCGATAAAACTTAAGTAGGTATAATAAAATATGCATCTATGATATATCACTAATTAAAAAAGAACAAATTGGTATTAGTGGGCTCCTTTCAAAAAAACCTTAAGGGGGCGCGATTAAAACTGTTATGAAAACTCGGGTCACAAATACTTAAAGGTTGAGAAATGCTGCCTTACTGCGTGGCAGCAGCATTACCAACCGCGCCACCATGCTGCCCACAGCGATAATCCTGTGACCCTAAACTAAGCCGATCAAATGTACCCCTTACGAAATTCAGGATTAATTGTGTAGCTATCACTTCATTACACGCTATGCATGTGCTGAACTTCTACCTAATAGCTGTTGCCAGAAGAATGGATCATGCATTGATGGCGAAATACTTTTAATTTTTATTTATCTGTGAATAAATTAAATCATTTTTTTTGTTTTTGAGTAGTGGGAATAAGCTTCTATTAATATCATAAAGAATTACATATCAATTCACTTGTGTGCTTATTGAAAGCCATGTGTAATCCTGAAATTTTTCAGGATGCTGCCTTAAATCTTAGAGAGTCCAGAATTGTCCTCTAAACCGGTGCTTCCCAAGCGTCAGCCATAGACCGGCATCAGTCCATAGAAATTTTTGCCTACCTGTGAAAACCAGGCAAGGTAAATGAATTAGCACAGTCATTCCCAACTGCTGGTCCGCAAAAAGCAGGTTAGGAAAGTTCACACAATGTCCTCCACTGTTAACAAACCTGGTAGCTTGAAAATTGAAAGTGCAACTGCTCTCAGATCGAATGTTACTTTAATCAACGTCCCTCAAATCTCCACAAGGGAAACACTCTAAATCTAATGTTACCAAATCGAGCCGCTTGAACCTTTCCTTTGTTATTCAATTCCCCCATAAAGGTCCACAAAGAGATTCTTAAACTATAACCGGGTCGCTTGTCATAAAAGTTGAAAACCACTGCTATAGACTCTCTTTGCTGCAGAATAGGATGAACCCAACATCTGTGTTCACAAAGCTGATGACGCCCCCTTTTAGGTACTGTGATCCCCAGGATTAGAAGCGCTGAAGTCATAAGAGAAATTCAGGAGACACAACACACCCCTCAACCAACAAAATGGTAAAAGAAATGACGTCAACTATATTTTCCTTGCAAAACACTTCTTTGAAAAACTTTGACAAAGTTGAAAAAAATGACACCTGTTTAGGGCTGTGGAACACTTCTATGCTTGAAAAATTGTATTCAAAACCTTGAGAAAGGCCAAAGAAATGCTGGAAATGGTGAATGGACCCTACGAAGTAAGTCAGAACTTTAGGATGAATAACAAGGGCCACAGATTTGCGAGTAAGCTTTGGAATGATGGATGCCAATGTTAGAAGAACAATGAGAAGAAGGTGTGGAAGAGCACAAGCGTGAGGAGGAGGAAGGACATTTGTATCGGATGAGTCACAGGCAACGTTGGTGGACCATGTTCTTGTTGATGGCATGTCCATGAGAGGGGCTGGTGAAAGACTCCAGCCAAATTTGAGTAGACTCACAGTTGCCTCAATAATTCCGCCAAGAAAACATTCCATCGAGAAAACAGCTCAGTTGCTACTGTAGATGGAAAATTTGGTTGCCTTACTGCCACCGCATGTACTGCAGAGTGTATTGTTCCCTATTTGTATCTGCCTGTGGCACAATCGTAACAATACATTATTACTATACCATAAGTTGTATATAGTGTTTTACTGTTGTTGAGAAGAATTAAGTTGGTTTGGAACTGAATTCAAACCGCTATGGATATCCGGTCAGAGAGTGAAGGTATGTGTCAAAGTTAACAATAGCTATTAACAGAGAGCTTTCTCGTATATCCATCAAGCAGCACACTAAACTCAGAATACGATACTGAGGAAATCATTAGAGTGTAAAACAATAAAGTATTTCATCTATTTAAATAAGTAGATTAATCTTAATATACAGGTACACCTTGCTAGTACCGGGTTGGGCCCCCTTTTGCCTTTAGAACTGCTGTAATTCTTCACGGCGTAGATTCAACAAGGTGCTGGAAACATTCCTCAGGGAATTTGGTCCATTTTGACATGATAGAATCACAGAGTTGCTGCAGATTTGTGGGCTCCACATCCATGATGTGACTCTCCTGTTTCACCACATCCCAAAGGTGCTCTATTGGATTAAGATCTGGTGATAGTGGTGGCCATCTCAGTGAACTTATTGTCATCTTCAAGAAGCTAGTTTGGGAAGGTTAGAGCTTTGTGACATGGCATGTTATCCTGCTGGAAGGAGCCATCAGAAGGTGGGTACACTGCGGTCATAAAGGGATGGACATAACTAGCAATAATACTCAGGTAGGCTGTGGCATTTAAATGATGTTCAGCTGGTACTAAGAAAAAAATATCCTCCACACCATTACACCACCACCAGCACCAGCCTGAACGGTTGATGCAAGGCAGGATGGATCCATGTTTTCATGTTGTAGATGCCAAATTCTGACCCCACCATCTGAATGTTGCAACAGAAATCGAGACTCATCAGACCAGACAACGTTTATCCAATCTTCTATTATCCAATTTTTTTGATCCTTTGTGAATTGTAGCCTCTGTTGCCTGTTCTTAACTGACAGGAGTGGCACCTGGTGTGGTCTCCTGCTGCTGTAGCCTATCTGCTTCAAGGTTCAGCATGTTGTGTCTTCAGAGATGCTCTTCTGCACACCTCGGTTGTAACAAGTGCTTATTTTGTTTTGGTTGTCTTTCATTCAGTTCCAACCAGTTTGGCCATTCTCATCTGACCTCTGGTGTCAACAATGCATTTTCACCCAGAGAACTGCTGATCTCTGGATATTTTCCCTTTGTCTGACCATTCTTTGTAAACCCTTGAGATGGTTGTTTGTGTAAATCCCAGTAGATCAGCAGTTTCTGAAATACTCAGACCAGCCCAACTGGCACTAACAACCAGGCCACGTTCAAAGTCACTTCAGTCCCCTTTCTTCCCCATTCTGATTCTCAGTTTGAATTTCAGCATGCATTGAGTTGCTGCCATGTGATTGGCTGATTAGATTTTTGCATTAACAAGCAGTTGAACAGGTATACCTAATAAAGCGGCCTGAGACTGGAATAGGGAATAATGAACAAAACAGACATGTTTCACTCGGAATGCACTTTTGTGAAACTGACATTAAAATTCTTGCACCATTTATATAGTTTTGTTGGGGAGAGGAAAGAAAGAAATTTTGCTCCATAAGTTTAGCAATGGCATATACCACATTTTAGACCAGTTGGTTTTTCAGAAAAGTTTCCAGATGAAAATGAACGGGCAATATAACTAAAGAGAACCCACGATGAGATAAAAAGGAGTAGTTTACATACAGTCAAAAAGTTTGGGACCCCCTCTCAGCCTGCATAATAATTGACTCTCCTTTCAACAAAAAAGATAACAGTGGTATGTCTTTCATTTCCTAGGAACATCTGAGTACTGGGTTTTTTTCTGAACGAAGATTTTTAGTGAAGCAGTATTTAATTGTATGAAATTAAATCAAATGTGAAAAATTGGCTGTGCAAAAATGTGGGTCCCCTTGTCATTCTGCTGATTTGAATGCATGGAACTGCTTAATGCTGATTACTTGCAACACCAAATTAGTTGGATTAGCTTGTTAGGCCTTGAACGTCATAGACAGGTGTGTTTAAACATGAAAAAAGGTATTTAAGCTGCTCAATTGCAAGTTGTGCTTCCCTTTGACTCTCATCTGAAGAGTGACAGCATGGCATCCTCAAAGCAACTCTCAAAAGATCTGAAAACAAAGATTGTTCAGTATCATGGTTTAGGGGAAGGCTACAAAAAGCGAGATCAGAGGTTTAAACTGTAAGGAATGGAATCAGGAAATGGAAGGCCACAGGCACAGTTGCTGTTGTTGAGAAGAATTAAGTTGGTTCGGAATTGAATTCAAACTGCTATGGATATCCGGTCAGAGATTAATGAACATGTCCAAAATCTGTTTATTAATTCCTACAACACTTACATAAAAGTAAAGGTATGTGTCAATGTTGACAATAGCTATTAACAGAGAGCTTTCTCGTATATCCACCAAGTGGCACACTAAACTCAGGATATATCGATACTGAGGAAATGGCTAGAGTGTAAAACAATAAAGTATTTAATCTATTTAAATGAGTAGATTAATCTTAATATACAGGTACACCTTGCTAGTACCGGGTTGGACCCCCTTTTGCCTTCAGAACTACTGTAATTCTTCACGGCTAGGAACATCTGAGTACTGGGGTGTTTTCCGTACAAAGATTTTTAGTGAAGCAGTATTTAGTTGTATGAAATTAAATCAAATGTGAAAAACTGGCTGTGAAAAAATGTGGGTCCCCTTGTCATTCTGCTGATTTGAATGCCTGTCATTGCTCAATCATTGGATGAGCTCGTTAAGCCTTGAACTTCATAGACAGGTGTGTCCAATCACGAGAAAAGGTATTTAAGGTGGTCAATTGCAAGTTGTGCTTCCCGTTGACTCTTTTCTGAAGAGTGACAGACAGCATGGGATCCTCAAAGCAACTCTCAAAAGATCCGAAAACAAAGATTGTTGAGTCTCATGGTTTAGGGGAAGGATACAAAAAGCTATCTGAGAAGTTTAAATTGTCAGTTTCAAGTGTAAGGAATGTAACCAGGAAATGGAAGGCCACAGGCACAGTTGCTGTTAAACCCAGCAGGTCTGGCAGGCCAAGAAAAATACAGGAACGGCATATGTGCAGGATTGTGAGAATGGTTACAGACAACCACAGATCACCTCCAAAGACCTGCAAGAACATCTCGCTGCACATGGTGTATCTGTACATCGTTCTACAATTCAGCGCAATTTGCACAAAGAACATCTGTATGGCAGGGTGATGAGAAAGAAGCCCATTCTGCACTCACACCACAAACAGAGTCGCTTGTTGTATGCCAATGCTCATTTAGACAAGCCAGATTAATTTTGGAACAAAGTGCTTTGGACTGATGAGACACAAATGGAGTTATTTGGTCATAACAAAAAGTGCTTTCCGCATTCCAAGAAAAACACCTGCTACCTACTGTCAAATGTGGTGGAGGTTCCATCATGATGTGGGGCTGTGTGGCTAGTTCAGGGACTGGGGTCATTGTTAAAGTCGAGAGTGGGATGAATTTAACCCAATATGAACAAATTCTTCAGGATAATGTTCAAGCATCAGTCACAAAGTTTAAGTTATGGAGGGGTTGGATATTCCAACAAGACAATGAGCCAAAACACAGTTCGAAATCTACAAAGGCATTCATGCAGAGGGAGAAGTACAATGTTCTGGAATGGCCGTCACAGTCCCCTGACTTGAACATCATCGAAAATCTACGGGATGATTTGAAGCAGGCTGTCCATGCTCGGCAGCCATCAAATTTAACTGAACTGGAGAGATTTTGTATGGAAGAAGGCCAAAAATACCTCCATCCAGAATCCAGACACTCATCACAGGCTATAGGAGGCGTCGAGAGGCTGTTATATTTGCAAAAGGGGGCTCAACTAAGTATTGATGTCATACCTCTGTTGGGGTGCCCACATTTATGCATCTGTCTAATTTTGTTATGCTGCATATTGCATATTTTCTGTTAATCCAATAAACTTAATGTCACTGCTGAAATACTACTGTTTCCATAAGGCATGTCAGATATTAACAAGGAAGTTGCTACTTTGAAAGATCAGCCAATGAGAAACAAAAATCCAAAGAATTAAGAAGGGTACCCAAACTTTTTCATATGCCTGTAAAAGCTGTAATCCAGTGAGGCAATGAAATTTCAAAGACTAGTTAAGGAAAAAAAAAATTAAAAACTACCTAAATGACGGCAATTTAACTGGGAACTTAAAGTTTAGCGATTAATTTTGTAAAGCAAAGCAAATTAAAGTTCACTTGAAAAGTTGACCCATGTTCTGCAATCAAGGGAATGCTGATCAACCCCACGCAGAAGTGAGAAATGATGACGAGGATAAAGAAGAAGAAGAACTTGTTTTTTTTTTTGCTCTATTTCAAGCTAACATTAATGATTTCCAGTTTTCTTGATGAGACCGTGTTTACACAAAGAGGTGCAATAAGCCGACGGGAAGTACAGAGGGAATTAAAAAAAGAAATTTCTTAAGGGTAGCCCTCAGAGGTTTTGCAAGGTCGGTCAGTCCAGCCTGACGTCTAAAAGACGACTTTATTTCAGTCGTCTCAAGCCAGTCTCACTTCTCTGTGCTGTGTTTTAACAACCTTTGCGTGGCCTTACTGTTTCCAGAATTGCTTCCTATCAAATAGTGCCAAGCTTATTATTTTTTTTTTCCTTTCATAGAGTAGTGCGAAAAGAATTATTGCTGTTAAATATAAACACATTGCTGCTTCTCCGCCTTAGCTTCCAGTAATTGAGTTTGCCATTGAGAAACAGAGAGCCACTGTAGCTGAGGTTCCAGCCATAAGGAATGTACTTGAAAAGCCAGGCACTGTCTTACTGATCTGGCTTTGCTCTCTCTGCTACATTCCAGCACTGGCAAGCAGCTCTCATGAGAACAGCGGGCTGCTTTAACCCTTCTTGTGTTCTGCCACTTGCTCCGAGAATATAAGGACATAAGCTGTAACTGCACAGCTTCTAAGACCAAATATCCCAAAAGTCCTTGGATTAATTGATCACAAATAACCTGGGTAAGTCATTAAATAGTGTTAAGAAGGCCACGTCTATCTGCTGTAAACCTCACGACAAACAAGTCACAAAACGTATACTTGGATGTGTTCAGGAACTTAACTACTGTAAAATCTCGCATATAATGTGTGCAGTTCTTACACATTTTAGTTCACTAAAAATGGGCGTGCGCATTATACACAGCATTTTAAAGCAATAATCTCTCGCATAAAACGTCAGTTTGCTGCGTGTTGTCATTGTGTGTTAGCCGCCACTGGCTGCTGCGCCACCAATTGTGTGGCAGGGTCAGCGAGAGGCCGCCGGGCTGCTTTCTGAAAAGCACACAAAGTGATGATTTCACACATAAATCAACATAAAATGTCTGTTGCTGATTCTGTGACCACTCTCACTGAGTGTTCAACATATGTGGCAGCACTGGGGCGGCGTCGACGAAGGTCGCAGTGTGACACAATCTGGTTTGTACCTCTTGTCATTGTAAGTGGCAGCCCTCCCAGACAAATGTAGGCGCATCAGCTACAGATCAGTTGATACCGGTAACTCAATTTCGTTTTCGATCTTGATCTCCAGAGCATCTGTGCCAAAATTGTAGTCCGACAAGTCAGAGTCCAATTCGAAATAATAAAATACGATATATACTCACAGATAAGAGGTGACATGATTATTCAGAGGTGCCATGATGGAAGTGTTTAAAATTATTAAGGGAATTAGTCCAGTGGATCGAGATGGTGACTTTAAAATGAGTTCAACAAGAACATGGGGACACAGTTGGAAACTTGTTAAGGGTACATTTCGCACAAACCTTAAAAAGTTATTCTTTACACAAAGAATGATAGACACTTGGAATAAGCTACCAAGTAGTGTGGTAGACAGGAGGACGTGATGTGAAAGATGTGAAAAAAAGAAAACAAGAATCAAAAATATGAAAAATACATCTATTGAAACCAAAACAAATTAACTTAAACTACATTCTAATACTAGAAAAATAAATATAGAGTTAGATAAATGTCGATAAAAGTTAAGTAGGTATAATAAAATATACATTTATATGCCACATGTGCTATTGTCCTGTTGTCAGTTTGCGGCTCCTTAGGGTGCACTTCAAGAAACTGGTTACTGATAATACACCTTTAAGGGGGAGGGAGGACACAACATGGACAGGACGATCGGTGCTGAAGACTTTTATCCAGAAAATTAGGGGAGAGAGAGAGAGAGAGAGAGAGAGAGAGAGAGAGACATTGTGTGGTAGAGCAAGGAGAAGCAACGAGGTAGCTCCAAGAATACACCTACTGGAAAAAGGTTTTTGTTTCTCATTTGGCGATACAAGGAAGACATTTCTCTGAAGACGGACTTTTTTGGTTTCTCTGGGGAAATCAACTCTTTGGGCCGTTAGGACAGAACTATTTTGTTATCGTCTTGACTGCCGGCAAACACCGTGAGACTTCCACTTTACATCTTTGCTCGGGAACTGTAGGGACAGTAAACCAATTTGGGAAACCTGTTTATCTCCGGCAAGAACATCTCGCTCCCTAATCTGTGGAAGGTTGTTTTTGATTCTTGTTAGGTATTTGTTAGTGGGAAGGGGAAATTACTTAAACTAGTTTTTCTGTTTATATGTAAATATACATATATATACTGTATATATATATATATTGTAAGCTGGAGGGGTGATTGCACCCCAAGAGGACACAGATGCCCCTGGGAATACCCCTGAAACACAGTCTACCTTCACATTGCTCCTTACCCTTCTCACTTGCGCCATAACGCGTGATAAACCTCTCGCGCGGTACTCAGCTAACTTAAAAGCTTTGTGCAGCGCCTGTCAGTTTTGGAATTGATTGTTTTGCTTTTATCTATCTCTCTCTGACATTCTCTGCTCCTAGCAGAACTGTCATCTCTGACTTGTCATGGAGCACGTTTAAGCTCTTAAAAAAGAAACAAATGTTTGTTTGCAGTATTTGAATAAAATTCCTGTTTTCTACAACCTCCTGTGCCTGTGTGAAAAATCTGTGACCCAAGCGTGACAAGATACTGTATATATATATATATATATATATATATATATATATATATATATATATATATATATATAATTTGTCACGCCGAGCACCTGGGGAACAGTTTAAGGACTCAGGACGCACGCAACAAATCGAACCGGGAGGCAACGGCAGCACACTAACCTTTCTCTTCTTATTTTCTCAGGAAGAACGAGGGGCCGCCGCTGTAACATCGCCTGGATGATCCACAAAGCCACAACGCTTCCGGGTTCCTTTCTTCCCTCTGGTCCCCGTGTGATGACATCAACCACTTATCCAGCACCACGACTTTCCCAGCATCCCACTCTTTAATTTCTGGTCCGCCCATATGAATTGTCCATCCTCCCATCCTTTTATGCCCTTGTTTTGTAAAAAACGTGGATACATTGGTGATTTATGTTACAGTATACAGGGCTAAAATCCCAAACCTTCACACGGTTTTTGTTTTGTTGTTCTTCACTATATATATATATATATATATATAGTGGGTACGGAAAGTATTCAGACCCCCTTCAATTTTTCACTCTTTGTTATATTTCAGCCATTTGCTAAAATCATTTAAATTAATTTTTTTCCTCATTAATGTACACACAGCACCCCATATTGACAGACAAAAAAGAATTTTTGAAATTGTTGCAGATTTATTAAAAAAGAAAAACTGAAATATCACATGGTCCTAAGTATTCAGACCCTTTGCTCGTATTTAGTAGAAGCACCCTTTTGAGCTCATACAGCCATGAGTCTTCTTGGGAAAGACAACAAGTTTTTCACACCTGGATTTGGGGATCCTCTGCCATTCCTCCTTGCAGATCCTCTCCAGGTCTGTCAGGTTGGATGGTAAACGTTGGTGGACAGCCAATTTTAGGTCTCTCCAGAGATGCTCAATTGGGTTTAAGTCAGGGCTCTGGCTGGGCCATTCAAGAACAGTCACAGAGTTGTTGTGAAGCCACTCCTTCATTATTTTAGCTGTGTTCTTAGGGTCATTGTCTTGTTGGAAGGTAAACCTTCGGCCCAGTCTGAGGTCCTTAGCACTCTGGAGAAGGTTTTTGTCCAGGATATCCCTGTACTTGGCCGAATTCATCTTTCCCTCGATTGCAACCAGTCATCCTGTCCCTGCAGCTGAAAAACACCCCCACAGCATGATGCTGCCATCGCCATGTTTCACTGTATTGGACAAGTGATGAGCAGTGCCAGTGATGTAATTAAGAAGAGGCCTGAGTTGACTTGAAAGCTTGCAAATTGTAATCATTTAGTTAGCCAATACAGGGTGTCATTTTGTTTGAGTTCCCACTACATTCATAATGGCTAACACAGTACAACACACTAGTAACTAAAGATTTATTTTTAATAAAAGCACTTTTGAACTTTGCACCATCCCGTTGCTTGGAGTGTTTTGTCCCCACCTGCCAGCTCAACCGGTTACGTTATTGACGGTGTCGGGTTCAAGAGGCTCCCGAATGAGAAGAGGGAGCAAGGAGCTAACTCGCACCATCACATTGACTTGTAATGGACTGGTGCCCTGTTGAGAGTTTGTTCCTGCCTTGAGCCCTATATTGGCTGGGATAGGCTCCAGCAGAACCCCGTGACCCTGTTCGGGACCAAGCGGGTTAGAAAATGACTGATTTATGTTAGGTCAAGTGGTGATGCTGAATTAACCTGCGAATGTATAGTCACTGCAATGGGCTGGCACCCCATCCAGGGTTGGGTCCTGCCTTAGTGCTGGCCAGCTCTGCCTGAGTAGGCTGTGGGCCCATATGACCCAGAATAGGATTTAACTGCGTTTTAATGTGGTATTTTATGTAACACTTAAAGCCATTAATGCTTCCTTGTGATGTTAAACTGACTAGCCCCAAGTCAAATTTGCTTATACTGTACGTTTCTAATTTCAGTGGATTTCTGTTTCTATAGCACATTGTTCTCAATTCCTGATGTGCGGTCTTTTTTTTTCCAGGATCCTTCTAGTTTCTGCCAATTCTTCTTTCTTGTTTTTACTTGAAATAAATTTCATAAAGATGAGTTTATAAGTATGGTAATCGTCTTTGAACTGTGAACAGGTTTAATAATGTCACACGGTGTAATGTATTTATACTCAATTAAGCACCACCCGTCCGTTTTCTAAATCCACTCAGTTCATCGAAAGGGTGACAGAGGATTGGAATGAGCTATATCAATCAATCAATCAATCAATCAATCAATCAATCAATCAAAACTACCTTTTTTTTAAAGTATCCAGCTCCATTTTATGTTTCCTTACAAAATAATAATAATAATAATACATTTTACTTATATAGCACCTTTCCCTTGCCTTTCCCAAAGTATTCAATAATCAAAAGATCACAGTATAAGTATTGTCACACATGTGTGCCCGGGGATTATCTTCAGGGCTCCATAGTGGTAAGCAATACTACCCCGACCTGCAAGGAGGCGCTGCCACTAACTGTCTTTAATCTTCCACCTGCAGCTTCGAGAAGACACCCAGTGAGGGCATCTGACCCCGCCCATGGCACCCAGTGAAGGCCCCGTCTCTTCAGCTTGGGACACCATAAAGAAGGACATGCCCAGAAATAGGTGGATCATTTTTGGACCGGGGCCTGGTAGAGAACAGCACTCCTGCATGACCTGCCCCAGAGGCAGCCTTAGGGAAGTGCGGGGCCTAGGTGGGGTTGGCTACGTATGTGTGAAACATGCGTGTGAATTTAATAAAAATAATGCTAAAAAACATTGGATTTTCTCATTACATTATTCATGTAAGATAACTCACGGGCTTGATCAAAATATAACGATATAATCTAGTTAAAAAGTGCCATTCATAATTCATTACAATACCACGACAGTGCGAAATGTGATGCAATGTGTCATTTCTCGTCTAGAAAAGTACCCAAATTGCAAATATACTCTGAGTCTCGATATGCAGGATGTCACAGTCATAATTCATGTTGATGTCATGTCAGCCGGTTATCACGTTTTTGTGCATTAATATTCGGACATGTTTATGGCCTACAAATAAAATGTGAGTTTCAGTGTTTACACAGGAAGTGTGAAATTAACGTAGAGTTATCCTCATGAAATCTCCTACCAGTTTCCAGGTTCAGAGACGAAAATCCACTTTTCTTGCCTTCCTATTGGAAAAGTCGTTGATGACATCTTCATAGTCTAATCTGAATGCAATGCCTTTTTCTATAGATAGGAGAAGCCAACCTAGCTACTAATGGGCTATACCTATTTTAGGAAGGGATTATACTGGCGACCCTTTTTGGGTGAAGAAGGTGGACTATGGAATGTTTTCAAAGACGTACATGTACAGAGTTTGACCTTGAAGAGGGATTTTAAAAGGGTTCCTCTTAGAAGCATCTCAAATATATATATATATATATATATATATATATATATATAGTAGAGTCTCGCTTATCCGACATAAACGGGCTGTCCGAACGTCGGATAAGCGAAAATGTTGGATAATGGCAGATGTTAGTAAAAAACCTATTAAACGTCAAACTATGTTATAATTTTACACATTACGAACATAATAATCATGTTTTACAACAAAACAACAGAATAAATTAACTGAAAAAATGAACTTACAGTTACAGAATTGTCTGACATTAAATATAGTATGTACTGTACTTAAAAAGTTCAGTCCTGTGATGATTTAAAGACTATTTTGATTGTAGTCTGCTTTCCTGACGAGTACCGTTTCTTGGCTGTGAAGTCTCGCCATCTTTGCAGCATCATTATGTCGATTCCTGTAGCTTCTTCTTGTTGCTCAATGTAATTAATTGCAGTTTCTAGCCTTAACTCCGTCACTAATATAGTCAACATCCGTACGAGTGTATACTGTTTACTACAGCATTGTGACTGCGTGTGTGTGTGAGTTTGTGCTGTGACATGTGAATCCCCGTCTTGCACCCGTAAACTCGAAGCCGAGTCTCAGTACTTTTAGCAACACCAGCTTTATTAAGCTTGAAACGGCAACAGTGAGGTTATTTAATGTAGCGGGATTTTTCATTCTCCTATACACAGACACAGCAGTCAGGCAAGGTCGGGGGGAAAGTAATACTGTGCCCTGCACATTTATAATGTTCCTTGTTCCTTGTATCACCCATCAATGGCAGGCGCTTATAGCATGTCCGCAATCTTTTTGGATTGGCTTTTATGGCGAACTGCTACAGCGCTGAGAGGCTGCAATTCCTATGTGACGCTCTTCCGCGTGTCGTTCCATTGGGTGGAATCCCACAAGAGTTTAGAAACTCACTCACACTAGCCATGATTCTTTTCAAAGGTAAAGTGCAGGTTAATTTGCTTTATGTATTTCTACTTTATATTTTGTATTAATCATTTTTATATGAATAGTTTTGGGTTGTGGAACGAATCATCTGAGTTTCCATTATTTCTTATGGGGAAATTGGCATTGATACAGTATACTGTACGAGTGCTTTGGACTGCAAGCGCATTTCCAGAATGAATTATGCTCGCAGACCGAGGTTCTACTGTAATTAGCTGCGGCAGAGTCAGGAGCAACAAGAAATAGACTACGCTCACGCTCGCAACTTGCAGCTCTTGTTGCCGATTGATGCGTTTTTTTTTTTTTTGCGGTGGGACGTCGGATAATACGGAATGTTGGATAAGCGAAGGTAGGATAAGCGAGACTCTGCTGTATATATATACTGGAGAATATAACTTGACAAATCCGCTCGAATGGGACACGTGGAACTCTGGGGAAGCCGCCCCACTTGCCACCCCAAACGTCGCTCTTGATTTGCCCTGTTGCATTTCTATTGCTGGTTGAGCTGGCCTATGTTCTGTTTTGCCCTTGTGCACTTTATTATTTTGTTTCCTTCTCTTAAACGGGGTTTGCCCAGTTGGCACCCGAGCTGTTATAAGTAAACTCCTCGTATCCTTTAGATGATTACACAACACAGCTCAGATTTTCTTACTGCTAAGGTGTTTGCTCCCTATAAATATTCCTGGCTGTCTGGAGTGCCCATGTCCTCACCATGTTTTCATGTTCTTTCTTTGAATCCTGCGATTTCCTCCAAAATCATAAACACATGCTGATGATCCCCAATGGCAACATGAAATTGGCCCAGCTTGAGTGAGTGTAGGGTGTTTGAGTGTGCAGTACAGTGTACTGGCATCTTAGCCCTTGCCCATGATAACGCACTAGAGAGGGCATTCACATGGAGTACTGTTTTCAGTTTTGGTCTCCATATTTCAAAAAGTGCATAACAACATTTTAATTCAAAAATTAATCTGAACAGAAAACCTAAAGATAGATAGATAGATAGATAGATAGATAGATAGATAGATAGATAGATAGATAGATAGATAGATAGATAGATGTGAAAGGTAGTATATTACAGATAGCTAGATGGCACATGGTGGCGCAGTGGGTAGCACTGCTGCTTTGCAGTTAGGAGACCCGGGTTCACTTCCCAGGTCCTTCCTACATGAAGTTTGCATGTTCTCCCTGTGTTTGCGTGAGTTTCCTCCCATGGTCCAAAGACATGCAGGTTAGGTGTATTGGTGATTCTAAATTGTCCCTAGAGTGTGTGTGCCCTACGGTGGGAATTGTTTCCTGTGTTGGCTGGGATTGGTTCCAGCAGACCCCCGTGACCCTGTAGTTAGGATATAGTGGGTTGAATAATGGATGGATAGATGGCACTATATGATAGATAGAATTTTATTTGTCCCCAGGGGGAAATTTAGTTTAAGTTGTTATGGCCAGTCTGGTGGTGTAGCAGTAACTCTTGTTGCCTCCTGAATTCACACGCTGGCTTTGACAATGTCTCTGTTTAATTTGCAGCTCCTCTCAGTATCTGCTCTGCTTTGTCTCGTTCAGTCCTCTTCTACCTCCATTAGACTAACCGGTGACTCTTGCCTGGCATGAGATTGTAGTTGAGCTGCAACAGACTGTTGTACTCCTCAGGGCTGATTTCTAACCTGAGTCCAAAGCTGCCAGGAGGAGCTCCAATGCATGTATCCTGAAGCTAAATAAATGGGGTGGATGGATTCCTTTACGATTTATAAGCATGTAAAATTTCACTTAAACTGACTGGTCATAAATAAGTACATTCCAAATGCAGGATGAAATTAGTAGCTTGGCTATAACTCTACTTGATTTTCAAATGTGTTTTGAGTTTAGAAAAACAGTCATTGGCTTAAAAATGTAAAAAAAACGTTTTACATTCACATTCTTCATTTCAGAAAATGCATTTTATTATTTTATTTCTTTCCCACATGCGGACATTCTTTATGTTTCAATTGAAAAATTACTATTCAAAAGAAAATCAAATCATAACAATGATCTCTGCCACTACAAGAGCCCGAATGAATTGTGATCACGGTTTGTTTTGAGAGTGGATGAGGTTCAAGAGCAATTTGACTAATGGAATGGATGTAAAATGGGAAAGAACCTCTTGAATGAATTAAAATCTGGTAAAACAGCATCCAGTCAAATAATGAGAATAACAAATGGCATCAGCTCAGCTATGATATGGCACATGAAATAATGAAACAATCTATTAAAGCCTGGTGTGCCTCCGACATTACATATTTGTTGTTCATAAAATGACCTTAGTCGGTTACATACTTTCTTCCCACTAATGGCTGAGACACATACTAAGTAGAAATATGTTTCTTTGTGAGATTATTCTACTGTATTTTAACTGAAAAACTAATCTGAAGTGAAAACTTAAAGATAGACAGTCAGACAGATGGTGGGCGTCTCATGAAGTGATGTTACCAGCCCAGCACACCACAGCTTTGAAAATTACACCGGCCATCACAGAGTTGAAGAAGATGTGAAGGATGTCACTTCCCCTACTGGCCTCAGCAACACCTCTTCCAGCAACAACCCAAACTTTTCCTGGTTGGTCTCCCATCCAAGTTCTGGCCGGGCCTGAGCATCATTAGCTTCACAGGGACGACTTCTTCTGAAGTCCATGTGCTATGATTCAATATTCTATAAGAATAGCCTGAAAACTTTCATGGGGGTATCAGTGGTTGTTCCAGCTAAATCCTCTAGTTCAGTGGTGGCCAAGTTCGGTCCTGGAGGACCACTGTGGCTGCAGGTTTTCATCCTAACCCTTTTCTTAATTAGTGACTCGTGTTTGCTGCTAATTAACTTCTTTTGAATGAATTTTAATTGACTTTTTTTTTTTAAGATTTGTTCCCCTGAATTTCTTCATCGTTCCTCTGATCTGCTTCATTTCTTTCCTTAAATGGCACCCAAACAGAAATGAAATGTTAAGTGAGTGAGCCAACAGAAGACCAACTAAGTCAGAGCCTCAAACTCCAACCAATTACACTCCAACTAGCTGCTTAATGAGGCGCTGAGTCTTGTCATTAATTAAAGTTGTTCTTTTATTCCATGGCTTGTTGCTGCTCTCGTCCTGCATTAGCAGACATTTCTGAAATTATTGACTTTCTCTTCTCTAAGTGCACCGCTAAAATTTTTGTGGACCTGAGCAGATCAACATTCCTGAGACCTTCACCTTTCTTTATTTTCAGATATTGTATGATGGACACCTGGGGCCTCATGTATAATACCACACATAGAATTCACACTATAACATGGCATGCGGACAAAAGCGGTAATGTGCGTACGCACAAAAAAATCCAGATGCATAAATCTCTGCGTACGCCAACTTCTATGTTCTTCCGCTCCATAAATCCCGGTCAGCGTGAAAAGTAACACACGTGCACACGCCTGCTGTCCCGCCCCGTCTCCTACAAGAATTACGCCTCTTTGAATATGAAAATCAATATAAGTAGCCCTTAAGCTCAGCGTTCAGTGAAAACGTAATGGCAAAAGCACAGGGTGAAACAGAAGAAGTTCAGCAAATACCAAGTGGAGGCAAAGAAAATAGTAAAAAAGTTGCACAGTGCCCAAAATAAAAAAGAAGTTGTCAGATATCAAAGTCGCTGTGAAAAAGCAAGTCGTAGCCCACCATCTCAGTGTCATATGAAAGCTATTATGGTACAGAGAAAAAAAAAGGCACACAGTGGGAAAAAAGCACGAAATGTCAACTTTAATCTCAAAATTTACACTTTAATCACGTAGTTTATTTTGTCATTAAAGTAGAACATTATAAACTTTATCTTAAAATCGTTTAATTTACTAGTTTCTCAAATCCCATCATAACTAAAGTAACACATTAAATGCTTTGTTTTGGTATTTGGTCTTCTATGTGCTCTATGTGTGTGAATCACTACGCACTTCTCTTCCTCTGACAGGACACAGAATCCATTACATTTGTGATATTACAGCTCTCTGAATAATTAAAATACTGACATGTATACTTCATATCATTTTCATGATGATAGAAGTTAAAGCACGTTATTAAACATGGGAACATAGTGGTGCAGTGATTGTTCATGTCTTACGCAAGATGCTTGTTGCACCGTGCGTGACCTTCAATGAAATAATTTATTGCAGCAGTACTGTCTCTTTCAAACGTACTAACCTCCAGTTCCTGTCCTTACTTTTCTTTCTCCAAATACCCAATCGCCACACAATTAGCTCTGTAATAGACGTTAAGTCGTGTGTAAGCTAACAACGACGATTCTTCAAAACTTTTAAGGGACATTGAAATATCTTCGTAGTACATGTTTAATTATTCTATCCATCTATCCTTCCAGTGTCACGCCAGTCTCTGCAAGCATACAACGCGAGGCAGGAACAATCCGTGAATGGAGCGCCAGATCTTTGCTAGCGCACCAACACCGTGTCCTCACATGTTTAATTA
Organism: Polypterus senegalus; assembly: GCF_016835505.1. Taxonomy (NCBI): domain Eukaryota; kingdom Metazoa; phylum Chordata; class Cladistia; order Polypteriformes; family Polypteridae; genus Polypterus; species Polypterus senegalus. Next base: position 16,860,905 of record NC_053157.1, read on the forward strand.
TTAACAATATATTTAAATGAAGTTAAAGTTTTACCTGTATAATATAATAAACATATTTTGCTGCATTTTATCATCATCATATGTAAATATGCGCTTAATAAAGTGGCTCAGGTTGTGTGATATTATAACTGTAGTGCAAGTTTACAGTGAGGTGATTGTACTAATAAGTATAAACAGTTCTAGAAGGAGCACTTGATGGACTGATGGAGTGCGTTTAGAGTTCTTGAGATGAAACTGTTTCTGAACCGTGAGGTCCGTACAGGAAAGGCTCTGAAGCGTTTGTCGTGTGAGAGCAGTTCAATAGACAGCATGGCTAAAGCAGCGTGTGCTTGATGCTGTATACTGATAATTCTCTTTCCAATAAGCTGCTGTAGAGCTGTGATTCACACTCAGATACAGTGCTATAAATACTCCGAGTGGTGCAGTGAGAGTAATATGGAAAAAGATGATCCGCTGTGGCAACCCCTAATGGGAGCAGCTGAAATGGAAAAAAAAGGAGCTGCAGTGAGAGTAACAACGCTAAAGCAGTTATGGTATTTGGAATAGTTTGGCCATTCTGTGGACCATTATATTGTTAGAGGTTAATTACAATCAGATGCATTAAACTAATAAATGATATGCTGTTAATTTCAATGTATTTATAATGCCGCATCAAGGATGTGGATCTAAAAAAGAAAGGCAACCCACACTGGAACAGTAGCACTGCTTTGACGCTGGGTGCCACAAGTCTGCAAAACCGAGCAGAGTACTTGCGTATGCCAGGGTATGAGCTACTGTGGAAATGTGCGTGGCTTTACGCCAAGTTTAGGTTTTATATATCGCGATTTGAACGTGGAAACAGACTTACGCAAAATTTTTGTGCATACGCACCGTTTATACATGAGGCCCCAGTTGTTTTGGCTCATTTTGTATCTCATTATTGTTTGGCAGCTAATTAATGAAAAATAAACAATTAAGGGGTCTAAGCCTTCAAGAGCAAGTCAATTAAAATTAGTTCAAAAGAAGTTAATTAGCAGCCAAAACAGGTCACTAATTAAGAAAAGGGTTGGAATGAAAACCTGCAGCCACTGTGGTCCTCTGGGACCGGATTTGGGGACCCCTGGTCTAGAGATTTGAATGAGTCTAACAAGCTCACCTTAAGGAAAGGTGAAAAGCCCTGCAGACACGGCAGAAGATGCAACTTCCATACAGAAAGTAAGCAGACTCTTGAAGGTGGGAAGCCGTTGTAATTCTGACCATGCTGCCCCTTTACAGCGACACGAGATGAAGCTCCATCTCAACTACTTAACTCCTTGGTGACATAATGTATTACTGACATGCGTGAACAAAATAAAAATTGTTTTTCACCAGTACAGCCAAATTAGAGTGAGGTGACAAATCTTTAATAAAGAAGTGGAGTTTTAGATGAATTTTAGTTTGCACAGAATGTAATGAGTGCAGAAAATCTTATTTGCTTAGAGTAATGGACACACAGGAGACGGCTGCAGAGCACCTAAAGCAGACAAAACGGCAGAACATATTAGATGAAAGAAAAAAAAAAAGTATGTCGACAGAATCAGGTCATCCTCTAGCCTGAGAACTTTTTGCCAAAGCTATTTAGAGTTGGCGTGATAAACGAGAAATGTGGACCTCAGCGAAATATTCTTTGCATGAAGAAATGCATGAGTGACTCTACAAAACCAAGAGGCAGATACAGAAAAAGTACAGCACTGATGTGAAGTTGTGAATCAACACATCCTTTGGCTGGCTCAGCACAAATAGGGAGCTCACCGGTAAGCACAGCCACAGCACTGTAGCCTCTTGTTCTCATCTGGGCCTTCGACAAGAACATACAGGAAAAACCTGACAAACCTGACGTAAGAGAGATGTCCCGCTAGCCATTCCTTTTCTTTCTTAAAAGTTTGCAGGTTCATTACGTCAGCAAGTTGTTTTCAGGGTTAGGAATATTACATCTAAAAATGATCATATCCTGGTATCTGTTACTTACCCCATGTTGTTTGTAGCGATGGCCAAGACAAATGTTAAATAAAATTTATATGGGGGGTGGAATTCGGGACACAATAGGCTTTAATGGGGACCAATTCTGAACAATAAGAAAACATCCTGGGAAAAACAATCAGCTTACATGTTTCACACTACCCATCCATACATTCGTCTGCCTATCCATCCATCCATCTGTCTGTCTATCCATTAATCCATCCATCCACCTGCCCATCCACACATCCATCCATCCATCTGCCCGTCCATCCATCCATTAATCCATCCATCCGCCCGTCCATTTTCCTAACCGTGGGGCAGCTGGAGCCTACAGCAACAATCGCTGAGCCCAAGACAGGAAGAACACCGGGACATGTTATAAATTGGTGGGCTTTGTTAAATGTTTTATGAGTTCCTTGTGGACTTAATGACTGGCATTGTTTCCAGGGTTTTGATACCCAGACAGTCGATTCCTGTCACAAGTTTTGGGATGGGAGCTTAGGCTTAAAAGGTGAATTTTCCGATGCCACTTTGTTTTGACTAAGGCTATGGCCATTTGGGAGAATTTCCATAACCCGTTTCCATGACGATGTATTACACAATGCCCCAGGGTTGTGCAGTGGTAACATCATCAGCAAGAATATTTATAGTTTCATCCTAATCCATCTAAGATTGGACTAATGTAACTAGTTGCTATTTATTCATTTTGACATTCTTGGAATATGCTCTGTTTCATTAATTTAATTGTAGATTTGCGATTTGGATTAGACGACTCTCTTTTTGACTTTTGGTTTTGATTTTTGTTTGCTTTTCACTCTGTTCTTTCTCTTGATTCTAATTCAGCTGTTTCTCTGGTCTGACTACATTTTCAGTTAGAGCATCACAGTCACATAATCCATACGTATGTTAACTATCCAGTCATATATTCACAACATACCAAACACACGTATATCTGCTAAAATCTCTACAGTACAGTATTTATTATGTAGGGTTGGGCATTCACGTCTAAGGATCACCTTGCCAGCTCTGATGAGGTATGCAGTACCACTCCAGGCTGAGAGGGGGCGCCATCACTAATTATGTCTTGTCTCTTCTCTCCACAGCACAGAGAAGATGACCCAGGAAACTGACTGACCGGGCAGCACGGTGGTGTTGCTGCCTCACAGTTAGGAGACCCGGGTTCGCTTCCTAGGTCCTCCCTGCGTGGAGTTTGCATGTTCTCCTCGTGTCTGTGTGGGTTTCCTCCGGGTGCTCCAGTTTCCTCCCACAGTCCAAAGACATACAGGATAAGTGCATTGGTGATCCTAAATTGTACCTAGTGTGTGCTTGGTGTGTGGGTGTGTGTGTGCCATGTGGTGGGCTGGCGGCCTGCCTGGGGTTTGTTCCTGCCTTACACTCTGTGTTGGCTGGGATTGGCTCTGGCAGACCCCGCGACCCTGTGTTAGGATATAGCGGGTTGGACAATGACTGACTGACTGACTGACCACACCCTATCTCTTCCTCAAGCCCTTCCCCTTCTGGTCTGAAACATCCCCGGTAGGTGGTGCCTCACTTTGACCCGACCTCGAAGCAGAACGGAGCTCCCAGTTACACAAAGCCAAAAAGTATCTTTGAGTTCTGAAATGCAACCTTCTCATTTTTGAAAGAGATATTAAATGGGCTGGCCCGGTTGGCAACCCAACTATTTTTGGGACTCTACAGTTTCACTCGTTCACCACAATTGATAAAATGTTATTGTCTCTGTGTGTGTGTGTGTCTGGTCAGTCTGGCTTTGATCTGATTGGTCAGTTTTGCTTTGGTTACTCAGTCTAACTTGATTGAGGCAGGAAGTGCCGGGTAAGGCACACACAAGGGTATGAAGGGAAGGCACAGGAGGAACGCTAAGAGCTGCCTCCAAATATGGGAAGTATTCACAAGAACATGAATGATGTTTTCACACCGGGTAATGGGGCCTTGTCTACCATTGCTGGCAGTCAAAAAGGAGACAGGAGCTGAGCAACTCGCCCTTGAGAATGACAGAGTCTTAGAAGGAGGGATTATGGGAGTACAGTTGAGAGAAGAAGTGCCGGCCGGACTGGACAGACAGAGACACACGAGGATGCCAAAAGAAATGCGTGGGATGAATGCTGAGAGTCACCTTCAAACATGTCAAGTATTCATAACAACATGACTGATGTTTTCACACCGGGAAATAGGGGCTTGTCTACCATTGCTGGCAGTCAAAAATGAGACAGGAGCTGAGCAACTTGCCCATGAATTGCTGTGGGTAATCATTTAGAAAGGCGCGCGTGTGGACCTTTATACAGAAGGTCCGCAATTCACACCGCATCACAGGACAAAAACCAAGCCCTGAAATCCAAGGGACTCTCTGCAGACCTCCACAATCAAATTGTGGTGAAGCACAGATCAGGGCAGAAGGATAAAACCATTTCTAAAATGTTGAGTGTTCCAAGTATAACCATGGCCTACTTAACTGTGAAATGGAACCAACAGGACATTTCCTAGTGTTGGCTGTCAGGCCGAAATGAGAAACCAGGCAAGAAGGGTCTTGGTCGGGGAGGTGACCAAGAACTGAACGGTCACTTTAACAGAAGTCCCCAGCAGCAATCACTCTATGAGTGCACATGACAGTCACCTTGGAGTTTGCCAAGACAAACGTCCCAAAAACACACACGTTTATAGCTTTCTTCTGCACACAGCACCACCCAATGCACTGTCCAGCTCAAATGGTTCACAGTCCTTTTTATTCTCCCGCAAGCTCTGTCTTCTACCTCCCGACTCCGGCTCCCCGAATGGAGTGAGGCGGCCCTTTCATAATGCACCCCCTGATGTGATCCCTGACGCTCTTCCTGCAGCACTTCCTGGTGTGGCGGAAGTGCTGCGTGGGTTCCCAGAAGCACTTCCGGTGCACCCGGGTTCTCCAGCAGCACTTCCTGGTGTGGCAGAAGTGCTGAAATCCAAGTCTCTGGGATTGTCCAAGCACCTTGTGGCAGTGGTCAGAGGTCCCCAAGAGGACTTCCAAGCTCCACTCCCGTGGTCCCAATGCAAACCAGGAGGGCTGCCCTCTCGTGTCCCTGGGAAGGTATTGCCTCTCTCATGGTCCTTCCACTCTCCAGGTGTCCCAGTGGGGCAAGGTCTCCGGTCATCTGCCACAGTGTGTAACAACCTTTCTCTATTCTGGTGTGGACTGTTTGCTTTGAATTTTCACTAAACCTTTTTTTAAAACAAACCTTTTTTGGACTGCGAGATTTCTTTTGGTACGTGTTTGACCCGTGCTCAATCCTACCTTACTCGCCAGCAGGCTACACTAGTTGAGATTTACCCAGGAAGTTATTGCCAAAGGGGGTCCCTACAAAACACTGAGTTATGGGTCTGGATTCTTATATGAAGAAGAGATTTCAATTTTTTTTTATTTTTAATAAATGTGCATGCCTCTCTGAAAACCTGTTTTCAGGTTGTCATTATGGGTTACAGAGTGTAGATTGATGGCTAAATAATTGTAAATATATCCACTTAAAATAAAACCTACAACACAATAAAGCATGCAGAAAGTGAAGGGGTCTGAACACTTTTGGAATCCACCGCATGAATAAGCTGTTATTAAGAGCAGCCTCCACACCCTTCTGCTCGCTGGTGGTCCGTCTGTCACAATGGTTTAAGATCTCCGTGCCGTCTTGTCGGATTCTATCAATCCATCCAATCTTTAGATCTTTCCCTGAAACCAGGCTACCTGTACAGAACTGAAGTGCCATGAACTCAGACAAAGAGAACAGTAACTTGCTTATGTAGAACTCAGACAAAGAAGGGAAACGTGCTTGTGCTCTCATTCTGATCGTGACGATAATGACAGCCCCCTTATCTCTGTGGCTGTTTTGAGAGTTGGAAGTTAAATCAATATTAAAAGTCAAGGTATGTGCTGTTTTTGTTTTTCTAATGTTTTGAGAGTGTTGTTCCCTACTGTTTTTTCGGAAGTGTGAAAAAAAAAAAAAACAAAAGTACTTATTTATCAAGGCACGAGTGCTCTCCTGCAGTTAAAGAAAGTATCAGACAGACATGGAGGACCACATCACAGTGTACAGTGACAGCTCACATTTGGTGCCTTAAAATGAAAGATTTGTGACGTGTGTCATCAAATTATAATTGTTGTCATATTACTGTGTAGTCGGGTTTCCATACCAGATTAAGGGTTTGTAACCACAAGGAGGCACCACTGAGCCCTGAACCTCAGACACAATATCACCCAACACAACTCCGGATTTAAAATAAAAGATTTTTCATTTTTTACCGGCCTGTTTTTCCAGAGCACACAGCCTCAAATTCCACGATATCACTGTATGAATGTCTTCCTTTCCTTCCACTTCCTGCTTCGCCTGCTAACTCCAATGTGTGAAATTGCATGGCACCTTTTTCAATTCAGACCTGGGAAATTTCCGATGTCACTGCAGTGTCACATTGACACCAGTATTGCCCTCCATCCAACTCTGCCTAGTCTACCAGTTCCTGGCACTTTCCATAGGAGAAAAGGCTTTAGACAAAAACAGGAGACATTCCATACAGTACAAATGAGATACAAGGAATCAAAATTGAGAAGTTGGTTTGAAAATCACGGCCTACTTTGCGAGATCTACAGTATTTTTAGGGTTTTGAAGTTCAAAGTCTTACCCACGATGCCACAATGCTGGCCTTTTCTTCCAGACTGAGTTTAACTCTTCAAGGGCGGACGTCGACTTCTGGGGTAGAGGATGGTAATCAACCCTAAATGTTATACTTTAGTTCGATTCTCTTTGCTAGAAGGAAAGTTAGCTTCGTTGATTTGACCTCAATTTCCTGCACGTGCATGAGTAGCGACAAGCAAACAACCTTTAAAATGGCATTGGCATCAGGTGAGAGACCAAAGCAAATGTGCAAAGTAAAATACTCTGCGGGTGATGTTTTGCGTATTATCACTGAATTGGATCTCTGTGATCTGGAGATGGAAATCGAAAATGAAAGTGAGGTATCAGCATCAGCTGATCGTGGCACTGAACACATTCGGGTAGCTGATGCACCTATAGCAACGTTCACCTGGGAGGATCACCACTTACGATGACAGGAGGTACAAACCAGAGTGTGTCCCACCACCACCCACCTGTCGCATGAAGACAGCCAGGCAGCCTGCCCACTGTCAGGCCACCCACGTGCAGCTGCCAGAGTTTTTTGGAGAAAATATTCAGGACTCAAGGAGTTAATCTAATTGTAACACAGCAATACAAATGATAGCAACTAATAGTATTATTCACAAGCAACGATTATAGTTTTGGAATCATAGTAAAGTATTTTATTATCAGAAACATCTATCCATTGTCACACATGGGAGACGGTTTATGGGTTTCAAATAGTTTGGTATCTCGGTTGAATCAGGCGTTGGCACTGTTATCTGATCCTTTCTCCTTTTGTCCCTTGGCAGACGAGCCAAAGACCGTGGGTTACAGGGGATCAGCTATGAAGAAAAATTAAAAGAGCTGAGCCTTTACTGTTTAAGCAAAAGAAGATTAAGAGGTGACATAAGTGAAGTGCTTAAAATTATGAAAGGAATTAGTCCAGTGGATCAAGACGGTGACTTTAAAATGAGTTTATCAAGAGCATGGGGACACAGTTGGAAATTTGTTAAGGGGAAATTTCTCACAAACATCAGGAAGGTTTTCTTCACAGAGAGAACTACAGAAATGTGGAATAAGTGATCTAGATAGTTTGGTAGACAGGAGGACTTCAGGGACCTTCAAAACTCGACCAGTGGCGTAGCTACAGTTCGCTCCGCTCGCAGCTTCAATTTCCCGTCCTCCAACATATCTGAATACAATATGTTAACCTATTTAAATAGAAAATTAAAATGACGTATAGAGAAAAATTAAGATCAATTTTGCATAGATTTATTCATATATAGAGTGTGATAAGACAGCCCCCCGTACGCAGACAGACACGACACCAGATGTCCAAACACATACTTTTTATTGTCATCTTCATACACGGCACCTCACAATGCCCTTCCAGCCAACCTCAGTCCCTTCTTTTCATCACTCTTCAAATACTTCAGCCGCCTCTACTCCTCTCCTGTCAAGGTCCGTCTTCTCCCTCCTGACTCCGGCTCGTCCAATGGAGTGAGGCGGCTCCTTTTATAATGCCCCGGATGTGATCCAGGTGCTCTGTGATGATCTTCCGGCGGAACATCCTGGTGTGGCGGAAGTGCCGCATGAGCACCTGGAAGCACTCAGGGTATATCTAGAACCTTCTCTGGCAGCACTTCCTGTTGTGGCGGAAGTGCTGCATTCCAAGGCTTCTTGATCCTCCGAGCGCCCCCTGGCGGTGGCCACAGACCCCAGCAGAGGTGAGCTTCTAAGTTCTGATCCCGTGACCCCCACACAGACCAGGGCAGCTGCCCGCCCGTAGCCCAGGGGAGGTATGGTCCCTCTCCCTGTCCTTCCAGACATCCCGGCTGGGCAGGATCCCCAGTCATCCACCACAAGAGAAACAGCAATAATTTTTCACATGTAATTATTTATAACCATCAACTAGACAAGAATATAGTATATACACACTGATAAGTTGTGTTCTGATTATCAGTTTAATATAATTACGCTGCGAAAATCAGAACCATTGTAGTGTCCAAGTGGGGATGTTTTCTGCGCAGAGCAAGAACGCATTTGGATTGATAATGAAACGAAATTATACATTTTAAAATAGTTGTTTATCCTCATAGATATTATTATCGGTGTAATGTTTATTTTATTTTTGTTATTGCCTCATAAATGTCAACTGCTGTGTCTGATGCCTCCACAGAAGGACAGTCTGAAAATTATTTTTGAAGCATTTGTGGATAAAAATCAGAGATATTTTTCCGTAGCCTGCTGCTTACACACGAATTGTACTGAGCATTTTGGCCAATAACGGTGCCCGCAAAAATTTGCCGCCCGGGGCAAACCACCCCTAGCTACACCACTGAAGTCAACTTGTTATTTTAGAAGTGGAAAGGACTGGCAAGCTTTTGGTGGGCTGAATGGCCTATTCTTGTCCAGATTGATCTTATGCTCAAATGCCTCTCAATGATGGCACCTCCCACTGATGATGTCACTTCTGGCACCCTCTGATAGATAGATAGATAGATAGATAGATAGATAGATAGATAGATAGATAGATAGATAGATAGATAGATAGATAGATAGATAGATACTTTATTAATCCCAAGGGAAAATTCACATAATCCAGCAGCAGTATACTGATACAAAAAATATATATATATATTAAATTAAATAGTAATAAAAATGAAAAATGAAAAAATAAATATTAAAAAGCAGACAATAACTTTGAGTAATGTTAGCATTTACTCCCCGGGTGGAACTGAAGAGTCGCATAGTGTGGGGGAGGAACGATCTCCTCAGTCTGTCAGTGGAGCAGGACAGTGACAAAAGTCTGTCACTGAAGCTACTCCTCTGCCTGGAGATGACACTGTTAAGTGGATGCAGTGGATTATTCATGATTGACAGGAGTTTGCTTAATGCCCGTCGCTCTGCCACAGATGTTAAACTGTCCAACTTTACTCCTACAATAGAGCCTGCCTTCTTAACAAGTTTGTCCAGGTGTGAGGCGTCTTTCATCTTTATGCTGCCACCCCAGCACACCACCGCGTAGAAGAGGGCACTCGCCTCAACCGACTGATAGAACATCTGCAACATCTTATTGCAGCTGTTGAAGGATGCCAACCTTCTCAGAAAGTATAGTCGGCTCTGACCTTTCTTACACAGAGCATCAGTATTGGCAGTCCAGTTCAATTTGTCGTACAGCTGCACTCCCAGATATTTAAAGGTCTGCACCCTCTGCACAGTCACCTCTGATGATCACAGGGTCCATGAGGGGCCTGGGCCTCCTAAAATCCACCACCAGCTCCTTGGTTTTGCTGGTGTTAAGATGTAAGTGGTTTGAGTCGCACCATTTAACAAAGTCTTTGATTAGCTTCCTGTACTCCTCCTCCTGCCCACTCCTGATGCAGCCCACAATAGCAGTGTCATCAGCGAACTTTTGCATATGACAGGACTCCGAGTCATATTGGAAGTCTGATGTATATAGATTGAACAGGACCTGAGAAAGTACAGTCCCCTGCGCGCCCTGTGTTGCTGACACAATGTCAGACCTGCAGTTCCCAAGACGCACATATTGAGGTCTGTCTGTAAGATAGTCCACATCCATGCCACCAGGTGTGAGTCTACTCCCATCTCAGTCAGCTTGTCTCTAAGGAGCAGAGGTTGGATGGTGTTGAAGGTGCTAGAGAAGTCCAGAAACATAATTCTTACAGCCCCACTGCCTCTGTCCAAGTAGGAGAGGGATCCGTGTAGCATATAGATGATGGCATCCTCCACTCCCACCTTCTCCTGGTATGCAAACTGCAGAGGGTCGAGGGCATGGCGGACCTGTGGCCTCAGGTGGTGAAGCTGTAGCCGCTCCGTGGTCTTCATCACATGTGACGTCGGAGCAACAGGCCGGAAGTCATTCAGCTCACTAGGACGTGATACCTTTGGGACAGGGGTGATACAAGATGTTTTCCAAAGCCTCGGGACTCTCCCCTGTTCCAGGCTCAGGTTGAAGATGTGCTGTAGAGGACTCCTCAGTTCCAACGCACAGGGCCTTCAGCAGTCGTGGTGATACTCCATCTGGACCCGCTGCTTTGCTGGCATGAAGTCTTCTCAGCTCTCTGCTCACATGGGCTGCTGTAATTGTGGGTGGGGATGTCTCACCTATGCTTGTATCAGCAGAAGGATGGTTGGAGGATGCAGTACTCCGAGGTGGGAGTGGGTTAGGGTGGTCAAACCTGTTAAAGAAGTTGTTCATTTGGTTTGCTCTCTCCATATCTGTCTCGATGTTGGCACCCCGCTTCGAGCTGCAGCCAGTGATAATCTTCATCCCATCCCACACTTCCTTCATGCTGTTGTTCTGCAACTTCTGCTCCAGCTTTCTCCTGTACTGCTCTTTCGCCACCCTGAGCTGGACTCGGAGTTCCTTCTGCACGCACTTGAGCTCATGCCGATCACCGCCTTTAAAAGCCCTTTTCTTCTTGTTCAAAAGGCCTTTGATGTCACTTGTAATCCATGGCTTGTTGTTAGCATAGCAGCGTACTGTTCTTACTGGAACTACAATGTCCATACAGAAGTTGATGTAATCAGTTGTGCATTCAACAGCCTCTTCAATGTTCTCACTATGTGACCCCAGCAATATATCCCAGTCTGTAGTTCCAAAGCAGTCTCTCAGAGCCTGCTCTGCCTCAGGGGACCACTTCCTGAATGAGCGTGTAGTTGTAGGTAGCGCACTCACTCTTGGTTTGTATTGAGGCTGAAGCAGAACCAGGTTATGTTCTGCTTTCCCAAGCGCAGGCAGCAGGGTGGCACTGTATGCTTCTTTAACGTTTGCATACAGTAGGTCGATACTCCTGTTTCCCCTGGTGTTACAACCCACATACTGGGATGATGTCACCACCAGTATCCAGAACCCACGACATCACTTCCTGCTCTGGCCTCCCTGATCCCACCTCTTCCTGTTTTCTATTTTTAGACCAGACTCACCCTGTTAGTTCAGTTCTGTTTTAGACTCCGGGCTGTAAAGACGTGTTTTCTTTTGCTAGTTATTTTTTCAAGTATACAGGGTGGGCATCCCCAAACCTTTTTCAGTCTGCTGCCTTATCCTTTTTTAAGTCATATATTACTGAGCACACAATGCAAATATTTTCAATTTGCAAAAAAAAAAAATATCAAGACACCACTCGTAAAATCTGAGCCCATCTCTGCTGAAATTCGAGAGGAGACCCTTATGAGAATATCGGGGATTTTTCTTTTTCAGGACAAAAACCTGTGCAGCATGAAACAAAAGAAAATGTCTCCAATTTATTTCTTTCTGATCTCTTTATTGCCTAGGAGAAATGAAAAATAAATCTTTTTTTTATTTTTCATTCCTATGAGGATATATGATTAATTTTATAATATCATCATTGGAATATAAAGTAGAAGGTACTATAGCCCTGAAGGACCAGAATCTCCAAATGCCAAGATTAAAATTGATCAGAATAAACATTTGTAGTGGTTGGAAATGCTGTTGACTTTGTAAGATGCTAATTAATCAACAAATTGATTAAGTTTTATTTTGTTGAAGCCTGGACCTTTGAAGACATCTCTATTGATCGAGCTCCCTGGTGCAGACTTGCCTGAATAAATGAGATTTACTCAATTTGCCAAGTGTGGCAGTAACTGTCATATCGCTGGGCCTGGCCTGTACAGATATGAGTGGCTTTTGTCCCTTTAGGGGTCTCTATTACAAGATGGTATTGTATAGGTATGGAAGTGGGTGTGATGGAGGAGCTGTTCTATTATGTTTTGCGATTGTTCTTTTTAAAATTTCATGGATGCTGTTCTCTTGTTCCAATTCAATAAAATCTTATCACAAAAAGTGTAGAAGTAACCATTCACTAATGAAATGGCAGTTATCTCTGACCCAAACAGAGAAGTGCTAATTGTGTTAGGTATTTGATATTCAAAACAATACTTAGTGTCTGCTGTTTGCCCACTTGACTTAGGGTTAGGATTAGGGTTTTGAAGAGATGAAGCCCACCCAAAAAGGTGGGCCAAACACTAGTACACTGACTCCATTATAAGTTCTTATCTTAATACATGACACCCTCAGCCCATCATCACCATTCATATCTTACATATCTTATATAAACGTCTAGGTGTGGAAGTGTGTGTGTCTGATTGTCTGCTAGGCTACAACATGAAGCACAAAGAGATACTCACTTAGCCTCTAATACACAAGCGAGGCGAGCACATCTGCAAAACAAAACCACCGAGGAGTGAGAAACTCACTTAGCCGCCGTTAGGCAAGGGGCAAGCACAACGGCAAAATGGAGTGGGAAGTCAAAGAGTTTCTGATTTCCTAGTTGGGTTTCCAACTCAGAAACTTGGGGTGGCCTGTCAAGTCCGCGTTTATCCGACTTCAGATCATGACGTCAATCCAGAATGGTGACGTACACCACAAACTTTAGTGAGAGCTGTAGTATTATACAGTTTATTAACGGGAGCAGCCGAAAGAAGAAGAAGATTAACACCTCTCTATTTGTGTCTCATTAAATCAGTCGCACGCACAGCACTGTCCAACTTCTATCTGTGGAAATGTTGCTACAGAGTTTGGATACACAAAATACCACATAATGTGTTATCAACGGCTGTTTTTTCCAATGAAGCAAGCACAACAAAGGTTTTCCTAGACACATCCATATTGGTTTTCCAAATATTTTACTAGAATGCAGTCAACTCGAGTAGGACGTCACTCCCAGCTCTGACATCCAACTTCCAACAAAAATGGAACACAGCAATACAAAATACAGTATATGAAAAGCCCCAAAGAAATACGTGCAAATATATTTGCTCAGCCCTGATTTAAAAGGTCTGACTCTTAAATAGCAAATAAATTAAATGAAGTTAATTTATAGCAAAAAGTGGTCACTAATTATGAAAATTGTTACAATGAGAACCTAAAGCCACTGCCTCCATCCATGACTGTTATTGCTTAGCCCTGATTTGAAGGGTCTGAGTCTTAAATAGTGAATGATAAATGAAGTTAATTAGCAGCAAAAACTAGTTGCTAAATTAAGAAAACAGAATGAAAACATGAAGCCACTGCAGCCCTCCAGGACCAACGTTACTCTGCCTTGATTTAAAGGAATTGAGTCTTAAATAGCAGATAAATTAAATGAAGTTAATCAGTAGCAAAAACTAGTCGCTAAATAAGAAAATAGAATAAAAACATGAAGCCACTGCACCCCTCCAGGACCGCCATATAGAGGGTCTGAGTCTGAAACAACAAATAAATTAAATGATGTTAATAAGTAGTGAAAACTAGTTACTAATTAGGAAAATAGAATGAAAACATGAAGCCACTGCTGCCCTCTAGGACCAACGTTACTCAGCCTTGATTTAAAGGAACTGAGTCTTAAATAGCAGATAAATTAAATGAAGTTAATTAGTAACAAAAACTGGTCACTAATTAAGAAAATAGAATGAAAACCTGAAGCCACAGTGGCCCTCCAGGACCGACATTGTTCAGCCCTAATTTAAAAGGCCTGAGTATTAAATAACAAATACATTAAATGATATTAATTAGTAGTGAAAACTAGTCACTAATTAGGAAAATAGAATGAAAACATGAAGCCACTGCCTCCCTCCAGGGGCCTCATATATAACGCCATGCGTAGAATTCGCACTATAACATGGCGTAAGCCGAAATGTGCTTACGCACAGAAAAATCCAGATGCAGGAATCTGTGCATACTCCAACTTCCACGTTCTTCCGCTACATAAATCCCGGTCAGCGTGAAAACTAACGCCTGCACGCGATTTTGTAAGGCCCCAAATCCTCCCAGAATTACGCCTCTTTGAATATGCAAATCAATATAAATCGCCCTTAAGCTCAGCCTTCTGTGAAAAGACAATGGGAAAAGCACGGGGAAAATATAAGAATTTCAGCGAATAACAAGTGGAGGCAAAGGAAAAACATACTATTTGTTCAAATAAACCGTGGTATAATCAACAAAATGAAGTTGATCGAGTGACAGCGTGTTGGAGAAACTTGAAAGCTCACATTCACAAAATCCCACAGTGCCGGAAATAAAAAAGAAGTCACATATCAAAGTCGCCGTGAAAAGAAGAGTTGTAAGCCCACTGTCTGAGTGTCATATGAAAGTTTATTAGGGTACAGAGAAAAAAGGCACACGGTGGGGAAAAAGCACGAAATGTCAACTTCAATCTCGAAATTTCCACTTTAATCACGTAGTTTATTTTGTCATTAAAGTAGAACATCATAAACTTCATCTTAAAATCGTTTAATTAACCAGTTTCTCAAATAACATCGTAATTAAAGTATAGCAAGTTAAATGCTTTGTTTTATATGTGTTCTTCTATGTGCTCTATGTGTGTGAATCACTATGTGCTTCTTAAACTGGCTCTCTTCCTCCGACAGGACACAGAATTCATTACTTTCATGATATTACAGCTCTCTGAATAACTAAAATACTGAGATGTTTACGTGATATTATTTTCATGATGATAGTTAAAGCACGTTATTAAACATGGGTTTCACGGCGCAGAGATTGTGTGCGACCTTCGATGAAACTATTTATTGCAGCAGTACTCAAGGGCGGCTCTATGTCCAATAGAGAAAGTCCAATGTCAATATGTTATCTTATGCACGGTGGATGGCCACGTTCGTTGCGGACACTGCATAGCCGCCTCATGCTCATGATAACTTTTGTCGAAATTTGCCGTTGCATTTTTAGCTGTGTCATTATTTTCTCTTTCTGTTTTATATTCAATATATATTGGCGTGGTCGCCCCTGCAGTCCTTGCTTTTCTTTCTCCAAGTGACCAATCGCCACACAATCAGCTCTGTAATAGACGTTAAGCCATCTGTAAGCTGATTCTTCAAAAAGTTTAAGGAACATTGAACTATCTTCGTAGTACATGTTTAATTATTCTATCCTTCACGCCAGTTCCAGTGAAGAATATAGATTATTTAAATGAAGTTTTATCTGTATAATATAATAAACATATTTTGCTGCATTTCATCTTAAAAATGATATCATCATCGTATGTAAATACTCTCTTTATAAAGTGGTGCAGGTTGTGTAATATTATAACTGTAGTGCAAGTTTACAGTGGGGTGATTGTACTTATAAGTCCTAACAGTTCTACAAGGAGCAATTGATTGAGTGCGTTTAAAGTTCTTGGGATGAAACTGTTTCTGAACCGCGAGGTCCGTACAGGAAAGGCTTTGAAACGTTTTACCGTGGCTAAGACAGCATGTTCTTGAAGCTGTATACCGATAATTCTCTTTACGATCAGCTGCTGCTGTGATTCACACTCAGATACAGTGATATAAATACTCCGAGTCGTGCAGTGAGAGTAATATGGAAAAAGATGATCTGCTGTGGCAACCCTAACAGGAGCAGCTGAAAGAAGAAGAAGGTGCAGTGAGAGTAACAACGCTAAAGCAGTTGTGTTATTTGGAACTAGCAAAATACCCGCGCTTCGCAGCGGAGAAGTAGTGTGTTAAAGAAGTAATGAAAAAGAAAATGAAACATTTTAATAATAACGTAACATGATTGACATTGTCATTGTCATGAGTGTTGCTGTCATATATATATATATATATATATATATATATATATATATATATATATACATATATATATATATATACACACACACACAAAAACATATATATACATATACACACATATATACAGTATATATACATATACATTGTGGTCCCCGGCCGTTGGCGTCCGTCCTGGTTATGTTGGGGGCCTCGGGTACATGGCGTGGAAGCCCAGCCCTGTATGGACCCGTGGCCACCGCCAGGCAGCGCTCCGATGCCAGAATATCCCGTGTGGACCCCGCCCGTGGTAGGAGCCCATCCGGGACGCCCAGGAGGACCAGAGGAGGGCTTGTGCCTCCTCCAGACCGCGAGGGGGCGTCCGTCCTGGTTATGTTGGAGGCCACGAGTAGAGGGCTTGGAAGCCCAACCCTGTAGGGGCCCGTGGCCACCGCCAGGCGGCGCCCAGGTGCCTGAAAAACCCTGGAGCCCAGCACTTCCGCCACACCAGGAACTGCTGGGGGGAAGACGACAGGGGACACCCGGACGGCTTCCGGGTGCACAGCCGGCACTTCTGCCACACTGGGGTGTGGCTAGGACTGATTGCCGGGAAGCAGCTGGAGCCCATCCGGGTTCCTATGAAAGAGGCCGCCTCCCTCCAGTCATGAGTGGAAGTCGGGTGGAAGAGGACAGAGCTGGAGTGAGGACTGGAGGCGGCCAGGAGGAAAAGAGGCACTGGACTGTGTGGCCTGGATATTGGGGGAATCGGTGCAAGAGGCACTGGAGTTTGTGAGCACATAGACTGTAAATATTGTAAATAAACGGTGTGTTGGGTGAAACTATGTTGTCCGTCTGTCTGTGTCCGGGCCAGCGTTCACAACATCCACATATATATACATATATATATATATGTGCACAAAACCATGCTTCTATCAAGGCTTCCGTCGGGTAGTCTTTTAAAATGAAATTTTCCTCCAATCAGTCCTAGCAACGCATTTTCTTCCGACTCTTATATTTTTGTAGCTCTGATGTGTGCATTAGTGTATTTGGTGTACCAGGAAATCATGCATTGACAGATATTCCCCCTTTGCTTGGAATGTAAAGTGTGATTAAATGCATTATTTTTTAACGCGTTATAGAGCACATGCATCAAAGCTTCTCAGCTGTGCTTGTGCTAAGAAAAGGAAACATTTTAAAAATAACGTAACACGATTGTCAATGTAACCTTTTGTAAGTAGTGCCTGGAGGATTCAGAGTGTGGAGAAACTCTAGAGACAGCATGTGTATTAACTTGTGGAGTTTTCTGTGAGTATTTGGTGGCAGCGTGACAAAATTGCTTCCACAAGACCGCATTAGCTGCGGAGAAATGAGGTGAATGGGATGGGAGATGATGATAAAACTCCCCAACCCTCCTTAACTGTCAATCCCCCCACAAACACAGTCTCTCGGAATTTGCATAAGCACAGCCTTTTACCATCAATTTTAACTTAGTTACAAAGTGATCAAAACTCTCGTTTATACCCTGGGTCCTCTCATTAAATTTGTATCCCGCATTAGACGTGGGAATGACAAACGGCAGCGGCAGCCTGTCTATGAACTTAATTTAAACTTTAGGTTTACACTGTGCTTTATTTTCAAAGTAGCTGCACTCATAAATATGCTTGTATGTGTTTGACCGATGTTGACTTACTAATTTTGGTCCTGAAGCCATTCATTTCATCAGGTTTGGGCTGCCGACAACTTTTGTTGGTACTCGAACTGCTACTGCTAGTGCTAAAAGCATACACAGTTTCTGTGTTCGCTGTAACATGTTTTGCATTTAGATGGTACCGTAAGGTTGAAGTGCTTCGGTGGTCTGCAAACTCCTTTTTGCACAGTTTGCACAAAACCACGCTTTTATCAAGGCTTTCATCGGGTAGTCTTTTGAAACTAAATTTTCTTCCAATCAGTCCTAGCAACGCGCTTTCTTCCGACTCTTACATTTTTGTAGCTCTGATGTGTGCATCAATGTAATCGGTGTACCAGGAAATCATGCATTGACAGAAGTTCCCCTTTGCTTGGAATGCAGAGTGTGATTAAATGTGTTATTTTTAACGCGTTATGGAGCACATGCATTGAAGCATCTCAGCTGTGCTTGTGCTAAGAAAAGGAAACATTTTAAAAATAATGTAACACAATTGTCAATGTAACCTTTTGTAAGTAGTGCCTGGAGGATTCAGTGTGGAGAAACTCTAGAGACAGCGTGTGTATTAACTTGTGGATTTTTCTGTGAGTATTTGGTGGCAGCGTGACAAAGTTGCTTCCGCAAGACTGCGTTAGTGAGTGAAATGAGGTGAATGGGAGGGGAGATGATGACATCACTCCCCCACCCGCCTTAACTGTCGATCCCCCCACAAACACAGTCTCTCGGAATTTGCATAAGCACAGCCCTTCAACAGCAATTTTAACTTAGTTACAAAGTGATCAAAACTCGTTTATATCCTGCGTCCTCTCATTAAACTTGTATCCCACATTAGCCGTGGGCATGACAAACGCCAGTGGCTGCCTATCTATGAACTTAATTTAAACTTTAGGTTTACACCGTGCTTTGTTTCCGAAGTAGCAGCACTCATGAATATGCTTGTATTTGTCACTCGCTCACTTCTTATTGTTTCGCTGCCTTCTCAATTATATAATGCATGTTTTCTTCAGTGCTTTTTGGAGCTCTTCCTTGTTTTCTACGTATTGCGTTGACAGTCAGTTCAGGTGATTACGTGGGAGGCGTGATGATGTCACACGAAACTACTGCCTTTTATTAGTATAGATACTATGGCTATTCCCTGGACCATTATATTGTTACAAGTTAATTACAATCAGATGCATTACATTAATAAACAATATGCGGTTAGTTTCAGTGTATTTATAAAGCCGCGTCAGGAAAATAAGGTGTAACCACACAGGAACAGTAGCATTGCTTTGACGCTGGGTGCCGCCAATCTGCAAAACTGAGCGGAGAACTTGCATACGACAAGGTATGAGGTACCGTGGAGAAGTGCGTGGCTTTACGCCAAGTGTAGGTTTTATACATCACGATTTGAACGTGGAAAAGTTCTTACGCAACATTTCTATGCATACGCACCGTTTATACATTAGGCCCCAGGACTGTTGTTGCTCAGCCCTAATGTAGAGGGATTGAGTCTTAAATTGCGAATAATAAATGAAGTTAATTAGAAGCAAAAACTAGTTGCTAATTAAGAAAACAGCTGGAATGAAAACCTGCAGCCACTGCAGCCCTCCAGGACCAATGTTGCTCAGCCCTGATTTAAAGAGTCTGAGTGTTAAATAACAAATAAATTAAATGAGGTTAATTAGTAGCAAAAACTATTCACTAATTAAGAAAACAGTTAGAATGAAAACCTGTAGCCACTGTGGCTCTCCAGGGTCAGAGCTGGCCACCCCTGCTGTAGACTCCATGCAGAAAGACTACACTAGAATTTTGACTTTTGACTTGATGGGCATGAGGCCGCAACACCAACCACTGTGCCAGTCCCTGAAAATATGACCAGTTTTTAATACATCTGATTTAAAAATTCCAGTATTAAATCCTGGTTACACTGGTAACATATTCTGTTTCAGTGGATGAAATCCTTTCATGTTTGTTATGACGGAACCTCACATTTTAATTTTAAATGCCTCCGGTACTAACATTAAAAACCTTCCAATTTTTTCTGTCATTTTTCTAATGTTGAAATTATATTATAATAATAATTAAAAAAAAATCTGGAAGATGCTGTGTGTGGTCTTACCTCCAGAGGAAAAAAAAAAAAAGCTTGGCATGGCTGTTTTGAAGGTCCCTCATTGTATAATTCTGCTTGCTTGACCAGCTTTTTAGAAGGGTAACACTAATCCTTTCTTTATTTCCACTTGAGAGAATTAAATCAGGGAATTATCTCATCTGTGCTCCGTAAGTCAACATGAGTTGTGGGGCATTTGCCTAATCATGTCAGGGGAGCTTTCTGTGTTTCAGGGAAGACAAAGGAAAGCTACAGACGGGTCTTAGGCTTTAACGGGAGGCTGTCAGATGCTATGAAAACAAGGCTGCTCTTGGCTCCCTTTCATATTCCACACACATGAGACTCTTAATTGAATTATGAAACAAAAGCAAAAAAAAAATATATATATATATAAATATAAAAAGCTTACCAGGGGAAGGAGGGAGTAATAAATGCAGAATCCAGGCTCTGAGGGAAAATATTCATCAGATACGAATCGTATCCTAATCTGGTTGCCTTTAGATATCTGTTTCCCAGTGGCTGGCTTGGTTCCACACCAGCGGCCTAGAATTGTACCATCAAGGGGTTCTTCAATTTCTACAAAGTCATACCTGTAAATGAGAAATCAGAGCATCATGTAAGCTTTATATTTATGGGATCCATCAGTATGCTTTATTTGATAAGACCTATAGAACGCTAATTGAGTGAAAAATAAACTGTCAGATTCATAAAAGTATATTGTAACAGCTCCCTAGATGCAACACAGTGCGGCAGCTTCACAAACTGTAAACTCCTCTGCGACAAAAACAAGACAAAATACAACTGGAACTCAAGACCATCCTTGGCAATTTGCACATTATTTGTAGATTCCAAGTTGCACTTGAAGGGGGCTTTTGTCATGATCAGGGCTGAATTTTAGAGTTTTTCTCTAGTAGACGCCATTTTGCATAACTGTCGTTAAGGTCACATCCCATGTTTCTAGGGGCGTGGTTTCCAGGGTCTTGACCTCAAGTTTTCACCACGATGGGATAAAAGGTCAGCATCTGCACCAAGCTTTATCTGATCCGTGGATAATTCCTTTAAAACTTTAAAGCAAACTCTCTCTTTGTTATTGATATTCTTGTTTTTCCTTGTTTTTGACTATTTGCCTGATTTTTGTCTGTAAATTTTGCCTTCTATCTCAGTGTTGGTTGCTTTGTTAATTTTTTGATTCGTTTTGTTTTGTTCAACTCAAAAAATTAGTTATCTGTTTCCTTCTGAGCCAGGAGAGCCATTGACCATGAGAAAGAAAGACAATGAACTACAGACGTGGACAAATTTGTTGGTCCCCTTACAGCTCATTGAAATCGTGAAAACTGAACAATAAATTGGTGGTGATAAATGAGCTAATTGTGAACTGACGTTATCCCAGATGACAACAAATGTGGTCTGTTCTTGGTCTCTTCCATGGGCAGGTGGATTAGGTACGGTTAGGTATACAGGTCCTGGAACCAAACCCCCTGTAGATACCAAAATGTACAGATGTTCAAATCCCTTATATAAAATAAAATGAAATGAAGCGGCATAGAGTTTGCATATACCTTACACACATCTTCTCATATACTTTAAACCAGGGATGTCCAGCTCTGGTCCTGGTGGGCTGCTGTGGCTGCAGGTTTTCATTCTGACCCTTTTCCTAATCAGTGACCAATTTTCACTGCTAATTTACTCCTTTTACCTATTTTACTGGCCCTGTTTTTAAGGATTCAGTCCTCTGAATTGATTCTTTTCTTCATTAAATGGCAGCCAAACAGAAATGAGATGTGAAACGAGCCAACAGATGACCAGCTACATTGGAACATCAAACTCCAGCCAAATTCAGTCCAACCAGACCAGATAGATAGATAAATACTTTATTAATCCCAAGGGGAAATTCACATACTCCAGCAGCAGTATACTGATACAAAGAAACAATATTAAATTAAATAGTAATAAAAATGAAAAAAGAAAAAAAAAAAAGCAGACAATAACTTTGTATAATGTTAGCATTTACTCCCCCGGGTGGAATTGAAGAGTCGCATAGTGTGGGGGAGGAACGACCTGCTCAGTCTGTCAGTGGAGCAGGACAGTGACAAAAGTCTGTCACTGAAGCTACTCCTCTGCCTGGAGATGATCCTGTTCAGTGGATGCAGTGGATTCTTCATGATTGACAGGAGTTTGCTTAGTGCCCGTCGCTCTGCCACAGATGTTAAACTGTCCAACTTTAATCCTACAATAGAGCCTGCCTTCTTAACAAGTTTGTCCAGGCGTGAGGCGTCTTTCATCTTTATGCTGCCACCCCAGCACACCACCGCATAGAAGAGGGCACTCGCCATAACCGTCTGGTAGAACATCTGCAGCATCTTACTGCAGATGTTGAAGGATGCCAACCTTCTCATAAAGTATAGTCTGCTCTGACCTTTCTTACACAGAGCATCAGTATTGGCAGTCCAGTCCAATTTGTCATCCAGCTGCACTCCCAGATATTTTAGGAAGCCCAAGCTCCTCATGGACCCCGTGATCATCAGAGGTGACTGTGTGCAGAAGGTGCAGACCTATAAATACCTTGGTGAAAAGCACCAAGAATGGCTAAGGACAGAACATTGGACTATTCTGAAGTGGCCTTCTGTGAGCCCTGATTTGGATCCCATCAAACATCTATGGAAAGACCTTGAAGATGCAGTCTGGAAAAGACCCCCTACAAACCTAACACAGCTGGAGCAGTCTGTTCAGGAAGTTTGGGCCAAACGACCTGTGGACAGGTGCAGATGTTTCATGGAGAGCTCCAGGAATTGCTTGTGTGCAGTGATGGCAAACTCTAAAGGTTGTGCGGCCAAATATCAGGTTATGGGTCCCATCATTTTTGTCCGTTTGTGTTATTATTTCAAATATTCTGTTGAATCAAACTTCTAAGGCAAAGTCTCATTTTTGGAAAATACAGAATGAACAAGGATGGGTGCCAGTTACATCTATCAGTTTCAAGTTATTTCAGAGATAATTGTGGGTTCTTCTTTTTTCGTGGAGGGGTGCCAACACGTCTGCCCACTTCTGTATGTGTGTGTGTGTGTGTTACAAAAGAGGAAAAAAACGAGTCTCAGGGCAACGTGATACTACATTAAAGAGCTTTAAAACTTTTAACACCATCATCTTACGTGTCCCTCAGGCACATGGAGGAAATGTATTATTTATAACTTTTATTAAATATAAATACAAGCTCAGCATTGTACATTATATCTTTGACCTCAGTGGCAAAGTGAAGGCAATAAACACAGTAGGCTTTGTTTAAAGATAATGAAACTAAACGCCCCGACAGCAGGAATTAAAACGATAGGAATCATTTCTTCTGAATTGCTTTATGATCTTGATGGCATTTTAAGTGTGTGATATTTCTGTCAGCATTCAATTACTATTAAACCATTATAATCACTTAAGCACAGTCAAAGAGGAATATCACTTTTTACTGGAAAATCATAACTTGGCTGCAGAGTCTTATGATTTTATGTGCTGCAGATGAATGGAGATTATATAGATGTGAGCAAACACTGGAGCATCACCAGGAGCAGGTCTGTCCACATTTCTCTTTAGCCTTTATACCACCGGCTATAAATATAGCAGCAGGTCATGCCAATAACAGAAATTCTCAGATGATTCTGCATTTATGGGGCGTATTGATAAGGGGAAGGAGACAAAGGAGAAAAGACAGGTGGAGAACTTTGCTTCTTGGTGCAAAGAAAATTGTCTGCAACTTAACAACTACAAAACCAATGAAGGTGATACATGGCTACAAACATTTGGGGGTCTGCATCAATGATGTATCGTGGGGGAATTAAATAAGGCTATTTTTTCCTCTGCACTCCTTTAATGTTGGTGGTGACATCCTTCACATCTTCTACAACTCTGTGATGCCCAGTGTGATTTTCTACGCTGTGGTGTGCTGGGCTA
Organism: Polypterus senegalus; assembly: GCF_016835505.1. Lineage (NCBI taxonomy): Eukaryota > Metazoa > Chordata > Cladistia > Polypteriformes > Polypteridae > Polypterus > Polypterus senegalus. The sequence goes on from NC_053157.1 coordinate 16,884,756, forward strand.
GTAACATCAGGAGAGGCCCACCAAATCAGTAAGGTCATCAAAAAGTAGACTCAGTAATGGGATGCCTTCCGGACCTGCTGGAGGTTGTAGCGAAGGAGATAATGAACACAAAACCGAGTGCCATTGTGAACAATGCCACACACTCTCTCTGTGACACACTAATACTGAGGAAGTAAGCATTAGTCATTTCTCTTATCTACCCACAGATCAAATGCAGGGAAATTCCACCTGGTTCCGCCCCAGAAGGCGTCACTAACGGTTCCACCACAGAAGATATCACTTCCAGTTCCACCTTCCAAGAAGTCACAGCCCAATAACCTAATTTCCGGTTCCAGTCCCAAGATCCCTCCTGTTCCTACCATTCCACTATATATCTGCCATGTTTACTAACCGAGGGAGTTCTGTTTAGGACTCTTGTCTGAAAAGACCATTTTTTCAAACTTTTCTCAACTTTTGCAGCCAATTCTCAAGTATACAGGGGGCTACCCCAAACCACTTTGTGTGTTAAGGCTTGATTATTTACCACACTATCTATCTATTATTTATTGCCTTATCTGTCTAACTCTCTATCTGTTGTAGGTGTCCAGCTGGACGGACGGGCATCTCAGCCAGGATGAAGGAAGATTTGTTGCCTGGCTGGGAACCCATAATAGAAGAATGGCCAGGTTGCAGACACTATCCAATCGGGACACCATACAATTTTTGTCATGTATGGGACACTAGAGCAAAGAATGATGGACTATTAAGAGCGGAAAGAATTGGAATCCCAAAAGAAGCCCGGCAGGGGTATGACAGAGGGCACTGTCAGGGTAGGATCTCCCTGGATTCTGTATGACCCATAAGTGCTTCCAACAAGCCATGACGTGCCACAGGAAGTACTCCCGGGTCCAACTTAAAAGGAGCCTGCAGCCATACTTCTGGGAGTCACAGTCGGGTGGAAGAGGCCAAAACTCACTAGAGGAGAGAAGGATAGAAAGGAAAATGAAGGAACAAGCATGCAATCTGTGTATTGGCTTTGGTTACTTGTCTTATTAAAGCTGTGTGAATTAAAAGGATTTATATATGAACCCGGAATTGTCTTGGGTCTTGTGTGTCTGGGGATAAGGGACTCAGGGGTGCCCCCTACTTTTCACACTATCTATCTATCTATCTATCTATCTATCTATCTATCTATCTATCTATCTATCTATCTATCTATCTATCTATCTATCCATCTATCTATCTATCTATCTATCTATCTATCTATCTATCTATCTATCTATCTATCTATCTATCTATCTATCTATCTATCTATCTATCTATCTATCTATTATATAGTGCCTTTCATATCTATCTATCTATCTATCTATCTATCTATCTATCTATCTATCTATCTATCTATCTATCTATCTGTTTAACAAAGGTGGTCTTAACAGGGGTGTGGAGACCTTTACCATTACTGGTACTGAAAGTGAAAGATGTCACTACCCAGTGATGTAGCATGATGACACTGAAGTTAGTATGGCTTCCTCACAGCTCCATCACCCAGTTGGTCACCCTGCATTGGTAGGGGTTTTCATTTGTGGATATCCACACCCCAAAATGGTCCAATTTCCTGCTTGACCCAGCATACAGTGGGTCAGTTCATTGTCTGGGCTTGGTCCCTGTCTTCTGCCCAAATCTGGTAGGCATTGTGGTGTAGTAGTTAAGGCTTTGGCTGCTGACACTGTGTGACCCTGAGTAAGTCACTTGACCTGTCTGTGCCATAATTGGAAAGCAAGAAAGAAATGTAACCAAATGTATCATAGATGTTATAAGTCATCTTGTATAAATGTGTGTACAGTACATGTAATAAATCCATCCATCCATCCAGCTATATCCTAACTACAGGGTCACGGGGGTCTGCTGGAGCCAATCCCAGCCAACACAGGGCGCAAGGCAGGAAAAAAACCCCGGGCAAGGTGCCAGCCCCACCGCAGGGCGCGCACACACCCACCCACACTAGGGACAATTGAGGATCGCCAATGCACCTAACCGGCATGTTTTTGGACTGTGGGAGGAAACCCACGCAGACACGGGGAGAACATGCAAACTCCACGCAGGGAGAACGCGGGAAGTGAACCCAGGTCTCCTAACTGCAAGGCAGCAGCGCTACCACTGTGCCACCATGCCGCCCACACATGTAATTAATGTAATGTAAAATCTTCCTGCATTTCAGTTCATGAAGTGAAACTGGAAATCATGGCAGTTCAATTCAACAAGCTGGATTTGGAATTGGAATTGCACCCGACACTAAGGAAACCAAAGTAAAACTGATTTGGAATAACAGGAAACAAAATAGAAATTCAATAAAGTCCATGAAATTTCTTTTTGAAGATAGGTTGTCTTGACTTGCTAAAGTTTCAAAATTCAATTCTATGAATAAAATTAAAGACAATTAGACAAAACTAATATGGTGTATTATTTACAAGGAAAACATTAATGTTGTTTTTTCTTCTATTTGCAACTTTTGCTCCATACATAATAATAAGTTGATGCAACAAAAAGTTTATCAGCCCGCATAGTCCTGAACAGAGTCGCGGGGGTGCTGGAGCCTATCCCAGCTGGCATAGGGCACAAGGCAGGAACACACCCTGGACAGGGCACCACAAAAACAAGTGTGAATTATATTAATAAAAATAACGCACATTTATCAGTAAACCTTAGTCATTATTTTAAGGCTTAAGGTATCATGTATAACATGTATTACAGGAATTAAACTGTTTTGTTTCTTATTATATTGAATTTTTTATTTTTTTAATTTAATTTTTTCTTCTAATATTCTTACCATTAGAAGCAGTGGAGTCAAATCCACACGTTGGCGCAGATTTCTACCAGTGCCTTCTTTCTGCTATTACACCTCTCACTCCTTGTTTCATGATTGTCAACTTCAAATTCTCATTTTTATTTAATTTACAGAGCATGAACAATTCTTTACACTTCAAATACCACATAAAAGGAATCTTTAAAATTGTATGATGTTCAGTGTTGGAAATATATATTTCATGGTTCAGCAGGGGTTTAATCTCTGGCTCAGGTGTGTTTTCTGTTTATTTCATTTTTTTGTTGCCCCGCTACTCTTACCAGATGGTCGTCATTGGAAGTATGAAAAGGGCTGGATGGTGGGCTTGGCATCATGCAAATGATGGCATCTAGAAAGTTCAATGTGTGGGAGACTTCTTAAAACTGGGTGGTGTAGATGCCCCAGAGGACGGTCGGGGGTCCTTCCCAGGACGGAGATGGAGCCCTTACCTGGCTGAGATGCCATAATGGAAAGATGGCCTAAATGGGGGAAATACCTGGTCAAGACGTCTTATGATCCCCATCCTGGATGGGATGCCCGAAGAGTGCAAGAACTGGGAGCAGTTCATCCACGACTTTAATAGGTGGCAGCGTACCTATATAGAGTCCCAATTTGGAGCAGCCCTGTAGGGATCCCTGGCAGACGAGAAAGGACAGGGAGGGTCTCTCTGGCTTTCTCATAACCCGTTAGCACTTCCAACTGGCTATGTCATATGACTGAAAGTACCCACAGGTCCTCAATAAAAAAGACCACACTGCCTTGTCCAGGTGAGTTGGAGCTGGGAGATGAGACAGGCTGTACTCAACTGGAGGAGTAGCAGTGCAGTGGAGAGAGAGGGTGAGAGAATGAAGAAGAAGTAGAAGAAGAAACAACGGGTTTAATTGTTTATACGAGTTATTTTGTAATAAACACCCCGTTGATTTGAACCCGGGACTGTGTTTGTGTGTTCATACTTTGGGTTTGGGGCTCTGTGGAACCCTCTTGCCTTCACAGTGGACAGCATGAAGTGGGTCTAAATGCAGAGCTGCAGTACCATAAACCGGAGGTCTACATCAGTAGTTTCACAATAAAAGTGATGTCACTGCACGTTCCTATGACACGCCAACCACACTACAACCTAACCTTAATTTCCCCTGTAAAAACTGCTGGTGCTGCAGCTGTGCAGATTGGATTATTAATGAAAGGTGAATGGGCCATAAGAGGAAGCGTCAAGCGGTGGAAGGCAAAGGGAATTTTAGTGGGATTTTATTGCTGGTATATGCCGAGGCCAGAACATCGGAACAGTTTAGGGGGGTTAATATTGGTGCACTCCAAGACCAAAACACCAGAGCTTCTGAGAGTAGCCATTGAAGCTGTTCCTGGGGTGGACTCCTGACCAATGAATGAATCGGGGAAGTGGGTTTTCAATTGAAAGAGCCCAGTGAGTCTAAATACATTCCATTTTTGCTTACAAGAGCATTTTCTGGAAGTGTTTTATTTAACTAGCCAACCCGCGGCGTAGCATACACCGCATAATTATCAACGTGAACAGTCAACGTGGCTCACAGCTGCATGTGGATTGTAGCACAGACCAAAGCGAGTGAGGATGTGTTTGGTGACGTGTTGGGGGCGGGCACATGAGCAAACAGTGAGCATACCTCGAGAGCGAGGGTGGACGTGGGAGGAGGGTGAGAGTTGGTGGGCTGGGCTCTGTCGTGTGTTCCCCATGACGCGGGAGGAGGGTTAGAGTGGGCGGTCAGGGCTTTGTCATGTGTACACCATGGTCGGGCAACTTGGTCGATAATATATATAGAAAAGCAGCCGGAACCGAAAAGAACAATGAAAAGTCAATGTGGCTCAGAGGTGTACAGTATGTGGACTGTAGCACAGACCAAAGGGACTGAGGCTGTGTTTGGTGAGTTGTTGCGTATGGGCACATGAGCAGGCAGTGCATATGCCTCGAGAGCGATGGTGGATGCGGGAGGAGGGTTACAGCTGGCAGGTGGGACTCTGTCGTGCGTATCCCATGACGCAGGAGGACGGTTAGAGCTGACGGGCAGGGTCTGTCGGGCGTTTCCCACAGTCTTAGAGTTTGCGGTCATGAGGATGGACGCGGCTCTGTCGTGCGTTCCCCAGGACATGGGAGGAAGGTTAGAGTTGGTGGGCGGGGCTCTGTCGAGCGTATCCCATGGGCTTAGAGTTGGTGGGCGGGGCTCTGTGAGTTGGTGGGCGTGGCCCTGTCATGCATATCCCATGGTCTTACAGTTGGTGGGTGGGGCTCTGTGAGTTGGCGGGCATGGCTCTCTGTCTTGCGTGCGTCTTGCGTGCTCTTAGTGAATTATATATATAGATATTTTAGTAAAAACTAGCAGAATACCCGCGCTTCGCAGCGGAGAAGTAGTGTGTTAAAGAAGTTATGAAAAAGAAAAGCAAACATTTTAAAAATAACGTAAGATGATTGTTAATGTAATTGTTGTTGTCATATCTATCTATCTATTTATATATATATATATATATATATATATATATATATATATATAAAAATAGCTGCATTGGCAGCGAGAAGTAAAAAGAAAAGGAAACATTTTAATAATAACGTAACATGATTGACAATGTAATTGTTTTGTAATTGTCATGAGTGTTGCTGGCATATATATATATATATATATACACACACACACAGACACATATATAAACATATATATACATATAAACATATATATATATATATATATACACATCTATACACATATATATATACAGTTATATATATATACATATACACACATACATATATATACACATACTGTATATATACACACACACATATATACATACTGTATATACAACATATACATATCTACATATATACTGTATATACACATATATATACAAATCTACATATATTTATTAGGTGGGACTCGATTAAAAAATTAATCCAATTAATTAGAGGCTGTGTAAGAATTAATCTTGATTAATCGTATGTAATCGACACGTAAATTTGCCCCAAATCGCAAATGTTTTTTTTTTTATTTAAAACGGTTTTAGTGGGCTTACAGAATCAAATAATAGACATGGACATGAATATTGTAAACTGAAGCTGTTTTAATTTCTGAAAAAAGCTTTTAAACTGCATTTGAATTCAAAACAGAAACAAAAATATCATCCCTGGTTAAAATTGGGCAGACTTAAAAATAAAGTGGTAGTTTAAGTACTTTAAGTACATTTTCAGAATAGTATTGTCTTTAAATAATAATAACCAAAATTTCACCATAAAGTGCAGTTTTTCTTCTTAAAAAATAAGTCAGAAACATAAAAGGTAATTTGACCAGCTTACTCTTTAAACTCTGAGTAACATTAGCCAAAATTATTTTGTACATTAGGCTAAAACAGTGTGATCATTGAACATTTTGTAATTAGATGTATTTAGAATTACTAACGGTCACGGAAGTCCAATGATCCCCAGTAAGAGCCACAAAGTCCGCTTTCTGTAATGCATCTAATTTTGCTTGCTTTTCAGTGTGCACAAAACCATGCTTTTATCAAGGCTTCGCTGGTAGTCGAAATGATCAGTCGTAGGAACGCGCTTTATTCCGACTCTAACATTTTTGTAGCTGTGATGTGTGCATCAGTGTAATGGATGTACCAGGAAATCATGCATTGACAAAAGTTCCCGTTTGCTTGGAATTGAAAGTGTGATTAAATGCGCTATTTTTAACGCTGCTATGGAGTACATGCATCAAGCTTCTCAACTGTGCTTGTGCTAAGAAAGGGAAAATTTTAAAATAACGTAACATGATTCTGCGTTAACCTAATATTTTTTCATCCCCCAAACCAAGGAGATGGGAAGGTAAAATGAATCGGTAGCGCTGCATACATAGTCAGTACATCCCTCTCGAATCGAACCTCAATGTCGGCGTTAGAGGCTTAAGACTCTACAATTGCGCCACCGCTTGTCTATGCTAAAGTATGTATTGTAGATCGGGCTATAGATATACATTTATATATATATATACCCGTTATCGCAGTGGAGAAGTAGAAGTTATGAAAAAGAAAAGGGAACATTTTAAAAATAACGTAACATGATTGTCAATATACAGTAATTGTTTTGTGAGTGTTATTGAATGTTGCTGTCATCAAGGATTTGATTATCATTATTTCTTTCAATCAGGCTCGTATTTGTACGATGTGTTCAAGTTACATTCCGTGTTTGTCAATCGCTGTAAAGATAAGAGGTTTCATTCATCGATTAGTTCCTTACTGCATCAATAAACAGCTCGCCTTCCTTTTTATCTGTGATGTGACAAACTGCATGCACGGGTTTTTTTTTTACGCTGTCTTCCTTTAGCGGACATTGACTTTTTCCACCGTGTGCTTTGTTTCCACAGTAGCTGCATTTATGAATATGCTTATCAGACGCTTCATATTTTTGCTGCCTTTTCAATTGTGTAATTCGGTTTTGTTCAGCGCTTTTGGAACTGTTGCTTTTATCTGTGCACTGCATCAGTTCACGTGAGCCACTCGGTGTACTTGCATCGAAGGTTCCCAGCTGTGCTGGTGCCATCTCCTGCTATGTCCATAGCTTTATTTAATGTTACCTTAGTCCTGGCACTTAAAACTTTCTCTGGCAGTTTCGCTGAGTTTGTGTCAAACACCACCCTGACCATCTCATCTTCCTCTGCATAAGCACAGTCCTTCACCCGTGAATATTTACCCGTGGCAGTTTGCTATTGGATTGCCGCTGACGGATGGCCTTATATGGGCAGGCACTAAATTACAAACGCCAGCGACAGCCTGTCTATGAACTTAATTTAAAGTGTAGGTTTACATCGTGCTTTGTTTCCGAAGTAGCAGAACTCGCTTCTTATTGTTTCGCTGCCTTCTCAATTATATAATGCATGTTTTCTGGAGCGCTTTTTTGAGGTCTTCCTGGTTTTCTATGTACTGCGTGATTACGTGGGAGGCGTGATGATGTCACACGAAACTCCGCCCACGGCGTTGAAGCTCATCTCCATTACAGTAAATGGAGAAAAACTGCTTCCAGTTATGACCATTACGCGTAGAATTTCGATATAAAACCTGCCCAACTTTTGTAAGGAAGCTGTAAGGAATCAACCTGCCAAATTTCAGCCTTCCACCCACACGGGAAGTTGGAGAATTAGTGATGAGTTAGTGAGTGAGTGAGTGAGTGAGTGAGGGCTTTGCCTTTTATTAGTATAGATACCTGTATGTATGTCTAGGACATTGTGAGCATACAATTGGATGACTTGACATGTGAATTATAAAACACCAGTAACATGAGTAACTTTCACGCACGTTTTTATATTGTTTGCTGATTTTAGAGTTTTCATGCTGAGGCAGACGGCCGGTGCTCTTGCCCTGCTGGGATGCCTTCTTAAGACCAGGAGAGAAAGCGTGCTCAGGGCATTATCTCCCCTGGATCGCTAGACGTCAGCCCCCCTGCCACGGAAACCCACAGGGCACAATGGAAGTTGGAGTTTGATGGCTCAGCCCTGTTGGGTTCTGGAGGTACTGCAGGTGCTGCTGAGCCCTATTTTGTCAGGTTTCTGTCTCAGCCGGAAGCGCTTCCAGACAAGAATTATGGGACACTGCCGGGTGTGGCATAAAAGCAGCTCCAGGAGCCAGAGTTGAGAGGAAGAGGGACAAAGCTTGACAGAAGAAGGGGGAGGCGCAAACAAAGAGAAAGACAGAGAGGGGAAGAAAAGGAGACAAAAAGGTTTTGCTGTGTGTGCCCTACTTGTATTGGTGTTGGTGCTGTGGGAAACAATAGAGAAAGGGTTTTCCACTAATAAAAATACTTGTGTGCTGTGCTGAACTTGCATCTGTGTTGGGTTTGGGGAGTTGGAGCTCCCCCTTCTGGCCACAGTGCATTTCCATTCTGCATGAAAACATGAGATTTAATTTTTTTTCTCAGCCATCACTACAAACTACACGGGGTAGGTAACCTATGAGGGGTATCCAAAAACAACTGGACTCTGTACCTGGCATGCAATCTCGAATTAGTTGCGAATTTCGCCGCCAGGTGTAGCACACTTACAGTATTCTGTGGCAGAACAACAACAATGAGTCAGCATACAGAGAGGAGGTGCAGCGGTTAACGGACTGGTGTAAAGCCAATAACCTGTCTCTGAATGTAGACAAAACAAAGGAGATGATTGTTGACTTTAGGAAGACTGTGAGTGACCATCTGCCACTGAACATTGACAGCTCAACTGTGGAGGTCGTCAATAGCACCAAATTCCTGGTTGTCCACCTGGCAGAGAACCTCACCTGGTCCCACAACACCAGCTCTTTAGCCAAGAAAGCCCAGCAGTGGCTCTACTTCCTGTGTAGCCTGAGGAAAGCCCATCTTCCACCACCATTCTACACAGGAACCATCAAGAACATCCTGAGCAACTGCATCACTGTCTGGTTTGGAAATTGCACAGTCAGGGATCGCAAAGCCATGCAACAGATAGTGAAGACAGCTGAGAAGATCATTGGTGTCTCTCTTCCCTCCATCATGGACATTTACACTGCACGCTGCATCCACAAAGCCACCAGCATTGTGAATGATCCAACACACCCTTCACATTCACTGTTTACACTCCTGCCATTGAGATAATGGTACTGAAGCATTAAGGCCCTCACCACCAGAATGTGCAGCACTTTCTTCCCCCCAAGCATTCAGAACACTCATGGACCAGGCTGATATCTGATATATGTGTTCTGTTCTGCAGTGTTGCACATGTTTGCAGATATGACTCACATGCACCTTGTTGTATATTATGTGTCTTTATGTTAAGTGTCGTGGATTCTTCGTTGTTCCATGTTCTATGTAGCACCATGGTCCTGAAGGAACGTTGTTTCGTTTTATTGTATGCTGTACTACTGTATATGGATAAAATGACAATAAATACTCTTGAATCTTTTATCTGTTGTTCATACAGCATTCCATGTCAGATTTTCTTGGTGTTTATTAAACATGTTCATGCGATTTTTGCGATGGGTGATCATAAAAAACAGCGAGTCTGCGTTAAATTTTGCTTTCTCTTAGGGAAAACAGCTGCTGAAAACGTAGTGATGCTTGAAACTGCTTTTAAAGAGGAAGCTTTAAGTAAAATGCAGGCCTACAAGTGGTTTTCACATTTCAAATGAGGGTAATGTCACATGAAGACCAACCAAGATCTGGCCGACCTTCCACAATTAGGAATGATGGAAATCTTGAAAATGTTCGCAATGTAATTTACAAAGATCGTAGTTGGACTATGTGATGATGTGGGTTCAACTCCATGCTCCCATTCGCTGTTCGGGAGCCCTTGAACCCAACACTGTCGGTAATGCTACCGATGAGCTAGACAGTGAGGCAATAACAATACAGCAAGGGGATGATGAAAAAGTACACAGTGCTTTTATTTAAAATCCAACAAAAAAAAACCAAAGTGTTCACAAAGTGCAGTGCTTCAAAACTGTTCAATCAATAAATAATCCAATAAAAGCAGAAGTGAATTGTGGAGGTTAAAATCAATAAATAGAAAAATCTTAAAACAACGAGGTTAAAACGCTCATCAGGAAGCAGTCTTTTAAAAACCAATGTCAAGCCTGGTGCTTCTTCTAAACTAGCGTTAGCGTCTCACCTGCTTCTCCCATGCGGGCCCTGCAACAGGCAAGACGCTCTCAATGTAGCTGACCTTTTGCCTACTCCTCCTGCTACTGTCAGTCGCCTTTCTGATCCTTGGCTCTGGTCGGCTCCCCCTGACAGTGACTTGGGAATTCCTCTGCGACCAAGGCCCTCACGCAGGGAACACCACGTCCCAAGTCCCGACTCCTGCTACCTTCTGCGGAGAGTACTGCATCTTCCGGTCATTCCCGCCCTCCGAAGCAAACTCTGCGGGAGCAACCACAACCACTACTTCTCCCAGGCGTTGGCCAAACACCTAGGCTGCCTTCAGCTGCCTGCGAGCGCGCGCTCGCTCGCCCGCTTCCTGCTACACCGACTTGCACTCTTTCGCTATCCTCACTGCTTCCTGCTACAACCATTTCCTTCTCTTTTCATTTTTGATCTTCTTCCTTAACCAACTCGTGCTTCTTTATATTGAGGGGGGGCTATAGCAGCTGCAGCACATTAGCCACAGGAACAATCACGTATGTGGGCAGTCCCTCACCTGTGCACTAGGCGAGAAACGCCCACACCTCAGATCGCCCTGTGGCTTGCTACGGCCACCATGCCCCCTCACTAAGCCGCCACGAGCACGGTGATTATTTATTTAATTAAAACGGTCTTTGCTAAGAGGGCTGTGGACCCGCTATACCACAGACTACTGAAAAGATTTCAAATTGACTTGTGTTTCTTGGAATTCTTGCCACCATCCCTCCTCGCCTGATTTTGCTCCATGTGACTTTTTCTTGTTCTTGTGAAAAAACATCTCAAAAGAAGCATTTTTGTACCATGGAGGAAGTCAAAAGAAACATCGCTGCAGGCCAACAACGTTCCTCTTCAGCAATTCCAAAAATGTTTCGACCAGTGGGAAAACCATTGGGACAAGTGCATTCATTCACAAGGAGAGTACTTTGAAGGAGACTAAAGTTTCAATAAGTAAAAATTATTAAAACAGTATTTTTTTCAATTCCGGTTATTTTTGGGTACCCCTTGTATAAAAAAAAAAAACTATACTTTACTAGCCATGTAAGCCCGTGCTGTAAAAAGCCCGGGGTCCTAGAAACTATTGGAATCGTCAGAAATAAAACTGAAATGTAGAGATGTCAGGTAATCAAAAGGAACTACTGTGGGCATCTCTCTCCTAAGAGGATTTGTTTTACAGACGTGCTCGCTTGAGTACTAGTGACGGGAGGAAAAGCAAAAGGGATAGCGTTTTATCTATGTCAGTGGCTAAGCGATTTTGTCTTTCTTCTGAGATTTTGTTTTGCTGACGTGCTCCCATCGCTTGTGCATTAGTGGCGGGAGGAAAAGTAAAGGGATAGCGTTTTATTGATGTGAGTGGCTAAGCGACTTTGTCTTTCTTCTGAGGTTTCATTTTGCTGACGTGCTTGCATCGCTTGTGCATTAGCGGCAGGAGGAAAAGTAAAGGGATAGCGTTTTATCGATGTCAGTGGCTAAGCAACTTTGTCTTTCTTCTGAGATTTCGTTTTGCTGATGTGCTTGCCTCACTTGAGTTATTTGTGACTAAGCAAGTTTTCTGTTTCCTCGGAGTCAGAGCCCTTACCCTAACTCCACCTCTCACTTCCAGGCCAGACAGATAGACACACACACTTCTACGAGTAGATGTTTATATGTAAGATGTGTGGGATATTCTTTTAAGCAAGCAAGTAAAGGAGGACTATCATCTCCTAAAAAACAGCGAAGCATGTAAGCAGGGAATGGTTTGATTCTCATAATCTTGAGAATTTCAGTAGAATGACATTTAATAAATACAGGCAAGTGACAAAACAAGAGGAACAGGGTGTCAGGTGACAGGAAACAATGACATAGACCAAGAAGCAGGCTGCATCATCTACTGTGCCTGTGCTCCAATTGTAAAAATTGTGACAAAGTATTTAGTACTGTTTAACTTGTAAAGATAGAAATGTGTTATATAAAATACAAGTTATAGCTTTGTTCTAAATCAATTTCTTACCTCTTAGGTATAATGTAGTACATTAAATGGAATGGAGCCCGAATTTGTAACTTAAAGGAGCCATTTGAGTCATGGCTTTCAAGATATACAATGTGTTATGCGCATCTCTGGGGCCAATGATACTCTTTTGCTCACACTTTAGACAAATATATAAAAATAACACCTTTATGTGTCTCCATTAGATGCAGGCATAGCAAGAAACTTCCACCTGCTTTTTTAGTGGTGATTAAGTCTGTGAGGCCTATAATAACAGATTACTTTTCCTGGCATCAATAGCCCTTTAAAGGGAATACACTGAATATTATTACAATTACAAAGAATACTTACAGTACATTTGCCTTTTTTCCTGCATTATATATTCTTAGCTAGAATTAGGGTTGCTTTATTTAAATAAATTAAATTCCATTTCATTTCTGCTCATCATGCACTACTGAGTGGGCCCTCATGCATCTTCTGTTATTTCTAAGACGTTCAGCTGGCAGGCATGTTGTATTTCTGAAATTTCACAAGGGAGGTAGGAAGAGCAAGGATAGCAAGATTAATTTTGGATGGAGCACTGTGAGAATTAGACAATAAATCAAAACCTTAACATAAAGAATTAGGAGACTGAGATATCAGTCTATTCCTTTTCATTGCAATGGGATATATAGAAAAAAATCAATACAATTGAAACGGCAAAAAAAAAAAAAAAGATATTAGTTGTCATAGAAGGCAAGGTCTAGGCTGGCATCCTGGCCAAGATGAGATGGGGCTTTCTTACCTGGCCAGGGAAGGTTTCCAGCTGTAGTCGGGACAATTTTAGGTCTCTGAGATCTGAGCACTTCAGACATTATGAGGCCCGAAACATCTTTGTATTCATGTGAGAAACACAATGACGTTTATTTTTCCCTCTTGTATAACTGTACAATTAAAGAATTTACTAACTGGATTCAGTTGACACTTTTAATGCGAATGTGTTGCTTTACCTAGAAAACCGATTTATTTTATTTTTTCACACCAAAAAGTTATGTTGACATTCTCTCTCTCTTTGTCTCTCTGTCTCTGTCTCTCTCTCTCTCTCTCTCTCTATATATATATATATATACAGTCAAATGAAAAAGTTTGGGAACCCCTCTTAATTATTTCAATTTTTTTTATCATTGGCTGAGCTTTCAAAGTACCAACTTCCTTTTAATATATGACATGTCTTATGGAAACCGTAGTATTTTTACGCAGTGACATTAAGTTTATCGGATTAATAGAAAATATGCAATATGCATCATAGCAAAATTAGACAGGTGCATAAATGTGGGCACCCCAACAGAGATATGACATCGATACTTAGTTGAGTGTCTGGATTCTGGATGAAGGTATTTTTGACAATTCTTCCATACAAAATCTTTCCAGTTCAGTTAAATTTGATGACTGCCGAGCATGGACAGCCTGCTTCAAATCATCCCATAGATTTTTGATGATGTTCAAGTCAGGGGACTGTGATGGCCATTCCAGAACATTGTACTTCTCCCTCTGCATGAATGCCTTTGTAGATTTCGAACTGTGTTTTGGGCCATTGTCTTGTTGAAATATCCAACCCCTGCGTAACTTCAACTTTGTGAATGATGCTTGAACATTATCCTGAAGAATTTGTTGATATTGGGTTGAATTCACCTGACCCTCGACTTCAACAAGGGCCCCAGTCCCTGAACTAGCCACACAGTCCCACAGCATGATGGGACCTCCACCAAATCTGACAGTAGGTAGCAGGTGTTTTTCTTGGAATACGGTGTTCTTCTTCTGCCATGCGAAGTGCTTTTTGTTATGACCAAATAGGTAATTTTTTTTCTCATCAATCTAAATGGACATTTGTATACAACAAGCGACTCTGTTTGTGGTGTGAGTGCAGAAAGGGCTTCTTTCTCATCACCCTGCCATACAGATGTACAGATCGATGTAGAACGATGTACAGATACACCATGTGCAGCAAGATGTTCTTGTAGATCTTTGGAGGTGATCTGTGGGTTGTCTGTAACCATTCTCACAATCCTCCGCATATCCTGCTCCTGTATTTTTCTTGGCCTGCCAGACCTGAGTTGGTTTAACAGCAACTGTGCCTGTGGCCTTTCATTTCCTGATTCCATTGCTTAAGGTTGAAACTGACAATTTAAACCTCTCAGATATCTTTTTGTAGCCTTCCCCTAAACCATGAGACTGAACAATCTTTGCTTTCAGATCTTTTGAGAGTTATTTGAGGATCCCATGCTGTCTGTCACTCTTCAGAGGAGAGTCAAAGGGAAGGAAGCACAACTTGCAGCTGACCACCTTAAATACCTTTTCTCATGATTGGACATCCCTGTCTATGAACTTCAAGGCTTAACGAGCTCGCCCAACCAATTTGTTGTTACAAGTAATCAGCATTGAGCAGTGACAGGAATTCAAATCAGCAAAATGACAAGGGGACCCACATTTGTGCACAGCCAGTTTTTCACATTTGATTTAATTTCACACAACTAAATACTGCGTCACTAAAAATCTTTGTTCAGAAAACACCCCAGTATTCGGATCTTCCTAGGTAATGAAAGATACCACTGTTATCTTTTTTGTTGAAAGTAGAGCAACTTATTATGCAGGCTGAGAGGGGTTCCCAAACGTTTTCATATGACTGTAGATATATATATATATATACACACACACCCATTAAAAAGAGAAGTTACTTACTTGTAAGTAACTTTTTTTGCTGGAGGTTTTTTATTCCCCCAACACGCGAGATGGCAGCAGCCCCAGAGGTTGGTGTACAGTTAGAAGCCAACAGGGCATGTTGGGATATGTAGTCTGGCAAAGCAGCCCTGCTGGGGTCACTGGGTGCCACGAGAGGATGCTGTAGGGAGACAAGCTCCCTATTATGGACTTTGATGCAACCTGGAAGTACTTTCATCGGGCAGTTGCCCTGGCACTGGAAGTACTCCTGGGTCTTGTACAAGCGAGTTGGAGCTGGGAGGTAGTGGAGCAACGTTTGAGTGGAGGAGAGTAGTGCAGTAGGGAGAAAGGAGATATTGTGAAAGGAAGACCTGCATTTGTTTGTGCTTGTGTCACATTTGGACCAATTTAAAATAATAACCTTCAAATATTTGAACCCGGAACTGTGCAAGTGTGTTCGTGTTGGGGTTTGGGGCTCATTGACGCCCTGGGTTTATTACAAAATACATATGTATAAAACTAATAAGAAAAGACACATCCATTCTGTGGTTTTACTTCGGATGCAGAACTAAGAGACCTCAATTGTTTAGAAGTTTAATAAATGCTGAATACACAGGCCTCAAAACTATCAAGTTTCAGCATGAACCAAAAGGAAATGAAATTGACATGAGGGGTATGTAATGTAGGCGTCCGTACACCAGTGAAACAAAGGAGTGGCTCCTGTAAAGTGGGCGGAGTAAAGGACACGCTGCTTACAAGGGCATCATCTTATGGGCCTCAGAATGTCTCAGGTCACTGAATCTGTCTGAGACTTTGGACTGTATCACCTGCAGCTGGACTCTACTGGGCCAGGGGGCCATTATAAAGGATAGACAGGTGAGACATGCGTTCCCATAGTACACTTTGTGGTGGCATTCGTCTTCTGGTGCTCCCATTTGGACACCCACAGAGCTGCATGGGAGCTCTCCAGGGATCCTTGGCCACCAGTAAAAGGTGCTGCTAGGGGGGAGACTCCTGTTTTCAAGAAGCTCTCAAGCGCTTTTTTAAGCCAGTCCCAGGAAGTGCTTCCCGCTGGTTCATATTATTGGAATGGAAGTGCTCTTGTAAAAAGATCTCATCTGCCTCTGCTAGGACAGTCAGGATTGAAAGAGGAGGAGGAGGATAAAGTTTGCCTGGAAGAAAGGAAGGAAGGAAGGAAGGAAGGAAGGAAGGAAGAGTTTATTGTGGAGAAAAAACTGTATGAAAAATAAAAGGTCTCCTGAACCTGGGACTTGTGTGTCTATAGTTGTGTTAAGGGTTTAGGACTTTGTGATGCCCCCTACAGCCCATACAATTGATTGATGTGAGATAATACGTTTCTGAAATCTGCCAAATGCAAACAAGACATGACTTAGGAATCAAATAACACATTATGACTTATCAGTGCCTGAAGTGGAAACAAATAATTGCCAGTACTCTCAGTTTTTGCTGTTTTCACGTTAATACTACTACTACTACTATTAATAATAATAATAATAATAATAATAATAATACATTTTATTTATATAGAGCCTTTCCTATGTTCCCCAATGGGATGCATTATAAATTATCCATGTAACTGATCATAATACAATACATTGAAGGCCAAGGGTTTGGAAGGTCCCCTTTGCAGTTTTGAATAAAATAGTATTAGAACAAAGACTGAATTGGTTGGTGGCCCTCTTGGTGTTTCCAGCATGCTTATAGAGCAGGGGAGGGAGTGCACCACCTCGACATCCACTCCTTGAACCTTAGCCAGACATCGAAGTTCTTTGGTGGGGTGAAAGTCAATAAGCAGTTCCTTGGTTTTGCTGATGTTAAGGTGCGGACAATTCTATCTGCACCAAGAAACAAAGTTCTTCACCTGACTCGTCTCCCCTGTCTTATCCCCAATATCGATACACCCCAGAGTTGCAGAATCATCTGAGAATTACGGTAATTGACATGACCTGCTGTTATATTTATAGTTAGGGGTGTACAGATTGAAAAGAGAAGCTGACAGATCTGTTCCTTGTGGTGATCCAGTGTTGCTCACATATACATCAGAAACAAAATCCTTAAGACTCACAAACTGTGTTCTGCTTTGATAGGTATTCCATTATCCAGGACCCCACAGGCTCGTCCACCTGCATATGTTTGAGTTAAACTCTGAACAAGGATGTCTTGATGGCATTCAATGTTCTGGAGAAACCAAAAAACCATAATCCTCACAGTGCTGCCAGCTTTGTCCAGGTGAGAAAAAGTCTTGTGGCGCTGACAGATAATTGAATCCTTCATTGCAATCTTTGTCCGATAGGCAGATTGCAGTGAGTCCAGGTGGTCTACCACAACTCTTATAATCCAAGACTAGCCTCTCAAAGGTCTTCATAATATGAAATGTAATTGCCACTGGTCTGTAGGTGAACATGCGCCTGCCATGTTTTACTTCTCCCAACATAGTACCTATATCAATATTTGTCCCCTTGGAGGTTTTCACATTTTATGTTATACAAATTGGAATGACAATGAATGTAATTTGTCATTTTGGACACTGATCTACAGAAAAAAACTCTTTAATATCAAAGTATAAACAGATCTCTGCCAAGTGGCCTAAATTAATTACAGATATAAAACACAATGTTACAACAACATTAATAAACTAATATTAATAATAACATAGTAAAATTATGTATTTGTTCTGTACGGGACGGCCAGCATACTTACCCGGTCAGGATGCCCATGACATGGAAGGACTAGGGGAGAGTGTGTGCACAGGGCATTATCTCCCCTGGAGTGCTAGATGGCAGCCCCCCAGGGTTGTAGCAGGACCTCAGATTCCTACAAGGTATATTGGGACATGGAGTTCTTTGACTCAGCCATGTTAGGTTCTGTGGATGCAGCCGGGTGTGCTGCAGGGACTGGTGAGTTCTATTTCATGGGGTTTCCGTCTCACTAGGAAATACTTTCAGACAATGTGTATGGAAGACTAGAAGTACTCGCAGGTGGAAGGTAGAAGGAGCCAGAGTCGGGTGGAAGGTGGACGAAGCTTGCAAGGAGGTGTGGAGGAGACAGTGAAAGAGTGACTGAGACAGAGAAAGGAAGACAAAGAGTTGCTTTCTTATGTTTATTGTATATACTTGTGGCTGTGGTGTTGGGAAATGCTTGATTCAAAGAGTTTCCCACAATAAAAGTCTCTTTGGGTTTTTACCTTGTTTCTGTGCTTGTTTGTGTTGGGTGTTTGGGGAGTTGGATTGCCCGCCTGGTATCCACCATTCCTAGAAGAATCCATGGTAGTACTAGTAAATAAACAGTTATATACAAGTCACAGTATGCCGTGGAATGGGGTGTCCACTATCAGGGGCTGGCTTGTTCCCCTAAAGGTGCTGCATGTGTAACCTTCAGATACCATTTTTGTAATGTTTGGTATGGTCCCAATTTTAATGGTTTACAGTCAGCAAGTCACCACTACCTTCCCAGGTAAATACCACCTGCTATAGAAACATATGGGCCACCAGCATAAAATGGGAGATGAAGCTTGCAAGAAGGAATGGAGGAGGAAGTGGAAGAGTGACAGAGAAAGAAAGATAGACAAAGAGTTGCTTTTTTGTACTTACTGTATACTTGCCATTCCACGCGGTTCCACCCGCGCAGTAGTGAAACAAGACATATTTTAAAACTCAATACACAAAAAGGTATTGCTAGCTAAGCGGAGGCAAGGTACACTCCAAAACACAGAGGAAGCCAACTCCCCGCTCCTGACGTCATGCTTCCCCCTCCCCTAGTCCTGCAGCCTCTGTCTTGGATAAAAGCAAATATAATCAATCTTGCAAGCAAACTATGATTCTTAGCGTGATGAGATAAGTCGCAAAACAAACCAGAATGTTCAAACTAATTATATAAAAAAATTCAATTTAAATCCGTTAAGTAGTTAAGGAGTTAAGGTATGCCCAGAGGCTGGTGCGTGAGTGAGGAGGGTCCCTCCCCACTCCTCTCAGCCGGCTACATCTATCTTGGATTCACGCAAATAAATTGGTACTGCAAGCGAACTATGATACTTAGCACAATGAGAGAAGTCACAAAATCAACCGGAATGTTCAAGCAAATTATAGAAAAAAACCCGATCTAAATCCGTGAAGTAGTTCTCTCGTGAAAAGTGGACAGACATACAGACAGACAGACGTTGGAATAGAGATACTTGGGTGTGTGGTGGTGGGAAACACTTGATTCAAAAGGTTTCCCACAATAAAAGACTCTTTGGGCTTTTACCTTGTGTGTGTGTGTGTGCTTGTTTGTGTTGAGCGTTTGGGGAGATGGAGTAGTCCCTGGTGTCCACGGTTCCTAGAAGAGTCCCAGGGAATATTAGTAAATAAACAGTTATATAGAAGCCACAGTGTGCTGTGGAATAAGGTACCCACTATCTGGGGCTGGCTTGTTCCCCTAAAGGCGCTGCATGTGTAACTTTCAGATACCATTTTGTATGTTACTTTGTTTGGTATGGTGCTAGTTTAAATGGTTTATAGTCAGCATGCCACCACTACCTTGTCAGGGTAGTACCACCTTCTATAGAAACATAAGGGGCCACCAGCATAAAATGGGATACTCACTTGTAATGGCATTAAAACCGGATTAGTTTTAGACCGCACTCTGACATTTCATTGACATTAGTGAGTCAAGTGTATGATGATTAAGACCACACTGGTCTGTTTTTCAAGTATTAGTTTCAAAGCAAGGGAAATCTGGCCCTTATTCAGTCAGGAGGTGTATTCAACCTTGAGGCAACAGCCTCGAGTTACATCAACAAAGCTACTGAGGAGACACAGAGGAAAATGTAAACATTAGATGATCTCAGAAATTCCATTAGAGAACACTTCATCTTCATTGTGTCTATAAATATAACCAAAGGCTCGCCGCAGTCTCGGTTTCTCACAGCTTTCGATGCATGCTTCAAAGCGTATGCATTGTGAGATGTGCGCAATCAGTATAACACGGACATGTGGATGTAAACACAAAAGCAATTAACGATCCTGTTTAAAAGATACAGGCTGCTATTAGTGTAACGTTATCATCTCGACTTGTTTAGATTTATTGGAGCATTTATTATCCATACCCACCGTAATAACAATACGGATCTGAAGCTACCACACTTTAATGCCGAACTGTTGAAATTCTCACAGGGTGTATTTCTAAACAGCTATTAAGCATGGAGGCCTGGCTATGAGAATCACCATCTGCACAGTCTTTTTCCCCCCTGGAATTTCACTTCAAACTCATTCTTTAAGAAAACCCCTTTGTATACTTCGGGGTGCCCGGTTCATCAGCAAATCTCGAGCCGTTCCTTTGACTCTTATGATGAATGGAGGTTTTTAGTTCAGGGAGGGCTCTAAGTCCTGTCAAACCTAACAAAAAGCAGCTGTGTGCCTGCACCAAGAACGGTACCTGCCGAGGTTGGTATTTACTTTAAAGAGAAACGCAGAGCTGATTTGTACAGGAAAAGTCATGTGTGCCTTAATTACAGTACATTCTTGTTTGAAGTGGTTAAATGTAAAAATAAGTTGAACATTCTTCAACTTGAATACTGTCGATAATAAATTCAATTGACCAACTGAGCAAAGGTAATTACTTGTACAGACTTGTGCATTAAGGCTTTACTATTTCATTCTCATTAAGCATGGCTGATCATCTTTAAAAAAGCACAGGGGGTTTCACATTAATGGGGTTCCATAAGCTTGGAAGTAGATCCGTCAATAGAGCCGGCAAGCTGTATCCAACAGAGGGCACACTTTCTCCCCGGGATGTGTTTCTTGATGCAGAATTGAACAGAACCAATACCATCCCTTTTGTACCCATCCCTCCATCCATCCATCCATCCATTTTCCAACTCGTTGATTCCTAACTACAGGGTTATGGGGGTCTGCTGGAGCCAACGCAGGGCGCAAGGCAGGAACCAATTCTGGGCAGGGCGCCAACCCCCCGCAGGACACACACACCCACCCACACGCACACACACACACCAAGCACACACTAGGGGCAATTTAGAATCGCCAACCTTTTGTACCCATGGCGAGAAATAAGTACAAGACAGAAATATGGTACAAAAAGAGATAAATGTATTTAACGTGCTTTAAAAGATAACATTAATTCCTACAATGTAATGCATAATCCTGTATACATACATAGTCCGGCCGAAGAGAAGAAAAGGGACATCACAGCCAAGTGGAAAAATGCTGACAATCAGATGTCCCATTCAGTAGAAATATTGGCGAAATGTTCTGACGTCGTGCTACTTTAGATTTTCATGCAGCTGTTTGCCACATGGGCTTATTCGTAGGGTGTCTTGGACACTGAGTTGTTGTCACTCCGGACTATGTGACCGCACCATTGAAGTCACACTCCACGCATCTTCATTGGTGACATGGTCGAGCTGGGTGAGGCCAAAGACCCACCGTAGCATTCATATCTACATGACGGTACTAAAACATCCTCCAAAAGTAACTTCTCCCAACCATCCAAGAACAGTTTGGTTACCAACAATGCCTTTTCCAGCATGATGGAGCACTGGGCCATAAGGCAAAAGTGATAGCTAAGTGGCTCAGGGAACAAAATATCAAAATTTTGGGTCCATGGCCAGGAAACTCCCCAGACCTTAATCCCATTGAGAACTTGTAGTCAATCCTCAAGAGGCAGGTGGTCAAACAAAACCCCACAAATTCTGACAAACTCCAAACATTGATTGTGCAAGAATGGGCTGCCATCAGTCAGGACTTGGCCCAGAAATTGACTTACAGCATGTCAGGGCGAATGGCAGAGGTCTTGAAAAAGAAAGAAGGGCCAACACTGCAGATATTGACTCTTTGCATAAACTTAATGTAATTGTAAATTAAAGCCTTTGAAATGTATGAAATGCTTGTAATTCTACTTCAGCATACCATAGAAACATCTGACAAAAAGATCTAAAAACACTGAAGCATCAAACATTGAAAAGCAACACTTGTGTCATTCTCATAAGTTTTGGCCACGACTGTTCATTTATCACCACCTCACCTCCAACACGTTAGAATCAGATGTTGCAGATTAGGTGCTAATAATTAGAATCACCTTACGGTGTGTACAGAGGGACCGTCTCTTATTTAAATCACAGATATTTAGAGTCCATTTGCGGGACGGCATGGTGGCCCAGTGGTAGCGCTGCTGCCTCGCAGTTAGGGGACCTGGGTTCGCTTCCCGAGTCCTCCCTGTGTGGAGTTTGCATGTTCTCCCTGTGTCTGCGTGGGTTTCCTCCGGGTACTCCGGTTTCCTTCCACAGTCCAAAGACATGCAGGTTAGGTGCATTGGCGATTCTAAATTGTCCCTAGTGTGGGTGTGTGTGTCCTGCAGTGGCTTGGCGCCCTGCCCGGGATTGGTTCCTGCCTGGCGCCCTGTGTTGGCTGGGATTGGCTCCAGCAGACCCCTGTGTTCAGATTCAACGGGTTGGAAAATGGATGGGTGGATGTTCTCTTTGCTATTGGAATATGTGGTGCCATCATGCCAAGATCTAAAGAGCTCTCTGAGGCCCCAAGCAAGAAGGTCGTCAATGCCTAGGGTACTGGCAAGGGATTTAAAAAGATGAAATGGTTTGAAATCAATCATTCCACTGTGTGGAAAATCATCTACAACAGGTAAAGATTTCACATAAGTGCTAATTTGTCCAGGACTGACAGGCCCAGCAAATTCAGCCCAAGATTTGATACTAAAAAAAAATGTCTGCAAGAACCCTAAAACATCATTGCAGGATCTGCAGGTAACGTTTCCCAAAGTTGGTGTCAAAATGCACGCATCTACATTCAGAAAGTGTTGGCAAAAATTGGGAGATGCATGTGAGGTGTGCCAGGATAAAGCCTTTGCTGTCCAAAAAGAACATCAAAGCAAGATGACTGTTTGCTGCTGAACATCTAAGCAAAGACTAGGCCTTCTGGGACCAGATAAATCAAAGACAGAGCTGTTTGGCCACAGTAAAGCAGACATATTTGATGCCATCCAAAGATAGCATTTCAGGAGAACAACCTCATAGCAACTGTGAAGGAAGGTAGTGGAAATGTTATGCTTTGGGGTCTCTTTGCTGCATCAGGACCTGGGCAGCTTGATGCCAATGGGTCAACTATGAACATTGCATTGTGGTAAAGTTCTCTTGAGAAGAATATGAAACCATCTGTCCAAAAATTGAAGCTGAACTGTTGGAAAGGTTCAACTTCCCAAATATGATTTGGGAAGTGTTTACCACAGCAAAATAAAAATGTATGTTGCTGGACTTGTGGCTGTATCTGTCTGTGTTGGGTTTGGGGGAGCTGGTACGCCCCCTGCAGGACACACCAGGATTGCTGAGGCTGTGAGGCAGCAGCACTAAGCACTATGCCACCATATTTTGAATGGAAATACAAACAAGCATGCATTAGTTAACTCTGCTCTGAAGAATGGGCAAATGTTCAATTATGTAGAGACTGATTAATTTAGCATATTTCATTTTCAGTGCCTGGCAAGGGCTTTTCCTTAATCAAAGCAGCTAAATTAATTTGGCCAGCTGCATCACTGCTAAATGAATACCATGATTTCATTTAATTTCAAATACTGTACATTTGCTTTGATGGATGAAAATTGTATGTGTTTGTTTTTTTTTTTTTATTTCCATTTCTTTTATTAGTGGCTTTTGTTCCAGGCTCTCACTAATCCAGTTTTGTTAATGTCATCTGGACAATATGGAGCAGGTGAGGCAATAGAATCTGCATTTGAAATCTGTGTGATTTAATAAAGAGTCTTTTGGTAACTTTATCAGTTTGTTTAGATGTAAAACGCAATCACTGTGCTATTTAAGCTTTTTTTATTCTAATTATGGGATGTTAACCCAGCCACAGGGTATTCACAAACCAGTGTGTTTCTTCGTGCCGGTCCCAAGCCCAGATAAATGAGGAGGGTTACGTCAGGAAGGGGATCCGGTGTAAAATTTTGCCAAATCAATATACGGACAACAATACAAATTTCCATACCGGATCGGTCAAGCCCCGGATTAACAACGATGGACAGGTTGACAGACGAGATTAGACTCGAGTCCCTGTGGACTGTGATGTTTGCTGATGACATTGTGATCTGTAGCGATAGTAGGGAGCAGGTTGAGGAGAAACCTGGAGAGGTGGAGATATGATGAGGAGAGGAATGAATGGTCAGTAGGAACAAGACAGAATACATGTGTGTAAATGAGAGGGAGGTCAGTGGAATGGTGAGGATGCAGGGAGCAGAGTTGGCGAAGGTGGATGAGATTTAAATACTTGGGGTCAACAGTACAGAGTAATGGAGATTGTGGAAGAGAGGTGAAGAAGAGCTTGCAGACAGGGTGGAATGGGTGGAGAAGAGTGTCAGGAGTAATTTGTGACAGACAGGTATCAGCAAGAGTGAAAGGGAAGGTCTACAGGATGGTAGTGAGACCAGCTATGTTATATGGGCTGGAGATGGTGGCACTGAGCAGAAAGCAGGAGACAGAGCTGGAGGTGACAGAGTTAAAGATGCTAAGATTTACATTGGGTGTGACAACGATGGATAGGATTAGAAAGGAGGACATTAGAGGGTCAACTCAAGTTGGATGGTTGGGAGACAAAGTGAGAGAGGTGAGATTGTGTTGGTCTGGACATGTGCAGAGGAGAGATGCTGGGAATATTGGGAAAAGGATGAGAAGGATAGAGCTGCCAGGGAAGAGGAAAAGAGGAAGGCCTAAGAGAAGGTTTATGGATGTGGTGAGAGAAGACATGCAAGTGATGGGGGTGACAGAACAAGATGACAAGGACAGGAAGATATGGAAGAAGATGATCTGCTGTGGCGACCCCTAATGGGAGCAGCCGAAAGAAGAAGATTCTAATTATGGGTTGTTATTGTCTCCTTATATACTCTCTTCTCTGAACTAGTTTCTTCCATTGTAGTGTTAGAGCTGGAGTGAGTAATGGAGGTGTGGTCCAGTCCTGGATGGGATTGTCAGTCACTTATCTAACAAGCAATCTTTAAATTTTTAAGAAAGACCAACTAGACATGCCAAGGGCAAGTCACTGTCATGGGTGGGAAATCAAATTCGGACCCTTGAGCTTTGATACAGAACAAATGAACACGACACTTTGCTAAACTCACAATCTGCCTGCTTGTATGTATTTGTTAATGGGATTTGTTTCCCACTTGTGTTTTATGCACCACTTTCATAACCCATAAAGCATCAGTTCACAACCAGACCCGAGGCTAACTGAGTTTTTGACCAAACTAAACTGCCTTTTGGAAACTCCATCTATCTATCTATCTATCTATCTATCTATCTATTATATAGTGCCATTCATATCTATCTATCTATCTATCATATAGTGCCATTCATATCTATCTATCCATCTATCTATCTATCTATTATATAGTGCCTTCCATATCTATCTATCTATCTATCTATTATATAGTGCCTTTCATATCTATCTATCTATTATATAGTGCCATTCATATCTATCTATCTATCCTTTCTGTCTGTCGATTACTCTGGTCTGGGTGGGCGTGGTTGTTGGTCGCAGGTTCTCTTCGTTCGTCTGGGTATCTGTGAGTATTTCTCGTTTCTTTTTCTAACTTTCTTTACTATTAGTTTTATGTATAAAGATTTTTTACTGATTTGCCATTTATTTGAAAGTATATAGTTTATTGTCAGTGGTTGTTGAATAGTCGGACGCTGCGCTCGCCATGGCCGCGTCCCGAGCAAAGCCTCCAGGGCTTAACCCGCGAAATTTTGAAAATCTTTCAAGGAAAAATGGAATTAAAGTGGTTGTGGACCCGATGGTTTCTGTTGAGGCGTGTGTTATTGAGGTAGCGAAAAGAGTTGGCTGTAAGAATGTGAAGTCAGCATCCCGAATGAACAAAACTATTGTAGTTTTTCTAAGCGACGAAGCTATGGTGCATACTATAGTGCAGGAAGGCCTGGTGATAAACGGCTCGCTAGTCCCGGTTCTGCCTTTATCGACTCCTGCTAAACGAGTTATTATTTCAAATGTTCCACCATTTTTGAAAAATGAGGCTTTATTAAATGAACTTCGTAGATATGGTGAAGTCATATCTGATGTGGTTATGATACCGCTTGGCTGCCGCTCACCGGATTTAAAGCATGTCGTGTCTTTCCGGAGACAGGTGTACATGATACTAAATAACTCGCGTGAGGAGCTTGATGTGGCCTTGAAATTTAAAGTAGAGGGTTACGAATATATAGTTTTTATCACTACGGAACAAATGAAATGCTTTAAGTGTGGTCAGACAGGGCACAAAGCGAGTCAGTGTAAGCGGGTGAGATGACGGAGAGCTCGGATATGCCGGGACCGTCTGGTGTGCACAGAGAGCCCCGTGATAGAACTTCGGACAACGAAGAGAATGAGTCGGTGATCAGTGATTCGAAATGGAGGATCTGAGTTACGATTCAGATGAAGCGGCTGAAGATCAGAGTGAAATTACTGTAGTTCAAAGTATCACAGCTGGCCGGGACATGAAGCAGGGAGCTGGAAGTGTCCAGCGGAGAGCCTGCGTTAGGAAAAACCTGAGGGCTGAAATGATCACGGCGCGGCTAATGCCGGGCAGATTAGTAAAAGTAATGGGAACAAGAAGGCTGAAGTCAGCCATGAAGAGGAGGAGATGGTGGCTAAGGTGATACCAGGGGTCGAATATTATAAAGATGACCCTGCAGCGCTTCTCCAAAAAACACCCACCGAGAGTATTGCCGCTCTAGAGACGTGCCCAAGAGATGCGCCTTCTCAAGGGGGGGCGGAGAAGAGCGCGCTGGCTGTGCAGGCATTGACTGAAGAAACAACGCATGAGGCGGGGCCGATGGAGAAATGCTCGTTGAAGACAGTAACGATGAACACGGTTATGTTAAGCCGGTAACCAGAAAAAGAAAAGAACAAATAACCAGTGGTGGGCGCGCCAAGAAGAGCACTAAGACTGAAAGTGCAGAGGCCGCCGCTAGTGATCAGCAGCAGACAGACGGCACTGAAATCAAAGCGAGAGAGGAAGGAGGGGAGGACGGCAATGAATCTGACCCGTCGATAAGAGTTGATCTGTCATCTCACTCGAGCTTACACGAGGCTTACAGCACAGAAAGCATTTTGCGCTTTTAGAGTTTTAGAAGGGAAGCGGGGGTCAGTATAGTCGAACACTTTCCTGATCTCCATCAGTTTCTGAGCTCGGCGAAGCAAGTGCGGCGGGCTGCTGAATTAGGTATGACCTCCAAAGAGAGAGTCCGATTAAAGAATATCATAAGCAAAGTGAAACGTTCACTAGAAGCACAATCATGATGGCAGTTTTAATGCGATTACCCGTTTCTTTGGTTAATGTAGTGTTGTTGACCGCCACCTTATTTTCTTTTAAAATGCCTGTCTATTCCTGTGCTCTTTCGATATAAACGGCTGCAGAGATCTAGTAAAAAGAACGGCGCTATTTGAGCACTTAGCAAAAAAAAATTAACGTGGTTTCCTTCAAGAGACCCATACTGACGAGGCTAATCAGTCTGACTGGCACAGAGAGTGGCCAGGGCTGGCACATCTTAGTCATGGCTCAAATCTCAGTGCAGGAGTCGCGATCTTATTTTCTAAGAGTTTTGTACCTGACAGTGTTGTTTGTACTGAGTTAATCCAGGGGAGGCTGCTGAAGGTAGAAGCGCAGCTGGGAGAGAAGAAGTGGGTGTTCATTAACGTTTACGCCCCAAATGTAGGGATTGAGAGAACTCACTGCTTCTCAGTTTTAAATGATGTCCTGGGGACATGTGACAATGATGAGCTGGTGTTTGTTGGGGGCGACTTTAACTGCACAGAAAATGCGCAGCTGGACAGGAATGGGCTAGAACCGCACCGGGTCCGTCCAATCACTGAGGTCTGTGGTCACCAAAATAATCTCCTTGATATTTGGAGGGATTTTATCCGGGGTCCGCAGTATACGTGGGTGAAGAGCTCAGCTGGGCTGCTGTCTATGGCTCGACTTGACAGAATTTACATCCAGAAAATCACAGGAACCTCATAGCTAACTGCTCCATTCTTCCAACTAGTTTATCTGATCACTGTCTTGTTTCCTTCAAATCTCTTTTCTCTCTGCTCCTTCTGTTAAATCCTACTGGCACTTTAATAATAATCTACTGAAAGACCCCCACTTCATCAACTGTTTCAAATACTTCTGGACACAATGGAGATACAAAAAGAAGACCTTCTCTTCACTGAGGCAATGGTGGGATTGCTCAAAAACTGAGATACGCGTATTGTGCCAACAATACACCGAGCACACCACCAGGGATGTGAATGCGCCATTTCTGAGCTGGAGAAGGATATTGAGGAACTTCATTCAGTTTTATGTAATAACTTTGACGGCAGAACTTTTGAGTCCCTCAAAACTAAGAAACAATTATTGATGGACCTTATAGACAAGAGAGTCAACGGCGCACTCGTCCGCTCGAGAATGCAGTCGCTCACCCAGATGGACGCTCCACACATTTTTTTTAAACTGGAAAAACAATTGGCCAAAGTAAGACCATCAACTGTTTAAAAAATGACAAAGGTCAAGACCTGCTGGAGCCTGAAGCCCTTCGATCCTGGGCACACCAATTTTACCAGCGACTGTTTTCTGCAGACATTGAAGAGGTACATTTAGAGTCGTCAGTTTTTCTCCAGGACTTACCTCAGGTTCTAGATGGAGAGAAAGACTTCATGGAAACTACGATCTCTCTAGATGAGTTGACCACAGCGTTGAATGGGCTGAACATTGGGAAGTCCCCAGGAATTGACGGTTTGCCTGTTGAGTTTTTTAAAGCTTTTTGGTGTCACCTTGGCGCTGATCTGGCAGAGGTTTTCTGTGAAAGTCTGCAGTGGGTGAACTGCCCCTTTCCTGTGCAGGGCTATCACACTACTCCCAAAGAAAGGAGACCTCACGGAGCTAAAGAACTGGCGCCCAGTAAGCCTGCTATGTGCGGATTACAAAATCTTCTCCAAAGCCCTGGCTAACCGGTTAGGAAGAGTCATGGCATGTATCGTGAACCCCGAGCAGACATACTGTGTCCCCAGCAGGTGTATTCTGGACAACATCTTCCTGGTTCGGGATGTGATTGATGCTGCCAGGCTCTTTGGGTTTGATGCTGGTCTTTTATCACTGGATCAGGAGAAGGCGTTTGACAGGGTGGACCACAATTACCTTTTAGCAGTGCTGAAGGCCTTTGGCTTTGGACCTTCATTCATTAAACACATTGGACTTTTATATCACAACGCTTTTAGTGTCGTGAAACTTAATGGAACACTAACCGCCCCCTTCAAGGTTACCAGAGGGATACGTCAGGGCTGCTCTCTGTCCGGTATGCTCTTCTCGCTCTCCATCGAGCGCTACTACAACAAATTCGATCCGCCTTCAAGGTCTGAACATCCCTCAGTGCCCGAATTTACAGCTCAAGGTGGTCGCGATGCTGATGATTTAACCGTGTTCATCTGTCATCCTGGAGACATCACGGAGCTGAAACATTGCCTGGATGAATTTGAAAACTGTCATCGGCAAAAATTAACTGGGACAAAAGTACCGCATTTTTAATTGGCAACTGGAGGGATGGAGACCCACCGGGCCTACCTGGTGGCCTTAAGTGGAACAGAAGAGTCTTCAGATACCTGGGGGTGTTTTTAGGACAAGGAGGAGTAGCTGAAGAAAACTGGGCAGACTGGGCGGAAAAAGTTCAAGCCAGACTGAAGAAATGGAAGTATCTTCAAAAGGAGATCTCCTGTCGAGGCAGGGTCCTCATTATTAATAACTTAATAGCCTCCATGTTCTGGCATAAGTTACAGTGTATAGACCCCAATATCGGTCATCAAGAACATCCAGGCAATACTTTTAGATTTCTTTTGGGATGGCCTGCATTGGGTAAAGCGCAGTGTCCTGTATCTGCCTGTAGAAGAGGGCGGTCAGGGACTCATTGACTTGGTGAGCAAGATGGAGGCCTTTAGGTTACAGGCATTACATCGGCTCTTATACGCCCTGAGCACCTACCATGGAGACAGCTGGCCTTTACCTTATTTCGTGGGGTAAGGAATTTAAATTTTGCTGAACATTATTTTTATTACATTCTGCCAACGTTGTTGGGTCTGACCTGCCGGAATTTTATAAATCTGCACTTCAGGTTTGGCACAGAAAGTTCAGAGGACCAGGCTAAATCTGGAAAGTATTTTTGGTTCTTGGAAGAACCTTTAGTCTGGAATCCTCTTTTAGATTGTCCGTTATTGTTTTCTGGATCATTTGTATCAATTCTGTTAAACAAAAGAATTTTAAAAATAAGACATTTATTTAATACAAACTTGAGGTGCTGGCACACCCTGCCCACCTAGCGACAGTCCTGGGGATCAGATCAATACGCCTGGTTGACATTTTTCTTAGTCAAGTAAAAACAGCACTGCGGAGGTCAGGAGCGAGTTTACTGTGTGCGAGTACTTCACAGGTGAGGGACACCAGAGCAGAGATGACATCACCCACCATCATTGTAAGACCACACGTCACTGACCACACTGACAGACCTGGACACCTTCTCAGATTTGGGACTCTGGTCGAGAAAGACTTTGAACTGTTTAACAAAAAAGAACTTTATAAACTGTGTGTCAAAGTGACATTTTATAACCAACTGAAAGGGTTGCCAGATACTTTGTGGAGGAAAGAACTGCAGGTCTCAGAGAACATAACACCTTCATGGAGAGCTTTTATAAACTCCCGTTACAGAAAAGACTTGGGGATCTGCAGTGGAGGATAATGCACTCGGCCTTGGCCACAAACTCATTTCTGAATATAATTAACGCTTCAGAGACTGACCAGTGCCCGTTCTGTGACACAAGGGAGACCATCTTTCATCTGTTCATTCACTGTGAACGGCTGAGGCCTTTGTTTATTTTCTTGGATTTAATTCTTAGTGGTTTTGGTTTTGGTCTCTCAAAAATTAACTTTATCTTTGGTATTAACTATAATCAAAAAAATAGGAATAAGTCTGTTCTTGGGAATTTCCTCTTAGGACAGGCCAAGTTGGCAATCCTAAAAACAAGGAGGAATAAAGAGAAAAACCTCATGGGGACCGACGCTCTGCTGCTGTTCAAAGTTTTAATTAAAAGTCGACTAAAACTCGAATTCATGTACCATAAACTAACGAACAATTTAGAAATGTTCAGCGACATGTGGGGGACACGACAGGTACTGTGTGCTGTGGAGGGGGGCGAACTGGTGATCAACTGGGAATGAAAATTATTGGTGGGCTTCAACAATATGCTTTAATTAATGTGCGGAGTAAGAGGAGTGTAAAGGGGGGGCAGTGGTGGTCTTTGTATCATAATGAACTGTCAATTTCTTTGATTTTCTTATTAATGTGCGGAGTAGGAGGAGTGTAAAGGGGGAGTAGTGGTGGTATTTGTATTATAATGAATTGTTAAATTTTTTGATTATATTATTAATGTGCGGAGTAGGAGGAGTGTAAAGGGGGAGTAGTGGTGGTCTTTGTATTATAATGAATTGTTAATTTTTTATTTATGTGCGGAGTAGGAGGAGTGTAAAGGGGGAGTAGTGGTAGTTGTCTGATATTTACCTTTTGTTTATCTTGAATATTGGGGCTGTTTGTCTTATGACTGTGTATATTGTTAATGTTCATAATAAAGGTCATTTTAAAAAAAAATATCTATCTATCTATCTATCTATTATATAGTGCCATTCATATCTATCTATCTATTATATAGTGCCATTCATATCTATCTATCTATTATATAGTGCCATTCATATCTATCTATCTATCTGTCTCTCCGTCTGTCTTTCTGTCTGTCTGTCTATCTATTTTGTAGCGCTTTACACATCTGTTTTTAATTACATACTGCCTTATCTATCTATCCAGTATATACAGTATAGTTAAATAAATCCCTTCTGAAAAAAAAGCTCTTGTGAACCAAAACAGTTGTGCCCCAGTTTTTGAATTGAAGATTTATTTGAGGACTTTTTCACCAGAAAGGGGATCACATAAGATGAGTGTTACTTACTTGCATATGTTATCTTCGGGTTCTTCAAGGCCAAACCTTTCATCAAAGGTCAGTTGTATCCTCCTGTCTTCTTCGACGGCAATCAGTCGCCACAATATTGCTTTGTTTCGAGGATATGTGCGGGGAAACTCTGGACTCTGTATAACTCCTTCTGATACAACTGTGATAATTTTTTCTTGCTGTGTATCTTGTACTCCTACAGAAATAAACAAATAAAAGAAATCTGGTTGAATATCACTTGGCTCCAACATATCAATGAGGCTTATTAATTCACATACTGAGGAGTCAAAGACATTTTCTGGACTGCTACAGGGTCATTAGGTTTACATCACCTGGACTTGGAAAAATGAATGCAGTAAAATCCATACTTGACTACATGAAGTAGAATCCATTGAGGCTGAGCAGTGTTTAGTGCTAGAGTCCAAGGTTTAAAATCACACAAAAAAGCAGTTCCTGTGTCTCGTTTCCAAGCTTCCCCCATGTTTTTTTCCTGCAGGTACTCTTTCGTACCTCCCACAGCCATCTTTGTTAGGTTAAGCAACAATGGCATTCTAAATTCATACAGAGTGATTCAGTGTGGTCTCTGATGGAACGATACCCCATCATGCACTGGTTCTGGCCATGTGATCAGTCATGCAGGTATAGGTATTGCATTCTTTATCACCCTAAATGAGATAACCAGGTTAGAAGATGATATGGTTGATGGTTGTATGTTGTTGTGATGTGGAGTTTCAAGCATAACAAAATGGGTGTGAGGCCACCATAAATAAGAACTGTAAAAGCCAGGCAACAAACTAATCAACCTGCCTGAGGAGACTCACCCCAAAGACTCCTCCTCCTGAACCTTCCCTGCTCTGCTATAAATAGCTAGTGGGAGGGCTCAAGGGTGGTGAAATCAGGGTGGCCCCGCCTCCTGGGACTCCACCCACTGAGCAAAAGGAATAGCAGAGCTTTTAAAGAGGCATTAGATAATTACAAATATAGCAGAAATTACTTAAAAATAAAAATAAAACATAAACTGTAGTTTAGTGCCATTCATATCTATCTATCTATCTATCTATCTATCTATCTATCTATCTATCTATCTATCTATCTATCTATCTATCTATCTATCTATCTATCTATCTATCTATCATATAGTGTCTTTCTATCTATTTTTTTAAAGAAAATAATAAATTATTTACTGGGTCTTGATGGAGAATGTCATTTACATACATCTTATTGTTACAATTTGCTCCTCTTTGATCTTGTTGATATTTTTTGTAAAACAAGAAAAGTTCCTATAATCTTTTAAAAAGGGTCTCTAAGTAAGTGTCCTTATTTTAAATCAGTTTCTCTTTGACTCTATCAATAACACATCATAATCTTTGCTTCCTCCTAATGAGCTAATCAGACACTAGAAAGTATGAATTTTACCATCAGCACAAATGTTTGAGGTGATGACATTATGGGGGAGATATTGTGGAATTTGAAAAGCCTAATTTCCTTTTTCTTGCTATTCAGACAGGAAAGAATTTGCCTAAAGCTGATGCCATGACAGGAGATCTAATTAGCTAGGACTTCACACCTGGCAATTCAAGCAATGAGAGAAATACTCAGGAGTCCATTGAGATTATGGATTTGTCATACTGAATTGAAAAATCTCATCTTGTAAAAAAAAATTTCCATAAGCAACACCTTAAAACAGGATGTGCCCTATGTGACCTGTAATTTTTGAATGCTGGAAAGTATTTTAAAGTGAAAACGTGTGAATATCAGAAGCCAAAAAACACATTGAGACTAATTCTACAGAATAGTGCATTTTGTTAAAAGGTTTATCCAAATAATATTTATTTCCCAAATGAAATAAATTAGACCAAGGCTTTTCAAGTTCAGTCCTGGTCCCTCCCCATAACTGCACCACCAAATGTATTATCATGGCTCTGGAGAGTGGCTTCATGATGCATATTGGTAAGTAAGAATTTCACTGTACTTTGTACATGGTAGACTACTACACCTACCACTACTACTGCAATTATATAGATAGATAGACAGATAGATAGATAGATAGATAGATAGATTTCCTGGACTTTCCTCCCCAAAGACAGGCAGGATAAGGTATTTGGCAAATTCAGATTAATGTCTTTTGGGTGTGAGTATAGGTTTGTGTGTGAATGGGGTCCTGTGAAGGTCTGGCACCTGTCTATGGTTAAATTTCAATCTGGCAAAACAGATGCCTCTGGATGGCAATAAACAGGTTTAAAAATGTATGTATTTTTATTTAAATGTGCACCGGATATTATATCACACTTAAAAACAATTTGTAACACTCTGGCTTTCATAATACATAGAAGAAAACTTTATTAGCATAACCAACAGCAGAGGTCCATTGATCTCACTGACATTCTTCTTATCCAAATTACAAGGAACAAATGGATGCAGCATCACAACATTTATGCTTTTATAGTAGCAGTTTTAGATAGATAGATAGATAATGAAAGGGACATTATTTTAATAAACGTTATTGTTGACCAACTGTAACCAAGTGCTCTGCCAATGAATGATGGAGTTTCATCTCTCTCTGACCTTTTTATTATTTCTACTTTATTTTCCATGGTGATGGTTTTTCTCTTCTTTACTGTATCACCAGCACTTGCATCAGATTTGTGTTTCAGAGACATTGTTGAAGGGTGAAGACAAAAGGTTAAGATGAGCTCTTCTGCACAGCACTGTACTCGCCATCACAGCAGGAAGGCACCCGTCGTCAACACGTCTGATGTACTGACAAGAGACAATTTCCTGCTATGTGCGTAACAGTACAAGCCGGCTTACTATTGAGAATGAATGAGGGCGGCGAGGGGCAGTTTACCACCTGCCCACCACACAGTCATCTCAACTTGCATACAGTATGATGCCTGCAGTGTTTGCCCACCGAGAACGAACAGGATGCGGCCAAAGGTAGGTAGTGAATCGCTCACCACCGCACACGTTCAACAGGCAGCAACCCAAGGCACACTATACAATGCTGCACCCCGCCACTCCATTCACCCTCAATGGCCTCCATTTAGCCACAACCGGGTCACCACTTGCAGCATCACCAGCTGCCCACCGAGAACAAATGGGGCAGTCAGGAGCAGTAGCTGCTGCGGCATGATGGGCAGGCAGTGAACCGCCCCATCAAGCCTCTAATTCTAGGACCTGGGAAGCGAACCCGGGTCTCCTAACCACGAGGCAGCAGCGCTACCCACTGTGCCACCATGCCCCCCTACTTGAGTAGTCCTTTCACCAAATACTTTTTTACTCTTACTTGAGTCATTTTTTTGGATGACTGCTTTTTATTTCTACTTGAGTAATTATATTTTGAAGTAAAACTACTCTTACTTGAGTACAATTTTTGGTTATTCTACCCACCTCTGATTATTGGTAGGGAAAGCTTTCTTTTGTTGTTTTGGAGGTGAGCTCTGTAACCCAGTGTGAAAGATTCAGCCTGGACACAGACAGTTACGGACTCTGACTGTTCCAAAACACACACGTTTATTACACAATTCTTCACCTTCACAACACACAGTGCATAAACCACCAATAACAAAATGCTCATAGTCCTTTCTTCTCTCTCTATTGCCGCCTCTACTGCACTCCTCGCAAGCTCCGTCTTCTTCCGCCCGACTCCGGCTCCTCTATTGCAGTGAGGCGGCCCATTTTATGTTGCACCAGGATGTGCTCCAGGTGCGCCCCGATGAACCTCCTGCAGCACTTCCTGGTGGGGCCGAAGTGCTGCCATCCAGGGCTCCGGGATCGTCCAGGCGCCCCCTGGCAGCTCCGTGGCCCCCATGCAATCCAGGGAGGCTGCCCTCGTGCATCGTGAAGATACTGCCCATCTCTCAGTCCCCCAGATGTCTATCACACCAGATAACAGAGTATAAGACAGGGTAATGTTTGTTACGGAACAAAGACTCCAAGTAAAACGTACAAAACTCCAGGACCTTTGAGTTGTATTTGCTTATTATGCTGGTCATCACAATATTATATAAATTAATTTATGTTGCTGTATTTTGCTAATATAATTTTGTTTTGTAAGTAAATACGACTATTCACATTAATTTAAATTAATTGTAATACTATATTATATTTTGTTTATATAGTTTTTTTTTTTTTTATAAATAAATATGACTATTCGCTAATGTCTATCATTTTTAAAGTAGCTGTTCTGTTATTTGTCTCTTCTCTGATCTTATCCGTCACGGCCTCGGTCCCGACCCATCCATCCATCCATCCATTTTCTAACCCGCTGAATCTGAATACAGGGTCACGGGGGTCTGCTGGAGCCAATCCCAGCCAACACAGGGCACAAGGCAGGAACCAATCCTGGGCAGGGTGCCAACCCACCGCAGGACACACACGCAAACACACCCACACACCAAGCACACACTAGGGCCAATTTAGAATCGCCAATCCACCTAACCTGCATGTCTTTGGACTGTGGGAGGAAACCCACGCAGACACGGGGAGAACATGCAAACTCCACGCAGGGAGGATCTCCTAACTGCGAGGCAGCAGCGCTAGCACTGAGCCACCGTGCCGCCCCGGTCCCAACCCCTTACGGATAATCGAGTTTTTTACAGCATTATTTTTTAACTTCAAAAATAATATCTGTCCCAGTTTTCAATAAAGAAAAGTTAGCATATTTGGATTAGCTATTCAAATCTGAATGACTTCTGAAAGATCTACCCAGGTTTCCCCGATATACAGTGCCCTCCATAATGTTTGGGACAAAGACACATTTTTCCTTGATTTACCCCTGTGCTCCACAATTTAAACTTACAAATCAAAGAATTCAGTTCGTATTGCAGACTTTCACTTAGTTTGAAAGGACTTGCATTTGCATACTTTTTGGTCCCACCAGGTAGAATTTACATTTTTCATAAACGGTCCCCCCATTTCAGGGCACCATAATGTGTATTCTCCATCATTTTAAACAGTGAAGCAGAGAGTTAAATCAAGGACAATATGTCTTTGTTCAGAACATTATGGAGGACTCTGTAGTTTATATGCAGCAAATCCATAAGTTCCAAAATTCCCCTCTGAAGTGCAAATTTCCCTGATTCCTGCACAAAATGCCGTATTCATTCTTATGAAACAGTGTTGAAGAAAAGCATGACTCACCTGTATCTTGATAAAAGTACATATTCACTCGTTCAACAAGGCAAGGTTTAAAACTGGCAAACACAGCGTCAACAGTAACTCAAGTCAGTGGCACACTTGTCATCACGCTGAACTAAATACTCCGGGTTGTCAAAATGAATCTGGAAAGTTGAAAGAATCTGGCTGGAAACACTTAGCTGCTTTGTGAGTTATTACCTTAATTCCTTTAATATTTACTATTTGCTTTGGATTAGTTGGAAATTCCCTTTCTTGTAAATTTCTGCCTTGTTCTGTATGTACAGATCAAGCATATGTTGATAATCCTGCCAAATTAAAAAGCATGTACAGTACGTATCATCCAATTAGGCTCTGTAAGGCACTGGTGTCCTGTCCTGTTCAGGGATGGTCCATACCTTATGTCTGATACTGCTAAGATAACCCCCCAGATAGCAAATGAGCAATGGCCAAGTGCTGGCCCATGCTCAACACTTTCATTTGGGCCATATACCGCTGTGGAATGACAGTGATGAACTCATCCATATCTGGTTTCCAGAACACAGCCTTAGCTCAAAGCTAATTAACTCTTTTAGGGTAGATGTCGACTTTTGTCAGCCCAAGGGGGTTGAGAGCGAATGTCAACTAAAATCAACCTCCAGGGGCAGAGGGGAGTAAAAAAAAAAAGCTGTAAATGTCGATAAAACGTTTTAGGTTGACCCTCTTTGCTAGGAGGACTGTTAGACTGTTTGACTTGACATCGAATCCCAGCATGTTCGTGAGTAGCATAGAGTAAACAGTGGCTAGAATGGCATCAACATCGGGCGAGAGAGCAAAGTGAATGCGCAAAGCAAAAGGCTCCTTGTGTATTTATTTATCGCATGTTATTGCTGAAGTTACGAGACCCAGGTTTGCTTGCCGGGTGCTCCCTGTGTGGAGTTTGCATGTTCTCCCCGTATCTGCGTGGGTTTCCTCCTACAGTCCAAAGACATGCAGGTTAGGTGTATTGGCGATCCTAAATTTTCCCTAATGTGTGCTGTTTGTGTGTGTGTGTGTGTGTGTGTGTGTGCGCACCCTGAGTTGGGCTGGCGCCCTGCCTGGGGTTTGTTTCCTGCCCTGCGCCCTGTGTTGGCTGGGATTGGCTTCGGCAAACCCTCGTGACCCTGTCGTTAGGATATAGCGGGTTGGATAATGGATGAATGGATGGATGGAAATTATTGCTGAATCAGATTCTGATTTATTGAACTCAGATTTTGATGCAAGGGATCTGGAGATCGAAAATGTAAGTCAGGTACCGGCATCAGCTGATCAGTCACCAGACGAACCTGCTGCAAAGTTCACCCTGGGAGGACTACCAGACATAGATCTGCTGGAGGCAAGCTGGCAACTGGACTTCATCAAACGACACGGCGTGCTAGTGGACATTACGGATTACCGGCCACTTGACTACGTCATGCTAGTTTTTGTTTTTCCAGAATGTGCCTTTCAGCTTATGAATAATGATTTTTATGAAAGAAGTCTGTGAATTGACATTACTGTAGTGGGTCATGGAACATAAAACAGAGTGACATTTGTCATAAATAACTATTTTATATTGATTTATGTGTGTAACCATTGAGCTTTTTTGGAAAAAATATTCAGCCCTGCGACAAACAAAAAAGAAAAAATAATTAGCCCTAAAAGAGTTAAACCATATCTCAGGTGTGCTACGGGCCAGAACTGGACCTTCATAAGACAAAGTGTGAAGCTCGTCTGGGCCAAAGCATAATAATAATAATAATAATAATAATACATTTTATTTATAGGCGCCTTTCAAACACTCAAGGACACCGTACATTATACACAGCAACCGACACACAATACAGTACAATGTTTACATAGAGAAGGCATGATTAAAAAGATGAGTTTTAACTGAAGACTTAAACAGAGAAAGTAAATTAATGTTTCTAATCTCAGGAGGCAGTGCATTCCAAAGTCGGGGGGCAGAACGACTGAAAGCTCTGTTCCCCATTGTAGAAAGACGAGCAGAAGGAGCAGCCAATTTAATTGAGGATGATGATCTAAGAGTACGGGAAGGGGTGACAATGTGGAGAAGGTCAGACAGATATGGAGGGGCTAAATCATGAATAGCTTTAAAGGTTAGCAGAAGGATTTTAAACTCAATGCGGAACTTGATAGGGAGCCAGTGAAGTTGATGCAGAACAGAAGTGATGTGGTGAGTGGAAGGAGATCGCGTAATAATACGGGCAGCTGAGTTCTGGACTGGTTGAAGTTTGTGAAGAGTTTTTTGAGGGAGACCAAAAAGAAGAGAGTTACAATAGTCAAGGCGAGAGGTGACAAGGCTATGAACAAGAACTGCAGCAGAGTGAGGGGTGAGAGAGGAACGGAGACGGTTGATATTGCGTAGGTGGAAGTAAGCAGATCGTGTAATAGTATTGATGTGTGAAAGAAAGGAGAGATTATTATCCAAGATGACACCAAGACTTTTGGCCTGAGAGGATGGAGATAGCGTACAGTTATCAATTATAAAGGGGAAGTTGTGGAATTTGGATAATGTGGATTTTGTACCAATGAGAAGGATCTCTGTTTTATCAGTGTTGAGTTTAAGAAAATTAAATGTAAACCATCTAGGATACAGGATTTGGGACGGGGCACAGACACACCACAAAAACTGCATACAAGTGTCCCTAAGAGAACAGGGGCTGCGTGAAATATTGATCAGATGTAGTTTTATTTGTGTAAAGTTTATGGATTCATAAAAAGACTTCATGTCATTGTTTTGGGATCATCCTTGCTTAACAGCATTTCATCACAAGTGCCTAACACTTCCACACAGTTCTATGAGACGCAGACATTAAAGTTAAGGTGTCCCTGCCAACTGAGCCTTTCATAGACACGTGTGGCTTGTTATAGGTGGATTATTGTTGGCCCAAAATAGAAATAAAACACACACTTTATTTTAGGGTTTGTTGCATTTGGGACACGGAAGGCCCAGAATACAAATGTCATAAAAACAGTTGAATGTTTCTCTTTACTATTAGGCCATATTTGGGCCAAACCTGCAATTCCAGGATTTGTGGTTAATTGCATCTGGGCCAAGTCCTGTCCAGAATCTAAACTGCATGCCACCCTTACATATGGCTGAATATAACTTTTGGACCATAATGAATATGCCAAAAATATATTACATGTCCATGATTGCGTAAGGGCTACATTTGGCCCAGTATAGTGGAACCTCGGTTCACAACCATAATTCATTCCAAAACTCTGGTCGTAAACAGATTTGGTCGTGAACCGAAGTAATTTCCACCATAGGATTGTATGTAAATACAATTAATCCGTTCCAGACCGTACGAACTGTAAGTAAATATATTTTTTTAAAGATTTTTAAGCACAAATATAGTTAATCATACCATAGAATGCACAGCGTCACAGTAAACTATATGTAAAAACATTGAATAACACTGAGAAAACCTTGAACTGAGAAAATTAACACTGCAAGAGTTTGCGCTATAGCGATATGAACCGCTCGCTAAAAACACTTGAGTGTTTTAAGCACAGGGAAAAAAAATGAACATTTGAAAAATTCGTAATTTAATAAACCACCAAGAAAAGTAACATTGCAACAATGCACGCTACGAACCGATCGCTGTAAACAGAAGTGAAGTGGAGGTTAAAATCCAATAGAAAAATGTCTTCGCTAAATACAATGAGGTTAAAACAATGCTCGAATCTGTCTCTTTAAAAACAAGCTTGGTGCATTCGTGTGTCTATCTCTCTTTCGCTCGCGCGTGTGTGTGTGTGTGTGTGTGTGTGTGTGTGTGTGTGTGTCTCTCTCTCTCTCACGCTGCACAGGGAATGCACAGGGAGAGACTGAACACATGCGGAAATCATCTGCGCACATGAACCGAAAGGGAAACTGGCTTGTTCGTGTATCGAGTGTGTGGTCGTGAACAGATGCAAAAGTTTGGAGACCTTTTGGGTCGTAAACCGATTTGTTTTTATTAAGGTTTACACAATAAAGAGCATGAAAGGGGTAAGTAGGGTCACCATAGGACCGTACATGATAAAACATGATAGAGAGATAGAGGTTAGCAGCACGCGCTGAGACTGCGCATTACCATACCCACCACATGACTAACCAACTCAGGAACCCAGATTAGGACCCGAATGCAGCCATGTGATGGGTGACACCTCAGCACCACACTACTTCAGATGGAGTGGAACCAGTGTGAGCTTTTTTATAGTGGCTGGAGTGCCAATTCTGCCACCAACCTCCAGGTTTTTCCCTACAGGTTGGGTGACCTATGTGCAGGGCTTGATTCAGATTAACGTCATACCCAGGACGGAGCAATTACAAGTTAAGGGCCTTGCTCGAGGACCCAATGAAGTGGAGTTACTTTTGGTATTTACGGGATTCGAACCAGCAACCTTCCAATTGCTGAAAACATGATAATTTGCTGATAAAACAGCAAAATTACCTTCTCATTCCCACTTCTAATCTAATTCTGGGTTGGGTTGCAGGAGACTGCATCCTAGCCCAGCAGCGCTGAATATAAGGCAGGAAGCAACACTAGATGACTCAACAATCCGTCACAGGGTCCATTCATAGATTTCTCAACAATCCGTCACAGGGTTCATTCATGCACACAGACACTAAAGCTGGCCCGGTTTAGAGTCACATAACATGCAAAAATTTGGCCATATTTGACAGAAGCTGCAGTGCCTGACGTAAAACTTCCAAAGTCACAGGGAGGACATGCAAACTCTAAATAGAAACACCACAAGCATTTCAGCATTAGGCAGGAAGGTAATATATAGTAACAGAGTTTTATTACTTTTAAGGACACTTATTTTAGTTTTTACTTTGTTGCCATGAAGGACGACAGTTACATGGAATCGGATAGCCTTCTGTAAAATGAAATGACTGGCACCCATTGAAGCAAGGCCACCCTTTAAAGACATGTCTTTCTTCAGGCTACTCAGCTTCTAATGAGGCAAATGAAACCTGGCATACAAATATTTCCAAAAGAAATGTAGGGCCATGTCAAATTCATTATGTAAATTTTCTTACTGCTAACACACACAAAAAAAAAAAAATGAAATGAAAGAAGTTCACATTTCCCATGCTGTAGGCTTGCCAGTGATTTCTCAACTGATAGTTAAAGGTTGATGGACTTGAAGCACAAGGCTTGCGGAGCCGTGTGGCCCTAATGGAATAATAATCTTGTATTTGTGCTGTGCCTCAATACCACAAGATGTAAATGCATGAAAAACGGTTTCTTTCATTTCAGCCTCACAGTCATGCACTTCAAGAATGAGGCGCTTGACCCACTGACTGCACTGATCTCGGCTCTAAAGCCGTAGAAATGAAGAGAACATTTACAGAATAAATTTACAGACTGTGTCTCCTTTGATTGGGTACATTTCCAGCCTTTTTAGGGCCTTAGGCAGTACAGTATGTCTATTTGGGGTTCCTATTGCTAATTCCTAATGCTAACATTATTCAAAGTTATTGTCTGAATTACATACATTTTTATTACTTTTTAATTTAATATT
Source organism: Polypterus senegalus (assembly GCF_016835505.1). Lineage (NCBI taxonomy): Eukaryota > Metazoa > Chordata > Cladistia > Polypteriformes > Polypteridae > Polypterus > Polypterus senegalus. The sequence goes on from NC_053157.1 coordinate 16,927,583, forward strand.
GTTTTTTTGTATCAGTATACTGCTGCTGGATTATGTGAATTTCCCCTTGGGATTAATAAAGTATCTATCTATCTATCTATCTATCTATCTATCTATCTATCTATCTATCTATCTATCTATCTATCTATCTATCTATCTATCTATCTATCTAGTAGCATGTTACAAATCTATCTATCTATCTATCTATCTATCTATCTATCTATCTATCTATCTATCTATCTATCTATCTATCTATCTATCTATCTATCTATCTATCTATCTATCATGTAGCATGTTACAAATCTATTATATAACATCTATCTATCTATCTATTATTATATAGTACCTTATCTATCTATCTATCTATCTATCTATCTATCTATCTATCTATCTATCTATCTATCTATCTATCTATCTATCTATCTATCTATCAAAAAGCAATCCAATACAGAAATCCAGAGAGCAAGGTCAAAAACAGAGGAAACAGGTTCACAAAAGCAGAGAAAAGGCACAAGCAAACTTGCTAACTCCCAAGCATGTAATGACATGAAGCACCACCAGGAACAGTGGAAGACATTCTGGATTTGAAGGGCGGAGGGCTGTTCCTGCTGGTGATTGGCAGGTGGCCACGCCTCTTGAGGGATCTCCAACAAAATACATGGGACATAAAACAGGCAGCTTAAAGACAGGATCATAGAAGATCTACACACATACTCAACAAAAGCAAAATTAACATAAATAAATGGAATAAAAAGACATGAAACAAGTCTTTGAACCCCAGCCAGGGGAGACCCTGCTTTCTGTTTTGTGAAGTCATGTAAGCAGATACAACAGCAATAAACTTGTCCTGATTGAAGTTTTATGTTAAACAATGAGAGCAATGATTGCATTTCAGATATGGTTAGAGTAGAAGAGCACTGAGGAGGAATTCATTGCTGGTGATAGTGAACATTTACAGTACCTCCATAATGCAATAGGATTACCATGTTACATTACGGAGGTTATTCCTTTTAAACAACATCCATGTTGAAAGTACACATGGATACGGAGAAACATTGGTGAGAAGTTCCTGGTATTTTCACCCAACCAACATAATGAAGTAAGTGATTATTTAGTATGGTAGCAGATGCAGTAGTGATCATATTTGCTTCTTTTCTGTTTAGGGTGATTGTGTTCAGGTTAGTGAAACTGAATGAGGTCTAACCCGAGTTTCCAGTGAATCCGTGTTTTCAGTCTTTAAACTCCTATCAAGTTCGAGAAACATCTCAAGGAGAATTAAATCAACAAGACGCTCCTCAGCATAATGTGGAGTGCCGGAGCAAAAGGTCTTAATGCTTATGTGAAGGAGACATTTCAGTTTTTGATTTTTAATAATTTTGCAAACCTTTCTGCAAACATGTTTTCACTTCATCATTATGGGTGGCTGAGTGTAGATTGAGGGGCAAACTTGGTAAATTTATCTATATAAAATTAAATCTACAACAAAAAAAAATTATTAGAAAGTGAAGAGTTCTGAATACTTTCAAATTCCGCTGTATAATAATAATAATGAAAGTAATAATAAGCTGAGCCACTCTCTATAAGAATTCTATACAGTATATTTAAATAATAAAACCCCTTAAATGTGCTCCTATGTATATTCAGAATCTTTGAAATCATTCCTATATGAGCATCTACACTTACATTAATAGGAAAATATCAAATCTCTATATATAATCTTCATTTGGATCTTGATCTTTGTTTGTCCGCAAATGAATTAGAAGAAGAAGCACTAGATGGCAGTAGAGAGACAGCTAAAACATAGGCATTGCATTAAGAATCTCCTCCAGGCTTATACTGCTAAAGACTGTAGTACGCCAGTCACACCTCAAAACACAGACATTCAAACTAAACAAATTGTTGTGCTTTAAATTAACTAAAGAGATCTTCATTTAGATCTTGATCTTTGTTTGTCCCCGAATTCCACGTATGCGTAGACCACCTTCTAGTTTAGTACGTTGTTGTTACTCACGGATGTCAACAATGTGCCGGAACAACGAAAGGGGTGGTGGACAGTGTTACGCTGGTTAGCTCCTGAGGCCTGGTTAGAGAATGAGATTGCCGAAGATAAAAGGTACATGCCTACGTAACATATGAATGAAAGAAAGACAGTGGGTAAAATGAATGACAACGTAACAGCACGTTCCGGAAATTATTATTGTTACATTGTAGCCAGCGAGTGCTGCGCGTCTCACAGTTGTACCGTGGCTTGCTCACATGTCAGTAAAGTGATCCCTATTTATGCTTTAAAGAGCCTGGATATCTATGTGTCCCCCTTTTATAACCATCGCTCCGTGTATATTGCCTTACTCTTTGGATTGCCACAAAGCAACCTGCGAGATTGGAGAAAGGTTGAGAAGACATCGTGAGAGGAAACAATAGCGTCGTTAAAACGAAACGGACTGTGAACGGACAGAAGCAGAAATGCTCCCACACCACTACATAATTACTATTAGGACAGTGATTCCAAGTAAGCTGTTCCTATCGAATCAATATCCAAGGGTTTTCTTTGGTAATTTTGTTTCCCTTATAAAAAGTCATAATGCTGTGCGACAAAGGGCCCAGTTCACGACTGACAGCCGCGTTTATACAGGGAGCCCTTCACAGACAACTTTAACACGCGCAATGTAGTTGGGCGCACATGGCTAGTTTATAATAAATACCTTGGTGTGTCTAATATTTCATTAGAGTGGTCAAATATCCAGCCAGAATAATGCAAGAAGTTTGTTGATAGCTGCCAAAAGTGTCTGGTCGAGGTGCAGCTTGATAAGGAACATTCAACCAAATATTAATTGGGATGTCTGTATTGTGGCCTGCAGGGGGCACACCAGCTCCCCATCCTGACACAGACAGACACAAGGCACAAGTCCAGCAACACACATGGCTTTTATTTTGCTGTGGGAAACTCTTCATAAGGTGTTTCCCACCACTAAACCACAGTACCGCAACACAAGTAAAGCACGCAGCACTTTCTTCTCTTTGTCTCTCTCTTTCCACCTCCACTCATCCTCTAGCAGGCTTCAACTTCTCCCTCTCAACTCTGACTCTGAATGAAGTGAGGTGGACCCTTTTATGCTACACCCGGGAGCACTACAGTTGGCCTATCAGCATGATCCAGAAGTTCTCCTGGATTTGGTGGAGGTCCAACACCACTCCTGCAGCACAGAACCCAACAGGGCTCCAACTCCCATGAAGCACGGTGGGAATCCAAGGCACCATTGCAACCCAGGGGACTGCCATCAAGTTCTGGGATATGTAGTGCCCTGCATGTGCTCTCTCCCCCTCAGTCTTTCCATTAAACAGGTATCCCAGCTGGGTAGGAGCCCTGGATATTTGCCACAATATATATATATGTATATATATATATATATATATATATATATATATATATATATATATATATTTGAGTGTGTATGTGTAAATTTGACCCTGTGTGGATTTTCGAAAATCCAGAAATAAGTCAAGTAAAACAACACATTTTATTGGCTAACGGAACAGATTATAATATGTAAGCTTTCGAGACACCCCAGGCCCCTTCTTCATGCCTGGAAAGCTGGCATATTGTAATCTGTTCCGTTAGCCAATAAAAGGTGTCATTTTGCTTGACTTCTCATTGCATCCATAATGGTTAACACAGTACAATACTCAACTAGTATGAAAATCCAAAATAAATTCAAGCTTGTGCACCAAATTCTTGTTTTTTAGAGTCATTAATGATGTATGTTGTACAGGGTGAGGCACGAAGGATGGACGTCTTTGAAATGGCTAGAACTCACCACTAGGTAGAGTGACAGATGTGCGGTAGGTGGTGTTAGGTTTGCGAAGTCTTAGGATTTTTTTATTTTCTTTTTAGTTGAAGCCATGGAGCCGTGGACGATAGAACACACATTTTTGCGTATGTTGTCAAGAACAACCAATCTATTACCGCAATTCAGTGTGAATTACATTGCCATTTCAATATCCACAGAAATAAAGCTATTCCCGCTCGTAACACTTTCCTACATTGGGTCAAAGCACTTCGTACACAAGGTACACTAATGAACAAAAGGCCGCCGGGGCCTACACGAATGGCACGTACCAATGAAAATGTGGAAAGCGTATGACTAGCCCTGCTGTGCAGTCTAAGTCGTTCTGCTCGGAAGCATTCTTCTGAACTTGGCCTCAGTAATCGTTCGGTAAGGCGTATTTTGCATTTAGACCTGGATTTCCATCCCTACAAATTGTCAAATGCTATTTCAATATGAACTGAAATCTTTCAATAAATTTCTTTGTAAGAATTTTATAGAAAACATCCGTCCTTTCTGCCTCACCCTGTCCAATCATTCCACCCCAGAAAAGGAACCGTTCAAAGAAATCATTGAGAGTCCACAATTACCATGACATTCATGAGATGAGAGTAAGTTAAACTTCTGACCACAACTGCTCTGACCTCCCCATCTTGGAAGTCTGAGAGTGTCATGTGCCGTTGTCTAATACGTTTTAAGTTCCTCTGTCTGCTAAACCTAAAGTCTGCCTTTTAAAGAGTTTAAGCACAATTCCAAGATGCAGAAGAAACTGCAAGTAGTCTGCACAAAGTGAAATTGAATTAATTCTGTTTAACTGTACTGATAGATGATTTCCTTGTTTAATTTGCAGTTTAATTGTTTCATTGTGTGAAATGATTGTTTAATTGCCGTGGTGTAAATCACAAATGTTGTGCAATAAAAGTTTAGAACAGCCCAGTTAGGAGTAATGGTGTGCAGACAGGAGATTAAATAGGCCGTGCTGCATGCAGAGAGGAATCCCATAAATGGAGCGAGCTCTGAAATGAAATAATGCAAAAGCTTCTTGAGGTAGAACAGATGGCTCATTTTTTTTTTTTTAAAGTGTCCTTATTTAATCTAATGGAGTAGTGATTTGACCGATGGATTGATCGAGATGGATCACTATACGGTCAGGTATTACAAGTGCGTGTTTAGAAGCACAATCCCTCGAGGCCGCGTGATCACAGACAGACCTTTAGTTATCAGTTTCAGGCAGACGTTCCTCTATTTTTTTTTGTTTGATTTTTTCAAGACACCACAACCTCTTATATCTCCTTCGACTCCCCCCGTTTTCTTCTGATATTTTAAATAAACACTTTTGAGTACAGAAAACCCACCAATGCTTGTCAGCGTGACTAACTGCCAGTAAAAAGAAAGTTTATACAGAGTAGCAGGAATGGACCAGCGCTGAATTAGCATAACACACAGAGAATAAAGTCAGTGGGAAACCTTTATTCCGTTAGATGTGTTGTCTCTACTTTAGTGATGTCTGAATGTGTATGTTAAGAATGACTTCAAAGATATAAACCCGACCTGAGTATAACTTTTACCTAAATGCTACAACTTAAATACTCATAAGATCATACAAATTTGACCACAATTCACTCATTCCCCTCCACGTGACCACCACTTTTAACCCCATTCTGCCTCATCGACCAGGGAAGAAGCTCAAGAAGCTTTGAAGAAGATCAACAGGCTTTGCATCTTGGTGCCCCCACAATCTCCTGCATCATGAGGTCTGTTGGAATTACGGATTCCAAATTATCTGATAATCCATTTACCTTGGAACCAGCTTGTTACTTATATTCCTATCTAAATCATTTATATATATTAAAAATAGCAGCAGCCCCAGTACTGACCCCTGCTGGTCACCACTCTTAACATCGGCCAATTCTGACAAAGTTTCTCACACCATCACCCTCTGCTTCCTGTGTCTGTACCAATTCTTCACCCATCTACACACCATACCCTGAACTTCCACTTCTTTTAGTTTGATGCCCATCTCTCATGTGGCACCTTATCAACACAACACAACTGGGGCCTCATGTATAAATGGGGTGTACACACAAAAATGTTGCGTAAGAACATTTCCATGTTCAAATCGCGATGTATAAAACCTAAACTTGGCATGAAGCCAAGCACATTTCCACAGTAGCTCATACCCTGGCGTACGCAAGTTCTGTGCTCGGTTTTGCAGACTGGCGGCACCCAGCGTCAAAGCAGTGTTACTGTTCCTGTGTGGATACCCTTTCTTTTTCAGATCCACATCCCTGATGCAGCTTTATAAATACACTGAAATTAACTGCACATTGTTTATTAGTTTAATGCATCTGATTGTAATTAACCTGTAACAATATAATGGTCCACAGAATGGTCAAACTATTCCAAATACCATAACTGCTTTAGCTTACTCTCACTGCACCTCGGATCCCACATCAGATCATCTTTTTCCATATTACTCTCACTGCACCACTCAAAGTATTTATATCACTGTATCTGAGTGTGAATCACAGCTGTACAGCAGCTGATCGGAAAGAGAATTATCGGGGTACAGCATCAAGCACACACTGCCTCAGCCATGCTGTCTATTTGAACTGCTCTCATATGACAAACGCTTCAGAGCCTTTCCTGTACGGACCTCGCGGTTCAGAAACAGAACTATAAACGCACTCAATCAGTCCATCAAGTGCTCCTTGTAGTACTGTCGGTACTTATTAGTACAATCACCTCACTGTAAACTTGTAATACAGTGTGGACTATGCCCGGCAGCTTATCCCGGCCAAGACCCCCAAGCCACCAGATGGAGCCCTCCCTGCAATGTGGAGATGCCCAGAATTCCAGCAGGGCATCATGGACTTTGGAGTTGTAATACACAGCCCTGCTGGATAACGTCGGGGCCACCAGGGGGCGCTGCAGGGAGGCACAGAGACATTTGGTTTTCCTACAGCCCGGAAGTACTTGCAGGTCACGAGCACGGAAGGAATAAAGTGCTTCCTGGCTGACAAAGAAAGAAGAATTTTGATTTGACCCGGATGTGTTAGGAAGTCACATGGACTACAGGTTAAGGAGCACCTCCGGGTCGTGAACTATAAAAAGACTGTGGGAGCTCCCAGATGGGGAGCTGAGCTGGGTGGTAGGAGGGCAATGCGTCTGGGAGTGGAGGATTGATTATTGTTGGTATTATTGAGTTTATTTGCGATTATAGTGTGGAGTGGAGGATGCTTAGTGCACATAATTATTATAATAAAATAATTATTGCACTTTTACCTGGTGTTTGACGTGGTACCTGAGGGTTCAAGGGAGCGATAGTGCCCCCTACTGCTACAACAGTTATAATACAACCTGAGCCACTTTATAAAGTGTGTACTGTATTTATATATGATGACGATATCATTTTTAAGATGAAATTCAGCAAAATATGTATATTATATTATACAGGTAAAACTTTAACTTTAACTGCATGGTGCCGCAGCGCTAGCGAGCCTCTGGCGCTCCATTCATGGATTGTTTCTGCCTCGCGCTGTATGCTTGCTGGTTCTGACGCGACACTGGATGGATAGATGGATAGAATAATTAAACACGTACTATGAAGATATTTTGATGATCCTTAAAAGTTCTGAAGAATCGTCGTTGTAAGCTTACACACGACTTAACATCTATTACAGAGCTGATTGTGTGACAATTGGGTATTTGGAGAAAGAAAAGTAAGGACAGGAATTGGAAGTTAGTAAGTTTGAAAGAGACAGTACTGCTACAATAACGCATTTCATCGAAGGTCACATGGTGCAGCAAGCATCTTGCATGAGACATGAACAATCACTGCGCCACCGTGTTCCCATGTTTAATAACGTGCTTTAACTCCTATCATCATGAAAATAATATCATGTATACATCTCAGTATTTAAATTATTCAGAGAGCTGTAATATTACAAATGTAATGGATTTTGTGTCCTGTCAGAAGAAGAGAAAGCCCGGAAGCACGTAGTGATTCACACACACAGAGCACATAGAAGATCAAATACAAAATAAAGCATTTAACGTGCTATTTTAGTTACGATGGGATTGAGAAACTAGTAAATGAAACGATTTTCAGATTAAGTTTATGATGTTCTGCTTTAATGACAAAATAAACTATGTGATTAAAATGGAAATTTCGAGATTAAAGTTACACATTTCACACATTTCGTGCTTTTTCCCCACTGTGTGCGTATTTTGTTTTTCTCTGTACCCTAATAAGCTTTCATATGACACTCAGACGGTGGGCTACAACGTGCCTTTTCACGGCGACTTTGATATCTGACAACTTCTTTTTTATTTCGAGGCACTGTGCAACTTTGTGAACGTAAGCTTTCGAGTTTCTCCGACACGCTATGTCACTCGATCAACTTCCTTTTGTTGTTTATACCACTGTGTAAACCAACAAATAGTATGTTTTTCTTTGCCTCCACTTGATATTCGCTGAAATTCTATTTTCCCCCATGCTTTTGCCATTGCCTTTTCACTGAAGGCTGAGCTTAAGGGCTATTTATATTGATTTGCATATTCAAAGAGGCGTAATTCTGGGAGGAGTTGGAGCGGGACAGCAGGCACTTGAACGAGTGTTACTTTTCACGCTGACCGGGATTTATGTAGCGGAAGAACGTGGAAGTTGGCAAATGCACAGATTTATGCATCTGGATTTCTTTGTGCGTAAGCTTATTTCCACTTTTGTCCGTACGCCATGTTATAGTGTGAATCCTACGCACGGCGTTATACATGAGGCCCCTGATCTTCGTGTTTTTTGTTTGTTCCTTATAATTTAAAGAGACACAAAATTTCAAATTTTAAGCTGCAGGGATGGTCCATCTGCAAGGACCAACACATCTAAAATGCAAATATTACAAGGAGAGGAAGCCTTGGTTTCAGACAATGTGCAGTCAGTTCTCAAGGCTGAAGCCGCCCATAAACTCACTAAATTTTCCACGGAAGTCTGAATTTTTTTGTTTTTCTTTTATTTTGTTTCCCCTACTGATTCTGAACATTTGATTACTACAACAGAAGCAGCTGCTGCTGTCTTACTGTTTTTAATTATGTCTAAACTAAATTGCTGCACAAATGTTGTTAATCATTTGCGCATTGATTACTGTAAATAAGCCATTTGGACGTAAAATAAAGTCATTTGTGTGATGTGGCATGTACGACGTACACATGGTTTCAATGTAGTTGAAGCACTGCTCTGTACATTATGGCTGTTAAACGACCGCATGCCATTAAGCTGGTTTACTATGCCTTTGCAAAATGTTATCCGATTAGTAGCTAATTTAAGACCCATTGCACCAAAATTAAAAGCTACAGAGCAGCAGCCTAACGAAAAAGCATACTTTCAAAGAAATGGAAATCCAATGTTTATAGTCATTTAATTAGTAAGGAAAAAGAGCTCATTTTACGGATTACAGAGGGCTTGCAACGTTCTGCGGTTTTATTGGAATTTCACAATCTGAGGGCAAAAATCACTTAAAGGGGTTACACAAGACACCATGTGAGTTCTCAGAAACTGATGAATCCGTTTTAGCTGAAGGATGAGTTTCCAGCCTTCTTCATCTGTTCTCATTGATAGATATGTCACTTTATGGGAATCGACTCCATTTTGGGAAGAATGCCAGCAAGGGATGATAAACATGGACACATTTGTTGGTAGCCCTCCACAAAAAGATGAGCCCACAATCGTCTCTGAAATAACTTGAAATTGATTCATCATTGTTTATTCTGGATTCAACAAAAATCAGACTTTGCTTTCGAGTTTTGATACAACAGAATGTTTCAAATAATAATAAAATTGAAAACGGCATGGACAGAAATGATGGGACCCTTAACCTAATATTTTGCTGGACAACCTTTAGAGTCTATCACTGCGCACAAGGAGCTCTCTATGAGATGTCTGCACCTGTCCACAGGTCGTGTGGCTCACTCGTCCTGAGCAAATTGCTCCAGCTGTCTCAGGTTTGAAGGGGGTCTTCTCCAGATTGCATGTTTCAGGTATTTCCATAGATGTCTGATGGAATTCAAGTCAGGGCTCACAGAGTAGTCCAATGTTTGGTTCTTAGCCATTCTTGATACTTTTCACTGTGTGTTTTGGCTCCTTATCCTGTTGCAGGATCCATAACCTGCGACTAACACAGAGCCAAGGGTGGCATTTGGGGGTGGCAAGTGGGGCGGCCGCCCCAGGCCCTGCATCTAAGAGGGCCCCGCTTTTGAGGTCCACGTGTCCCATTCAAGTGGATTTGTCAAATTATATTCTCCAGTATATACAGGGGGTCCTCGGGTTACGACATCTTGACATACAACGTTTCGAGTTTACAATTCTCACTCCCATAAAATTTTACAAAATTGAGACGTGAGTGTTTCTTCTACACCGTTAGCGTCGTACTTTCAGACTGCGTTGCCAAACTAGTCTGGTTGCGTGCAGTGGAAGAATAAACAGTAACAGGGTGTATGAGTGAGGGAGTTAGAAAACTAGTTTGGTTTTGCGCAGCACAAGTGTTTGGTTTGTGTTGCTTTGTTTGGCAACTTTTTGGCCTTTATCATGGCTCCTAAACGAAAGTCTGAGTCTTCAGATGGTAGTGTTCAAAGAAGAGGAAAGTCATCACGATTGAAGTGAAATTAGGCATTGTAAAGAGATCAGAAGGAATAAAGGGAAGGAATTTTTTTGTCATTTTTTCTGTCACTACAGTACAGTATATTTATGTCCTTTTCCTTTTTCTGTGGCTTAGTTGTGTTTTTATGTTCTAGATTATGATTTTGCAAATGTGTTAGGATAGGTAAGTGACTTAGGCTAGGGTGTGTTTCGACTTACACCAAAATTCGGTTTACATCACTGTTGTAGGAATGGAAATGTGCCGTAACCCGAGGACCCCATGTATATATATTTGAGACAGTGCACCCAGTTTAGACTATAAAGATGTTGTCAACGACTTTTCCAATTGGAAGGCGAGAAAAATGGATTTTAATCTCTGAACCTGGAAACGGGTTAGAGATTTCATGATGATACCTCTATGTTAATTTCACACTTCCTGTTGAAACACTGAAACTCACATTTTAACTGTAGGCTATAAACATGTCCAAATATTAATGCATAAAAACCGTGTATTGCTAATGATAACCGGCTGACATGACATCAACGTGAGTTATGACTGTGACATCCTGCATATCGAGACTCAAGGTATACTTGCAATTTGGGTACTCTTCTAGAAGAAGCCCTGCATTGCATTTCGCACTTTTTTAATAGATGATATTTTTATATTTTGATAAAGTCCGTGTGTTATTTTGCACAAATTTAGCTGAGTACTGTAATGAGAAAATGTTAACATTATTTTTATTAAATTCAGTCCACATATAGTGGTAACAGCATTTGACGTAACCGGCCCCGCGTGGGGTTGATCAGCCCTAGGCCCCATACACCCCTAAGGCCACTTCTGGAAAGCGTTTTCTGATACGTTTCATTTCAGAATGTCTCGGTAGTGTTGAGATTTCATTGTTCTCTGCACAGACTCAAGACAGCCCATGCCAGACACAGCAAATCAGTGATCCTCCTCCATGTTTCACAGTAGGTCTGACATTCTTTTCTTAAAAAGCTTAATTTTTGCTGTCTATAGACATAGAGCTGATGTGATTGCCAAAACGCTCCAGTTTTGTCTCATGGTGTGACTCAAACCACTTACAACTGAACACCAGAAAAACCAAGGAGCTGGTGGTGGATTTTAGGAGGCCCAGGCCCCTCATGGACCCCTTGATTATCAGAGGTGACTGCGTGCAGAGAGTGCAGACCTATAAATACCTGGGAGTGCAGCTGGATGATAAATTGGACAGGACTGCCAATACTGATGGTCTGTGCAAGAGAGGACAGAGCCGACTAGACTTCCTTAGAAGGCTGCCGTCTTTCAATATCTGTAATAAGATGTTGCAGATGTTCTAGCAGACAGTTGTGGCGAGCGCCATCTTCTATGCGGTGGTGTGCTGGGGAGGCAGCATAAAAAAGAGGGACGCCTCACACCTGGACAAACTGGTGAGGAAGGCAGGCTCTATTGTAGGCACGGAGCTGGACAGTTTGACATCCGTGGCAGAGCAACGGGCGCTGAGCAAACTACTGTTAATCATGGAGAATCCACTGCATCCACTGAACAGGATCATCTCCAGAACAGATCTATCTATCTATCTATCTATCTATCTATCTATCTATCTATCTATCTATCTATCTATCTATCTATCATATAGTGCCTTTCATATCTATCTATCTATCTATCTATCTATCATATAGTGCCTTTCATATCTATCTATCTATCTATCTATCTATCTATCTATCTATCTATCTATCTATCTATCTATCTTTCTATCTATCTATCTATCTATCTATCTTGTAGTGCCTTTCAGTCGTACACACAACACTGTCCAGCTTCTATCCATGGATATGTTGCTACAGTGTTCGGATACACAAAATACAGAGTCATGCACAGGGACGATGTTAACTCTGGTGTGACATCATTCAACAGCTCTGACATCTGACTTCCGAGGTCAATGGAACACAGCATATGAACATAAGAAATTTGACAAACGAGAGGAGACAATTCAGTTCATCAGTCTTGTTTGATTAGATAATAGGTCCCTGTATCTCAGTCAGGTTCTTCTCAAAGGTTTTCAAGGTCTCTGCTTCAATTCCACATCTCAGCAATTGGTTCCAGATTGGTTCCTCGAATATGTGGTTCGCTATTCTGCTGGATATATTTTATCAATGCCTTTGAGGTACAGCAAGATTGGCCGCAATCTCTGCCCTTTTGTATTTTCCAATTCCATTGTGGCACGTAAAACATGAGATATCGGGCACAAGAGCTTCTCTTTCATTTGAGAGGCTCAAAACTCACATGTTCCTTATTCCTACTCATTGCATTTTATTGAGCACGACCAAAATACCCACGCTTCGCAGTGGAGAAGTAGTGTGTTAAAGAAATTATGAAAAAGAAAAGGAAACATCTTGAAAATAACATAACATGATTGTCAATGTAATTGTCGTAGGCTTATTTTAGTATTGAGAGTGGATTTGATGATAGTAAAGAGTTTAATTTATGATTGTAAATGTTGTGTATGAGAAATGCACATTTTTAGGCAGGGAGCCAACCATGTGGTAGGTTCGCAGACAGCGGCCATGTGGAAAAAGGAAGGGGGAAACGGGGCGGCCCTTGTGCATCTCTGCTGTGAAATAAATTGCCCGTTAATGAAAATAAGGAATGATACTGCCAAAATGAGAGGTCAGTTCCGAAAATTCCTTACGGCATAATGGTGAGAACCGCCAAAAAGCAAGACATTATTTTCGAAAGTTCGTTACGGGGCACAGCACAAAATGAAACATACTTAATGTCTGTAAGTACAGTGTAAAGGATGACCATGGGAAATTTGGGCTTCCTACGTACATTGGAAGTCGCAGAAATAGTGAGGAGGGGTTTCCCTGTCTATATATACAGTTTAGGGGGTACACCTGTTTCCCCCTTTGGGTGTTGCAATAGGACATGAAACATACCTAACTTTTGTAAGTACACTGCAAGGAATGAGCACACGAAATTTCAGCTTCCCACCTATATGGAAATTGGAAGAATTAATGAGGAGTCAGTGAGGATCTTTGCCTTTTATATTTATAGATTCATCTGTTTTCTACTCTTATGTACGACTAAACATAAAGTCAAACCTGTTGAATTTGTTGGGGGTGAATTGTGGACCCCATCTATAGGTACATCATACTAGATGACAGATCATCATCACAGCATGCCTCCAACAACCCCAAATTCACTATGATTACATTAATAAAGATTACAACTGAAATGTCGTCCAATGTGACATGGCTTTAACACTTAATACAATCTATTCATTGGTAACATGGTGCAATAATGAAGTGGTTGATTAAAAACAAAGTTTCAAGATGACTGACTGTTAACCATCAGAGGTGATGCCAGTCAACTTGAAATTTCCTTTGGGTCATGGCCACTGATATTTGACCAAAAAAAAATTTGTATGCATGTCTGAGAAATTCGATCAAAGTTCTTTAGCTGGTAATCAAAAGATCTGCGAGGGAGAGTCAAGCTAAAGTTAGAAAATGGAATTTATCATAAAATGGAACGAACCTTAACAAAACTGATCATGGCATTTCTCAATGTTGTCTCCACCCTTCTCAATGCACTTGTGCCACCTATCTGGAAGTTCCGGGACTCCAGCAGAATAAAAGATTTTCTCTCATCCTCTCAACCATTTGTGCATCACTTGCTTCACGTCGTCCTCTGTCTTGAATTGATGACCACCCAGATGTTTTTTCTATGGTCCAAAAAGGTGGAAATCACACAGTGCCAAATCTGGCGAATAAAGAGAATGTAGCAATACCTCAAACTTCAGTTTCTCCAGACAAGCCTTGGTGTTCTTAGGCTGGGTTTATACTTTACGTGACGCGATGCATGCTCCAGTGGATGCTACTGCTACACAAGCATTGTACTGTTTATACTTCTGCACGTACTTTATGTAAATCTGGAAGATTCCACCAGGGGGCAGTGTGAGATGTCATCACGGTGAGAACAGGTTTGGCTTCCCTGTGTTGTGAATTGCCTGAAACACCCATTAAATTCTGAGGACACCTTGTCACAATATCTCTGAAAAGGATGGATGTTTAATGATTAAATCCATCAATCCAGGGATGTACCCTTTTCAGCTAGCATTGGGCATGAGGCAGAAACAATCCCTGAACGGGGCATCAGCTCATCACAAGCTGAATACAAGCACTCACATATACACTAGCGTTACTTTAGCGTCAACAAATCTCCAAATCTTCATATCTTTGGAAGGAAACCAGAGCACAGTGTGGAAACCCAAACAGCAAACTGCAGGTAGGAAACACCAGGGACGTGACTCCATGTGAGACAGCGGTACTATACTTCCGTCACCGTGCCACCCCCATATGTGTAATTATTATCAATATTCATTATTTAAAGTTAACAATTTATCTGTAAAATGTAATATATATGTTATCTGCAATTTATGAAATGCAGGCATTGTATAAAATACCTAGGCAATGTATAGAATGCCTGGCATATTTAGGCAAAGTATGAAATATCCAAATTATTTTAATATTATATATTGTGGTGGATTGCCGGCATGTTACTCTGGCCCTCACCCCCAGGCCGCCGGGAGGAGCCCTCCCGACAGCATGATCATGCCCCGAGTTCCAGCAGGGCATCATGGACTTTGTAGTGTTTTTACACAGCCCTGCTGGATACCTTGGGGGCCACCAGGCGTCGCTGTAGGGGGGCTTATAGGCTCGCATGTGCCCTATAACCCGGGAGTACGTCATAGTCATGTGACGGGAGGAAACAACGTGCTCCCGGGGTGAAGAAAAGGACTGTTTGCCCTGACCCGGAAGGAATAAGGAATTGTGGACTGATTGGACAGGAACACCTCCGGGTCAGGGTGTATAAAAGGATTGTGGGAAGGCCCAGACAGTGAGCTGAGCTGGGAGGTAGGAGGGCGAAGTGTCTGGGTGAAGAGGAAGAGTATTGGTTGTTATTTGTGATTTATGAGTGTGGAGTGGAGGGTGCTTAGTGCACTGTATAATAATAAAAATAATAATTATTATACTTTCACCTGGTGTTCAGAGTGGTACCTGAGGGTGTTAGAGGTGGACCACGCCTCTATCTGCTACAATATACTTTCCCTGTGGTGGGCATGCGCCCTGCCCAGGGTTTGTTTCCTGCCTTGCGCCCTGTGTTGGCTGGGATTGGCTCCAGCAGACACCCATGACCCTGTAGGTAGGATATAGCGGGTTGGGTAATGGATGGATTCATATACTTCCCCTAGGCATTGTGTGTAATACCAAGGCATTATACAGAATGACAAATGCTATTTAGGCAAAGTATTGTCTTTTGGCATTGCAAAGAATGCCTAGGAAATGCATGTGATCCAATTTTCGGCATTCTATACAATGCCTGCATTTCATACATTGCCGGTGTATGTATATATATATATATATATATATATATATATATATATATATATATATATATATATATATTGTCACAAACGTGCGCATGGGAACCAGCTGAAGGGCCTAAACACTAGCAATTCTACGCCAGGCCAGGGGGTGGCAGAGTGTACTGACTATCTCTCTCAGTCCCTTGCAGACCTTTTCCGAGAAATCCCGCCTGTTGCCGGCCCCAAGGATGACGTCACTTCCGGGCACAAGGACACCACTCCCAGTTCCGGCATAGATGACGTCACTTCCCTTCCAGCCCTTTAAAACTGCCACCTTGCCTCAGTACAGGCAGTTCTGTTCTGGACTCCGAACTAAGCACATCATGCTATTTACAACTACTTTTGTAGCCGATTCAATTATACGGGTGGCTGCCCCAAATCTTTATGATATCTCCGACTCATTCTTATCACAATATATATTTATATATATATATATGTATATATATACTTTAATGCATTTCATCATGAAAGTGATATCAAGTATAAATCTAAGAATTCTAAATGTACAGAGAGCTGGAATATCATACATTTAATGTATTCTGTGTGGCGATTTCTGCTGTCAATGCAGAAGGAAGCCCCAGAAGCAGATAGAGATTAACAACTGGGTTGATTTTAAGATGACGTTTACAGCGGTCAACTTTAATATAAAAGTAAACTACGAGGTTAAAGTGGATATTTTGATATTAAAGTCGAAATTTCATTCATTATACATCGAGGCACGCACATCGATCTGGCTTTCTGTCATATGTAGATAGTAAATAGAGACTCTGACGTCACATTTCGAATTTTATCATACTGCACCCCTCAACTTTTTGCTGGTACTGCAACTTGTGCACGCGTCACGTTAATTTCTGTGGATGAGCTCAGTGGACACATCAAATGAATCCTGGGAACGCGTGGCAGCCATGATGTGTGCACGTACACGTTCTGACTGTGAAGTATAAACGAGCTCTTAGCAGTTTTTGGACGGACGGACATTGTCTTGCAGCTAAAGGACTCCTTGAGACAGCAGATCCCGCCGCTTGGATCAAATAGCAGGCTTCACGTTGGTCTCCAGCAACTCACAGTAACTTGCACTAGCGACTGGAGTACCCCTTGGCATGTAGTGGTCGACAATAACACTGGTGCACGAGTAGTTGCGAGGACAAAACAAAACCTTTTATTCTGCTGGAATCCAGGCAAGTGGTGCAAGTGCATTGAGAACAGCGGTGACGACATTGAGAAATGACATGAACAGCTTTGTGAAGATTCGTTCCCTTTTCTGATAAATCCCATTTTCTAACTTTAGCTTGACACCCCCTCGTACCATTGAAAAGTATGCAAGAATCTAAAGGTTTGGGTGAAGATTGATCCTAACAACATTCTCTCATTTCCAAAGTAGTAATATTTATTGTGGGTTTCATCTTCTGGGTTTGTGACAGTATGTCTTTGTGATCGACTTCTAGGCTAGTCTCACGGAGAGCTCCAGGAATCGCAGGGAGTGCAGGGATTGCAAAATCTGAAGGTTGTAAAACAAAATATTAAATTAAGGGTCCCATCATTTTTGTCCATGTCATTTTCATTTATTTCAAATATTCTGTGAAATCAAAACTCGAAAGCAAAGTCTGATTTTTGCTAAATACGGAATAAACAATGATGAGTGCAAATTACTTCTGTCAGTGACAAGTTCTTTCAGAGATAATTGTGGGTTCTTTTTTTTTTTCGTGAAGGGGTACCAACACATCTGTCCACTTCAGTATTTATAATGTGGAAAGCAGCCTGGACACAGACAGGCGGACATGTTTAAATCACCCGACACACGTTTATTGTCCATACTCATATTTACAAGGTGCAACACACAACCCCAAAGTCCCCATAAGTCCAGGCCAACAACACAATTGGTTGTCCGCCGATCCTCTTCCCCCCAGCACTTCTGGGTGTGGCGGAAGTGCTGAGGTCCAGGGCTCCACAGCCATTGGGGCGCCCCCTGGCGGTGACTACGGGTACAGAGCTTTGAAGCTCAACCCTGTAAGGGCCCGTAGTCACCTCTCTAGGCACCTCTCTAGACACTGGGGTGCCCCCTGGCGGTGACCACGGGCCCTTACAGGGTTGAGCTTCAAAGCTCTGAACCCGTGGTCCCAATAGCCACCAGGGCGGTCTCCCCCACGTGGTCTGGGGGAGGCATAAGCCCTCCTCCGGTCCTCCAGGGCATCCCGGCTGGGTCGCCACCCTAGCCACCTGTGACAATAATTAGGCATTTAATAAGATATATTCTACGGCAGAGGTCGCCAACTCCAGTCCTGTAGGTCCAGTGTGGCTGCAGGTTTTCATTCTAACCCTTTTGTTAACGAGTGACCTATTTTTGCTTATAATTAACATCTTTTGAACTAATTTTAATTGATTTGCTCTTGAAGACTCAGACCCCTTAATTGTTTCTTTTACCTCAATTAGCAGCCAAACAATGATGAGATACAAAATGAGCCAAAACAACTGGTGTCCATCCTACAATATCTGAAAAAAGAGAAAGATGAAGGTCTCAGGAATGCCAATCTGCACAGTTTTAACAGAGCTCTTAGTAAAGAGAAAATCAATAATTTCGGAAATGTCTGCTAATGCACCGCGAGAGCAGCAACAAGCCAAGAAATTAAAGAATGAGTTTAATTAACGACAGGAATTGGCACCTCATTAAGCAGCTGGTTGGAGTGAATTGGTTGGAGTTTGAGGCCCTGACTTAGTTGGTCTTCTGTTGGCTCCCTCAATTCACATTTCATTTCTGTTTGGGTGACGTTTAAGGAAAGGCATGAAGCAATTTAGAGGAACGAGGAAGAAATTCAGGAGAACAAATCTTAAAAAAGCAATTCAATTAAAATGAATTCACAAGAGGCGGCACGGTGGCGCAGTGGTAGCGCTGCTGCCTCGCAGTTAGGAGACCCGGGTTCGCTTCCCGGGTCCTCCCTGCATGGAGTTTGCATGTTCTCCCCGTGTCTGCGTGGGTTTCCTCCCACAATCCAAAGACATGCAGATTAGGTGGATTGGCGATTCTAAATTGGCCCTAGTGTGTGCTTGGTGTGTTTGTGTGTGTCCTGCGGTGGGTTGGCACCCTGCACAGGATTGGTTCGTGCCCTGTGTTGGCTGGGATTGGCTCCAGCAGACCCCCGTGACCCTGTATTTGGATTCAGCGGGTTAGAAAATGGATGGATGGATGGATGAATTCACAAGAAGTTAAATAACAGCACAAACAGAGCACTCAGTTTAAAAGGGTTAGAATGACTCCAGGACTGAACTTGGCGACCCCTGTTCAATGGTGTCAACTACTAAAAATACAGGGTGAGTCAAAATTATGTTAGCATTTGAATGGCGGAAACAATTTATCCAACAAACATTCTTCATATGTGCAAGATGACTTACAGGAACGTCTCAACCTGTTCACCATCACGTTCAACACATGTGGCACATAAATTGGTCATAAAAATTGTATACAAGTATATACATAGCAGTACCATTAGTGTTAATATAATTTTGACTCACCCCGTATAAAGTCAAAGCTTATACATACAGAGATCAGTACAGAGCAGACGTCTGTTTTGACATTAAAGAGTCTTTTTCTGCTGGTCAATGTACAAAAGCAAAATGAAATCCACTGTGACTCAAAGCTGTTTAACAAGAAAATGTGAAAACTTGCCAAGAGGTGAATACTTTTTTAGGTGCTGCCCCTACTTTTGTAAAGGAGATTTTAATTACTAATTGGCACTTTGTTATCAGCTATTGTGTTATGCCAACTTACAAGATGCAAACATTTTGAAGAAGAATGTGAACGATGAAGCAGAAAAATGTGCTCGTTCACATCAGATAAGCGCATAACCAGTGTGCGATAAGGCTGACATTGTACTTTTATGTCTGAAGAGAGACTCACGGCGGCAGGTTGTTTTGAGCCAGTTCCTCCACTTTTTCTTGGGCCTACTCAAGCGTGTCCTACAGCAGGCATGTTTTGTCTAATGTATTTGCTCAAAGTGTCTCTCTACCACACACGCCCTTCAACCCCAAGTCTACACACACACACACACCACCTCAGTTAGTTAAACAGTGTTGAACAATATTGCGCAAGGTGGTCTTTTTTAACCATCAAACCCAAGTTTCCTTTGACCCAGTTTTCTACATGAAAAACTCACATCAGAACTGCTGAACTACAATATTGCCATTGTCCTCTGTTATGTATCACTGAGGCATAAAGAAAAAGAAAGAAAGGTAATCATTAACCGGGTTAAACTAAAATTATGTGTAGCCTTTAGAAATCAAGAAACAAAAGATGGGCATTAGTTACAGTGAGCTGTTACAAAAAAAAAAAACAGCAGACAAAATAGGAAAATGGCAGATATATATGCCTGGAAAGAATAACGAGAAAAGTGTAGTCCGTCCATCCATTATCCAATCCGCTATATCCTAACTACAGGGTCACGGGGGTCTGCTGGAGCCAATGCCAGCCAACAAAGGGTGCAAAGCAGGAAACAAACCCCGGGCAGGGCGCCAGCCCACCACAGGGCGCACACACACACACCAAGCACAATTTAGAATCACCAATGCACCTAAGCTGCATGTCTTTGGACTGTGGAAGGAAACCCACGCAGACCCGGGGAGAACATGCAAACTCCACGCAGGGAAGCGAGCACAGGTCTCCTAACTGCGAGGCAGCAGCACTACCCACTGTGCCACCATGCCACCCCATCCATTATCCAACCTGCTATATCCAAACTACAGGGTCATGGGGGTCTGAGAAAAGTGTAGTGCTAAGATAAATTAATAAGTATTATAATTACACACTTGCCAGCTGTTTCTTCACATGCCACATATTACAATTTTTCCTTACAAAAATTCCAATCGTTATGAGGCCTGCTTTATCCACTCACATAGCCACAGGGAGAATTCAAGGAGAAATGGACCGAAAGTGTGAACTGTCCCAGGATGGGTTGGCCTGTCCATCTTAGGTCATACCAGCTTAGTGTCACCTATTAACCTACAGATCAGGGGTCTGGTCCTGGAGGGCCCCATTGGCTGCAGGTTTTCATTCTAACCCTTTTCTTAATTAGTGTCCTGTTTTAACTTCTTTGGAATTAATTTTAATTGACATGCTCTTCAAGACGCAGACGCTTTAATTGTTTCTTTTTCTTTAATTAGCAGCCAAATAATCATGAGATACAAAATGAGCCAAAACATGACCAGCACACTGTGTCCATCATACAAAATCTGAAAATATAGAAAGGTGAACATTTGAATGGTAGAAACAATTTGTTCACAAACCATACTTCATATGTGCAAGATGATTTGCAGGAATGTCTCAACCTGTTCACCATCATATTCAACGCACAAAAACCAACAAGCAACGGTATCATTTAAAGCTTAGACACTCATTTTGCGGGGAACAGATGATACCACAGTCCGTATTCTGTCCTTCAGGTCATTGATATCACAAACGTTCCTGCTATATACGCACTCCTTCACCATAGTGGCTCTGATGCTAAGGATCTACACTGGCAATCGGAAACTTGCCGGTTCAAATCCCGTAAATGCCAAAAGGGACTCTGCTCTGGTGGGCCCTTGAGCAAGGCCCTTAACCTGCAATTGCTAAGCACTTTGAATATTGAGAAAAGCGCTATATAAATGCAAATAATAATAATAATTATTATTATTATAACCAGAAATCACAGGGTGTCAAATCAGGGGAGTGTGGAGGCCATGGCAATGCTCCAACACAACCTATTGTGGTCTTTGACCGGCTTGTCATCCCGGCCAATACCCCCAGGCCGCCAGATGGAGCCCTCCCTGCAGTATGGAGGTGCCCCGAAGACCAGCAGGGAGTCATGGACTATGTAGTTTTTATACACTATGTGCTGTATACCACAGGGTCCACAAGAGGGAGCTGCAGGGAGGACTGAAGACTCATTTGTGCCCTATAACCCGGAAGTTCGTCAAAGGAATGACGTGGTTCTTGGGGAGAGAAGAAGGACTCGTACCTGACCCGGAAGTGATAGAGAATCACGTGGACTGGGGATTGGGAACACTTCCGGGTCAGGGAGGATAAAAGGACTGTGGGAGCACCCAGACGGCGAGCTGAGCTTGGTGGTAGGAGGGCAACGCGTCTGGGAGTCGAAAAATTATTTGTAGTGATTATTGTTTGGTTTATGAATATAATGGAGGAGAGGGTGCTTTGTGCACTGTGGCAATTAAATAAAGTCAACATTTGGACTTTTATCTGGTGTCTAGAGTCTTGGACAGGGGTTCAAGTAAGCGATACAGCCCTAATCTGTCACACTATCCATTGACCTGGAAAGGTGTGGTCGAGATAAAAATAATCCTTTAGTGTTAACATAATTTTGACTTACCCTCTATTATATCAAGAAGATGGGTTATTAAAGGAGGAAGCAAATCGCCGGTATGTAGTTTAAAGCCTTTGATTCGGGTAACCTGGGATTCCTGGTGGCCGTGACAGAAAAATTAAGGGGAATGTGAAAGGTAAAATAATGCAGAGAAGATGGAAAGGGTAAGTAAATGAAAGGTAGACAGAAAAATATTTAGAGAAAACAGCCTTGCGTTGATACAAATCAGATACAAAGGACAAGAGGGGCTGCCACAGCCGCCTCCCTATGGTAAATTAATGGATGAAGTGCAGAAAATGAAGAAGTAAAGAAAATAAACCAGGGAGGCACGGATACCTGCCCACAGTCCAGTTTAGGTCTGGGTGTTGAAGAGGAGTTATAGATCAGTAAAAGTCTCCTGTAAGGGAGTTAAAGTCTCCGACATGGTTAAAGTCTGTGGCTGCTTTGACTCCTAGGGGTCATAGTCTGACACCAGGCTTAGAAGTCGTAAAAGAAAAAAAGATAAGGAATCTATGGATGGAAAATGTAAAATGGATGATAAATTGGAGGCTATCACCAATGCAGGGAGTTCCAGGCTGGCATAAGTTGGGGGATTGCGAGCCCTCATCTACTTTAGTATTTAAAATTAAAATAGAAAGCTGGCAGAGTTTTAAGACACAATCTTTTGATTTCATTGATTCCAATTCAATTGTAAATATGTTGATATGTTGTTGCTTATTTAACTAAAGGTGTTCTAATGTTTTGTCAAAGATAAATTCATGGAGGGTTACACAAGCAAAAACACAATATCATTAAAATATAATCGAAATGCCCTGCATTGTGCTTCACTCAGTATTATCCATCGTCAAGTACACCAGCAATCCATTCATCCAACAACTACTTAAAATATGGAACCAATGCAGGACACATTTCAAGGTAGAGGAGCTCTTATCTGTTGCTGCTCTACACAATAATCATTTCCTTCCACCCTCTCGGACGTACTCAGTGTTTAACTCATGGAAACCACTAGGGATTATGACATCAGAGATCTTTATATAGACAACATATTTGCATCTTATGAACAATTACACTCCAAATTCAATCATCCAGTGCCATGGATTAGGAGTCCCAAGCACTAAAGAATTCCAAAGCACGTAGTCCCAAACACTTCCAATAATACACAAAGGACCGGGATATCATCATCAAATCCTGACTAGTAAAATGGCAAGCACAGAATCTTATTAAAAATGAAAGATTTATTCTTCACAAAAAAGTATTCCAAGCACAATGGCAAGCACAAAGGCAAAAGGGAATTTGCCGGAAACAAGATGACAATCCAAGGTGAGTAGAGTCCCAATACAGAATCCAAAAGCACAATTAAAATATAGAGCAGTAGGTGGAAAACTGAAGAATTTACATAAGCACAAGAACTCACCACTCAAGAGCACATTCAGAATGAACAAATGGGATCCTGAAAGACTTATAGGGCAGAGGGCAGTTGCTGGTGGTGATTGGCAGGTGGGCGTGCCTCTTGGGGGACAACCCACAAACCACATGGAGCATAACAAAGACAGCTTATACCCATAGACAAAATCAAAAATAAAGAAAGATACACATAATTAACTTAAAAAAGATCAAAAACTAACAAAAGAGACGTAATACACAAATTTGAACCCTGGCTGAGAAATTATAACCCAGCTACATGTTTTTTTTCCTGAAATGCAAATTAGAAATTTTGTTAATAGAAATATTCCCAGCTTTCCACATCTTACACCCATATCAATCCCAGAGGCCATATCTACCAGTATTGATGAAGAGTCAGGCAACATCTCAACAACATACATTATAAAAACATTTTAACACTAGAATCCCTGAAGCCTGCTAAAAAAAAGTCGTAAAGCCGAGCCACCTTAAATTCCTTCGCACCTCTTTATCAGCGTCTTTTGTTTTGCAAATGTGTCAATCAGCACAAGCAGCAAGTAGGCTGCTATCCCATCCCCACACAGCTGAAGTTCTCCCAGCTCAAGTCTCTTTATTTGGGTGTGAGGTGCCTGGAATTGTAGAGGATAAATAACATATCGTTATATCATAATATTGTTATTTGAAATGCATGCATTTCATGTGTGTTCCGTATCTACAACGATCTGGGTAAATGTTAGACGACAGAAAATGCAAGGCAAGAAATGTTGAACGCATAACTAAAACAGAAACTTTGTCCATGTTATAATAATAATAATTAAAGAATCTACCCCTCAAAGATCCTAGGGTAATGTTGGGAAAGCTAAATCTCAGGAAAGAAGTGGAGCTCAGCCATAGCTAGAATACCCTCTAGTTCTATCTACACCAAGCATTCCATAATTCAGCGGAAGGTCTTTCATTGATCACATTCATCTCTCTTAAAACTGTCCAAAACCGCACCTGTGAGCGCTGCCATCCAGCTCCAGCATCACTAGGCCACATGTTTTGGGAATGCACTAAATTAGCATTATTTTGAACCAAACTATTTACATACTTCTCAAATAACACCTCTGTTACAAACACTTCAAATGTATTAATCGATCGTAATAACCTACACTACACTGCTAGCACACTCAACTGGAAGGATCCCAACCTGTCTTCAATAACTTATTGGGTAAGCAACGCCATCCATTATCTCAAAAAAAAAAAAAAAAGTCAGAAACGTTTTTTAAATATGGCAAAAATTCAATAATACAGTACTATTTTAGAATAAGCTTGCTGGGCCAGTCAACTCTCTATTGTCATTAACTGTTTTTAAATCTCTTAAATAAAAATAGAGGGTTTTTTTCTCATTTGTCCCGTATCTTTCTTCTTTCTTTCTCTCTCTCTTTCTTTTATATGGGGATTGAATTTTTCTTTTATTGCTGATGTTTTTTTTTTGTTTTTTTTATTTATCCTTCATTTTCATTGTGATTGATTTGAAGTAAATGGTTGTAGCTGGCATGTTATTATAATATTAACATAGCAAAATGCCCATTTATTAAGCACACTTAATGGTTCAACTGTAAGTCCAATTAATAAACCTTTGCTCACCAGGTAGGCTTTATATCCCTTTTTACTTTCTCATATATACGAAGTATAGGGAAAGTTTTTTAATCGTCCAAAATTTCGACCTCGAGATTTTGATGAATCTTGACGTTTTAGATGTCCCTGAGTCCAATTTATTTTCTCATAGGGAAAGCATTGTAATTGTCCAAAAATTCAATTTCATGATTTTGATGAGTCCGAAAATACCATTTTGGAATTATGGGTATCTGTCTGTGTGTGTTTGTAAACACGATAACTAGAGTACCTTTCACTTAGGTCAATCAAATTTTGCAAACAAGTATTAGGTACAAAATGTAGATTCCTATTAACTTTTGGGCAATTTCTGCTAACTGGAAGTGGTACTCTACCTTTTATTCATGCAGCTGAAGAGTCTAATTTATTCAGCTTTATTTTATAATAATTGTTCAATATATTATTAACTTGATTTGATTTGTTTTTGATGGTTCTTTAATGTACATAATATAAAAATATACTAATACACTAATAAATAAATATCAATCTCCATATCTTTGTATACAAGAAAGTCTAGCAGAGCCGACTCACATTTTTCTTTGTATGTCTTGTTGCCTTTTTCACTGAACATTCTTGCCTTTACATGCATGGGAAAGGTTCTACAAAAATAAAATGTATTATAATTTCATATATATATATATATATATATATATATATATATATATATATATATATATATATATATGTACATATATATATATAAAAACTGAATTAATATATATACTAGCTGTGTGTGGTCTTCGGGACAAAAAACAACCTGAAGACGCCATAGCAGTTTTACTATATTAGTGAACTTAGAGAGGTGTCAGCTAACTCTTAAAATTTCCCAGTTCAGAGGACATGGAACCACCTGTGCTTGCTGCCCCATTGGCTTCCATAAGAAGACACTGGCTATTGATACCATATCTTAGCCATATTGCTGGCATGTGAGTACTATTAATCTTTGTCTCGAGAAAATACTTTTTTTTTATTGAAAACTTCAAGCCTTACCCTCTGTTGCTGAGGTGTTTAACGTGCACGTTGTTGAGCCGCAGCGATTGCTGTCTTTCGAAGTTGCGTCTCTTCATCTGTGTCATTAGCACAACGTTATTTTTGTGTGGCGGTGTTGGCTGCACTCAGGTCTTTCACAGTGAGAAGTGAGGTGCTTGGAAGGGTGGAAAAAATGTAAAGGTGCATTCATGCGCCATCGACTGCTCCATAAACACACATAGGTCTTTTGTTTATAAATATCTAATTATTATTATTATTATTATTATTATTACATCCCTCTTTCTTTGTGCTTCTTGTTGCCTCTCTTTGTCAGGCATACCAGCCCCGCAGTGGATGCCAGGCGATGTGATAAACGGAGATGTACTCGGCATGGTTTGCTCTCTGATGCTGGCCAATTGCCTTTGCACTTCAGAAGAGGTCATCCACATCAAGCTAAGCATGTTCATGCCCGGCCAGTACTTAGATAGAAGACCAACCAGAAAAAGCTTGTAAGAAGTGTTGGTGAAGCCAGCAGCGGGCGCTTACCCTGTGGTCTGTGTGTGGATCCAAATGCCTCAGTGCAGTGAATGGGGACACTGTGCTTTCAATATGGCACCATCCATGAGATGAAAAATCAAGGTCCTGACTTTCTGTGGTGTAATTCAAGATCCCTGGGCATCATTCATAAAGAGTAGGGTGTATCCCAATGTCCTAGCTAAACATTTCTTAAGCTCAACCAAACTCACACTCGACACATTCCATACCCTAACCTCCTACTCCCCAGACCATCTGATGGGTCCATCCGGCATTTTGCATGTAAACAAAAACACTGAGTACCCAATACTATGTAACATACAGTACACAGCCCCGTTTCTTTTTGTAGTCTGTTTACTGTTTTGCTTTTTGAACCTCATCTGGTCCCTAGTTGCAGAATGACAAGTGAGGCTGCTACAGTGGTGTTAGATTACCCCGTGTGTGATATTTGTATGGAGGTGCCCTCGCCTTTGAACACTCTGGTAGTGGAATCAAATTTTCTTTTTCTTCTTCTCATCTCAAATACCCTCACTGCTCAATTCTAGGCCATGACACTCATACATTTCTTTGATGTGTACATTTTTTTCCGGAAAATTATATTATTTTATTGCCATGTTTATTTACGTCCTCTTGTGTATTAAAATATAAATTAAAACCTGCTGATAACGTTGATGCTGCTAGAATTTCCATCAGTTCCCTATGCTGAGAAATGGATTAAGCAGTATGGCAGACAGACGGGGCCCTTGCCCTCCTTGGACGACCCTGTGATGGAAGGACCAGGATCACATGCAGGGCAATACCTTACCCAGAACACTAGAGGGTAACACCCCCTGGCCCACAGCAGGGCCACGGGTTTGGAGCATAGAAGCTCAACCCTGCTGGGACCTGTGGCTACCGCCAGGGGGCACCTGGACAGTTGCTGAGCCACACCTGGAAGTGCTGCCAGAAGAATGTCTTGGAGCACTTCCGGGTGGCCTATAAAAGGGGCCTCCTCACTCTATTTAAAGATCCAGAATGGGAAGGAGGTGGACAAAGCTTTCTGGGTGAGGAGTGAAGGAGGAAGACTAAGGAAGAGAAGAACAAGGGACTGTGTTTAGTTTGTTATAATTCTGTACCATACTCTGTAGTGGGGAGCGAAGAAAATGCGCAGCCCCACTTGGAATAAAATGTGTTTGCTGGGCAGAATTTGTGTCTCACATCTGTCCGTGTCAGGTTGGGTGGTTGGTACGCCCCTTGGTGGTCCACAGCAGGTTTGAGAATGTTTGAACATATTTTAGCATACGACCATAAGAGATCTGACAAACGAGAGGAGGTTATGAAGTCCGTGAAGCTCGTTTCTTTAGCTAAGAGCTAAGATGTCCAGAATCTCATACAGAAACGTCTTATAGGTTGTTAAGGTTTAAAAGGAGATTAAGATGAGACATGATTGAAGTGTTTAAAATTATGAAGGGAATTAGTCCAGTGGATCGAGACTGTGACTTTAAAATGAGCTTAACAAGAACACAGGGACACAGTTGGAAACTTGTTATGGGCCAATTTTGCAAACAGGTAGTTTTTGTTTACGCAGAGAACCACAGACACATAGAATAAGTGACCAAGTAGTGTGGAAGACAGTAGGACATTAGGGACCTTCATAACTAGACCTGATGTTATTTTAGAAGAATGTAGTGGATACGAATGGCAAGCTTTGTTGGGCCGAATGGACAGTTCTTGTCTGGGTTGTTCTAATGGAATGAGTTGTGGGAATCTGGAACAAACCCCAAACAAAAGACTGTTGAAGAAGAAACCTATTTTAAGAACATTAGAACAATCTAAATGAGAACAGGCGATTCCACCCAAGGAAGCTTGCCATTCCTATCAAGATGTCCCAGTCCTTCTTCATTCTGTTTACTGTGTTTATATTTTTATAGACAGGTTGCCAACGAATTTGAATCCTGCATTCCATTTACCTCGGATGTTGGAATTGGGAATGACGTCACACCAAAGTTAATCACATTCCAGTATAACGTTAGGAAAACATATATGGATTCCTCCAGAAAAGCTTTTGTTGTGCCAGCACCACCGTTAAGCCTAATTAGGTATTCAGATCATAAAGGATAGGGGGGACCCAGTCGCATGGGTTAGCTACCAAACAGTCGGTTGGCGCACTAATGAGCTTGGCCTAGGGCACAAAATAACCAAGCACTGGCACTGTCTGTCAGCATAAGTTCCCTCTCACCTACTTTAATAATTGTCCACATCATTAAGTTGATTGTAAATGAACAATATGCCCATATGAATGTGGCCACGTGTATGAGTGGACCCCACAATTGACATGGACAGCTTGGTAAAGTGTTCACTGAGAAATGAGCTCATGTATATTATAGAAAGGAAAGAAATCAGTAATGGAACAATTTAGCTCAATGCTTCCACCTAATGTACTAGATAAGTTTATTTTTATCTATTTATTCATTTATTTATTTACTTATCAATTGATGGATTGATTGACTGGCTGCATTATAAGTCCTGTGAATCTGTATCCTCAATTTTTATGTTTCTAATTCTGTATGCACCTGAATGTCCCCATGGAATTAATAAAGTTTATCTAATCTAATATAGAGAAAAGCCAAGCATTCATAATGGCTAACACGGTACAACACCCTAGTACTAATCTAACATAATATAACTAGCTGTGTAAGCCGGTGCTGTAAAAATCACGGGGTCCTAGAAACTATTGAAATCGTCAGAAAAAAGATTGAAGTGTAGAGATATCAGGTAATTGAAAGGAACTACTCTGGGTGTCTCTCTACTAGGAAGTTTAGTTTTGCCGATGTGCTCACATCGCTTATAAATGAGCGGCTAAACGACTTTGCCTTTCTTCAGAGCAGCGTTTCTCAAACTTTAAGTATTTGCGACCCGAGTTTTCATAACAGTTTTAATCGCGCCCCCTAACGTTTTTTTGAAACCCTGATAAAATTTATTCCTATATTTTTTGCTGCCGATACACCGCTACAAGTTTTATTATACCTACTTAACTTTTATCGACATTTATCTAACTCTATATTTATTTTTCTATTATCAGAATGTAGTTTAAGTTAATTTGTTTTGGTTTCAATAGATGTATTTTTCATATTTTCGATTCTTGTTTTCTTTTTTTCACTTCTTCGCGCCCCCTTTTTTGTTACTTTCCCCACAGGATGAGAACTGCCACTTCAGAGCTTTCATTTTGCCGACGTGCTCGCCTCACTTGTGTATTAACGTCAGGACGAAAAGTAAAAGGGATGCTGTTTGGGCATTGTGCTCACCTCGCTTCTGCATTAGCGGCTAAGCGACTTTGTCTTTCTTCTGAGATTTCGTTTTGCCAGCGTGCTGGCCTTGCTTGTGTTGTTAGCAGCTAAGCGAGCTTTCTGTTTCCTCGAAGATGAAGCCCTTACGTCGACTCAACCTCTCACTTTCGGGCCAGATAGACAGACACACACACTTCCACGTGTAGACGTTTATATATACGATTTTTCTTCCGAGTACGTCATGAATGAAAGTAAGTATGCAAAGTACCAACCCCTCAAATGCCAACATATGGTGTGGTGGGCATGAAATCTCTCCATGTAGATGTAGGCCCGTCTAGGATTACCAGGTCAGTCACTATAAGGAGCTTTTTTCCTTTGTTGGGGATTAGAGATTGAACTTGAAAGACGCCTGTGGTTAGCATCACCGTGTAAGCAGGGTCAGCATTGAGGTGGCTGTGGCTGAAGCGTCACAAACACTGGAACAACTCACTTGAGTGTATGAGAGGCCTGAGGAGCTGAAGGGGGCTGGTGCTGAGCACCATGGAGGTGTTATGGACTCAAACTGACAGAAACACCTCAGAAGCTGGCTGCCCACCTGATGACCCTAAGACAGCTCTAAGGGCCCACACTACAAAGCTCTGACAACAAGTGGACTTATGAAGATGTGATTGCTTGTCAACCATCTTATATATGACTAGCTATCCCTCGTGGCTCTGCCCGCGTAGTAGTGAAACAGGATAAACTTTAAAAATCAATAAACAAACAGGTATCGGTAGCTAAGCAGTGGCAAGATACGCTCCAAAACATGGCAAGAGGTAGACCGACTCGAACGGAGGCTGGCACATGAGTGAGAAGGGCCCTGCCTGGCTCTCAACTTCTGACGTCACACTTCCCCCTCCATTCAGCCCATTGCATGTCTCTCAGATTGGCGCAAATAAATCGCTCCTGCAAGCGAACTATGATACTTAGTGCAATAACAGAAGTCAAGCAAATTATAGAAAATAAAGCCTGATATAAATCCATTAAGTAGTTCTCTCGTGAAAAGCGGACAGACAGATAGACAGACAGACAGACGTTAGATTTTATATATATAAAGATGTAGAGAATGTAAACCTCTCATGAGATGTCAGCAAATGCTAAGGAGACATCAAGCTACTGCAATGTTCTACCACTTCATAGCAGCCACTGTGGTGTTCTGTGCTGGGGAAGCAACTTGAGCTCAAAAGAAGCACAATACCTGAACAAACGTATCAGGAAAGTCTGCTCCATCATGGGGTGAACCCTGGACACACTGGAAGCTGCTGTGAAAAAGAGGATGTTGCCAAAATGGATGCCATCATGAAAAATCACCGCCAGGAGGCGCTCTCTTGCAGCACTTATAGCCACGGGCTCATTCCACCACAATGTGCTAAGAAGCACTTCTGGGAGATTTCTGCCTACTGCTATCAGGCAATTCAATACTTCCTTCGGGGCACTTGTTAAGATTATTTTGAAATACCTTTCTGAAATAGCTGAACATCCATCCCTCCATTATCCAACCCGCTATATCCTAACACAGGGTGATAGGGGTCTGCCGGAGCCAATCCCAGCCAACACAGGGCGCAAGGCAAGAACAAACCTCAGGCAGGGTGCCAGCCCACCACAGAATAGCTGAACAAAATGTATTTATTTATTTATTTATTTACATACATACATATTGATTGATTGGCTGTATTATTTGTCCTGTAAGGCTGCATCCTTGTTTTTATGTTTCTGCTGCTGTATGCATATGAATTTCTCCTCAGGATTAATAAAGTTTAGCAAATCTAATCAATTTGTAGATAGTTATTCTCCCACAGATCTCCAGAATGTTAGGTTTATTAGCGAGTGTAAATTGACCGCTTGTGCTTATATGCACGGATGAGCCCTGCAATGGATTGGGTTGGCTCCTGCCTTGCTCCTGACATTGCTGGGATAGTCCTCAGATCCCTTCAATCCTGAAGAGGATTAAGTGGGTTTAAGAATTTTATGCTGTTTTTTGTTTAATTATTTCTTGTTATAACCAGAACAGAAAAAAAAGGAAACGATGCAGACATTCAGTGCTTAGTGAACGTCTACAGAAGGAACAGCAAATAACAGACTGACATATTCAACTAAATAAAACCTAAAGCCACAGTACATTTCAATCTAAAGGATCAGACAGTTCTGCTTTTAAGAAAAGGTGTTCTGTCGACAGCAATGTCCTCCCACTCACTTCCTGACAGATGCTACAAAACACAAGCAGTGCGTGTGGGCACGTCACAAGGAATTTGGACAGAAATGGATGCATCACTCTGTGAGAGTTACAGAAAACTACATATGAGTCACTTTGATACTCGGGGAACGAGCTATGCTGCCTCACAGCTTCATGGAATGATGAAGCTTTTACCTACTCTCATTTTCTGCTTGCGCTGTTTTCCTCCTAAACGGATCCATGTTAGACGGGGGCAGCATGGTGGCGCAGTGGGTAGCACTGCTGCCTCACAGTTAGGATTACCTGGGTTCCCTGCGTGGAGTTTGTATGTTCTCCCCGTGTCTGCGTGGGTTTCCTCCAGGTCCTCCGGTTTCCTCCCACAGTCCAAAGACATGCAGGTTAGGTTAGGCTAGTGTGTGGGTGTGTGTGTGCGCCCTGCGGTGGGCTGGTACCCTGCCCAGTTTTCAGCCTTTCGCCCTGTGTTGGCTGGGATTGGCTCCAGCAGACCCCATGACCCTGTAGTTAGGATATAGCAAGTTGAATAATGGATGGATAAGTCTGCGAACAAGTCTGAAAACAAGTTTTCACTTTATCTTTACAGGTTATTGAGCGCAGGCCGGTGTGTAAATGTGTCCATTTTAAATGAAATCTGCAACACAATAAAATGTACACAAAGAGAAGGAGTCTGAATACTTTCAAATTTCCACTATATGCTTCATTCGAGTCCAGCAAAAACCTCATAGTCATAGTGCATATTAACGGTGCTTAACCTCCCAGCATTAACCACCATAAATACTTCTGAACTCTTTTACTGATTATCTTCAGCCATCATTTAGCAGCTTTGTTCACTCTGACTATAAGATCAGTTGCTTTTCTACCAATGTCCATGTTGCAAAAAGGGTCAAACTTTGGAAATCAGTCTCATGGGATTTATAGTACTGTAAGAAGAGTTTGGCTGACTTTTCACATTTAACTGTAAAATCCAGAAATAAAGAGTTTTCTAACAACACCACTTAATTGAAAATAAATTGTCACTTGTACCTTTGAATAATTTGTCAACTATTTAATCAGCAGAAGCATTTTAGCAATATTTCTTTTTCTCCTACAAATGTAAGGCTAGGAGAAAATCAATACAGCTAATGAGGGCTTTTAAACATACGTCTGCATTATAGAAGAGACTGTGATGGAGCAGATTGTGCAGGACTTTCTACCAGTCCTCCTCCAGCTGGACCAGCGAACAAATGAATTGTGAAATCAATAAGGACTGAAAGAGGAGCACAAAATAAAACGTTCTGAAGAGCCTAATGGAGTGCTGTCTTTGGGCCCAGCAGCAGATCAAAGGCGTCATTATTTGATTTTGGATTCTTAATGGGATTCAGTTGTATCTTGAAGGGTTTACATGGATTTGTAAGCCTAATTAAAAAGAAAGGTGACTGCTTTCAGTTAGTATTTATTTTAATTTAGTAACCCTCTTAATAAAAGAATGTGTGTCTGTCTGTGCATCCATACATTTGCTATGTCTCTGTCATTCTAGCAGATCCTTATTATAAGTATTTTTAGCATTAAAGTGCATTGCATTTGTCATCAACAGACGGCATGCCACAAAAGTTTTTTTTTATAATAAAACGGATTGCTTTGTCATTCCAACAGATGGTGCATCATAAACATTAAAACGGCTTCTACGAATCCTACCTCAGTCATTGGTCAGGAGTCCAACCCAGGAACAGTTAATTCATTGGCTAACATTGTGGGTTACGTGATATCAACTTTGCAGAGTCCTCTGTGAGACAAATACAACTAAAAGATTAAAAGCTAAAGAAAAGCGACTAGAAACTTTTTCAGAAACAGAATATGCCTCGAACCCGTGAATATCTGAGTTGCTTCAAAATGCAGAATGTTATACAGTGGTGTGAAAAACTATTTGCCCCCTTCCTGATTTCTTATTCTTTTGCATGTTTGTCACACAAAATGTTTCTGATCATTAAACACATTTAACCATTAGTCAAATATAACACAAGTAAACACAAAATGCAGTTTTTAAATGATGGTTTTATTATTTAGGGAGAAAAAATCCAAACCTACATGGCCCTGTGTGAAAAAGTAATTGCCCCTTGTTAAAAATAACCTAACTGTGGTGTATCACACCTGAGTTCAATTTCCGCAGCCACCCCCAGGCCTGATTACTGCCACACCTGTTTCAATCAAGAAATCACTTAAATAGGAGCTGCCTGACACAGAGAAGTAGACCAAAAGCACCTCAAAAGCTAGACATCATGCCAAGATCCAAAGAAATTCAGGAACAAATGAGAACAGAAGTCAATGAGATCTATCAGTCTGGTAAAGGTTATAAAGCCATTTCTAAAGCTTTGGGACTCCAGCAAACCACAGTGAGAGCCATTATCCACAAATGGCAAAAACATGGAACAGTGGTGAACCTTCCCAGGAGTGGCCGGCCGACCAAAATTACCCCAAGAGCGCAGAGACGACTCATCCAAGAGGTCACAAAAGACCCCAGGACAACGTCTAAAGAACTGCAGGCCTCACTTGCCTCAATTAAGGTCAGTGTTCACGACTCCACCATAAGAAAGAGACTGGGCAAAAAACGGCCTGCATGGCAGATTTCCAAGACGCAAACCACTGTTAAGCAAAAAGAACATTAGGGCTCGTCTCAATTTTGCTAAGAAACATCTCAATGATTGCCAAGACTTTTGGGAAAATACCTTGTGGACTGATGAAACAAAGGTTGTATTTTTTGGAAGGCAAATGTCCCGTTACATCTGGCGTAAAAGGAACACAGCATTTCAGAAAAAGAACATCATACCAACAGTAAAATATGGTGGTGGTAGTGTGATGGTCTGGGGTTGTTTTGCTGCTTCAGGGCCTGGAAGGCTTGCTGTGATAGATGGAACCATGAATTCTACTGTCTACCAAAAAATCCTGAAGGAGAATGTCCGGCCATCTGTTCGTCAACTCAAGCTGAAGCGATCTTGGGTGCTGCAACAGGACAATGACCCAAAACACACCAGCAAATCCACCTCTGAATGGCTGAAGTAAAACAAAATGAAGACTTTGGAGTGGCCTAGTCAAAGTCCTGACCTGAATCCAATTGAGATGCTATGGCATGACCTTAAAAAGGCGATTCATGCTAGAAAACCCTCAAATAAAGCTGAATTACAACAATTCTGCAAAGATGAGTGGGCCAAAATTCCTCCAGAGCGCTGTAAAAGACTCATTGCAAGTTATCACAAACACTTGATTGCAGTTATTGCTGCTAAGGGTGGCCCAACCAGTTATTAGGTTCAGGGGGCAATTACTTTTTCACACAGGGCCATGTAGGTTTGGATTCTTTTTCTCCCTAAATAATAAAACCATCATTTAAAAACTGCATTTTGTGTTTACTTGTGTTATATCTGACTAATGGTTAAATGTGTTTGATGATCAGAAACATTTTGTGTGACAAACATGCAAAAGAATAAGAAATCAGGAAGGGGGCAAATAGTTTTTCACACCACTGTATTTGTATGAACAGCAAACATAGCAAACAACCCATAGGAATGAAAAATCAAAATAAGAGATCTCCTTACTCTCTTTTCTGGTTTCACCTAGGCAATAATAAGATCAGAAAGAAATAAAATGGAGACATTGTCTTTTGTCTCTGGCATCTGAGACAAAATTTGCATTGCGTGCTCAGTAATATATGGTGAAATGTATGGACAATTGTTGGCAGTACTAAAACACTAGACACTCCGAATGATCTATATAATAAAAGCCCAGTGTGGTGTCTGAGTCCGTGTCAGGGTCCGCGTTCTTTTTGGCTGTATAGCCGCTCCGTAGAAAAGCCCCAGTCCGTCCCCTCTCAGAATTCCTGCTTACCCCCCTCCGTTCTTTCCCCTTTGCTTTTATTTTTCCTGTTCCCGAAAATCTTTTCAAAACAAAAGTAAAGAAATAGACAGAGCGTCACATTAACGTCTTCTCCCCTCTGCCTATTAAATAAACAATGAAATGAAATAAAAAAATCACGAAAGAAACAGAAACCACAACCTACCCTTACAGCGTCCACCGCACTTCTGGCGTTACAGCCAAACACGTGGTGTATGCAGGTTATGAGGTGTGACGCTAATTAACGCCCGTACTACAACAGATTATATTGTTCATATACTATTAACTATTTACAGGGATCAACTCTTTTGGGAAAGTTCATAACAAAAAAAAAAAATTAATTATTAATAACATGTGCAATTGAGTATTTCGAGCCCCGCGTCTGAGTTGGCTGGTTCCCCAGGTCACCAATTCATGTGTTTCACTATGCCCACTATGCCTTTCCGTCTTCAGCTACCCATGTGCACTTGTACGGAGGAGACCTTACGGAACAATGCCGAAACGAAACGCAACTAAACCTGCTGCTGCGAGAGAGGACACATTACAGCGTGATCACGAAGCGAAGAGGCAAAGTAGTGACAGTCGCTTGCAAGAAACAGACACTCAGCATTCACACAGATGAGCTCAACGACACGTCTCTGCCGCACAACGAAAGGCAACTGAAACCCCTACAGAGAGAGAAGACAGATTAAGCCGTGATCGCGAATGAAAGAGGCAAAAGCGTGCCAATGAGACTCCTGACGAGAGGTCCTTACGATTGAGTCATTCAACTGTGGTCATCCAACACGCAGCGTAGCGAGCGCCAAGTTGCTAGTAGTATAATAAATCGCTAAAACGGGGTGTGTGGCTCCTGATATCTCTGCAAAAGGATGAAGGTCCAAATCTTTAGAGTCCTGGTGCTTCCTGTCTTACTATATGGCTGCGAGACATGGACGCTATCCAGTGACCTGAGACGAAGACTGGATTCCTTTGGTACTGTGTCTCTTCAGAGAATTCTTGATTTGACTTTGTGTTGCTCATGGAGTCCTGAATGAGGCACATTACCTGCATTGTGAGGGAGTGTCAGTTACGGCACGATGGATATGTGGCGCGATTCTCTGAGAGTGATCCAGCTCACAGGATTGTTGGGTGATCCGAGTGGCTGGACCAGGCCAAGGGGTCGCCCACGTAACAGCTGGCTGAGGCAGATAGAGGGTCATTTCCAGACGGTGGAACTGGACTATGTGTCTGCCCCATTTGCCAACTGGGACCCCGAGCTGTTTTGTCGTGGCGGTGGGTGCAGCAACGCACTGTACCAGTGCATGCTCCCTGACCTGCCCTGACTTGAATTAAATATACTGCTCAAAAGAATTAAAGGAACACTTTTTAATCAGAGTATTGCATAAAGTCAATGAAACTTATGGGATATTAATCTGGTCAGTTAAGTAGCAGAGGGGGTTGTTAATCAGTTTCAGCTGCTGTGGTGTTAATGAAATTAACAACAGATGCACTAGAGGGGCAACAATGAGATGACCCCCAAAACAGGAATGGTTTAACAGGAGGAGGCCACTGACATTTTTCCCTCCTCATCTTTTCTGACTGTTTCTTCACTAGTTTTGCATTTGGCTACAGTCAGTGTCACTACTGGTAGCATGAGGCCATACCTGGACCCTACAGAGGTTGCACAGGTAGTCCAACTTCTCCAGGATGGCACATCAATACGTGTCATTGTCAGAAGGTTTGCTGTGTCTCCCTGCACAGTCTCAAGGGCATGGAGGAGATTCTAGGAGACAAGCAGTTACTCTAGGAGAGCTGGAGAGGGCCATAGAAGGTCCATAACCCATCAGCAGGACCAGTATCTGCTCCTTTGGGCAAGGAGGAACAGGATGAGCACTGCCAGAGCCCTACAAAATGACCTCCAGCAGGCCACTGGTGTGAATGTCTCTGACCAAACAACCAGAAAGACTTCATGAGGGTGACCCAAGGGCCCCATGTCCTCTAATGGGCCCTGAGCTCACTGCCCAGCAGCATGCAGCTTGATTGGCATTCGCCATAGAATACCAGAATTGGCAGATGCACCACTGGTGCCCTGTGCTTTACAGATGAGAGCAGGTTCACCCTGAGCACGTGACAGAAGTGAAAGGGTCTGGAGAAGCCATGGAGAACATTATGCTGCCTGTAACATCATTCAGCATGAGCAGTTTGGTGGTGGGTTAATGATTGTCTGGGGAGGCATATCCATGGAGGGTCACACAGACCGCTACAGGCTTGACAAAGGCACCTTGGCTGCCATTAGGTATCAGGATGAAATCCTTGGACCCATTGTCAGACCCTATGCTGGTACAGTGGCTCCTGGTGCACGACAATTCCTGGCCTCATGTGGTGAGAGTATGCAGGCAGTTCCTGGAGGATGAAGGAATTGATACCATTGACTGGCCACCACACTTTCCTGACCTAAATCCAATAGAACACCTCTGGGACATTATGTTTTGGTCCATCCAATGCCACCAGGTTGCACCTCAGACTGTCCAGGAGCTCAGTGATGCCCTGGTCCAGATCTGGGAGGGGATCCCCCACAACACCATCTGTCGTCTCATTAGAAGCATGCGCCGATGTTGTCAGGCATGTATACAAGAACACAGGGGCCATACAAAGTGCTGCGTACAATTTTGAGTTGCTGCAATTAAATTTTGGCAAAATGGACTAGCCTGCCACATAATTTTTTCACTCTGATTTTTGGGGCGTCTTTGAATTCAGGGCTCTGTAGGTTGATCATTTTCATTTCCATCAAACGATGTGGCATCCTTTCGTTCCTAACACATTACCCAGTCTATATCAGTATAGATATCCAGGAGGATTTCTTTTTCCCATTGAGATCTGATGTGTTTTCAAAGTGTTCCTTTAATTTTTTTGAGCAGTTTATATTAATAAAATTTTGCTGTGCTCCAATTAGATCAGACCCATTCCAGAAGCAAAGGCAGAGAGTGTGGCATAGTGGTTAAGAGATTGGACTTCAAACTCTGAGATTGGGGGTTCCAATCCCACTACTGACACCGAAGTAAATCACTTCACCTGTCATTCACATTTCTTTTTGGGTGCCATTTAAAGAAAGAAATGAAGCAATTCAGAGGAATGATGAAGAAATTCAGGGGAACAAATCTTAAAAAACAAGTTAATTAAAATAAAAGGAAAAGGAGTTAATTAGCAGCAAAACAGGTGACCAATTAAGAAAAGGGTTAGAATGAAAACCTGCAGCCACTGTGGTCTTCCAGGACAGGAGTTGGGGACCCCTGAACTAAGGGATCTGAGTCAAGTTAATTAAAAGGAAAAGAAATGAAGCAATTCAGAGGAACAAATCTTAAAAAACAAGTCAATTAAAATGAAAGGAAAAGGAGTTAATAAGCAGAAAAGACTGGTCACTAATTAAGAAGATGGTTAGAATGAAAACCTGCAGCCACTGCGGCTCTCCAGGACTGGAGTTGGACACCCCGGCCCTAAACGTTTCAAGCACTGGTCACAGCCTCGTGAAGTGCAGTTTTATTGTACTGCATCAACATATCGTGTATTCAAAAAGCATAGAGAATGTTTTATTTAAGGCTTCTGTTTAATTCTTTATTGATTTAGCATTTGTTCACTGGTCCAGCTGGAGGAACACTGGTAAAAGGTCCTGCACAATCTGTTCCATCATGATCTCTTCTATAATGCC
This sequence comes from Polypterus senegalus, assembly GCF_016835505.1. Taxonomy (NCBI): domain Eukaryota; kingdom Metazoa; phylum Chordata; class Cladistia; order Polypteriformes; family Polypteridae; genus Polypterus; species Polypterus senegalus. Next base: position 16,967,392 of record NC_053157.1, read on the forward strand.
AATGTATGTTTAAAAGTCGCCATTAACTGTATTGATTTGCTTCTAGCCTTACTAGTCTATTAACATGAAAAGGAATTAATTAGCAGCAAAATCTGGTCACCAATTAAGAAAAGGGTTAGAATGAAAACCAGCAGCCACTGCGGCCCTCCAAGACTGGAATTTGAGACCACTGCATTAGGAGGTCAAGTAACGCTAGAATCTACACGAGAGGAGACTATTCAATTCATCGAGCTGATTTGTTTCACTAATAGCTAAGATGTTTCAGTGACCCCATTCCAGTGTCACCAGGCAGTCCTCGACACTAAAGTCTCATTGAGGTCCATCTTAACTGCATCATGGACCCCTGGGTCAAGTAGTGCACTGGGGCCCCTGTTTTGATAGCATCAGAAACATCATGGGCCCCCGGCCAGTGCCCGTTATGCACATACGTAAAGACAGCTCTGGCCTCATTCACAAAGCTTGAAGATACCAGTTGGACTATTGTGCCTGCCTTGGAGATGTGTGAGGTGATTTCACAGTGCTCTTTGTCTTTATTTTTTTTTTAAGGGTATCAGTTATTAAACCAAAAGATACATCTTCACATAAAACAAACTCATATTTCCACACCACCATAAAACAAATGTTTCAAAGCTGAAAGTCAAAAAGAATGCCTCCTTCAGCTGACAGATGTCTAACAAATGACAGACATGTTACAGATTTTTCAAAAATTTACCAATTATTTCCTTTGACAGCTGCAGGCTGTTATGGCAGAGTGAACGTTATGGCGTTTGTAGTCACATCTGTCTGTCACCAGCAGCTGGAACCAAAGAGTAAATTATAGCTCTCCTGTTTCCAGAAGCTGTTATTAGCACTGATCAAAGGCCCAGGTCTGTCCGACACTTGGCTTATGTTTCAGTAATGACTAGAACTTCATGTCTTCATGTGTGCTTTACTGAGAAAAGCTGCATTTTTGGTAAATATGGTAGAACATAACATAATATCCTTAAACCCCTTTTATCCAATTCAGGGTCATAAGAGGCCATAGTGATGCCTTGTAGTATCGGGTACAAGTTGAGGAACCACAACTGTGGTGGGAAAGCAGTCCACTGTAGGACCCACTCCTGAGGACACTCAGACAGGGACAAAGTAGTGAGGCCTTTTAACAAAAAACGAATGACTCTGGGATGCTGAAGTAAATCCCACACAGACACAGGAAGAAAATGAAATTTGGTGGCCATGGAATGCAAAAGGAGAACTCAGGAACTGGAAGGCTGCAGAACTGACCACTAGGCACCTATGGCCTATGGCCTCTTAACGCATGGGCATGCTGGGTAGTTGCCTGGGGGCCTCATGCTAATCTATGTATGTTGTGACTTGCTGAGTGGTTGTGTAGGTAGGGACCCCAGTGCACTGCTTTTCCCAGGGTCCTATAATGCTGTTAAGATGGCCCTGCCTGCCTATGGCAGCCTTTTTGGTAAAACATTTTACATAATAAATGCATTTGTGTTAATGCCCATTCATCTTTTACCCATTTTATGCCATTGCAGCTTTGCATTAAAATGATTTAAATTAGTTTTTATTTTTTCTCGCACATGAAGAGCACTCAATACCCCAGAATGACAAAGCCAAAACATACATATTCATATGAATGAGACATTTCAGGTTTTGATTTTTTAATAAACTAGGGGGCTCTGCGGCGGCATGGTGGCGCAGTGGTAGTGCTGCTGCCTCGCAGTTAGGAGACTTGGGTTTGCTTCCCGGGCGTGGAGTTTGCATGTTCTCCCCGTGTCTGCGTGGGTTTCCTCCCACAGTCCAAAGACATGCTGGTTTGGTGGATTGGTGATTCTAAATTGGCCCTAGTGTGTGCTTGGTGTGTTTGTGTGTGTCCTGCGGTGGGTTGGCACCCTGCCCAGGATTGGTTCCTGCCTTGTGCCCTAGGATTGGCTCCTGCAGACCCCGGATGTATTCGGATTCAGCGGGTTGGATAATGGATGGATGGATGGGGCTCTGCCCCATGCTCACTCCACTCGCCCACCCCCTTGTTTGGTCTACCGGATATACAATACAATACAATTTATTTTTTGTATAGCCCAAAATTACACAAGAAGTGCTGCAATGGGCTTTAACAGGCCCTGCCTCCTGACAGCCCCCCAGCCTTGACCCTCTAAGAAGACCAGAAAAAACTCCCAAAAAAAAAACCCTTGTAGGGAAAAAATCAAAGAAACCTTGGGAAAGGCAGTTCAAAGAGAGACCCCTTTCCAGGTAGGTTTGGCATGCAATGGGTGTCAAAAAGAAGGGGGTCAATACAATACTGCTCACTTTGTGAAGGGGGGGGGGCGCGGATGAACGCACACTTAGGATATGCCATCGCATCATCTGCTGTCTTCCTGCTGCTGGCGAGCTGCACGTTTTGCTCGTCTCTTGTCGTTGTTTTAAGAGCTGAGAGCACATGACGCATGTCTGGCAAAAGCAATCCAACAACTGCTAGGTTAGATGTCTGTGGACTTGTTTTAAATGATGCCTCACTGCCTGATCTCGCGAGACGTTGTAAAAACAATACTTGTCCTTTATTTACGGCCCCGGGTGTGGTTAAATTCTTTCTCGCAGGACGTATAACGCTGCTCGCACGCAGTTGGGGCTGAGGGGGCTGCTGTCGCACTGCCCTTCGATCTTTTTAAAGCCTGTACAGACGCGGTCCTTTCTGCCACTTTGTGTCTCTGCTGCTCGCGTTGTGATCGCTACTCCGTCATCATAAATATACACCTGACCGAATTGTGTTTACTTTGAAATTAAACTGTTGCAGGTCATCAGATTCTCAGAGCGTATGGTCCATTGTTGTGTAAATCTACGTTTTGTGCATTGAATGATGCGAATGCGAAAAGACTTTGTTTTCTGCACTTTTCCTTTTATTTCTGACCTCACTTTGTCCTGCTATTTTTTCAAGTACACCTGGTCCTGATGATTCATTTTCTTTTTTTGTGCTAATGCGATCTTTTATTCGTCGACGTTTCGTTTATAAAGTATCGTCCTTTGTACGCTTAATATGCACTGAGACACCTGTATCTGTGTGTGCTACTTCTCTTTACACTACTGATTTTTTTTTTGCCCATTCTCTTTCATCTCACGGTTCTTTTATTTTTCTTTCATGAACTTAACGTGAAGATCATGTATCGTCTCATAGTCATTCATTCCACAGGATTTGTTTTTATAATAGAGAGACTAGTGGGCTTTGCCCCCTGCGTAGTTCATTTGACAACCCAACCCCTGCCTACGTTATGCGCCGTTGTGAAGAGGGGGGCTGAACGCACCCCAAGTAGACACGGTCACTCCTTTGAAACTCCCTCTTAAATGGTGATACAATGGGAAACAAATACAGGGTTTTTTTACCTCCTCTTTGCTCAATCAGATGCTGCTGCTGCCGTGCCACATGATCTGCATCTCGCGTGGCGCTTCGAACATTTAAACGCCTGTACAGCAACTATCCTTTTGTCTCACTGCCTTGTCTCTCTTCTCCCCCAGACATCCTCAAACACTATGCAATCTCTTTTCACTGTTCTGTTATTTCACCGAGTAATATTTTCCATTTGTTTGCGCTAATTCAATCTTTACTATCATTTTTTTGAGACTTTCATATTTTCCTACTTCCATTATCTCTAACCTGCTCTGCATGTGTATCGCGCCAACGTTTTTGAATTCTTTACGACATTCTACTTTGTCATCTACTCTTTGTCTTTTATTTCCGGCCCCGGGCGTGGCTAAATCTCTTGGCACAAAGTCTCATCTCGCGGGATGTGAAAGTATCTCTCTGAAAAAATCATGTCTCGTCCCAGGCTAAAAAGTCACGTCTCGTCCCAAGTTTTTATTTATATATTAGAGAGATGTGCACACACCTTTTTAAAAAACATTTTCACTTAGTCAGTATGGGGTTATTGAGTGTACATTAATGGGCAAAAATGACAAATGTATCCATTTATAATTCAATCTACAACACAATGAAGTGTGCAGAAAGTGCAGGGGTCTGAATGGTTTCTGAAAAGGACTGTAGGTTTCATTCGAGTCGGGTGAAATCTCATAGTGCATGAACAATGCTTAACTACTGTTCTGACAGCAAACTGGCAGGATAAAAAATGTATAAAAACATAAAGGAAAAATTCAGACATGAGCATCTACAGGCCTTGTACCCTAGGAACCAAGGTGCCCAAACCATTCTCTAACAATTCAGTAATTATTTACTGCTCTGATGCTAATCTTTCTGATCATAAAATAGGTCATTAGGATAGCAGTTGATGGGAAGACTTCATCATTAATTACAGAATTACATTATTTGAGGGTTTCCTCTAGAGCAGGGTCCTCAAACTCCAGTCCTGGAGGGCCCCTGTGGCTGCGGGTTTTTATTCCAACCAGCTTCTGTTTTTAATCGAATTCCTGGGCTAATTAAGTGAACTGTCATTTTCCAAGTTCTGTGTTTTGGGAATAATATAGAAATTAGAAAACTAAGTTTGGTAAAAAAATATTTTCAAAAAATTAAAATGTACCAAGCAGCTATATGGGAATAATGTATTTTATTTTTCTTTTTAACAATATTTTCATCTTGATTTTCATTCAGTTTTTCCGGTTGTTTTAATTGTTTGATGAATCCATCATTTTGTAATTATTGGGTCTAACACTAAAGTAGCTGCAACCTTTCATTTTTCAGTGTCGTTTCCCTGGGTGTCTGTTCTGCACGTTTTTAATTGTCATTATTATGATACAAACCGGATTCCAAAAACTATACAAATCGTGAATAAAAACTGAATGCAATGATGTGGAGGTGCCAACTTCTAATATTTTATTCAGAATAGAACATAAATCACGGAACAAAAGTTTAAACTGAGAAAATGTATCATTTTAAGGGAAAAATATGTTGATACAGAATTTCATGGTGTCAACAAATCCCAAAAAAATTGGGACAAGGCCATTTTCACCACTGTGTGGCATCTCCCCTTCTTCTTACAACACTCAACAGACGTCTGGGGACCGAGGAGACCAGTTTCTCAAGTTTAGAAATAGGATTGCTCTCCCATTCTTGTCTAATACAGGCCTCTAACTGTTCAATCGTCTTGGGCCTTCTTTGTCGCACCTTCCTCTTTATGATGCGCCAAATGTTCTCTATAGGTGAAAGATCTGGACTGCAGACTGGCCATTTCAGTACCCGGATCCTTCTCCTACGCAGCCATGATGTTGTGATTGATGCAGAATGTGGTCTGGCATTATCTTGTTGAAAAATGCAGGGTCTTCCCTGAAAGAGATGACGTCTGGATGGGAGCATATGTTGTTCTAGAACCTGAATATATTTTTCTGCATTGATGGTGCCTTTCCAGACATGCAAGCTGCCCATGCCACACGCACTCATGCAACCCCATACCATCAGAGATGCAGGCTTCTGAACTGAGCGTTGATAACAACTTGGGTTGTCCTTGTCCTCTTTGGTCCGGATGACATGGCGTCCCAGATTTCCAAAAGAACTTGAATCGTGACTCGTCTGACCACAGAACAGTCTTCCATTTTGCCACACTCCATTTTAAATGATCCCTGGCCCAGTGACAACGCCTGAGCTTGTGGATCTTGCTTAGAAATGGCTTCTTCTTTGCACTGTAGAGTTTCAGCTGGCAACGGCGGATGGCACGGTGGATTGTGTTCACTGACAATGGTTTCTGGAAGTATTCCTGAGCCCATTCTGTGATTTCCTTTACAGTAGCATTCCTGGTTGTGGTGCAGTGTCGTTTAAGGGCCCGGAGATCACGGGCATCCAGTATGGTTTTACGGCCTTGACCCTTACGCACAGAGATTGTTCCAGATTCTCTGAATCTTCGGATGATGTTATGCACAGTTGATGATGAGAGATGCAAAGTCTTTGCAATTTTTCGCTGGGTAACACCTTTCTGATATTGCTCCACTATCTTTCTGCAACATTGTGGGAATTGGTGATCCTCTACCCAATCTTGGCTTCTGAGAGACACTGCCACTCTGAGAAGCTCTTTTTATACCCAATCATGTTGCCAATTGACCTAATTAGTGTTTATTGGTCTTCCAGCTCTTCGTTATGCTCAAATTTACTTTTTCCAGCCTCTTATTGCTACTTGTCCCAACTTTTTTGGGATTTGTTGACACACCGTGAAATTTTGAATCAACATATTTTTCCTTTAAAATGATACATTTACTCGAAATAAACGTTTGATCTGTCATCTTCGTTCTATTACAAATAAAATATTGACATTTGCCATCTCCAGATCATTGCATTCAGTTTTTATTCACAATTTGTTTAGTGTCCCAACTTTTTTGGAATCCGGTTTGTACAATGAAGGGAGCAAACTGCACAGAGAAAGGATAAAATAGAATGACATCAACAAAAGAGATAAGCATTTACATCTATAGCAAAAATGGAAACATTTCTAAATGTCTTATAAATATAAAAATCATGCTGCTGTGCTTTTCTGAATGTAGAATAAGACAGAAAAGAATACCAGCTAATTAAATGAGATCAGTGCTAGCAGGTATTGTCACTGATTGGGAATGGGGTTGGAACAAAAACCTGCAGCCACAAGGGGTCCCAGGACTGACTTTGAGAACCCCTGAACTAGAGCAGAGTTCTCAAACTCCAGTCCTGGATGGCTGCAGTGGCTGCTGGTTTTCATTCTAACCCTTTTCTTAACTAGTGACCAGTTATAGCTGCTAATTAGCATCTTTTCATTTCATTTTAATCAACTAGTAAGGCTAGAAGCAAATCAATACAGCTAATCAGGGCTTTTAAATATACGTCTGCATTATAGAAGAGACTGTGATGGAGCAGATTGTGCAGGACTTTCTACCAGTCCTCCTCCAGCTGGACCAGCGAACAAATGAATTGTGAAATCAATAAGGACTGAAACAGAAGCCTTAAATAAAACGTTCACAATGCTTTATGAATACACAGTATGTTGATGCAGTACAATAAAACTGCACTTCACGCAGTGGCTGTAGGTTTTCATTCTAACCCTTTTCTTAATTAGTGACCCGTTTTTGCTGCTAATGCTCTCCTTTTCCTTTCATTTTAATTGACTTGTTTTTTGACTTGTCCATCTTTATTGCTCAATTCCTTTCCGTAAATGCCACCCAAAGAGAAATGAAATGCTAAGTGAGTGAGTCAACAGAAGACCAACTAAATCAGGGCCTCAAACTCCAACCAGTTTCATTCCAACCATTTGCTTAATGAGGTGCCGATGCTTGTCGTTAATCAAACCCGTTCTTTAATTCCATGGCTTGTTGCTGCTCTCATGGTGCATTAACAGACTTTTCTGAAACTATTGATTTTCTCTTTTCTAAGAGCACTGGTAAAATGTTTTGGGGACCTGAGCAGATCAACATGCCTGAGACCTTCACCTTTCTTTATTTTCAGATATTGTGTGTTGGTCACAGTTTGCTGGTCACATTGTGCCACATTTTGTATTCCATTTGGCAGTTAATTAAGAAAAAAGAAACAATTAGGGGGTCTGAGTCTTTAAGAGCAAGTCAATTAAAATGAATTTAAAAGAAGTTATTTAGCAGCAAAAAAAGGTCACTCATTAAGAAAAGGGTTAGAATGAAAACCTGCAGCCACTGGGGCCCTCCAGGACTGGAGTTGAGGAGTATCTCTTTCTGTTGCATGATTTGGCTCACAAACTATTCAGCATGGTGGCACAGTGGGTAGCACTGCTACCTTGCAGTTTCGCTTCCTGGGTCATCCCTGAGTGGAGTTTGAATGTTCTCCCCCTGTCTGTGTGGGTTTCCTCCTGGTGCTCCGGTTTCCTCCCACAGTCCAAAGACATGCAGGTTAGGTACATTAGCATTTCTAATTTGTCCCTATTATGTACTTGGTATGTGTGTGTGCGTGTCCTGCGGTGGGCTGGCACCCTGCCCAGGGTTTGTTTCCTGCCTTGCACCCTGTGTTTACTGGGATTGGCTCCAGCAGACCCCCGTGACCCTGTAGTTAGGATATAGCGGGTTGGATAATGGATGGATGGATGGAACTAATCAGCACATCATCATCTCATAACAGGCTTAAGATTTGAGTTTGGTATTTTTCCATCCAGCTGTTTTAGGTTTTGACTGTCGTCAAAAAACTGTGACACACAGACATCATCGAGATATTGATGTTTTCAGTATCAGGGGCCCCTAAAACATCAAAAACTGGAGATCAAAATTTTTGACGAATCTAAAGCTTTTGCTCATCCCCCTTAGATGACAGGTTATGGTGGAGGAAGGTGTAAAGCAAAAAAACAGGATATTTGTGTAATCCATCCATTTATTATCCAACCTGCTATATCCTAACTACAGGGTCACGGGTGTCTGCCGGTGCCAATTCCAGCCAGCACAGGGCACAAGGCAGGAAACAAACCCCGGGCAGGGCGCCAGCCCATCGCAGGGCACGCACACACACACACACACACACACACACCAAGCACACACTAGGGACAATTTAGAATCGCCAATGCACCTAACCTGCATGTGTTTGAACTGTCTGAGGAAACCGGAGCACCCGGAGGAAACCCACGCAGACACGGAGAGAACATGCAAACTCCACGCAGGGAGGACCCAGGAAGCGAACCGGTGTCTCCTACCTGCTACCCACTGCACCACCGTGCCACCCATATTTGTGTAATGATAAATACAAAACAATTAAAACCAAAAGACCAAAAATTAGCTACCAAAACCAGAGAGTGAGACAAACTTGAGGTCTAAAGGTACAAAAGCGTCCAAACTCACAGGATCGATTACTCAAAAATGTCATCAGCTTAATATTTTTTGGTTTCTCCTAGAGAACAATGAGATCAGAAAGAAAATAAATTGTGACATTTCTTTTGCCACATGCTTCTCAGATTTTTCCCGTGAGAAAGAATATCCCAGTATTAATATATCAGAAAAATTAGACGAGAACAGGCCATTCAGCCGAACAAAGCTCGCCAGTCCTATCCATTTAATTCCTCTAAGAAAACATCAAGTTGAGCATTGAAGGTCCCTGAAGTCCTACTGCCTAGCCCACTACTTGATCACTTATCCCATGTGTCAAAAAGAAAAACTGCTGTGCCCCAGTTAGATCCAGCTCATTCTGGAAGAAAAGGCAGGCAGTGTGGTTAAGACTTTGTGCTTCAAACCCTGAGGTTGTGAATTTAAATCCCACTACTGACACCATGTGACCACGAGAATGTCACTTCATCTGCCTGTGGTCCAATTGGAAAAACAAAAGAAATGGAACCAATCGTATCTCAGATGTTGTCAGTCACCTTGGATAAAGGCATCCATCCATCCATCCATTATCCAACCCGCTATATCCTAACTACAGGGTCACGGGGGTCTGCTGGAGCCAATCCCAACCCACACAGGGCACAAGGCAGGAACCAATCCTGGGCAGGGTGCCAGCCCACCACAGTATTTTAAATGCATTTTTAAAAATTTTCTTTCCCTTCCCCATTGCATTTTGGCAAACAGGAGGGAGTGCGAAATCTTCAGTTGTCCCCGGGCACCGAAAACCCTAGCTACGCCTCTGGCCATGTGATGGGTGACACCTCAGCACCACACTTGTTCAGATGGAATGGAACCAGTGGGAGGGTTTTTTATGGTGGCTGGAGTGCCAATTCTGTTACCAACACCCAGGTTTTGCCTACAATTTGGATGGCCTACATGTAGGGCTGGAAGCAGATTAACGTACCCAGGACGGAGCAATTTGCTGGTTAAGGGCCTTGCTCAAGGGCCCAACGTAGTAGAGTCACTTTTGGCATTTACGGGATTCAAACTGGAAATTGGAAGATCCATACTAGGAGAACTGAATGAATAATGATGATGAGGTTAGGAGCACACACTAATACAGTGCATTGCCGTACCCACCACACGACAAACCAACTCAGAATCCAGATTCGGGCCCGAGTGCAGTCATGCAACGGGTGACACCTCAGCACCATCACTCATTCAGATGGAATGGAACCAGTGGGAGGTTTTTTATGGTGGCTGGAGTGCCAATTGTGCCACCAACCCCCAAGTTTTTCCCTCCAGGTTGGAGGGCCTACATGCAGGGCTGGAAGCAGATTAACGTCATACCCAGGACGTTGAAATTACAGGTTAAGGGCTTTGCTCATGGGCCCAACGAAGTAGAGTCACTTTTGGCATTTATGGAATTCGAACTGGCAATTGGAAGATCCATACTAGGAGAACTGAACGAATGACAAGAAAGGAATCTTTGACCTAACAACCCTCAATTCAAGTAAGTACAAGATCATACCAATTAACAACCAAAATGAGCAAAAAAAAAAAAATCAAAATCAAATCAAATCAAATCAGCCACCCGGCACTGGCCACCATAAATAACTACGAACTGCTTTACTGATCGTGCTCAGTTATCATTTAGCAGCTTTGTCCATTCTGATTATAAGAGTACTTGTTCCACCTATTAATGTCCACATTGCAAAAACGGTCAGTCAGATGGGATTTCAGCACTTTAAGTGAAGTTCCGGTTCACTTTTCATCACTTGATTGGAAGTAAAGTGTCAAATGAAACTTTAATGAATTGGCCAACTGTTTAATTAGTGGAAGAATTTTATCAATATTTGTTTTTCTACTACAAATGTAAGGCTAGAAGCAAATCAATCAGCTAATTAGGGCTTTTAAACATATGCCTGCATTATAGAAAAGATCATGATGGAGCAGATTGTGCAGGACTTTCTACAAGTCCTCCTCCTCCAGCTGCGTTAGTGAACAAATGCTAAGTCAGTAAGGACTTAAACAGGAGCCTTAAATCATTTTTTTTTCTGGAATGCTTTATGAATACATTGCAGTACAATAGAACTGCACTTCATGAGGCTGCGACCAGTGCTTGAAAAGTTTACGGCCGGGGTGTCCAACTCCAATCCTGGAGGGCCGCAGTGGCTGCAGGTTTTCATTCTAACCTTTTTCTTATTTGGTGACCTGTTTTGCTACTAATTAACTTCTTTTTAACTAATCTTAGAGTGACTTGCTCTTGAAAACTCAGGCTTTTTCATTCTAACCATTTTCTTAATTAGCGGATAGTTTTTGCTGCTAATTAGCTTCATTTAATTTATTTGTTATTTAAGACTCAGACCCTTTACATCAGGACTGACCAGGACTGTGACCCAGTGTTTGGATTCTGCGGGTTGGAAAATGGATGGATGGATATTTAAAATAATAATATTTTAAGAAAAAAATGTTATATAGGTCTCCAAAAATAATAATGCCGCCGAGTGTTTTTTAAAATCTCAATCCGTCATTAGTTTTTGTAAGAAAAAATGTGTTTTCCGCATTTAAAAATGATTTTAAAGAAAGTATATAGCAAATTATAAAGCAAAATAATGATATATTTGTAAAAACTGCATTACAATTTATTCGTACGAAAATACGATGGGGAAACGTCTAGACTTTTGCAGCCATCTACTAGAATACTTCACCACGGCCCAATCAATTTTCTATCAAACACATAAACACAAATCACTTGGCACACAGAAATGGCATTTACAACAACTAAGACAACGATACACTAAAGCCTCATGTCAGTCATGTGACCTGTTTAATAACGTCAAAGATGTTTCTGGGTGGGAGTCAAGCATGTTAGAGTAGTGGAGGGGATAAATTATTGTCTGTTGGGTATATAGAACAAATACGTGCTTCGAAATCAGAAAGAGACAAAAAACGTAAGTAAAAGATTTCCTCATACAGATGGAGTAATGGACTGAGTATGCGAATGTTTTTTATTTACTTTTTAGTGCATTTAAGAATGGAAAACATTTCATTCTAAAATTTTGTAACATCAATTTGGTGCCCCCTGGATACTGCGCCCGCTACGCCACTGCACATGGCTGCACTAATTTTATTTAGAAGCAAGGACTACTGTTTTGTAATCACAGTAAAGTGTTTTATTACTTCAAACAACTGTCCGTACATTTCACATTATATTACTGAGCACACAATGCAGATACTTTCAAATTGCAAAAAAAAAAAAAATGGTCAAGGCAGCACTTGGAAAAAGCTGTGTGACTTTGCTGAAGAAGCTCAAAAGGACTTATTTCTGAGAATAATAATATACTGTAAATAATAAGCTGGTTAAGTTTGCAGATGTTACCAGGCTAGGAGGTTTGACAGATAATTGAGAATCCATTAAATCATTACAGAGGGACTTGGACAGCAGACAGGCTTGGGCAGATTTCTGGACGATAAAATATAATGCCAGTAAATGTCAAGTGTAACATGTAGAGTGTAAAAATGTGAGGTTTGAATGCACAATGGGAGGTCTGAAAATTCAAAGTGCACCTCATGAGTAGTATTTAGGAGTCATAGAGGTCTCAATGCTAACAACTGTCAGACAGTGTTCAGAAGCCATTATGAAGGCTAACAGAATGTCAGGTTATATAGCGCCTTGATGTGTGGAGTACAAGTCACAGGAGGTTCGGCTCAAGCTTTATAACACACTGGTGAGGCCTCATCTGGAGTCCTGTGTGCAGTTTTGATCTCCTTAAAGACAGAGCAGCACAAGAAAAGGTCCAGAGAAGAGCGACTAGGCTGATTTCAGGGCTACAGGGTTGAGTTATGAGGAAAGATTAAAAGAGCTGAGCCTTTACAGTTTAAACAAAAGGAGATTAAGAGGACACCTGAGTGAAGTGTTTAAAATTCTGAAGGGAATTCGTCCAGTGGATCGAGACGGTGACTGACTTTAAAATGAGTTTATGAAGAACACGGGAACACAGTTACCTTACTAAGGGTAAATTTTACACAAACATTAGACAAAAATGAGACATGAGACACACCTAAAGTAAAAGGAAGCAAAATTGAGAATTTGGTTTGAAAGGCATGTCATATTTTTGTGAGATCTTGTTCTAGTCGTGTTTGAATCTCTTTCAAGACTTCATATTTTTTATTTATTAGACTGATGCCTTTATCCTGTGGTGGGCTGGTGCCCTGCCCAGGGTTTGTTTCCTGCCTTGCGCCCTGTGTTGGTTGGGATTGGCTCCAGCAGACACCCGTGACCCTGTAGTTAGGATATAGCGGGTTCAATAATGGATGGATTGGAATTGACAACAACAACATTTATTTATATAGCACATTTTCATACAAAAAAATGTAGCTCAAAGTGCTTTACATAATGAAGAATAGAAAAATAAAAGACACAGTAAGAAAATAAAATAAGTCAACATTAAGTAACATAGAATAAGAGTAAGGTCTGATGGTCAGGGGATTCCAGACCATGAGACCACCCAGTCTGCTCTGGTGTATTCCATAAGGGCTCCAGTGGCTGCAGGTTGTCATTCTAACCATCTTCTTAATTAGTGATCAGTGTTTGCTGCTAATTAGCTTCATTTAATTTGTTTGTTATTTAAGACTCAGACCCTTTACATCAGGGCTGAGCAGCATCAGTCCTGGAGGGCCGCAGCGGCTTCAGGTTTTTGTTCTAATCCAATTGCTTCATGAGAAATAATTCATTGCTGATAAATGAGGTGACATTTTTCTGCTTCATGTTAGTGGTCTCGCTTGTTAAGATTTTGAACCCTTAATTGCTCATTTTAGTCCTAAACAGCTGTATTCATTGTTTTAACTGCTCCTTATTAGCAATAAGATGGCAATAACAAAGGAGCCAGCAGTTCTCCATCTCACTTGTCTCCATTTCATCACTCACTATTTGGTATAATGAAGTACTTAGAAGAAAACTGAAGAGAAAGTGAAGAACTGAAAATTACTCACCTGTGTTAGGCTTCAAATCACTTGGGTGATACGTGGATCATTAGAAGGGACAAAAAAATTATCACTAACAAAAATCACTAACAAGCCATGAAATTAAATAAGGTCTGTTACTGGTGAGGATTGGCTTCTAATAAAGTAACTGGGATTGGATGGATTGGAACAAAAACTGCAGCCACTGGAGTCCTCCAGGATTGGAGTTGACCACCCCTGGAACCCTTGAACTCCAGTCCTGGAGGGCCGCAGTGGCTGCAGGTTTTCATTCTAACCATCTTCTTCATTAGTGACCAGTTTTTGCTGCTGATTAACTTCTTTTGCCTTATTTTTAATTAACTTGACTCAGGTTCTTTAGTTGTTTTTTCCTTAATTAGCAGCCAAACAATAAAGACACAAAACAAGCCACCGCATGAGCAGCTCACTTGTGCCCATCACACAATATCTGAAAATAAAGAAAGGTGAAGGACTCGGTAACGTTGATCTCTCAGGTCATTGAAATATTTTGACTGTGTTCTTAGAAAAAACAGAAAAATCAACAGTTTTGAAAATGTCTGCTGTGGTAGAATGAGAGCAGAAACAACCCATGGAATTAAATAACGGGGTTAATTAACAGCAAGAATTGGCTTCTCATTAAGAGATAGTGAAACTGGCTGGAGTTTGAAATCCCAATTTAGCTGGTCATCTGTCGGCTCGTTCAACATCTCATTTCTGTTTGGCTGTCATTTAATGAAGAAAGGAATAAATTCAGAGGACTGAATCCTTAAAAACAAGTTTATAAAAATGAAGGGAAAAGAAGTTAATTAGCAGTGAAAACGGGTCACTGATTAGGAAAAGGGTTGGAATGAAAACCTGCAGCCACTGCGGCCCACCAGGACCGGAGTTGGGACCCCAGCCTTTGTTGTTCCTTTTTCCATAATTAGCAGCCAAACAATAATGGGACACAAAACGAGCTTTCACACGACCAGCCAACCACTTTATCTGAAAATAAAGAAACATGAAGGTCTCAGTAAGGTTGATCTGCTCAGGTGTACAAAACATCTAGACGGTGTTCTTAGAAAAAACAGAATGTCAACAGTTTTGGGAATGTCTGCTGTGGCAGAATAAGAGCAGCAACAACACAGGAATTAAATAACGGGTTTAATTAACAGCAAGAATTGGCTTCTCTTTAAGAGACTGGCTGGAGTGGAATTGGTTGGAGTTTGAAGCCCCAGTTTAGCTGGCCATCTGTTGGCTCGCTTCACATCTCATTTCTGTTTGGCAGCCATTAAATGAAGAAAAGAATCAGTTCAAAGGTCTGAATCCTTAAAAACAGGGCTATTAAAATCAAGGGAAAAGAAGTTAATTAGCAGTGAAAATTGATAACTGATTAGGAAAAGGGTTAAAACCTGCAGCCACTGCGGCCCACCAGGATTGGAGCTGTAGACCCCTGCTGTAGAGTCATGGAGGTCTGGAGCCTATCCTGCAAATCTCAGTATTGTGCCCTAAGGCACACTCAAACAAATTCCAACATCTGCCTAAATAAAAAGATAAATGTGTGTCCATCCAGTTTCTATGTCTCTGTTATTTTAACAGAGGGTGCATCACAAACATTAACACTGATTTTATGAATTCCATACCAAATGGCATTTAACATAGGCATATATATTGCCTTTGCCATTCCAACAGGCGGCACATAAAAAAAAAATTGTAGTAATAAAATGCATTGCATGTGTCATTCCAACAGATGGCCTATCAAAATATTAACATTGTTTCTTTACAATTTCTATACCAAATGACATATAACAGAGACATATGCATTGCATTTGCCATTCCAACAGATGGCGCATCACAAACATTTTTAGAAGTTAAATTTATTGTGTAAAAGTCAAATCCTTTAAGTTAATATAAATTTGTATTGGTCTGTTTAGCCTTTGAACTTGAATATCAAATAGCTTAACATAGAAAACAGAGGGCGGCACGGTGGCGCAGTGGTAGCGCTGCTGCCTCGCAGTTAGGAGACCCGGGTTCACTTCAGTTTGCATGTTCTCCCTGTGTCTGCGTGGGTTTCCTCCGGGTACTCCGGTTTCCTCCCACAGTCCAAAGACATGCAGGTTAGGTGGATTGGCGATTCTAAATTGTCCGTAGTGTGTGCTTGGTGTGTGAGTGTGGGTGTGTGTGTCCTGCGGTGGGTTGGCGCCCTGCCCGGGATTGGTTCCTGCCTTGTGCCCTGTGATGGCTGGGATTGGCTCCAGCAGACCCCCGTGACCCTGTGTTCGGATTCAACGGGTTGGAAAATGGATGGATGGATAGAAAACAGAAGATTCAGTCTAACCCCTTATAAGTTCATTTTAACTTTGTGTGACAGTAGGAAAGCCCTTAGAGTGAAGTTAGACAGTTAGAAAGAAACATAAATTAGACAGATAGGCATTGAGGGCAAATACTTTTTTGACCGTTGCATAGAAACCTTAAATTTTTTCTTTATTTATGTGTGAACTGTTTGCCTTGAACTTCACTAAAACCATTCAAATGAAGACACTTTGACTGTGGTGTCTTTTTTGTACGGTGAGTCTTCCAAGTGCTGGAATGCTTGTTTGGTAGCTGCATTGGTCGATCCATTTCGAAAAATATTTGGAAACCCTCGTCAAATGTAGTTACTCTTTGCATTTGTCATTCCATCAGATGGCGCAGCACAAACATTAACACTACTTTAATGAATACCATACCAAATGGCATATAACAGAGACATATACACTGCATTTGTCATTCCAACTGGTGATGCACCAAAAACATTTTTAGTAATAAAATGGATTTGTCATTCCAACAGATGGCACATCACAAACATTAACAATCCCATACCAAATGGAATGTACCAGAGACATATGCACTGTATGGTGCACTGCAAACGTTAACACTGAGGTGTACACTGATTACTTGACTTCAACCCTTTAAAGGGGACAAAATACCAATAAATCAGAAAAGAAAACAGAATAGTCCAAGAAGAACCTGTGCAGACATGAGATGAATGTGCTCTTTCCCAAAATATTGCAATTTGAACCCAGGACTATGAAGAGGTGTAACAGAATCAGCACTAAAACTGAACCACCACTGACAATTTCATCCATTTGCAATTGTGCGTATGGCCAGGAACTTTTTTGCCATCATGAGGAGCACAGCAAAACGACAATTCTGGTTTTTGGTATATTATTAGTACCTGAAACAAGATTTTCCAAAGCAAAATACATTTCCTTCTACATTTTAACAATCAACAGTTTTGAATCCAGGCATCTGTTCTATAGAAAAACATGAAGATTAGGGAATAAAAAATGTCACAAGATAGATCTTGAATTGCAAAGTTAATACTGTGCGACACGATGAAGGGACATTTAAGAAAGCCCTTCAAAAAGTGACGGCTATACTGAAGTCCAAAACAAAATGTGATTTGACTTCTTTCATTCATACATTTGAAAAAGCCTAAAAGCTGGAGTGAGAATGCAGTAACGGCAGCTGACAAGATCTGCATCACGTATATCGGATGTCAGGTTTTTCTTCTGATTCATCCTGAGGGTCACATTCATCACTGTCACAAAAAATCAAGCATTTTCAAAGATCTCGTATTTGGTGCCACTTCATAGTACCATTGCTGCCCGAACACAGATGGAAAGTTTCAAAGGTTTATGCAATTAAATATTCAATAAGCCACCGTGGGGGCTTCAGTCTGACCTGTTAAGAGAAACAGCAGTAAATCATGGCGGAGACCGACATGGATACGTGGAAAACCTGCAAACTCCACACAGGAAGCACCTGTAATGCAGGGACATGCGGTCGAGCAGGCAGTGTAATAAGTGTATATGTTTAATATGTGACTGTGCTCTGTGCAAGAATTCAAAGCTAAATATTTCAATAAAGGTCAAAATTGAAATCTGTTTTTTATACACCACTCTATACTTTCATTTGTATTGAATGAGTGTGAATTGTGGAATTGCAACGGCAAATTTAGAGCACATGGAGGGTGAGGAGCAAATGTGCTCTCTGTGTGTTCTCTCACTGCTATAAATGTAACATTCCTTCTTATCCAAATATGCGCCTTACCTATGTGTGTGTAAAGAATTCTGATGAGATATGAAACATAACCAGTAGTCAATGTGCCAATTGAATAGTGAATAAGCTACTCTTTGGGGTTCATATATTTGTAAATCTGACTTTGAAGGAGCCAGTGCCTCACCAGCCATGAACGTCACCGCACATCAATGCAGTAATACTAACCCCAGTCCCCATATGGCGAGGCTGCAGTGCTACTACCATGCCACCATGTCACCCTAGGGGCATGATACTTAAGTTAATTAAAATGAGTTGAGGTGTCTCGTTTTAGGGCTTTATGTCCAAAATTTTAGGTAGCACCACAGAGGACATCATAATATTTTAGAAGAGGGCATCACTTTACAGGGACATGCGGTCAGAGCAGGCAGTGTAATAAGTGTATACGTTTAATATGTCACTGTGCTCTGTGAAAATATAGTTTATAAATCTACTTTTCTTTCTACTCACATGCAGTATACGTTTAATATGTCACTGTGCTCTGTGCAAATATAGTTTATAAATCTACTTTTCTTTCTACTCACATGCACAGTTGACACAGAGCCAGATTTAGCACACAGGGGCTCATCATTTATAACTGCTAGGCAAGCATAAGAAGACAAGACAGATAGACACAACTGTGAAATGGGCAGGAACATTGCCCGGCACACCTTTGAAGCCGACGGATGGATGGAAGATAACGTCATCCGATCCGGAAAATCCTTCCACTACAATGGCGAAAATGGCAGGCTCTACACATCGGGCCCCCACTCCCAAACTAGTTTCTTGCCATTGGCTTCCTTCATCTGTTATTCAGCGTAAGCCGTCATTAAACAAAGCTTCGTTATTTCCCCTTTGTGATTTCTTACCGCCGTATCACTAAGGGAGGGGTATCACCTTTTAATATTATAACTTGTCACAGATTTGCACAGAAACACAGGAGATTGTAGAGACAGGAACTTTATTCAAACACTTCAAACAAACATTTCTCTCTTTCAAAAGGGGTGCGTGTCAGGAGCGGGACCCCCAACAGGAGCAGTGGATGTCTGGAGGAGGAGAGAGAGAGAGAGACAAGCAATCAGCCAAAAAGGACAGGTGCTGTTCAGGCTTTTAAGTATGCGAAGTGCCGTGTGAGAAGAAGCATATCACGTGACAGAGCAGCCGCACCAGTCCAGCAAGTAAGGGAGCAATGTGAAGGTGGACTGTCCAGCCTTTAAGAGGGGGTTTTTGAGGAGCATCCGTGTCTTCTAGGGGTGCATTCAGCCCCTCTGCTCACAATCTATATAGATTCAGATTATGTAACACGCCGCAGTTACAAAAGAACTCATTCCCAGGGAGCTAACGCTCTTTGCAGGATATAGGCAGTCATCATGCAAAGTAAAAAAACTAATAATGGTAACATAAAATAAATTTGTCCACTGGTCTGTGCTATAAATTCGTTTTATGTATGATTCCAATAATTTTGATAATTTTTATAGCCAAAATCACTGAATTTGTGCATTTCCTGTTCAAATACTGGGGAGAAATGTGAGGTGCGGCAGCGACGAGCCTCACCTCACCTCGGACTGCGCTATCCCTCACACACGGGATTGATGTATGCAATTGGGGCATACCTGTTGCTGCTCATCTGTATGTCGCCAATATAAGGTTTGAAGACACGTTTATCATACACACTGACTGTCCACACTCTGGCTAATATCTTTAATGAATGTGTGTGACATATTTAGTCTTGCTGATTGGACATAAAACTGCAGTGAAAAGACACAAGGAGAGGCAGACAGTTCCGTGCCGCCCTGAAAGGGGCGCATGTGAGCCAAACAGGTGCTTATTGCTGCTGTTCTTCTATGCAGAGGTACCAATAATTTAGCAATATCAGAAAGTCAAGTGCACTGCAGTGGATTTTTTGTTCCGACTGACTGCCAAAATGGAAGATTATCTAAGCTTAAAAATTTCTCAAAACTGGACTTACAGTCAAAACAGAAAGTGATAAATAATGGAAGACCAATGGCGGAGCTAAAAGGTTTGCTGCAAACTAAGGGAGAACTTAATTTTGACCGTAAATAAAATATTCTTTGTTTTTTCTTGTTATCCTTTTGTTGAACATTCTGCATTAAAATTGATTAAAGCATCCATCCATCCATTATCCAACCCACTATATCCTAACTACAGGGTCACAGGGGTCTGCTGGAGCCAATCCCAGCCAACACAGGGCGCAAGGCAGGAAACAAACTCCAGGCAGGGTGCCAGTCCACCGCAGGGCGCACACACAGACACCAAGCACACACTAAGGACAATTTTTAGAATCGCCAATGCACCTAACCTGCACATCTTTGGACTGTGGGAGGAAACCCACGCAGACACGGGGAGAACATGCAAACTCCATGCAGGGAGGACCCATGAAGCAAACCCGGGTCTCCTAACTGTGAGGAAGCAGCACTACCCACTACGCCACCGTGCCGCCCATCCATTATCCAACCAGAATTCAAAGCTAAATATTTCAATAAAGGTCAAAATTGAAATCTGTTTTTTATACACCACTCTATACTTTCATTTGTATTGAATGAGTGTGAATTGTGGAATTGCAACGGCAAATTTAGAACACATGGAGGGTGAGGAGCAAATGCGTTCTCTCCGCTCTCTCTCGCCGCTATAAATGTAACGTTCCTTCTTATCCAAATATGCGCCTTACCTATGTGTGTGTAAAGAATTCGGATGAGATATGAAGCATAACCAGTAGTCAATGTGCCAATTGAATAGTGAATAAGCTACTCTTTGGGGTTCATATATTTGTAAATCTGACATTACAGCAGTGCCTCACCAGCCATGAACGTCAACGGACGTCACTGCTGTAATGCTAACCCCAGTCCCCATATGGCGAGGCCGCAGTGCTACTACCGTGCCACCACATCACCCTAGGGACATGATACTTAAGTTAATTAAAATGAGCTGAGGTGCCTCGTTTTGGGTCTTCATGTCCAAAATTTTAGGTAGGACCACAGAGGACATCATAATATTTTAGAAGAGAGCATCACTTCTCTTGAAACTTCTCCTGATATCTGCTGCTCCAATGCCTTTGCTAATCACTTCAATCCATCCAACCTTCTAACCCACTTATCCAAGGCAGGGCTCTGGGGTAGTCAGAGCTAATCACTCCAGCATTAAGAAATAAATGCGAGATATTCCATGTTTTAAATGATTCCTTTTAATTATTGTGTAAAAGAATAAATGCACACGTGTGAATGATGGATGAAAGCAAAATAAAGCCTCTGCTTCAGCTGAGCCAAGGGTTCATCCATCCTGTTCATTTGCTGCCAATTTTCTCTAGCTTCAAAAAGAAGGTAATAACATTTTTCCCTCTTATCCACCACACGCTCTTTTCCATTGGCCACATTTCGTAGTGCCAGAGAAGTGTCTTGTAAACCAAGCTCACATTATCCCGAATGATTTGTTTTGCTGAATGAGAGTCCCTTTCTAACATTCACAGCATTCGCTGAAGGTCATTCTTGAAATCTGAGACCAGGCACATTCTGCTCCCTGAATCACAGCCATCCAAATGAACCGACGCCTGAGGCCCTGCAAATTAATGTGAGAAGCTAGAATGGGTCTTGTAGTGGATCTTTATGTCTCGATTAAGGGAGTTTTCACCTCTTAGTGGTCTGTGATAAAATGCAGGAGAACAAAAGTTTACCTTCTGCAAACTTACAACATCCCAGATACTGGGAGTTACACCTTTACCACTCCAGGAATAAACCAAAAGTCCAACTTTTCTCAGATTGTCTTCTATTATCAGTTGTTCAAGTGTTTAGGCTTTTATCAAAATCAACGATGACCCCCCACCTATGGCCAACAGCAGCTTATTACTATAAAATTTCAATTTTTATAGTGTACTCATCTGAAAATTTCTTAACAGCCCAATGTGCAAAGTGTTGTGTGGTATGCTGTGTGGTCAGGTATGGGAATGACAGGTCTGGAAAACACTGTGGAAATTTTGGGGTGCCAACTCGGGTGTCCCTTTTCTTTGAGATGTAATGCTTGTAAGCATGCAACTCATACGCGGGAATTCAAATAAAGGAATGCTCTGGTGAAGCTCCTTCCGGAAGTTTGCTCTGGCCAGTAATAACGTTTCCTTTCTGGGAGGCCCAGAGTTTTATAGCATCTGGACCAGGGTTAAACACCTTCACCGGGTAGCTTCTCTAGGAAATGACAGCGTTTGCGGCAGCACCTCCTCTTGTCTCGGTGGGTTATTACATACCTCCATTTAGCTAGTGAGGAGGTCCTCCGATGTGCATGCGTGACAACCGGTACTAAAAAGTTCTGAACTGACAATTTTTTAAAAATGGTATTATACCAGCATTATGTTAATTTTGGCAGCAGACGTTAATGTGGTTGCGAATTGGCAACTTGCATCCTCCCCCCAATATACAAGGTGAGACACAAAAATAGTCGGATTGCTAAAAAAATAAATATTTATTGATGACTTCCAGCATTCTAAACATTGTCATCTTCTATATACTCCTCCTCCCGATCTCTACACCGCTCCATACGTATCTTCCATTGATTGAAACAGTTCTGGAAGTCTTCTTGCTTGAGGCTCTTTAACAGGTTTGCCATTTCTGTCTTCACTTCACCTCTTGAATAAAAATGTGTTCCCTTCAGGTCACTTTTGATTTTCGGGAAAAAGCAAAAATCACAGGGAGCTAAATCGGTCGAATCGAGGACAGGAATTTTTTTGTCAGTCAAAAACTGTTTTAAGGAAAAAGCATCACGTGCGGGAGCGTTGTCTAGTCTTGTCTCGTTGTTTGATTGTCCCGGTAACTTGTGTAGCGATTGTTGTGCAAATACTGACTGGGCTATTCACAGGATATACCTAGCCAGTCGGCAGTTTGAGAGGGTGTATAGGAGGGGATTGAGTTCTATGATTCACGTCCAGCCGACCTCTAGACAGTTTTCCAGGAAATCCCCAAGCCCAGTCCAGTTATTTTTGTGTCTCACCTCGTATGTTGTCATGGATGTGCAGATGGGAGGAAACTTAAGGGCTCTAGTGATTGTAATTACCCATCAAGCCAGAGGTTGACGCTGTGTTCTAATGCTTTCCTCTGCAGACACCATAAAAAGTGATGGCCACTCCACCATTGATGTCATTTACATCATCCGCCCTACAATAAGATGCTGCAGATGTTCTATCAGAAGGTTGTGGCGAGTGCCCTCTTCTACGCGGTGGTGTGCTGGGGAGGCAACATAAAGAAGAAGGACGCCTCACGCCTGGACAAACTGGTGAGGAAGGCAGGCTCTATTGTAGGCATGGAGCTGGACATTTTGACATCTGTGGCAGAGCAACGGGCGCTGAGCAGACTCCTGTCAGTCATGGAGAATCCACTGCATCCACTGAACAGGATCATCTCCAGACAGCGGAGCAGCTTCAGCGACAGACTGCTGTCACCGTCCTCCACTGACAGACTGAGAAGATCGTTCCTCCCCCACACTACGCAACTCTTCAATTCCACCTGGGTGGGTAAATGTTAATATTATATAAAGTTATTTTCTGTTTTACCTGCATTTTTAACACTCTTTAATTAAATATTGTTTTTTATCAGTAAGCTGCTGCTGGAGTATGTGAATTTCCCTTTGGGATTAATAAAGTATCTATCTATCTATCTATCTATCTATCTATCTATCTATCTATCTATCTATCTATCTATCTATTTATCTATTTTATAGTGCCTTTCCTATCTATCTATCTATCTATCTATCTATCTATTTTATAGTGCCTTTCCTATCTATCTATCTATCTATCTATCTATCTATCTATCTATCTATCTATCTATCTATCTATCTATCTATCTATCTATCTATCTATCTATTTTATAGTGCATTTCTCATCTATCTATCTATCTATAGGACCACCATGTCCTACCTAGAACTCCTATAACCGGAAGTATAGCTATTTTGAAATTATTCCTATACTGAGCTCTCATCTGAAAGGATGCATCCGTAATTTGTTTCATGTATTTCGTCTTTCTAAATACTCTAATTATACGGGGTCACCAGAGTGGTGTCTCAACTCTTTCACATTGTCTTGTCTCCTCTTCACAATATATATTGGTGTGCTTGAAAACTGAAGGGGGAAATGCTCGATTAAGAAATCGTGAGCTTCAGAAGGACCCTAACCGAACCGGGAATGTTGTGGCAGTCAGGTTGCCTGTGACACCAGATGACCAGAGTTCTGCAGAGCTGGGAGCCGTACATGTGGGAGTGAACTAAGGGTGTCATGTATTACTTGTTTTATATTGGTTTTGTACCGGTACTGTGGTGTGAAAGCTGGAATCTGCACTAAAATCAAAATTCTGATATCAATCTAACATTTCTTGGTATGTAGACTTAAATAGTGAGTTGGCAGGCCTGAACAAGGATTTTTATTGGAAAGCAGCCCTTTAGTTTAAGTGCCTTTACCACTTCTGGAAGGTGACCGAAGAGAGATAACCAAAACCTAGCACAAACGTAACTCAAACTCGTACTGCTCCTCACTCTCTTTCTATGTTGCAAATTAATCCAGGAGGATCCATAACATACAGTGGACTTGAAAATAGCATTGCAGTGCAAAATGAATACATCAGAAGCAGCACACATCTGCATCTACATGGGCTTAAGTTGCTGTAGTCAGGGGATGGCTCCTGAGATGCACGACAAGACGGATTCAGGAAAAGATTCCTACGTAGTGAATGATTTAGAACGGAAAAGAACGAGATACTGAAGATGACAAAATGTCAGAAAAGAGAAAGAGGGGAAGCAATCGTCACAACCGTAGAGTGGAGGAGTGTGTAGAAGAATAAGGTGTTATCCTCTGCAAGAAAGTCAGATAGGGCACTCCATGGTTAGTGTCTTAGAACAATTTCATGTGGCCTTATCAGAAAGTCAGTACTTTTAAGAAAGATGACTATGTCAACCCATGGAACTCCTGCCCATGCTCACGGACCACATTTTGAAAACCACTGTTCTATATTTGATGTGTTTGGGAGTACCATCTAGACGATAAATTGCAAAACAGTCCATCTCTATATATAAGAAATCCAACATCTGTCTGTCTGTCATGAGAGAACTACTTAACGGATCTAAATAATTTTTTTTTCTATAGTTTGCTTGAACAATTTGTGACTTCTGTCATCGCACTAAGTATCATAGTTCGCTTGCAGGAACGATTTATTCGTGCTAATTGAGTAGGATATTATTGCAGTAATCCAAGACAGATGCTGCGGACCGAGCGGGGGGTGGGGGTTTGGGGGTTGGGGAGTGCGACATCAGAAGTGGGGAGCCAGGCAGGACCCTCCTCACACATGCACCAGCCTCGGAGCGTACCTTGCCTCTGCAAACGAGAATTAATCGTTTTTTTTTTTTATAATTTGCTTGAACATTTCGGTTGATTTTGCGACTTTTGTCATCACGCTAAGTATCATAGTTTGCTTGCAGGTTTGATTTATTTATGCTAATTGAGTAGCATATTATTGCGCTAATCCGAGACAGATGCTGTGGGCCGAGGGGCGGGTGAAGCGTGACGTCATGAGTGGGGCACCAGTAGGCCCGCTGCCAGAAATATTTGGGCCCCAGACAACTGGGTATGTGTGGGCCCCTCTGCCTTTCCCCGGGTCCCCACATGCCAAAACCTTCAAATACGTATACAAAATGATTGAAATGTAGTTTATCCGACAGCGACAATGCTGCATTTATGAATACCATACTTGATGAGTTAAGCCTTCTCGCACATCAAAGTTTGACTGCGAGAAGGAAAGCCAGTGCTAACGGAAGCTCGTAGCAGAAATGAAACAATACATTAATGAGATAGGCCTATGTATTATCTAATATATTATCTAACGGTACAATTATACCAATGCAATGAATAGGAGTAACATCTGAACATTTTAATATATACTAACAGTTAGGGTTATCTACATGGCGTACAATCAGTATGGTAACTTGCTGTATCAAACTTCAAAGTTTTAAAAAAATCCGGGTGATCCAGAATCCTTAGTGATACACACAAAACCAACACACACTCGTCACTGCTTTAAAAGCAACAATAAACACCCACGCGAATGAATTATCAAACTACAGAGACAGACTTCTGCTACACCATACACGTCAACATCCACGATAGTGCACAACAATATCGCTGTTGTCTGAGACAGAACAGCGCCTGTGTGTGTGAAACGGAGGTATTCAATTACAGCGGCGAAGTCAATCCATTATCCATGTACCCTGTACAACAAACGTACTACTCAACGTCAAGCTCAAGGACGTCGGCGTCGGCTCTCCTTTGTCTTTGAAAAGCGTGCTGCTGCCGACCCCCTTTGACAAGCGTGCTTCACACGACGAGCACGATATCTACTTGCGTGGAGCGTGCGGCTATTAAAACACTCACTTGTATTGTTGTAAGTTAAATGATTTAACTTTTCTATTACAAGTAACTTGAATAATTATCCGAATATATATCTACGCGCACAACATCAGCATAAAAAAAAATCAAGCGTGAAGGGACCCCCTTCCGTTAGGACCCCGGACCAGAGTCCCGTTTGCCCCCCCCTGGTGGCAGGCCTGGCGCCAGATGGGGTCCTCCTCACTCACGTGCCAGCCTCAGAATGTGTGTACCTTACCTCCGCTTGGCTAGCAAACGAGAGAACTACTTAATGGATTTAGATCTTTTTTTTTCTTCTATCATTTGCTTGAACATTTCAGTTGATTTTGCGATTTCTGTCATCGCGCAAAGTATCACAGTTTGTTTGCAGGAGCGATTTATTTGTGCTAATCGAGTAGCATATTATTGTGCTAATCCGAGACAGAGGCTGCGAGCTGAGGGGAGAGGGAAGTGTAACATCAGCAGAAGGGAGCCAGGCTGGGCCCTCCTAACCCACTAACTTTCCAGCCTCCATTCGAATCCGTCTACCTTTCACCATGAGCATACCTTGCCTCCGCTTTAGCTAGCGATACCTGATTGTTTATTAATTTTTAAAGTTTGTCCTTTTTCACAACTACATGGGTGGAGCCGCAGGGGACAGCTAGTATTATATAGAAAAGGATGAATTGTATTAATAAATGACACAAAAGGGGGATTGGCGCAATGGTAGCACTGCTGCCTCGCAGTAAAGAGACCAGGGATCACATCCCTGGGCCTCCCTCTGTGGAGCTTGCACATTCTCCCCATGTTTCCTCCAGGTGCTCCAGTTTCCTTCCCATAGTCCAAAGATATGCAGGGTAAGCAAGCTGATGATTCTAAACTGGCAGTAGTGTATTGTTGAGGTATGTGTGTGGGCTCACCTTGTGATGGACTGGCACCATGTCCAGGGTTTGTTCCTGCCTCTTGTCCTATGCTGGCTGGGAAAGGCTCTGGCACCTACCCAATCCCAGTTCATTTAAAATTGACTGACTGACATAAGGAAGGGATGAGCAAAGGGGAAACAAAATGTTTTCTTAGTTATTGAGCCATCTTTGGTGGGTTTTTAATCAATACATTTTTGTGGGGTGGCTCCCCCTCCTTTACACCCTCTGGTCCCTTAATCTTTAAAAAGCCATTTGATACTGTTCTGCACAAAAGGTAAATTCTGAAGCTAGAAACCTTTGGTATCAGTGATAATTTAAGAAATGGGACTTCAAGTTGGTTAAATACCTAAAGATGAAGAGTGGAATGCGATGAGGTCAATGATCCAGCTGCTCAGAGATGTGTCCTCTTAGGCCACCACCCTGTAATCACAGCACCTTAGCTTTGACTGCATATTGTATACCTAGCAGTACATCTATGACACTTGGTACACTTTTTAAAAAATCAGCAAGACTCCATGTTCCCAATTATGGGACTTTTCAGCTTCCATCTAGTGTCCTAAAGGAGTAGAGTAATGTTCCTCACTGTCTGCCAGGAACTCTCCCTCTCTCTTACTCTCTTTCTTTCTGGAGTGATGCCTGCAAATTCCATTGACAGTTACAGGCCTGGATGATTTCCATACCTGGCAGAACCGTCGAACTTGGACATTTATGGCTTTCTGGTTTCTTGTTTAACATAATCTTGCGAGATGAAGAGTGTGGACCTGGTGGCGGGGCTGAAGATCGGGAGACTGCATGAGTGGCACTAATGGACTGAACACTGTAACGCTCCTTTACGTAATTCAACTCTGTAAAACACATTGACTTGTGATTTGCTATAATCCATTCCACCAAGGCACCTGCAGCAAATTGACTTGTCTCAAATTTTGAAGGCTTTAGCCATTTTAAATAATACTAATGTGAATGTGGATTATTGCTTGCTTCATCATCCTTGAGGCATAGTTTTACATTTAAATTACCTTTAGCATTAGCTCATATAATGAGGACTCCAAGAAAATTAGAAAAGGAAATAAAGGAAAAAGTAAAAATGTATCTAAGCAATATTCTCAAACTAAATAAGGAGAAGACAGAACTCTTAGCGATTGGCAAATATGGATAATGCTAGGGTATTAGAAATAAAAAATGATCCCTTAGCTTTAAAAGTCAAGATAGGGGTAAAGAATTTAGGGGTAATCACTGACCCTAACCTAAACTTCCATCCATCCATTTTCTAACCCGCTGAATCCGAATACAGGGTCACAGGGGTCTGCCGGAGCCAATCCCAGCCAACACAGGGCACAAGGCAGGAACCAATCCTGGGCAACACACAAACACACCCACAGCACGCACTAGGGCCAATTTAGAATCGCCAATCCACCTAACCTGCATGTCTTTGGATTGTGGGAGAAAACCAGAGCGCCCGGAGGAAACCCACGCAGACAAACATGCAAACTCCATGCAGGGAGGACCCGGGAAGCGAACCCGGGTCTCCTAACTGCGAGGCAGCAGCGCTACCACTGCGCCACCATGCCGCCTGACCTAAACTTTAAATTGCATATTAATCAGATTACTAGGACTGCATCTCTTCACTTAAGGAATAAAGACAAAGTTAGACCTCTTATAACTTTACAAGACGCTGAGCAATTAATTCACGCTTTGTTTTTTAGTCGACTAGAATACTGTAATGCATAGCTAACAAGACTACCTAAGAAAGACGTCAGTCACTTTCAGTCAGAATCTTAACTAGGGAAACAAAATCTGAGCACATCACACCAGTTTTAGCATCATTACATTAGTTACCCGTGTCATTCAGATCTGACTTGAAATGCCTTTAATAATCTCACTCCGTCCGATATTGTGGAATTGTCCCCCTACACTCCAAGTCGTAATCTCAGATCTTCAAATGAGGGTCTGCTTAAAATTCCAAGAGCTAAACTTAAAATAATTGGTGAGGCGTCCTTTTGCTGTTATGCACCTAAAATCTGGAATAGCTGACCACTAGAAATTTGCCAGGCTAATACTGTGGATCATTTTAAAAAGCTGCTAAAAACTCATTATTTTTATTTGGTTTATTTTGTAGCTACATTTTAGTTGTATTCCTGATAGACTGTATGGGCATAGATTTATCACAATTCTTCAGGGATCCACAATCTGTACTAATCCCCACTATTCTCTGCTATCTTTTCTGGTTCTTCTGCGGTGGTGATCTGTGCCACCACCCCCTGATCAAGGCACCATGCAGCCCCCTGAGATGATGGAATGAAGGCAGGTGTCCCAGCTGTCCAAAAGATCAGCTTCATCAAATCTTATCATGTGAAGCCTGAAAACCAAGAGGACTGATCTAGGATCATTTATGTTAAGTTAAATGAGCAGACTGGGTGGTCTTTTTGACCCTGGAACCCCATCAGATTTTATTTTATTGTTTCCTCTTTCAATTTAACTGGCGTTTTTGTTTTATTTCTGTCCTCCCAGCTATCTGACCTTACATTTATTTGTTACTTACTCTTTTATATTATCTAATCTACCTAATCTTATTTTTGTTTTTTGTTTCTTTTTGTCACCATGTAAAGCACTTTGGGCCTCACTGTTGTATGGAAATGTGCTTTAGAAATAAATGCTGTTGTTGTGGTATACTTTCTGCACATAGGACTCTCAAAGCAGCAGCACTAACCACTGCTCCACTCTTTTTAGTGTTTTGGACACTAGAATAGTCTCATTTAAGTCATACCTAACATTAATTAGAATTCATAAAATGTCTACTGCATTTCCATGCGTGCATTAGAACATTAGAACCCTCTAGACGAGAAGAGGCCATTCAGCCCAACAAAGCTCGCCAGTCCTATCCACTTATTTCTTCCAAAAAAACATCAAGTCGAGTTTTGAAAGTCCCTAAAGTCTTACTGTCTACCACACTACCCGGTCGCTTATTCCAAGTGTCTATCGTTCTTTGTGTAAAGAAAAACTTCCTAATGTTTGTGTGAAATTTACCCTTAACAAGTTTCCAACTGTGTCCCCGTGTTCTTGATGAACTCATTTTAAAGTCACAGTCTCGATCCACTGAAATAATTACCTTCATAAATTTAAACACTTCAATCATCCGTCCATCCATTATCCAACCCACTATATCCTAACTACAGGGTCACGGGGGTCTGCTGGAGCCAATCCCTGCCAACACAGGGCGCAAGGCAGGAAACAAAACCCGAGCAGGGCACACACACACACACAGCACACACAAGGAAAATTTAGGATTGCCAATGCACCTAACCTGCATGTCTTTGGACTGTGGGAGGAAACCCACGCAGACACGGGGAGAACATGCCAACTCCACGCAGGGAGGACCCGGTAAGCAAACCCAGGTCTCCGTACTGCGAGGCAGCAGCGCTGCCCACTGCGCCACCATGATGCCCTGGCTGAACAATACAAAAAATAAATCTTTTTGTTTATGTGCCTCCATTGTCAGTCTGTGTCAGGTCGACGCCTATATAGTGCCTTGAAGAGGCACATTTCATGTTATGATGGATTCCTTAATTTCAGAATTGTCCGGGCGTTTTGAAAGCCTAAACAACATATGTCACCTTTTTTTTTTTTCAATTTTAAACTTTAGGAGCAAGAGCACGGAAGAGATCTCAACCTCTTGTGCAAATTTAAATGCAAAATATTCAAAGGATCTGTCACATCATTTGCAAGATGAGGTGATTCATGCCAAAAACGTGTATGACGCAAACGTTAAGGTCCAAAGATGGGCACTGTGATCATCGATATCATATCATTAGATGCACATTACGGAAATAAAAACATTGCAACAAAACATTGACTCTGTTAGTAATTTTAATTCAGAGCTACCAGACCCTCCACGCATCATGAGACACGACATGCGATACGACATATAAATTTAATTACAGGTTGTGCGGAATTTGAATGTGATTGATGTTAAGCTTAATTGTAGCATAGGCACGTCACTCGATCAGCTTGGGGAGGCAAAACTATCGTAGTATGGAGTCAGGGGGCCCAGGTGCTCAACCATAATTATCAGGGACCCAAGATTTTCTGGCAGTGGGGCTGCTGTATCTCATGTCCCCTTTTTGTCTAAAGTTGTGTCTCCCAAGAAATTTTATGAGAAACATTTGTGATCAGGTTGATTCTTCAATAAAACTTAAATGAAAATCTCTTTTAAGTCTCGTGAGCTATTTTTCTGGTGGGCCCAGGATCAGAAGTGAACACCCTTGCATAGTTAACAAAAACTTTTGTGATTATGAGACTATTTTTTTTCATTGCAAGTGGCTTGTAAGTTTAGCAACAAATGTCTACCTTGACGCTTGCTCAACTTGGCATCAGGCCCAATCATCTGGATGTATGACTCGATTGATTCAGTCAAATAAGCCAGAAATGAGAGGCAGGTGACAAACCTTCAATCTGCCAGAAGACCCAACAAAAGTAATAAAAGAAGCTGAACTACCTGCCTGATTTTCCTCACCTCCCACTAACCTCCATGCCGGAAAAAATATTGATCAGTCTTGAGGACTCAGACAGCATTTCTGTAATATATAAAACGATTTTACAGTCCTGCCCTGCGGTGGGCTGGCGCCCTGCCTGGGGTTTGTTTCCGGCCTTGCGCCCTGCGTTGGATGGAATTGGCTCCAGCAGACCCCTGTGAATCAGTAGTTTGGATATAGCGGGTTGGATAATGGATGGATTTTACAGTCCCTCCCTTTCAAAGATCCAAAAGGACAACAGAAAAAGGATTTCTCACTCAACATCTCAGAAAAGGAGTGGAAGGTAGCAATGCAGAGAATTCACTCGAGCTCCATATGCACAAAGCAAACAATTATTCAACTCAAAATTATATATCGAGCACATGTGTCTCGCTTAAAATTGTCCAAAATGTTTCCAGGGCAGGATCCAACCTGCGAACGTTGCAATCGAGCTCTAGCCTCACTGGGCCACATGTTCTGGGCCTGCACCAAACTAACATCATTTTGAACCAAAATCTTTAAATGCCTTTCAGACAGCCCTGGTGTGACAATCCATCCTAATCCACTAACAGCTGTGTGCGGTGGGCTCACAGAGGGGCTTAAACTGAAGAAGGACAAACAAACTGTGATTGCCTTTACTTCACTATTGGCACGTAGACTTGTCTTGCTCAACTGGAAGAATCCTAGCCCACCTTTTTAAGTCAGTTGGTAACTGATGTTTTATATTATTTGAAATTGGGAAAAATCAAAATCTTACTTAGAGGATCTGTGCAGAACATTTTCAAAACCTGGCAGGATCTGATCAATAACAGTTTAGAATAAGCAATTACAGCACTGAGGAAGCAGATTCTCTCTCCTTTTTTCTTTTTTTTTTCTTCTCCATTAATTTTTATTCACTTATTAAATTATCTTTTTACTTTTTTTTACTAGCTTCAAGTTTTACTCTGCT
This sequence comes from Polypterus senegalus, assembly GCF_016835505.1. NCBI lineage: Eukaryota > Metazoa > Chordata > Cladistia > Polypteriformes > Polypteridae > Polypterus > Polypterus senegalus. The sequence continues at coordinate 16,999,918 of NC_053157.1, forward strand.
GGCTTAGCTCTCTTCTCAGGGGTGGGGGTTAATGTGTTTTCAATCTTATGTTTGTAAAAATTGATTTATTTATATGGAATGATGTGTGATTTTAATAAAATCAATAAAATAAAAAATACATATATAAATAAAATAAAATAAGCTGAACTATTGGGAATATAATTTAGTGCTGATTAGGTAAATGATAGCTTAACTCACACACAGAATATCCAATTTTATTATACTGTTTTAGAGATGTTCTCTGTTTTGAGTTTGGCCACATGGAACAGCCATTTCACTTCGCTGAATTGTACTTTATTTTCTTTTTTGTGGCCACGTCTCCTCTTTAAGGACAATGTCAGTGTCATTCAACACAATCCACTGCTTTTTTCCTTTTTGCAGGAGTCAAGGGGTCAACAGATAAGTAGCAGGATGCTGACAATACCCTGCTTCTGTTTCTGTCATACAATTCATACAATACAAGAGTTCACATCAGTGCACTCTAATCTGGGCAGGACATTCCTGAAAGCAAATAAAAATGTAGTGATTTGTATTACTCTCAGTCTGGTTTTTTTTTTTATATACTATAAATTTAAAGAACAGTGAAGGAAACCACCAGGAGGACTATAATCTAATCCATCCATTATCCAATCCGCTATATCCTAACACATGGTCATGGGGTCTGCTGGAGCCAATCCCAGCCAACACAGGGCTCAAGGCAGGAACAAATCCCGGGTATGGCGCCAGCCTACTGCAGGGCATACACACACACCCACACACAAAGCACACACTAGGGACAATTTTGGATTGTCAATGCACCTAACCTGCAGACACGGGGAGAACATTCAAACTCCACGCAGGGAGGACCAGGGAAG